>NC_090940.1:375151413-375776413 GCF_040938575.1 Ambystoma mexicanum | reverse complement strand
CGAGACTATGGGGCCAGCAGAACAGTAGTGGATGAAAGCTTTTTTAGGCCTGAGGATGTTGCTAAGGCGCCCAAAGGTCCCACTAAGATGTCTGGAGGCCCTGTCCAAATGGTTCCAATTCTACCAGCCCTCATACAGTGCAACAACATGACAGTGATGATTCCTGTCAGTGTTCAAACTGAGGTGCCTGGGAGAGTCCTGTTGGGGAATGATATAAGACCTCTAGGAGTAGTATCCAGTACCCCCAGGCTTCCCAGTATGGAGACCCAGAACCAAACCAAATTGGCTAGAGAGGCCACCTTAAGGAACCACTCTAAGCCTGTGGGAACCTCTACAGAGAACCCCACTACAAGCCCTGGTGTTGGTAAGTTGACCTCTGACCCAGGCAAATTTCAGGCTAAAATGTTAGGGAAATGGGAGCCCGAACCAAGCTCCATCATTATTCCCCCAGTTTTAGAGTCTATGACTCCCCTGCTTCTGAGGAAGAGGTGGATAGACCAACTGGACCCCTAACTAGGCCTAAGAGAACTGGTAATTCTCAGTGCTGGTGGAAAACCAGAAAAGAGAAGTCCAAGGCAAAAAACCTTCAGACTGTTGGGCCTTCCACTGAAGACTCCAACTCAAATCCTAGTCTTGGGAGTGAAACTCCTAAAGTAGGTAAGGGTAGATCTAAGAGGAAGGAGAAGCACGTATCTTGCTTATCTCCATCCCCTCCAACCAAGAAGCCCAAAACCCAACCTTCTCCCAACAGAGAGCTGGTGAGGAACCCTGGAGGCTCCTCTAGATCTAAGGGAATCCTTTATAAGAACCCCTTGAAAAAGCCTATCACAGGTTCAGAAGTTGTACCAACTTCTGAGGGACTGGTCAACCAGATCCCCTATAGTTTTAAAAAGACTGATGTTCTTCAAAGGGTTTGTAGGTCATATAGCTTACAAAGGAAAACCTTTGACTCTACCATTGAACACAGGTCAGGGTGTTACCACCAAAATGCTGATGGTCTCTCAAGGTGTTTGTAACCGACTAGAGGTATGAGATTCATCCAGGAGTGGATTGAATCGCCCTGTCCCTTAGTCGGGGGAGGGGGCGAGTGTTAGGGAGAATTCTCTGTTAAGGCTAATTTCCCAAACCTAGTGATTCCCCAGCAGCTTTGCTGGATTTGTGGGGTTTAAGTTTTTCTCCTGCTAAGAGTGAGACTCTTTTTCTCCCACTCTTAGGCATGATTTGAGAGTGTCCTTTGACTTTGTAATGTGTTTTATGGGCTATGGGGTCTTTTACTCCATAGGGCTTCATGTGTTTTGGTAAGTGTGTTACACAGCACCCTCAGTGCAGTAACACAGGGGTGTCATAGTGACCCCCAAACATAGACTCCATACCCTGGGACTGACTACTGTCTCCCAGGGCATGTAAAGTCACCATTGGCTTTACTAGTCTTAAATTGTGAACAGAACCAGTACAAATCATCATATTATAGGAGTACTGGTAGGGGTAATTCGATTGCCCCTGGGTCTGTTTTTCAAGGGGGCACTGTCCAGTCCCCCTTGTCGAGTTTCTGGCTGGTGGCAGTGGATACCACGCGAAATATTCCACTGGAATATTTCCTATGGGATTTTCCCATTCATTTTAAACGCACCACTTTTTTTGGTGCAATGTTAAAGATACCGCCGGGTTATTTATTTAATATTTATTCCCCGGTTGGGTCTTTTTGCCAGGACTCGGTTTTAAAATGGCGTTTGTGTTCGCCTCTGTAACTCCAACCCAAGTCGAGCCCTTTGTTCCACTTTTGGCGGGCTTCTGCACAGAAGACTCCAAAAGTGGTGCCACTCTGTCTGGGTCTACAGGATGTGTGGGAGCGGGGAATAGGCACCCTGGACTGAGTTGCCTTGGCAACTCAAGTCGCACTCTTGTGTGATTGGCCTAGTGGTGAGCCGCCCGGCTCACCACTTAGCATGTTTGATTGACAGCTAGGCTGATGAATGGGGGTTTTCTGCATAAAAGCAGGGCTTTGGGGACTGGAACTTCAGAAGTCGCCACAGGACCTAAAGAATCCGAAGAGGAGAGAAGCTGAGCCATCTACAACGACGACACCACCGGTGGAGCCCTGCTGTACGAAACTCACCACTTTCCCGACCACAGAGAAGATCTTCTTCCAGGAGAGTCTTCTTCCCTTTGAGCTGGTGGGACCAACCAGTTCGCCTTTTTCGCCTCCTCGATCGTCTCGTGGTCGAATCGCCCATGCCAAGAACCCCGGCGGCTGGATAGCCACGCTTCACTACTACTGCAAATAAAAGGGTAGTACATTTTAACCGGGAAACTCTGCGGCTGGTTTCTTCCCTGGCAGTGCAACGACCTCCAGCTTTCCTCCACGTCAAGATCTTCTCTTCCCCTGGACAAAGCCTCGACTTGCACCCGCTGCCAGGAACAACTGCCCCCGCTGGAGCTTTCTCACCATTTCAGGTACTGTGTCCCGCCTGGTCTCCCTTGCAACAGACCGTCCAAGGTGTCCCGTAAATCCTTGACTCTCTATCCTGGGGTGACCTTGGACCCGTTAACATTACCTTCTAACTTGATCCAACCTCTTTTTTGACTTTCCTGCAAAGGCTTGAGTGCATTTCCACTGTGTGATCTTGGGCACATTCTGCCTTGCTCTCTCCAAGAATGGGCCTGGCCTATGAACTTTTTGCTCTACAGTAGACCCTGCCTTTCTTGACTTGCTGTGGTTCTTTAAAAGTGTTGGTACTGTGTGATTTTCCTATTCTGCATTTTCTCTCTCTTTTTAAACCAATTATTGGAGTGCCATCTATGGTTACGCGCTCACCTCTGTTTTGCTAAATAAGTGGTGTCTTAACCTAGAGTTGTCAAATAATTAATTAGGGAGGTGTATATATTTCTAGTGACTGTGTTTGAACTTGCTTGACATATTAGTGCCAGTGTATTTTTACAAGTGTGTTTTTAAATAAATAATTATATACTTTTATACCAAAGCTCTGGTCAGTGTTTGCTTGTGCTACTGTATTTTTAGCCCTATTGTGTGTACTCTATATACTGCCTAACTCTTCTTGAGAGAAGTCTGACTGCTCAGCCACGGCTACCAGGTAAATCGGGGTGGTGCAGACTGCTACCAATTGGGTTTACTGCTAACACCTGTGGTCGTAAACTTTTTGCAGTGGTCCCTAAGGGAATTGCACAGGTTTCTGCCTAACACCCTCCTTAATCCTGTTCAACCTGGGACCCGGGTAGCAACGCCACCACAGCCAGTAGTAGTCGCCGGGGAGCCAGAATTCGAAGTCAAGGACATCCTAGATTCACAGTACGTCAGATCCAAATTATACTACTTTGTGGACTGGAAGGGGTATGGTCCACAAGGCAGGACATGGGAGCCTTGTGAGTACATCCATGCAGCTCGCTTGCTTAGACGATTTCATCAAAACCATCCAACCAAACCAGGACCAGACAGAAGAGCTACCTTGAGAGGGGCCTTGGGGGGGAGTGCTGTCATGATTCCTGCCCCTCATTTCCCCAGCCTCCAAGATGTCAGGCTGGAGCCAGGCCACGATCACCTACATGGCCCTCAAGGGCCTCTCCATTCCTCCAAAGACCCACTTGGAGTCAGACTTGGCGCTTGTGGCACCAGACTCACTCACTCCCATAGGATAACATTGGGGATTGGACTTGTAGTGCATTGATGGGGACAAGATGGATGCCCCCACATATTTTGGTTCCCAGAACTGCATGTGCGGTCTAGTCTTTTGGGTGTGGTTCAGCCGAGAGGCACATGGGATACCCAGAGACTATTTAAGCCACACCCAGGCTGAGAAACATGCTTTGCGCTTTCTGCACCTGCAGCGTGACACTCGCTGTGTTCGGATCGGTCTCCAGTAGGCCTGCATCCTTCTTCTGCGCTCAGCTCCTGCAAGAACAAGAACACCGTTAGGAACAGCCTTAACTTGCGGTGCTTCTGCCCATCAGTCATCGCTCCTTCTGTTCTGTGGGCATCTTCGGCGGTGTCATTCCCACCCTGGCACGCCGCTTCCTAAGGAGAAGGGAAAAGAACAGAAAAAAGGCATTAATAAGCATTCTGCAAATCTTCGCTTATTTTTAAATACTGTACGAGCTTCAAACGCTTACCTGAATCCCAGCCACTCTAGGGGAACTCTGTCTCCGGAACTTCTCATCCATCTGCAAGAGGGAAAAGACACTCCAGGTTAGCGTGGAAACATCTAGAGGCGCCTCATACCGCACATACCCACCGCATTTGTTCTTCATTACTGGCATCCACGCTAAAAACATCGCGCCATCTGAAAGACACAGAAAAAGAACTCAGTTCAATGAAAATACGAAAGGGGTGCGTAGCGCATCGCGCTCTCACTCACCTTCAGCGCTACTCATCTCAGCAGCACGCCGCCATCCCCGGACACGGCCATCATCTAAGGAAAGAAAGGAACGAAGTTAGATAACTGTTCAAAAGACTAATTATACTTACCTGTCGGACACTTGCCAGTGAAGTAACTAGGCAGCAACGGGCCTGCATCAATCAACGCGCCCCTGCGCTGAAGGCAGGACTGAGAGCACACTATCCAAGAAAACAAGGTGAGCTGTGGATCAAAGGGAACGGTTGGACCCCGCGGAAGAAGGGTTTCAAGCACACAGAGACAATAGGGAGTTAAACTCTACCAATCCTGTGCTTCAGGCCCAGTCTCCAGTCGAATAGCCTCCAGGGAAGGGTTTGAGGTCGTAAGAGGTCAGAACAGGCTGAGTGACGTCCCCGTGGATACCTGGTGAGTGTTACACCTAGCTTCTTAGGAGGTGATTCAGGCTGCTTCTTAAGTACAGTGTAGTCCCCAAGACCCCTCAAAGGAATGTCAACACACTGTATTACTGAAAACACAGTCTTTATATAATTAATATTCAAAGGTATGTACACTATCACAATAATTCACTTTGTACTCAGAAGTCAACAATGGCAAATATATACAATTCTAAAGTGGTACCACCAATATTATCAGACCTCTTTAAAGTGCATCAACTATACTGTTAAAATGTCACACAGATCCATAAAAAGGAAACCAGCAATAGAGAGAGGAGGGAAAGCAAGATGGTTGAAACAATAGGCAGAATACTGAGTCAGTTACCTAAACACAGTTCTGTGTGGAGATCCCCCCACCTGGGCAACCTGTAAAATAAAGATATAGCACAAGCCCAGTCCATATATTGATCAATAGTCTTATTTCCTCCTATAATGTTTTTACCCCCCCAATGTACCTGGTGGAGCAGAGTTCTTCGAAGAAAGGTCGATGGATCCTTCTTGAGTGACCCCCTTTCAAGCAGAAGTCACGGAAGTGAACTTGGCATCAACGGCGTTGATGAGAAGTTCGATGCTGCCGAGACCACGGCGTCGATCCAGGCGGTGCTCGTCGGCGATGTCCTGCGAGGATGAGGTGTGCGGGGCACCTCGGCGATTGATAGTTCTGGACCGCAAAGAGTTTCAGAAGAACTGTGGCCCAGAAAGGGCATCGAGTCGTCGAAGTCTTTGTGGCCTTCGGGTGGCGGGAAACCCACTGGCGGATTCTCCTCGGCGCGTCAGCGGCCTTGACTCTCTCCGGCAGGATAAAGCAGTCGTCGGTGCGGACAAAGGAGTCCTTCGATTCAAATGTTCTTAGGCAAAGGAGCGGGCGGCTCCGGTCGTCAGCGGCACGGCATCAGGTGGTCCCCTCTTCTGGGGCAACACAACTTCGATGGGCCTCCAGCGGTTACACAAACCTGCGAACCCTGGTCGACAGCAATTGACTTCGATGGAGGCGAAGTCCGGGTGCTTCACTTCGATCTCCTCGGCGGTCCTGTCGCCGGTCGGCAGCCTTTCGAGGGTCTGACTCCCAGGGAGCTTCGGCGAAGGTCAGCGGTGCTCGATGGTCCCTCGGAGCATGGGAAGAGGGCGCCTTACCAGGTCCTCTCTCGGATCAGTCTTCGACGAATTTGGCAGCTTTCAGATCAGGTCTAAGAAAATGCAACAGCAAGTCTTCTTCTTCCAGCTGGGCGTCGAGGATCATCAGTTCCATTTACTCTTCAAGTGTAGACACAGCTTCGGAACAATTTCCAGTGGTGAGAGGTCCTCAGATATACTATCCTGTCTCTCATCAACACTGCTGGGTCACACTCAGCAGCCAATCATACAGAAGGGCATTCATGCAGTCAGTCAGCCAATCAGGCACACAGTGCATTCAGGCCATCCTCCTCCCTCTCAGACACTCACAACAAGGAATGTGGATTGGGACAAGTACCCAGCCATTCAACACTACACACTGCATTCAGGCCAGTTTCGGGCAGGGCTGTCTCAGTCTTTGTCTTTCATACCAGAAACCAGACAGCCACAACAAGAAGTGCATATTGGTCACACACTCCATTCACCCAGGTCCCACCCACAGGGTGTACCCACAACATACAGTCACTGGGAAGGATCCAGCCAGTCTGGACTGAACTTCACAACAACACCATATATGGAACTTCCACCCAACAGACAGTCAGGGGGAAGGGACAGGGTCAGGGCTTCCCAGAACTTTGGGAAAACAAGTTAACAGGCAATAGAAAGCAAGAGGCCAAAGGGGCCATCTTGTTTTCCATCAGGAATCAACTGATTCCAATGGCAGGGCCTGGGTATCCCAAAATGGAGAATACTCAGAGCACCTGTCAAATTCAGCATGGAGCTGCCACCAGCCCATACCCTGCTCTGTGGGCCACCTACAGGTGCCCAAAAACATACACTAGGGGCACGGGGTTGTACCCCCACCCATGGGTGCCATAAGGGTATCCCATGGGTCTATACACCAAACCAAAAACAGGAAGAGCTGCACTGCCAGGAGTCCCACATGGTCTCCTGGGCAGAAAACAATACAGAACAAAAATGAAAAAGGACTACAGGACAAGGACAGGGAGGCCCTGTCCCTCGAATGCATTTCCAGCATCACAGTCGCCCCCCCCAGACTGAGGTTAGGGTGCCTAATCTCCCACGAGATACACACCCTCATCCAGACGGTCAACATACTTTCTGGAAAGGCCATCTGCATTATCGTGACTCTTCCCTGGTCTGTGCTCTGTGCTAATGGACCACTTGAGCAGTTTTGGGTTTTCACCCTTCATCTGCATAAGCCACTTCAGGGGCTTGTGATCTGTTTGGACCTTCAAGGTAGACCCCGTAAGGTAGGGCCTAAAACGCCTACGGCTCCAAACTATACTGAAACATTCCTTCTCAACAGTAGCCCACCTTTTTCTCTACCCTTGAGTTGTCTACTGATGAAGATGATAGGATGTTCCCTCCCTTTATCATCTAACTGGGACAAGACAGCTCCAATTCCGGTGTTGCAGGCATCCGTCTGGACAATAGAGGGTCGGCTGTAGTCAGGTGCACACAACACAGGTGCCCTACACAGACTTTCTTTCAAGCCATTAAAGGCCCTCTGACAGTCTTCAGTCCAATTAACCTTCCTAGGTTGTTTGGGTGAAGTCAAAGCTGTCAGGGGTGCAGCTATGGTTCCATAGTCCGCCATGAAATTGCGGTAATACCCAGTGAGGCCCAAATAGGCTCTCACTTGGGTTTGAGTAGTGGGAGTCTCCCAGTCCTGTACATCCTGTACCTTACTGGGGAGAGGTTGGATTTGACCCCCTCCTACCTAAGACCAAGATATGTGACTTTCCCCTGAGCTATCTGGCACATGGTGGCCTTGATAGTGAGGTTAGCCCTTTTTAAGGCCTGCAACACCTTACCCAGATGTGTCAAATGCTCTTCCCAGGTGGAACTGTAGACGGCAATGTCGTCTAAATAAGCCACAAAAAAGGCTTCCAGCCGACTGAGTGCATGGTTGACCAATCTCTGGAAGGTGGCAGGGGCATTCTTCAACCCAAAAGGCATGACCCTAAACTGGTAGAGTTCCACTGGTGTTGAGAACGCCATCTTTTCCTTGGCATGGTCCGTCAGATCTATTTGCCAATAGCCTGAGGTAAGGTCAAAGGTGTTCACAAATTTGGCAGCACCTATGGTGTCCACAAGCTCATCAGCCCTGGGCAATGGGTGCGCGTCAGTTTTGGTGACGGCATTGACTCCTCTATAGTCCACACAGACCTCCAATCCTTGGTACCCGCCTGGGAACTTGCCTTGGGGACAAGTACCACTGGACAGGCCCAGGGACTGGTTGAGGGTTCAATAACACCCAGATCCAACATCTTGGCGACCTGGATGTGGCTCTTAACAGTATCGGACATACGGTAGCTCCTGCTTTTGACAGGCACACTGTCACCAGTATCAATCTCGTGCTTACACCACGGTGTAAGGCCTGGTGTCAGTGAAAACAGAGAGGCATACTGCTGGAGCAAAGCCCTGCAGGCCTTCTGCTGCTCTGTTGTCAAATCTGGAGAGAGATGCACTCCCTCCACTGAGCCATCCTGAGGGTTGCTATGCAGCAAATCAGGAAGGGCTCACTCTCATCCTCTTCTTGCTCTGAAGCTAGCAAGAGACATGAGACTTCTGCTCGCCTGTGGAAAGGCTTGAGCCTGTTAACATGGAATACCTGGGGGGCTACCCCTGGCATTGCCATGTCAACCAGATAATTGACTTCGCTCATCTTGGAGATGATCCTGAAGGGTCCAGTCCACTTGTCTGCCAAAGCTCTAGGCTTGGTAGGCTCCATCACAAGGATTTCCTGTCCCGGCGTCCAATCCACTTGCGAGGCTTTAAGGTCATGCCAGTACTTGTTCAATTCCTGGCTGGCCTTGAGATTTGCTGTCATTTGACCTATCATCTTGGGTCATCCTCCGTCTGAGGCCTAACACATAGTCCCCCACTTGCTTGGTGGCACCTGGAGGGGCGGCCTCCCAACCTTCTCTGATCAAGGCAAGGGTCCCCCCTCACGGGATGTCCAAAGAGTAACTCAAAGGGGCTGAAACCAACACCCACTTGAGGTACCTCTCTGTAAGCAAACAGCAGGCATGGCAGGAGGAGATCCCATTTCCTCCTTAGAGGCTCTTCCAAAGCACCTATCATGCCCTTGAGAGTTTTATTAAATCTCTCAACCAGACCATTGGTCTGAGGATGGTAAGAGGTGGAGAACTTGTGGGTTACCCTGCACTCTTTCCACATGGTTTTCATGTAACTAGACATGAAGTTGGATCCTCTGTCAGAGACAACCTCCTTAGGGAATCCAACATGGGTGAAAATGCCCAGGAGAGCCCTGGCAACCACCTTGGCAGTTACAGTCCGACGGGGTATAGCCTCAGGGTACCTGGTGGCATGATCTACCAAGACCAGGATGAACCGATGTCCACCTGAAGTGGGAGGGTGCAGGGGACCGACAGTTTCGATGCCCACCCTCTCAAATGGTGTGCCAACCAATGGCAATGGCTGCAGTGGGGCAATGACACTGCCTCCAGTCTTGCCAGACAACTGACAAGTTGGCCAGGTCCTGCAGTGGGACCCCACTTCTACTCCCATCCGAGGCCAGTAGAAAGGGGCAGAGAGCCTCTGCTTAGTCTTCTTGGTACCAAGATGACCAGCTAAGGGCACCTCATGCGCCAACTGCAGTAGGAAGGGCCTGTAAACCTGGGGTACCACCAACCTCTTGAGGGCACCAGGTTCAGGCTTAGTGGCCTCACTAACAAGGAGCTCACCCTGCCAATATATCTGGAAGGTCCTGGGCACTTCTCCTTATGCCTGGGACAGAGCCTGTTTCCTCAGACCCTCGAGAGAGTGGCACTCTCTCTGTCCCTTACAGAAGTCTGCCCGGGAGGGTCCCCCTTCAGCTAACAAGCATTGAAGATCTGGATGATCCTCCGGGTTGAGAACCTCTCCCACAGGAGAGTCTTCTGGCTCTTCTCCCACAGGAGTTGAGACGGGGTTTACCACTGGATCCAGCCCGTCCAGAGCATGGATCCCAATGGGTGCTGTAGGAACAGCAGGAAGAGAAGGAGCCCCTGGCACAGAGGTTGCCTTCTTGTTCTTCCTTCTTCTTGCCTTAGGCCTCGCCTTTGGCTCAGGTACCTGACTCATAGCCAGACCCTGTGTCACCTGTGACCTAGTGACTGCAGCAGTAGTCATGGGAAGACCATCCGAGATCAACCCCAACTCTACTAGATCATTACCTAACAGAATGTTAGCAGGGACATTGTCCTGAAACAGGACAGGAAGCTTTGCTGTCTTGTCTCCAATCATGAGTGTGACTAAGGCTACAGGCGATAATTTGGGAGGCCCACCAGCTAACCTGGTGGTTCTCAGAGGAGCACCTACATAGTCCTCTGGCTTGAGCAGGGTCCTGTCCACCACTGTCATGCTTGCCCCAGTGTCTCTCAAACCAGTAGAAGGCTGGCCATTCAGGAGGACACTTCTCAAAAACCTACGGGTGTTCTGTGGGATAGTCGCCAGTACTTCCGCGTACTGGTCCCAGGCCCCAAGGGACACTAAGGAAATCTGTACAGGAGCACCAAATGTGATCCCTGTAGAGGAGGGGAGGACAGTGGCCTCCACCTCAGACATGGGGTAAGGGTAGGTCAGGCTGACAGCCTGTACTCCAAGTGCCTTACCTTTATACTTGGAGTCACCCCTCTTGTGATCCAGAGCCCCACAATCCCAACAAGTGCCGGGAATGCGGGGTACGGTACTGGAACCACTGGGAGCCTGCTTTGCAGCAGGTGGACGACTACTCTTATTCCCACCCACAGATGTCTAATCCCCATTAGATTTTTGGGTCTTAGAAGAGGAAGGTTTTGGTTTACCCGACTGTGACTGCTTTTGGGACTCCTCAGCTTTCTGAGAGGCCCTCTTTTCTTTGTCCTCGTCCTTCCCACTGGAGTCCTTAGGGGACACCCAGTGGGAGACCCACTTGTCAGCCAACCTAGCCAGCTTAAAGGGATCCAAAATGTTCTGGTCAGCAATATACTGACGCAGCTCTGGTGAACAGGCTTCAGAAAAATGCTCAAAAAACAACAGGTGGGACAATTCAACAAACGTTTTCACCTTGTAACCATCAATCCACCCCATCATGTTCACGTACGCAGCACTCACCCAGTCAACCCAAGACACACTCTCTCTTTTCTTAAATTCCCTGAACCTTTTTTTTTTTTTAAATTTGTGTTTTATTAGTTTTTGAAATAAAAGTTTGACAATCATGTACAGGCATTTGCAACCGAACGGACAGGTACAAAAAAAAAGGATATCACATCGATAGTAATACAGTGTGTAAAACGTTTAGGATCTGATGCACATCGCATAAACTTTGAATAGGTTCATCAAACCCAACTACCCCTACCCTCCGCCCTCCCCCCCTTGCACATAGTACCGCCTGAAGGGCTGGAAGAGACCAGTATCTATCTCCGAACCAATATTAACTACCTGACATCAGGTACATAGACATATTAGAACTTGTAAGTTTAACATAGCAGCGAGATTCAGCCACCAACTGAAATGTCTCCAAACATAGAAACGCTTTGGACACATTTTTTATGTCACATATTTAGCCAGAAATTCTGACCATGCGTTCTCAACTGAAGTGCGATCTCCATGCAGGACCTCCGTAAGGTTGTCCATTCTATATATATTCAAGGCAACACTCAGCCATTTGGTTTTTATTAGGGAGCCTTGCTCTCTTCCACACCATGGTGAGGCACGCTCGAGCGGCCAGCAGTAAACCCAGAATCATTTTGGGCGCCTTTTTAATTGTGTCTTCCGTTTCAACCAAGCCGAACAAGATCAGAAGTGGGTGTATCTCTCTATCATCATCATCCAGCTCCTTGATCCAGCTGAGGACCTCCGTCCAGTAAGCTTGGACCGCCTCACATCCCCACCACATATGCCAGTAATCGGCCCTCTTTCCACAGCCCCTCCAGCAATGTCGGCTTATTCCTTGATACATTTTGGCCAGCCGTACCGGGTCATATTGCCACCTGTACAACAACTTGACGGCATGCAATTTATATCAGCAGGATATGGAAGATTTGCTGTCCTTCTACAAATTTTCCCTGAACCTTTTAAGGTATTGGGTAGGTGTCTTGCCAAACTTGGCAATCAAAGCAGATTTCATACACTCATACTGACCTCTGTCTTCCACACTCCGCTTCAGAATACAGTCATACCCAGTTTGAGGCACTCTGCTTAACAAACACTTAGCCCAATCTCTTTTGTCAACATCATGAATTGCACAAGCCCTTTCAAACGCTTCAATCCATTGGAAGATATCAGAACCCTCCACAAACACACCAACCAAATCTTTCATAAACTTGGTGGCTGGTGACCTGCCACTTTCAACTGGTTTAGCTGAAGTCTCCACTCTAGCTTTCTCTAGCTGGATTCTTTGGTGCTCAGTGTCCCTATCTTTGAGTATCACTTGCCGTGCCAACTCCTCTTTCTTCAAATCAGCTTCGGTTGCCAACTTTTTGTAATGAAAGGCTAACTGTTCCCGTTGTAGCTCCAATTTTAAAAGTCCAATCTTCAGGGCTTCCCCCTGAAGAGCAGTGCTGGGGTTTGGAACAGAGGCAGCAGGAATGGTGGCATTCCCAGAAACAGATTCAGCAGAAACCCCAGGGGCAGAGTCCTCATTGGTTGCATTCCCCCCCCTCATGAAGAGTTTCACCATCAGTCTGGTAGTCCACCAGGGCAGCTATCAGCTCAGCCCTAGACTTATCCACAAAGTCTAACTCCCTGGCTTCACAAGCACTCTGGAGAGCCTCTAAGCTCATCCTAGTAAATTTACCATTTGCAATAGACTCCATTGCTTGTAATGCAGTTATTTTGTACACAACTAAACCTTAATTTAATAACGTGCGGATATTTTATAAGTTGCACGGTTATACACCGATTCTTAAAACCATAAGCATCCCACCGCTGCCACCAGTGTAAAGACTGGAGGGGGGTGTCTGTACTTCTGCTCTCTATATGGTAGAGGAGAGGCACAGAAGACCCCAGCCAAGATTCTCTATTATTGGTACATGGTCGAGCAATCAAGGCCTAGCGTCTCAGGAGGTGATGCAGGCTGGTTCTTAAGTACAGTGTAGTCCCCAAGCCCCCACAAAGGAATGTCCACACACTGTATTACTGAAAACACAGTCTTTATATAATTAATATTCAAAGGTATGTACACTATCACAATAACTCACTTTCTACTCAGAAGTCAACAATGGCAAATATATACAATTCTAAAGTGGTACCACCAATATTATCAGACCTCTTTAAAGTGCATCAACTATACTGTTAAAATGTCACACAGATCCATAAAAAGGAAACCAGCAATAGAGAGAGGAGGGAAAGCAAGATGGTTGAAACAATAGGCAGAATACTGAGTCAGTTACCTAAACACAGTTCTGTGTGGAGATCCCCCCACCTGGGCAACCTGTAAAATAGATATAGCACAAGCCCAGTCCATATATTGATAAATAGTCTTATTTCCTCCTATAATGTTTTTACCCCCCCAATGTACCTGGTGGAGCAGATTTCTTAGAAGAAGCGTCAATGGATCCTTCTTGAGTGACCCCCTTTCAAGCAGGAGTCACGGATCGTTGAGAGGCGTTGAAGAAAGTGAACTTGGCGTCGATGAGAAGTTCGAGGGTGCTGAGACCACGGCGTCGATCCAGGCGGTGCTCGTTGGCGACGTTCTGCAAGGATGAGGTGTGCAGGGCACCTCAGCGTTTGATAGTTCTGGACCGCAAAGAGTTTCAGAAGAACTGTGGCCCAGCAAGGGCGTTGAGTCGTCGAAGTCGTTGTGGCCTTCGGGTGGCGGGAAACCCACCGGCAGATTCTCCTCAGCGCATCGGCGGCCTTGACTCTCTCCGGCCGGATAAAGCGGTCGTCGGTCCGGACAAGGGAGTGCTTCGATTCAAATGTTCTTAGGCAAAGGAGCGGGCGGCTCCAGTCGTCGGCGGCACGGCGTCAAGCGGTCCCCTCTTCTGGGGCAACACAACTTCGACGGGCCTCCAGCGGTTACACAAACCTGCAATCCCTGGTCAACAGCAATGGACTTCGATGGCGGCGAAGTCCGGGTGCTTCACTTCGATCTCCTCGGCGGTCCCGTCTCCGGTCAGCAGCCTTTCGAGGGTCTGACTCCCAGGGAGCTTCGGCGAAGGTCAGCGGTGCTTGATGGTCCCTCGGAGCATGGGAAGAGGGTGCCTTACCAGGTCCTCTCTCGGATCAGTCTTCAGCAAATTTGGCAGCTTTCAGATCAGGTCGAAGCAAATGCAACAGCAAGTCTTCTTCTTCCAGCTGTGCGTCGAGGATCAGCAGTTCCAGTTACTCTTCAAGTGTAGACACAGCTTCTGAACAATTTCCAGTGGTGAGAGGTCCCCAGATATACTATCCTGTCTCTCATCCACACTGCTGGGTCACACTCAGCAGCCAATCATACAGAAGGGCATTCATGCAGTCAGCCAATCAGGCACACAGTGCATTCAGGCCATCCTCCTCCCTCTCAGACACTCACAACAAGGAATGTGGATTGGGACAAGTACCCAGCCATTCAACACTACACACTGCATTCAGGCCAGTTTCGGGCAGGGCTGTCTCAGTGTTTGTCTTTCATACCAGAAACCAGACAGCCACAACAAGAAGTGCATATTGGTCACACACTCCATTCACCCAGGTCCCACCCACAGGGGGTACCCACAACATACAGTCACTGGGAAGGCTCCAGCCAGTCTGGACTGGACTTCACAACAACACCATATATGGAACTTCCACCCAACAGCCAGTCAGGGGGAACGGACAGAATCAGGGCTTCCCAGGACTTTGAGAAAACAAGGTAACAGGCAATAGAAAGCAAGAGGCCATCTTGTTTTCCATCAGGAATCAACTGATTCCAATGGCAGGGCCTGGGTATCCCAAAATGGAGGATACTCGGAGCACCTGTCAAATTCAGCATGGAGCTGCCACCAGGGGCACAGGTTTGTACCCCCACCCATGGGTGCCATAAGGGTATCCCATGGGTTTGTACACCAAACCAAAAACAGGAAGAGCTGCACTGCCAGGATCCCACATGGACTCCTGGGCAGAAAACAATACAGAACACAAATGAAAAAGGACTACAGGACAAGAACAGGGAGGCCCTGTCCCTCCAATGCATTTCCAACATCACACATGGCAACACATGGCTCATTGGTGAGTATAAATGCCTGTGCACATGCATGCATGTCACACACACAGAAATACACACCAATGACCAACTTCTCGCCTGTACAGAGGACAGTGCCTACCCTCTGAGCGCCTACATGATGACACCAATACGGAACCCTGCCACACTACCCCAGGTAAGATACCACACAGCCCATATTGTAACTATGAGCATAGTGGAGCGCACATTCGGAGTGCTCAAGTCACATTTCCACTCCCTTGACCACTGTGGTGGTGAGTTGCTATATGCACCACCATTAGTGTGCGGGATCATTGTTGCAGCATGTCCTGCACAATGTTGCAACACAGCGTGGTGTACCGGTGGACATGGTGGGGCCCCCACATCCACAGCCACATGCATGCCTCTTGTGCATGGCAGGTGAAAGGGCACGTGGCGAGGCGGCCCGTACCCGGCTTGTGGCTACATTTTTCATCTAAATTCCAACCCCTGTTGAGTGCACACAGTCCTGGCACATTCCAGGTGCCATTCAATGATGAAGGGCCAATCATCTAGGCCCACCAAACGACCCTCAGAATGTGTCCTTGGAATTACAACATTGTGTGCATCCCTTACAACTAAAACTAATTTAATTTTGTGTTTCCATAAGGAAAACATAGAAGAGGGACTATGCGACTACCACCATGCCCAACTAGATATCCAATCGCTTGTGTGTCACATAAACCGTCCCATATGTCATGTTAAATAATCACTGCGCTATGGTATGTAATGTCAAAGGAGACAGATAAATGGCCAATACATAATACAGGTGTCTCAATGCGCTCAACGATGCATGAGACAAGTACAAAAATAACACCCAGCAACTCTCTCTGGTCATTCCCCATGTGCAGTGATGATGACACTAGTCCACGTCACAGAGGCAACTGCCCCACACATTTCTGGGGTTGACAGGGGCGTGTGAGACCTTGAGGCACATCAAGCAGACAGTCATCAAGCAGCCAAGACAAAGGGAATGGAGAGAGTGATAGAGCAGAGAGATTGTTTGCAGGGAAGAGGGAGAGAATTTAATTGATTGTTCATTTGTATAGCACCTATACACAACATGTTTCAAAGCGCATTCAAGGAGGGAGTGAACATGGGAGAATACAGTTACATTCGTACAAGTCCTTGAAACAATTCAGAATGTGCATAAAAAATATCTTAATCAGCCTGGCAACATTTCAGATAGTGCAAGTGCAGGGAACAATAAGGGAGGCGGGAGTGGGGGGGGAAATGAGACAAAACAAGCGGTTACATTACAATGCCTGACGACAATTGATGTAGTGCCGGAATATTAACAAGAGATGGGGAGGGAGAGGGGGAGAAGGAGAGGAACAACACAAGCAACTAACATACTAGGTCTGACGACGATTCAGAATAGTGATGGAGGCGGAAGTGGGAGGAGAAGACAAGGAGAGAAGTGGGGGAGAGACAGACAAGCTGCCATCACAAAGGTCACAAGACACATGATAGAGTAAGTGCTAATGAACAGTATAGGGAGGGGAGAAGGAGAGGGCAGGTGGACGAGAAAGCCAGGCAGCTACAATTACTATGCCTGACGGCAATTAAGGTAGTGCCGGAATTTAACAGAAGAGGGCAGGGGAAGAGGGATAAGAGGTGTTGGAGGAGGACAAAACAAGCGACCAACATACTAGGCCAGATGAACTTTCAGAGTAATGATTGAGCGGAAGGGTAGGAGAAGAACAAAGGAGGGGGCACAGACAGGCAACTATCATACAAGTCAGGAGGCAGGTATGGATCGCAAAGTGCCAGAGAACAGATAGGGGGAGAAAAGGGTGGTAACAGCACACCATCAAGGGAGACCAGAGGGGGTTGGGGGCCCAAACAACCATCACGGGGTGTAAGGGGGTTGAGGGGAACACACACATCCATCACAGGGTGCAAGGGGGTGTGAGGGGAACACACACAGCCATCACAGGGGGCAATGGGAGTGAGGGGCACACACACAGCCATCACAATGGGCAGGGGGGATGAGGGACACACACATAGCCATCACAGGGTGCAAGGGGGGTAAGGAGAACACACACAGCCATCACATGGGGTAAGGGGGTGAGGGCCACACACACAGCCATCACAGGGGCAAGATGGTTGAGGGTCACAAACACAGTGCCCCGTTCCTATGTAAACATCACCGAAGTGTCAGCAAATGCCATGCATTCACCTATCCATGGAACTCACCTGCCTTGCATATGATACACACCATCGGGAGACGCTCTACCTACATGGAATGCAATGCAGAGTAACAGCATGAAATACATGCACATACATGAACACAGTTGACACCAGAAAGAAAATATGCATACAACACAGAGTGCAGGAGCCACACAGGGTGAATGGCAATTGACATTGATATGTACAGGAGTACAGTGTCCCACACCAGAGAGAGTGGCACAGAAAGTGAATAACAAGGAAATGACAGATCAAAGAGTCCATGGCCTGGTTTACCGATGTACAATGACATGCTGCACAGCACAGTCAGTGCTCCCATTGAGGTATCCACATAGGTAGCTTACACTGTGACATGAGCTCCAATCAAATTACCACAACGCCATGAGAGCATGTAAAGGACATATAAGAGAACCGATACATGCAGCAAAGTTGAGCAACAATGAAGTATGCCCAAGATGCAAGACAGTGCAAATGCTTACCAAATAACTGTCTGAATGTTGGAAATCCCACATGACCTTCACCAGTAAGTGTGTGTTCCTAATTTGTTAAAGGAACAACATTGTCTGGTGGAGGGCATGAGGAGTTTGGACTTCGAATGGTGCAGGATGTCTCAGCTGTGACAGCAGTCATCGCCACATCACGGATTACTGGAACAACATGGGCAAACATATTAAAACACCCATTGTGCAGTATAATTGACACAGCACACATGTGCCATGGAAAAACAAAGCTATGATTACCTGCACATGCCGCCCAGTGCACCCCATGCAAACATGCTAGATGAGTTCACTAGGCATGCCTGCACGTACACCACTGCACATGTCTAGTTGCTGAGGAGTTAATGGTACACCTCAAGGGCAAAAATGCAACAAAAAAAAGACCACAACCAGGAAAGGTCAAAACAAAATATGACATGCCAATATCTGGTCAGGGGGAGTGGAAAAAAGAAAACAAATGTCCATCTTGGACCGGGTGGGGGTCCACCCAGGAGGGGGGGAGGAGCAGGGTGCACGTCAACACCCACATGTGTGGATGTTAATAAAAACAATTCCCTCCATGGGCACATGGACCGCAAGGCTATCATGGATTGGGAGGGCTGTTGCTACCTTCCTGTGTAGAATGCGAAGGTAGTTGTGGTAAGGGAGGTTGACCACGTATGGCCCTGGCTTGGTCTTCAACAGTGAGTTAACAGTTGCATCAGCTGGTCGCACTGTGTACTCCGGGCTGCCTCTAGCACTCCCATTGAAGCTCTGAGGACCAGTAACTGTTGCCTGAGGGCTTCCCTGTGGGCCTGACCCTCTACATCAGGGATGCCTGCAGAGACCTATGTTCAGCCCGTCGGCTCCTGTTGCTGGCCTTCATGTGCAGCATGTGTGAGCGGCATGTGGACCGCAATGCCCCCAGCCGGTGCTCTACCTGTGTTTGTCAGGAGAACATTGAATTGGTCACCCTATCCATGCCCTGAGCCAACATCTCATAGGAAGCACCCTGTTGCTGTGCAACACGCAAAATTGACTGCTCCCACACTGTCTCCCGAGCCATGACACGTCCCCCACGTGTGCGTGCCCCATGGTTGCCGGACCCAAGGGAGCATGGCCCTTGATTTGAAGCCGCTGTCTGTCAGCACCATCACTTGATGCACTCACCTCTGACAGCATAGAGGAATGGACGTCTGGCACACCACCAGAGCCACTGGTATCATTGGAGGTGGACTCATACTGAGTCATGCCCCAGTTGGACTGTAGCAACAGTGGATTTCCAGGGGCTGCCAAAACACGTCCTCCACTGGTGCTGTGTTGGGGCTCAGCCTCATGTTCCTCCTCTACCTCCTCCCATGAATCTGGTGGCTCATCACCTGCACATGGACACATAAAGACATGAAGAATCATGTTAATTGCATCTACTACATGTATTGTCATCACAATGCTGTCCTGCAACACATTTACATGCATGTTAACATGCCATAATTTGCATTACCACACTATGCACCAAAATAACATGAAATCATGGTGTATGCAGACTTGCCACCACATCCCATGTCCCTGACCATGTAAGCACTGCAGACATTGCCAACAGACATGTGTGGCGTCCCAGGTGTGTGATGTGGCGAGAGTGAGGACATGTGCTGGGATATAGGAAGAGGGGGCGGTGACACACAAGAGGGACAGGGCATGCACCCATGGGGGGGTGTTCAATGTGGCAGGTCAACATGGATGACTCCAGACACATTTTTTACAAGGAGCTCTGTGCCATAGCTGCGACAGGGATTTGCACAGTGTAGTAAAATGCTAGGTCACTCATGGCACACTGTCCCGCCCGCTGACAGTGTTCATGGAAGGTATGTGTAGCATGAAGCCACCTATGGACACGTGTGGATGGAACTTCTACTACATGCAGTGCATGATGAATATCACGTACTTCAGACACAAGCACTTGACTGGCATAGCTGAGTCACTAACATGACTGATGTACATAGCCAGATGCCACGTTGTGTTGGCATGCTGTTAATGTGTATTATCTGATGGTTGTGGATGACTACTGTCCCAAAGCCATGTTCAACCGATGTGCAGCACATGTGTTGTATGCACTCTATGTGTATTACTGATACCAACGCGTATCTGAGTACATAACGTGAGTGATTACAATAGTTAGCCGCACCAGCAACTTTCCAATGAATACACTTCAGTGAGCTCACACTGTCGTTTTTTTCTGTCAGCAATGTTCATATAATGGATTCTAGCACAGAGTCTGCAGCCTTATAATCCTTATACACTTTAACAGTGTCATTGATTATACACTGTGTTACTAATGTCTATACATCAGATTGATCTCTTATCACAATTGCGTCCCCTTACGATCGTATTCCCGTTTCCCTGTAACCAAGGGGACACGGGACACGAAGCGCTGGCACGTCAGCACTCCTGCTGCCATTCCGCATCGCCACGCCGATCGTCATGGTAACCATACAACAATACGGCACAGAATCGCGTGCATACTAGCAGCCCCATTTACTTCGTAGACAGGTCAGTGAGAAGGTAAGCGCTCACTTGAGCTCAGACACAGACAGAACTTTCAGAGACAACAGGCAGTTGTTAACTGTCACTTTCTTTCACAGCATACGCCTTCTTAGTATGAGTACATGAGGAAGTGGAACCTCACAGAACGTAAGGTAAACTTGCTTTTTATTAGCATATAAATACATCATTTATTTACACATATGGTGCCGTGGAAACACGGGTCAGAACAGTAAGGTTTTCTTTCTCTTTTTTATTTTTACTTTCTCATACCACAGCAAATACATTAACACGGCTATGAGCAAGAGGTACATTATGGATTTTTGGTTTTAATGTACACATATACATCTCACTACATAATATTGTATCCACATTTTCAATGCTAGCAATTTGTGTTTCTCTTTTCTCCCTATTGTGTTCAACCATAACCTGAAATCATGCATGGATATCTATAGTACATATCTGGTGCTACTCTTTATTGTTTCTCACTTTTTTCATTTAAACTGAATACAATACTTAAAAATGTAGTTGCTGATATATAACATGGTAACAACATAGCCCTGAGGATGGAGAATCGCTCCGAAATGCATAGGCACTGAAGTCAAGCCATGTTCAGTCTTAGGAAATGCTTCCTATAGTAACTACTTTACATTGAATAAAAATATCTGTTGCAATTGGGTAAATAAAAAGAAAAATATTTACTTACAGTAAAGAAACACAAATTATTAATTTGTTATAAGACTGAGTAAATGGATCGTAAAGAAGCACAAACGAATTAGGCTTGTACCGAGCCATTGCGAGATAACCAGACTTAGCTGGGTGAGACCTTCCAGCTTATTGTGTATTTCTGTATGCACTCTGCAGTACACTAAGCACAAGTCAGTAGACCATGACATGGTTCACCCATGGCTGTCATACAAATGCAGGCAGAAGTGCCACACAATCGTAACCAATTAATTCAATCCACATACACATATTCAGGATGCACACGCTTCATCACTCACCGGACGTTTCCTTGTAATTTGACAGGCCTCCTACGCATTGCAGCTGATCAACATAAATCAACTCGCTCATGGCCCCTTCTTGTGGAGTGAGCTCCTCCTCCTGCGGTGACCCACATCCAGTCACCATAGCAGAAGAAAGGTTGGCACCCAGCTTTTGTTTGGTTCGACGGTGGAGGTCATTCCACCGCTTCATGACCTCACGAGCGGTGCGCCTCTCATTCCCCAAGGCGTTGATGCCAGTGGACCATACGCTGAGCAGGCGTATGTGTGGTCCCTGGCCCCGTGCACATGTCACGGTGGTGGTCGCACACGTAGTCCACGAGGATCTTGAGTTCATGATAATTGAAGCTACTCTTCCTTGACGTGGCGGTCTCCTTTGCTGTGCTTTGGGATTGAGCCTTTCCCTGTTCTGCACGCTTCTGCCTCTTGGAAGGTGGTGCAGAGCCTGTGTGGCTGGGACCACTCAGGGCATTAGGGGCTGGACCACTAGTGGCCTAGGCCATGCCATCACCCACTGATGTTGGGTCAGTTACTGCCCCTGCAGGTCCCTCAACCTGTGAGCTCGGTCCAGGTGTTTTGCAATGACGTCCCTTCCCCTTGGACACACAAACATCAGTTTCCCCTGTGTGTTTGTGTCCCGGGGGGGGGGCAACCACAGATACTGCTGTTGCTCCCTGACCCTGGTTGTTGGGGACAGGAGCTTCCCCTGCATGTGCCTCAACCTGGGAGCAGGGGAGAGCAGATGACCCTGCAGATCCCTGACCCAGGGTGTTGGGGTCAGGTGTTTTGCAGTGACGTCCCTTCCCCTTGGACACACAGGCATCAGCTGCCCCTCCGTGTCCCTGGGGGAAGACGACCACAGATATTGTAATTGTTCCCTGACCCCTGGTTGTTGAGGACAGGAGCTGCCCCTGCAGGTGCCTCAACCTGGCAGCAGGGCAGAGCAGATGACCCTGCAGATCCCTGACCGAGGGTGCTGGGGTCAGGTATTTTGCAGTGACATCCCTTCCCCTTGGACACACAGGCATCAGCTGCCCCTGCGTGTCCGTGTCCCTGTCCCTGGGGGTGGGGGGCGACCACAGATACTGCTGTTGCTCCCTGACCCTGGTTTTTGGGGACAGGAGCTGCCCCTGCAGGTGCCTCAACCTGGGAGCAGGGGAGAGCAGATGACCCTGCATCTCCCTGACCATGGGTGCAGGGGACAGCAGCATCACCTGCAGCTCCCTGACCCTGTTGGGGGTGGTGCACAGCTCTCCCTGGACGTCCCTGACCCTGGCCACCTCTGCCACCTTTCCCTCTTGGGGCCTTCCCAACCATGGTACAAATGGATTTGTACAATGGGAGGCCCAACAAGCAATTGTCCTGGGCAAAAGGAGTGATGGGGAAGGGTACATGATGTAAAACGTACTATTGTGGTCCATCCAGGCTCAATATTACCCCTGCTGTAAAAATGAACGGGCCGCGTAGCGTACAGGCACTCCAAATATCAAAGATGCATGTACGCTACCCCTCAGTAGCTCCTGTGAAAAGAAAATGCGTTAGGCGATACGCTGTGGCACCCAGCAACACAAAAAATGTGTACGCGAAGCCCACGAAAGTCACTGTGAGGTTAACAATGGGGGTATGCATTACACTGGGGCACCCAGAATATGAATAATGCGTACATGACTCACCTTTAGCCTCAAAAAAAGAAAAATACACAAGCAGCGGTTAAAGACCCACCAAAATAAGAAGATCGCACTGTCACAGTAGTGAAGAAAATGCATGGCAACCCAAAAAATCTCCGAAGTCCACACGTCCGTCCGCTCCAACTTGCTCAAGCGGTGTAATGTTATCCTACGCACTCCTTTATCCCGAATCAGAACGCCAATGCCCAACGGCCAGCGCGTGTCACGTCACTTAAACGATCAGGCCCTTTCCTCTGATTTCACGTGTACACTATAATTTTGCACGTGCAAAGTAACTGTCACTCTGTTTCTGGCTGCCCACGCGAGTAACACGGAAGACCCACGCACTCCTGCCCATTTTACCTGCCTCCTACTGCCCTGAGCTGCCTCCTACGAGCCATCTGCTGCTGCCTGCCCACTGTGTGTGCCTGCTGCCCACCTGCCCTGCAATTTGAGTGCCTGCTGTCCAGCCACTGCCAGTGCTCCTGTCCTCGGCCCTGTGACCACCTCAGCTGATCCAGAAGCCTCCCAACGTGCCAGAACATCACCACCGCTCAATAGCCCAGCCCCAGGACCACCTTGGCCACCCACACCTGCCTAGGGGGTTGCCATGTCTGAACAAACCTCTTCGGAGGCAAGTGGCAACCCCACGGCAGTGAGGCAGAGGGCTGTCAACTTCACATCCAGGGAAGTTGACATCCTAGTGGAGCATATCCTTGGGCATTATGATGCCCTCTTCAACGCTGCAACGCAAGTCGGCAAGGAAGGACGGAAGCTGATCTGGGACCAGATTGTGGGTGCCATCAACACAGAGGCGGTGGCACCCCGTGACTACCACCATGTGCACAAGTGCTGGGAGGACCTGAAATCCAGGACCCACAAGAAGCCCTGGTGCCAACCAAGGGGGGCATCGGGGCCGGTTGAACACCACCGACATGCAGGTCCTGGAGAGGTTTTACCCCTTGCTGCACACCCAGGTCAGCGATTTGCAGCACCGTCTGGAGTCGTCAGGTGAGTGTCCATGTGTTGCTGGCCTCCACAGTGCATGTTGATGTATGGTGGGAGTGTGCACCTTGGCCTTACAGCAAATATGCCTCTTGTACGGAAGTATGTGTGCATATCCCAGACAGTGCTCCACATGTGTTCTTTGAACCATGCGTTATTTCAACGGTCTCACTTTTGCAATGTGTGTTGTACTGCAGCATATCACAATGTGCACGTAGTTTCGTACATGTGTCTGAGACGTGCCCGTGGGAGGGGTGCGACACATGGGTGGTGTTGTCAACATCATTAACAGGCATGGTGTACATGTGTATGTGTCTGAGATGTGACTGTGTGACTGGCCATCACCCCTGGGTGGATGTAACTGGTGCATTTCAATGTGTGCCCTAGTTTTGTTGCCTGATTGATGTTGAGGGGACTCTGATGTGATAGCTCAGTGCACTGCTTGAGGACTGTCAGGTGATGTGTGTGCATGACATGTGTATGGCCCATGACACATGTGTGTGTAGCATGCACAATTTGTAGATGGTGACAGTGCCATGTCCTAGGATGTGATTGTCTGTTGTGAAGGACAGACATGTGTATGTATGCACATTGCATGTACCTGTGTGTTATGGAGGGTGATGATGGTTGTGACCTTTGGCAGTGTACTTCATGTGCATATGTTTTGTGCCAAACACACACCGGTACAGTACCCTGATGTTTGTGTTCTATGTCTCCTTATCCACAGCGGCGTTGGAAGAAGAGGGTGGAGAAAGGGCTGTGGAGCAAGGCAGCAGGGATGCCTCCACCGGGCAGAGACGCAAAGCCCAGTCATGCCCCCTGGAAACAACATAATCGGGGAGCGAGGAGGCTGGTACCGCGTTTCAACCATCGCCCACAGCTGCTGAGGGGAGGTCCAAGAGGGTGAAGGAGGATGTGGACTCCTCGGCAGTGGTGGGGGACGGACAGGTGAGCACACAAGGGGGCCATCCATCACGGAGGACGCTGGGGAGGCATCCAGGTTGGCTGGGGAGGAGGGGGCCGTATTAGCCCAGTCCATGTGGCCGGGGTGGTGAGGTGGGTCTGACTGCTGCAGTCATGACCCACGGACATGAGGCTGTGCAGGTCCCTGTGTCTGCGCCTGCAGCAGTATGCACCTGCCAGCATGCCCCAGGCCGGACCCATCTGCAGGTGTCAGTTGCTTCCACCCAGACCGACACGCCATTGCCTGCGGAAGTTGCCATTCGAGACAGAGTGGAACTCCTGCTAGCCGGTATTGCGAGGCGTACAGCCATCATTCGTGATGATGTGTGGGCTTGCACATCATCACAATGACGTCTGGCGTTTCCTGGACTGGCTAGCAGCATTCCTGGTCTCAAATTGGATGTATGAGTTGGCCTCTTATGCAACCCTCTCCTCGTCTTGCTCCTCTGTGTGCCAGTCATCCTCTCGGGCGCCTTCCGGCCCAGATACCACCAGGGCCCACTGTGCACCATGACGGCCCGTCTGGTGGAGATAGCATCCCTGCTGGAGATAACATCCCTGCCTGAGTTGCCTGAGTTGGGAGTCGACGTTGGATCCGCCGAGGTGGTCACCATGCCGATCCAGAGAACGACATGGGCAATGGCAATGGACAGAGAGCAGGCTCCCAGGAGCAGGGCTCAGGCCCGACACCCCTGACCGGTGTCATCGGCCCGGCGGGTATCCTTACGAAGCAGGCACCGGGCAATTTGGTAGCAGCAGGCTCAAAGTAGGAGGCTATTGTACTCATGGCATACCATCTCAAGGAGGCAGGTATCTGGCTTCATGCAGGATGCAAATGTGGACCTTATAACAAGGATGTCTTCCGTGTTCGTGCGGTACGGGCAGCAAATCCGGGCAGAGAGGCAGCGGGCTCTGGAGGCGAGAGTTACCATAGCCAGGGCAGAGATTGCACTGTGTCGGGCAGAGAGGCGGTCTGACATCCTTGAGGATACTTGCAGGGAGTTGGAGGGGATGGAGAAGGCCATGCTGGAATTCCTGCAAGCTCTTGAGGAGAGAGCAGAGGCCCGTCTTGGGGAAGTGGACGCAGTGTTCGATGATGCCCTTGCTGAGACATTGACTGAGATTGGTGACGAGGTGGACCAGCCCGCTGCCTGTGTACATAGTTTTGTAGACATATGTTTCCTTTCATTTTTCATTATGATTTGGAGCTAGCATCACAGACATTACTCCATTTATTTTGTACATAGTTCTGTAGGTGTAGGTTTCCTTTTTATTTTTTATCTTTTGGAGTGGACTATGGACTATCCTCCAGGTTTTATTCCACATAGTTTTATGGTGTGTTTTGGTATTTTTATTAGTGAATTTAGTGATGTTTTTGGTGTATTTTTCATTTTTTACATGTACATCTTTTGATATTATGATTTCATTTACAGTATGTATGGTTTGAATACAACTGTTTAATATATTTTTTTTACTCACAGTTATTGTCGTTCACAGTTATTTTTACAGTGTTCCTGTTTGGTAGTCCATTTAGTGGCTCTGATCCTGCTTATTGTTAGTGATGTATGTGGTTGCTTACTTGCATGAGTTATGTTCGTGTTTTGTTTGCGTGGTGAGTATACACAAGGGGCGGACCGGGGGTGGTGTGTGTAGTGGGATTTTGTGTGTGCACAGGCAAATGGTATTTCTTTCACATGTGCAACATGACTGTGTATTTGCTCTCACTGTGTTTGTGAGTGAGGTGGAGTGACTGTGGGAGTGTTACATGTTCAGGACTTTTGCAGATGATTTGCTAGATGCTGTGTAACACACAGGTGGTGCTTTCCCCTTCACCAGCATGTGTTTTTGCAGTTGTCATCATCTGTGGTGTTGGTCAACCTCTTGCACTGGGATACACCAGTGGCATTTCATGGTATTTACACATTGGCTGCCCACTGGAGCTGTCTTGGAGCGTGGTGCACTGTCTGATTGCCATGTCCTTCACACATGGCCATAACAGTGATGTGCTTATTAGGGATTGTCTTCTAGGATTAGAAGCTCAATGAAGGTCAGGCTGTGGGACACCTGGCAAGTGTTTGTTCATGTGACACACATTGAGGGTGATTTGGGATCTGTGATTGGTGAACAATTTGTCCCTGGGTATTGATGCCTTGACATTGTTACAAGTCCAGCAGGCACTCACTTTTATATTCAGTTGTTACATGTGTATGTTGGGAGATGGTTGCAGACAGCTATTCTGTTTGCCCAGCTGCCACACTCATGGATGTGGCCCAGGTGTATGCATTCATTTCTATTTGCAGGATGCATGTTCCGGTGGATATTCTGGCTGGTGTCGCTACACGGTAGTGAATGTGCATGACAGACAATGGATGGATGGATGATGTGTCACTATGTAAGGGTTCATCATGCAGGTGATGTACATTGTGGTGGGGGATGTCTGCAGGGTGGGGTGACGAGTGATGGGGTCTAGGGAGTGTCCCATGTGGAGGGGGCTGCCTGCAGGGTGTTGTCACGGGTGATGGGGGCTGGGGTGTCCCATGTGGAAGGGGCTGCCTGCAGAGTGTTGTCACGGGTGATGGGGGCTGGGGTGTCTCATGTGGAGGGGGCTGCCTGCAGGGTGGCATCAGGGTTATGGGGGCTGGGGTGTCCCATGTGGAGGGGGCTGCCTGCAGGGTGATGTCCTGGGTGATGGAGGCTGGGCTGGGGGTGTCCCATGAGGAGGGGGCTGCCTGCAGGGTGGCGTCATGGGTGATGGGAGCTGGGGTGTCCCATGTGGAGGGGGCTGCCTGCAGGGTGGGAGCACGGGTGCTGGGGGCTGGGGTGTGGGCGTGCCGCCAGGAGGGGGCTGCTTGCAGCGGATTGCAAGGTGCAGATGCACAATTTGGCTGGGGTACGGCCAGGAATCGCAAGGTGTTTTCGTGCTATTACACTGGGGTACGGGCGGAATGATGAGGTGTTTGCGCATGATTACGCGGGGGTGTGGTCGGGGATCGCTGGGTGTTTTTGCACGATTACGCTGGGGTCCAGCTCGGGATCGCAGGGTGTTTTTGTGCGATTATGCTGGGGTGCGGCTGGGAATTGCGGGTGTTTTCACGCAATTACACAGGGGTGCGGGCCGGAATTGCGAGGTGTTTATGCGCAATTTTGTTTGGGTTTAGCCTGGGATCGCGGGGTGTTTTCGTGCGATTACGCTGGGGCACGACCAGGAATTGCGAGGTGTTTTTGTGCGATTTCACTGGGGTGCGGCCAGGGATTGCAGGGTGTTTTCATGTGATTACGCTGGGGTCCGGGCTGGATTTGCAAGGTGTTTTTGCATGTTTACGTTGCAGTGCGGCCTGGAATTGCGAGGTGGTCATGCGCGATTTCGCTAGGGTGCGGCCGGGGATTGCAGGGTGTTGTCGCGTGATTACGCTGGGGTGCGGCAGGGTGTTTTCGCGTGATTACGCTGGGGTGCGGCCCAGAATTGCGAGGTGTTTATGTGCGATTACGCTGGGGTGCGGCCGGTGATCGCGGGGTGTTTTCAACAGATTTTGCTAGGGGGGCTGTATGCTGGCCCAGGGATGGCACGGAGGCTTGCGCCATGTTAGGCATTTCACTTGTTTTTTACTGCACGCGGGGGCGTGTTGGGGGCGTTACTGGCGCAGCTCGCTGTTCCTTATGCCACGGCTACTGATGGCTCTGGAAATCCATGAATATGTGTGCCACACAATCATTTCTCTGCGTCACAGCTGGCGCATGCTCCTACACGGCTCGCGGCGCTTGCACCTTTTCTGCGCCAGATTCTATGAATCAGACCCAATGTGTTTTTATCTATTTCTGTTTGCCAGTTTTTCTTGGGGTCCAAATAAATCTCCAAAAACTGCTTCTCTTTTTCCCCTTGCATTACATCCTGACACATGAGAATGACAGTGACGCTAGGCACACAGCCATTCTGAAGATCTACTTCCACTGCACTTTCTGATTTGGCAACTGTGTGGCATTCTTTTACACTGTTGCTTTGGATCATTATTTTCTTAGGTCTCAATGGCTTTTTAGCTAAGGACGACAATATTCCATTTACCCTATCAATGAGGGGGGATAATCTCTTCAGGCAATTGGTCCCTATTAGAAAGGGTATTTCATTAACGGATGTGACCAACACTTCTGTCTCATCCAGTGCTCCCTATCTTTATGTCAACCTCAGTGACACCTTCGATAGGTATTTCTTCCCCATTGAAATTGTGCATAGGGCCTTCATTTTGCCTCACCTTTACATGATTTTGTGGGGATCTGCCTTCATTGATACTTTTCACCAGTTCTTGACATTATTGTTGCTTGGGCAGTGGTGTCAATCATTGCAAATACATTACATTTTTTCTTCAACAGTGATAGGAGCATAGCACCTAACTTCAACCTAGTACACACAAAAAGAATGAATCTTTGTTAATTTCAGGATTTACTTTTCTTAGCTCTTTTTTACTCTTTGCTAAGCAAATGGGTATATGAACTAACATTTTAACCTCCTTTTTGCCCACTTCATTTTGATTTTTGTGTCTATTCTTCTGGGCTCAGAACCCATTTGGAGTGTAGCCACTGACTGCCCCTTTGAATTGGGATCACGAGTGGTCCCATCCCAATTTGTCATTATACCTTTCCCATTGTCTGGGTCCTCCCTACTTACTTCCACGTTGCAACCTATTGACTGGGTATTTTCACAAGTGCCACGTGACAGCATGTCAGCTTTTGGCATATGACACTTATCTGCGTTTTGCATGGAGCCTATCATTTCTGTCCCTTGGAATATCCGTGGTTCAAAATACTCCTCAGTTGACTGACCGGCACCTGCCCTTTGGCCAATTGTTTCCTCTGTGTGGGCATCAACAATATTTTGACTATCAAGTAAGGATAATCTATTTGTTGATCCAAATTCTTCGTTTTGTGTTTTATTTTCACATTGGATGCTCTTTTTAAATCTGCTTCTCAGTTCTTTGGGTTTTCCTTGTTTATTTCCCCCCTTTTGTTCTTCATCTTCACGCACCTGAATAGTCTGGTTCAACTCTAAATTGAACCACACTCCCTTTTTGTGTGTGTTACAATTCCCTGTCTCATTTTCATTTATTTGTTTTCTCAGTAAGCAATTCAGTATTTTCATTCAAAGGTGATTTACAGGCATTTGCTTTGTTCTCATCAGGGCAGAGGTCATTAGCTAGTCACTTGTCACTACGCACAAGATCACTCCTATGGCCTTCTGCACCTTCACCTGGCTGTTGCATTTGGACTGCACATAATTTTCCTATCTATTCAGACAACATTTTGACTTGGGCCTCTAAGCTGTCCATGTGTCTGAATTCCTCTCTTTGTGGCATGGGCCGGTAATGATTAAACTCGCCCTGATTAGGCCTGTTCTGATATCTCTCAGGAGGTTGATTTCTATTTGTGTTACCTCTGAATTTATGTGGCACAGGAGGTGGAGAACGCAGAGTGACCATCCTTTGACCATGGCCGGCTAGTAGTGGTGGTGATTGATTATATTGGCAAGGGACATAATTCATATTTAGTCTTTCATTTGGTGGAAATTATTCCCTATGCTGCTTTCCATTTCCAATGAATCTATCCACATATCTTGGCCTTTCTTGGTGGCCGTATACCATTGTATTAAGGTCAAATCTATTCTGGGCCCCTAGTGTCTGGTATGGGCCATTGTACATTTGATTTTGATTCTTATTTATGCCTGACATATCGTGGCGAAATCCCACTTTGGGAGAACTACCAAGGTATATCAGTGAACCCATATCAGCGTATATTGACCAACATTTGCAACCACTAGCGGCCAGTCTAGCATCATACGTACAAGATACAAAGCATATCATACAACAGCTGGAACATATTTATTGGGAAGATGACTTTAGACTGGTCACTTTTGATGTTACCGCACTTTACATGAGCATTTTACACTTGAAAGGAATGGAATCAACAAATTATTTCCTCAAAGCAAAATCAATTTCATACTTGGACCAGAATAACATGATTCTCGAAATGCTCAACATTGTACTGAACAATAACTTCTTTCTATTCAACAATGCCATATACAAGCAACGACAATGGGGCAAAGTTTTCTCCCTCCTATGCGGATTTATAAATGGGATACTATGAATTGAAACACGCCTGGACTCATAATGCATTCACTGAGAACAACAATATAATCTTTTGGGGACGTTACATAAATGATATTCTGGTCATATGGAAAGGGGATGCCAAATCCCTGAAAGAATACCATCAGTTCCTAAACAGGAATGATTACAATCTTCAATTGACAATGGAAGAAAGCCCACATAAAATACATTTCCTAGATTTGGAACTCTATATAGACAACAACAAACATACAATCAACGCTCTACACCAAACCTACAGCAGGAAACAGTATATTACATGCAAAGAGTAACCATCCTCAACACATCATCCGCAATATACCATTAGGAGAATTTATAAGAATCAAAAGAAATTGCACTCAGGAGAGTGAAATGATCAAACATGTGGAGACAGCCATCAACAAATTTCAAGCAAGAGGCTATGAAAAAACACAATTGACAAAAGCCTATTCAAAAACAAAAAAACTCTCAAGAAATGAGCTGTTACAAAATAAATCAAGAGATAAAATGAAACCATCACAAAATATAACAAGATTAATCACATCTTACAGTTCAGACCATATGACTTTGAAAAGAATTTTGAAAAAAAATTGGCATTTATTGAGACTAGACAATGACTTGAGGAGCCACATAAAAGATCAAGCAAGCATCACCTACAGAAAAGCAAAAATCTAAAACAGATACTTTGCCCTTCGCATTTTGTACGAGACTCAGTACAGGCAGGAAGACAGAAAATGTGGACAATGGAAAAACTAAAGGGTAATTACAAATGCGGCATGAAGAGTATAACTCTACCAAATGGGAAGAAATTTCAAATCAAAGACTTCATAAATTGCAACTCAAATTATGTGATCTATGTCATTGAATGCATCTGCAAAAAATTGTATGTTAGGAAATTAGGATAGCAGAGCATTTAAGAACAATAAAAAAACATGATACCAGATATCCTCTAGGAAAGCATTTTGAAATGGAACACCCAGAGGACAGTATAGAAGACATAAGATTTTTCGGCTTGGAATTTGTCAGATCACCACCTAGGGGTGGGAATAGAGAAAAAGCTCTACGCCAGAGAGAAGGTATCTGGATTTGCAACCTGGATTGTTGTAATAGCGGTTTGAACTCTGATACTGAATTAGGACATTTTCTATGATCTATGCATGTATGACTAGTATAATTCAGTAAAAAATTGAATTATATATGCCATCTATCTATGTTAAAATGGGTGTAATTGTGTAGCATTAATCAATTGAATCCATGTTTTCATTTATCTGCAATGACATTGCTAGTGTAGGGTTAATAATTTTCACATTACTAGTGTAGGGTTAACAATTTTCACCTTGCACAAGTAATGTACTAAATCTGTCTATGAAAAAATGAACAAACTATTATGCTGAAATATCAATAGCGAAAAAATGTTTTCTCAGTAGGACAAAATCAGATTCAAATCGAAAAAAAAAATGTCTCTCCAAAGCACCACCATTAAAATTCTCCGACCACATGCCATGCTTTTCAAGCTTTTTTACCTTTGGGCCCTTTAAAAGCATTAACGTAGCTTTAACTCAGCAGCCAACAAATATGGTGCTTGCGTGCAGCAAGCTGTGATGACATCACGCTTACGCCGTGAACACAATAGGGCACGTAACGACGTCATCACGCAATAGCGTGATGACGCCCTTAAATAGTCGGCCATTTTGAGAGATCCGTATCGGCTACATCAATCAGATCTTTCATGTGGCTCTAGAAATCAGGAACAGGAACCTCTTACAGCACAAAACTCAGGTAAGAAAGGGATTGGGATCTCAAATCTATCACAGACAGAATTATTATACCCCAAAGGGACCAACTACTTGAAGCCAAATTTTCTCTCCCCCCTTGTTTTTTCACTAGCGGACCATTGATTGCCGAGACAAACCAAATGACACGAGAGATCAGCTTAACAGCACACAAACAATCGTTTAACCTAATAGATTGGAACAAAGTTTTGAATTTTTCACCTTGTTGAAGTAAGTAATTTATTAAAAAAAACTACCCTGTCAACAAATTATTATCATTTCATATATAACAGGACCCAAAAGACTAAAAAAGCATCTAAGTCAATTATTTTTGTTCCCTTTGATTACAGGCAAAATCATGTTTTGAAATCACTAAATACTAAATTTGTTCACTACAAACCCTCCTGATGAACCATCCGAAAGGGATGGAGAAACACTTGTAGAGGGGATATTGAGTTTTCACTGCCTAAAAATGGCATCTTTAATTGCAAAAAACAACAGTTGTGACAAAGAGGGGATATTGAGTCTTCACTGCCTAGAAATGGCATCTTGAATTACAAAAAAATAGTTGTGACAAAAAACATGACCATGAAAAAGATTTGTATTGCAAGAATTTATTTTCATATTTAATGAAATTATGAACAATTTGTTACACTGTAGTACCTCTGCATGAATGGAATACAGAGTACATACAGACTAGGTAAAAACTAATAAAATAACTATTCAAAACAAGAATTTGGAGCGCAGCTTAATTTCTGTTGTTACTCTTAATTTATCTCAAGCACTGGTCAGTCGCAGTGATTCAGAGATTGGTGCTGAATACAACGTTTTTCAAATACTAACAACCACAACAGGAAACTCGATATAGTTGTTCGGACTGGATCTAACTAACATTTCTACCAAGGTATATAGGACTAATGTAAGAACTTCTATCGCTGGGATCAATGGATTAGAATATAGGAGTTTGGTGTGATGTCCTCTGTGGAGGCATGCCTCTTTTGCTAGGTGTTATGTCGTTCCATGCCTGAGTTTGGGCTGATTCTAGTGGCATCTTTACAGATTTTACCTCCAAAATCGCTGGTGTGGATTCCTTAGACTTTGGTTTTGTCTCTTTATTCTTAGGCCCCTCCTCTCTCTGGGCAAATATCACTTCATACAGTTCCGTCCCCTGTTCTATTATCTATTCTAGTGGTTTTTCCCTGTCAAATTCACAAATTAACTGGGAGACAATTTCTTTTTGGAGCCCATAAAAGTTTGCAGTCTTAAATTCTACAGAATTAGGGTTAAAGGTCACATCAAAGCGTGAAAATGCTCTTTTTAAGTTTTTGAACAAACTGGCGAGGTGACTTATATGGCTTTGCCGTCATAGTATAAGCTGCTTTTGTGCCGTCCTGTATGGACTGGTAAGGTGAGAATTGATGTCTAACCTCCTTCTCAAAGTCTGCCCATGACAAATGTTCCTGTTCATTGAGACCACGAATGACACTAGCAGATGCTGCATCGAGAGTGAGGTGAAAGTACTGTCTATATTGTTCCCTAGGAATCTGAAGAGCTTTCAATATATCATGAACTGTCTCTAAATGATCTTCCATGCAACAATCGCCTCCCTTTTTGAATGGTTTAATTAAAGTCTTGATGGATTTCATAATTTTTATAGGACTACATGGTGCATTCTGGTATGTGTCATTTTGTCGCTCATTCCTGTTCTCTTGTGGGCAAGAATGTTTGTGAATATTTGCAGGTGATTCAGATTCTACCATTGGGTTATAACCAGGTCTGGCCAAAGGGACAGCTGTTGGTACATTGTTTCCTTGGCCAGAGTTGTGATTAAGTTCAGCTCCAGTGAATGTAGTACCCTGTCGCTTTTCCTGAGATTTGAGATTAAACATTTGCTGTTCCAGGTTCTTGCACTGTCCAAGAAGCTGTTCTGCTTCATGACAGAGATCAGAATCATCCCTGAACTTATTCATTGTTTCTTGCAATTCATTTATTTGTGTCTGAGAATGATTAAGTGCTTTGGCCTCATTGTCATCCTCTTCCAGTAATTTAAATATCTCCTGTTCTATAACACAGAGTTCTTTATCTTTCTCCCTGCCATCTTCTCCAAGAGCTTGCAATTTGGAAAGTTCCAACATCTTTATCTTGTCTTTATCTTGTCTTATATATCTAATATTGCTTTTAAGTGGATTCATTCTTTGTTACTTTCATTAAATTGTTTCTCTCTCTGAGCCAATTGAGTAGCAAGATCACTGCATTTGGCTTGCAATTCTGTGTCAAGCTCCCCTGCTTTAAATTGCTGTACCTGATCACATTCATTGCCCAAGCTGCGCTGTAATTTGCTAATGACTTCACTGTCTTCCCCCTGCATCTTTATGGATCTGTGTAGCAGAAACCAAAGTTTGCGCATAGTCTGATGATGCAGTTTTTCCTCTCTGTGCGTTCTGTCACTCGGAATAACATAAAAAGGCACACCTGCACAATGCTTCCGTCATCAAAAATATTTTCAAATGCCTCCTTTTCTAACTCTGTTCCTGTAACGCTCACCTGATTCCCGTAGAGGCACCGGTCTTGACTGGGCGTATACCGTATCTTCAAAGGTGATGTGTAACACACGGCTGGCTCTTTGGGCTGGACCTCTGTGCACTGTATGTCTGACTCGAAGGGTAAGATGTCTTAGGTAAGTGAACGCCGTGCTCTCCATCTGCCTCGGGGCAGGGTGCTGTAACCAGTTTCTTCACTGGATAAGGGGAGCAGGCCTCTTGACTTCAGGGGACTGCTGTCCATCGTTTACTGCACGAACGGTAAGTTTCGAGTAATTCTAATGTCTTTAAAGTCTTTAGTAATGATGTCTCTTGTTTTGCAGGGTTCCGGCGATGGCGGATGACGGGCTGAAGTGAGTTGACGATGGAGCCCGTGTGATGAATAGAAGCGCCTGGAAGCACGTAAGTAAGCGCTTGTTGCCTGCTTCACGATGCGCTCTAACTGTCTTTTTATTTTGCAGGTACAAGTTCGGAGCGGCTGCAGGGTGCCGGAATACCCACTGGGTTAGATGTGGAAAGGAGTAATGGCACGTGAGTATTAAAGTTCCCCAATGTCTTTAAACGCACCTTGTTTTGTCTTTCAGATGCGGGATGCAGCGCCGAAGGCCTCCGGAGCGTGCGAAGAGTTGGTAAGCTTTTGTCTTTCAGATGCCGGAATGCAGTGTGAAGACCTCCGGAGCGCACGAAGAGTAGGTAAGCCTTTGTCTTTCAGATGCCGGAATGCAGCGCGAGGCGTTGGTGACAGCCGATGGACCAGGTAAGTGAAGAGCTGTCACTGAAGACCGTAATGCTAACCTGTTCTTTCTTGTCTTTATAGGTGTTGCTGAAGACTGGATTCAGGATGGTAAGCCTTTTTCCTTAGGCCCAGGATCAGATGCAGAAGACACAATGAGCGTTCTGCTGCAGAGGATGCAGAATAACGCAAAGCAAGATTCATCCATCGGGTGTGGTTTAAATAGCCTCCTGTAGTGCTTAGGTGTCTCCTTCCACAGCCACGCCTAGGTAAGAAAAGAGTTCCTGCTTTCCAGAAGAGTTCCAGTGTTCTGAACCTAGGGAGTGGCTCCTGCCCCACCCAACAGGAAAAGTAGTTCCAAACAGAAGAGGATCAGAGGCTCAACTGGCAGGCAAGTAAGCAGCATGGTCTGCTGCAGGTAAGTCCACCCAAGCATTATGAGCCCGGCGCTTCCAGCGCTGGGACTGGGCATATTTATGAGCCTGGTGCCACTGGCGCCAGGACTGGGTCCAAAAGGTCCCAATTGGGACTGGTTGGCACTCGGAACCTGGGTTATGGATCTGCTTCCAAGGGAGTTGGGCAAACCCTGACCTTTTGGAAGCAGAGATCATGACAGTACCCCCCCTCAAGGCCCCTCCCAAACCGGGCTTCTCCGGGGGTTTTGGCTTGTCAGGAAATGTTCGGTGGAATCTTTTGATTAGGCGAGGAGCGTGGACATATTCAGCAGGTTCCCAGGATCTCTCTTGGGGGCCGTAGCCTTTCCAGTCAATTAGGTAAAATAGTTTAGATTTGGAGATCTTGGAGTCCAGAATGCTTTTGACTTCAAACTCGAGTTCCCCATCAACGAGGATAGGTTTTGGAGATTTAGTTAGTCGGGTTTGAGGTTGCACGGGTTTTAATAGAGAGACGTGGAAGACCGGATGTATGTTCATGTGCGGGGGCAAGTCCAACTTGACCGCTACTGGGTTTACTATGGTAGTGATGGAATAGGGACCAAGGTATCTTGGGTTGAATGTGCGTGGCCCTTTTAGAGGTAGATATTTGGTGGATAACCAGACTTGATCCCCTACTTGATATTGAGGGGCTTCCTTCCGATGTTGATCTGCTCCTTTCTTGTATTGTTCTTTAGCCCTTTGAAGGTGAGAAACAGCTTCCTTAAAGGCCTGGGTGATAGTAGAATGCAGGTAGTCTACTGCTGGTGTTTCAAGATCTTGGAGGGGATCCAACTCCGAGGTTCGAGGGTGACTGCCGTACAAAAGAAAAAACGGGGTTTTCCCAGTTCCCGAATGGACAGTTATTGTAGGCATATTCGGCTATCCAAAGGATGTCTTTCCAAGTTTTTTCAGTTTGTTGCAGCATGCAGCGTAAATACTGTTCCAGAGTTTGATTGGTCCTCTCAGTTTGTCCGTCGGTCTGAGGGTGGTGACTGGTCGATAGTCTCACATCAATTTGAGCCGACCGACAGCAACTTCGCCAAAAATGAGAAATAAATTGACTACCTCGATCCGAAATTAGAACCGAAGGAAAACCGTGCAGTCGGACGATGTTTTCGAGAAATTCTCGGGCCAGAGTTGCTGCTGTTGGCAAGCCTTTGAGCGGAATGAAATGCGCCATCTTGGAGAATAGGTCCACGATAACTAGAATCGTATTGTATCCGGAGCATGGAGGTAGATCGGTGATGAAGTCCATAGAAAGCGTATGCCAAGGGCGAGGTGGGATGTCAATAGGGTGTAAGAGGCCTGCTGGTCTTTCCTTTTGACTCTTGTTTTGGGCGCATACTCCACAGGACATTATAAAGTCTCTGATATCTTTTTTCCAAGACGGCCACCAGAAGTAGCGCTTGATCTTTTCTGAGGTCTTGGCCATACCGGGATGTCCTTCCATTAAAGAATCGTGATAACAAGAGATTACTTTTTTCTGTAAATCTGTGCTGGGCAGGTATAATCTTTCTTGGAAATACAATAAGTTGTCCTTTACTGCAAAGTCCTTTCCCTGCAGATGCCAATTCTGTATGTCTGCTGGAGTTACAAGTTGCCTGGCTTTATCCTTAACTTCCTCTATGGATTGTGTGGCGATTACACCCAGAATTCTTTGTTCGGGAATGATTGGTACAGGTTTAGGGTTGATCAAGTGTTCTTCCACTCCCATCCGAGAAAGGGCATCAGCTTTACCGTTTTTTGTACCAGGTCGATAGGTAATTATGAAGTCAAACTCGGCAAAGAATAATGCCCAACGGAGTTGTCTAGAGGATTGGGCTTTTGCGGTTTTCAAATATTGCAGGTTTCGGTGATCCGTAATCACAGTAACGGTGTGTCGGGCCCCCAGCAGATAATGCCGCCAAGCCTTAAAGGCAGACTTGATAGCCAGAAGTTCCTTGTCAGTAATCATGTAATTGATTTCAGGAGGCTAGAATTTGCGGGACCAAAAAGCCACGGGATGCAACTGATTGGTTACCGGGTCCTTTTGTGATAGAACTGCCCCCATGGCAAGGCTTGAAGCATCAGTTTCCACAATGTAGGGGAGTTCGGGGCGAGGGTGTTTTAAGATTGGTGCAGAGATAAATTTAGTCTTCAAATCCTGGAAAGCTTGTTCCGCCTCGGTAGACCATTCAAAACGTTTGTTTTTCTTTAACAAGGCAGTGATGGGCTGGACTATTCGAGAGAATTCGGGGATAAACCTGCGGTAAAAGTTAGCGAAGCCTAACATGCTTTGCACACCTTTTACGGAGGATGGTGATGGCCATTTGAGAACTGCATCGACCTTCTTTGAATCCATACGCACTCCGCCAGGTGATAATATGAATCCCAAGAATTCAACTTCAGTCACGTTGAAAACACATTTTTCCAACTTAGCGAAAAGTTTGTGTTGTCGCAATCTTTCGAGGACCATTTTCACGTGTTTCCGATGTTCAGATTCCGATGAAGAATAAACGAGGATGTCGTCAATGTAAACAACAACACACACATCTATGAGCTCTCTGAGGACATTGTTCATAAAATATTGAAAGGTGGCCGGGGCATTGCAAAGTCCGAAGGGCATGACCTGATATTCTAATAGCCCATATTTGGTGCGGAAGGCCGTCTTCCATTCATCGCCCTCTTTTACTCGTGGTAAGCTCCTCTAAGATCCAACTTTGTATATATGCATGCTTTTCTGACTTGGTCCAGGAGTTCAGGGATCAAAGGTAACGGATATCTATTCTTAACGGTGATCTGGTTCAGGGAGCGATAATCTATACAAGTTCTAAGGTCTCCTTCCTTTTTTGGAACGAAGAACAAAGCTGAAGAAGCAGGGGACTTGGAAGGACGAATAAACCCATTTGCCAGGTATTGATCCAGGTATTGTCGAAGGTGAAGGTTCTCAGGCTCGGTGAGGGCATAAATTCTACTACAAGGAGGAGTAGATCCAGGTATCAGGTCTATCTGGCAGTCATAAGACCTATGAGGAGGTAGAGAGTTAGCCTGATCCTTCCGGAAAACATCTTGGTATTCTAGGTATTCGGGCGGTAACTGGGGAGTCTCTGAAGAAATTGCTGCCAGTGCAACACCAGGTGGAGGGTGACAAGTAGAGACACATTCTAGAAACTCGACCGTTCTTGCTCGCCAATCGATCAGAGGATTGTGTTTCTCTAACCAAGGTATTCCTAGAATAATCTGAAACTGAGGGGCCTTGATCACATCGAACACGATCTTCTCATGGTGTCCATCGTGACTTGCTAGCGTCACTTCTTGAGTGGTATGCGTTACTGGCCCGGAGGCTATCTCCGTACCATCCACCGTAGTAAAGACGTCCTTTACAGCCTTGGGACCAAGAGTTAGATTCATCCTCAAAACCATTTCATGATCCACATAATTGCCGATGGCACCGCTGTCGACGTAAGCTTCAATTGCATGTAATCGATCCGGATTATCAGGGCTAATGAGGACCATAGGTATCACGAAATGCAAGGTCACGGAACTGGTTTTCACGCTCGGCAAGAGGACCTCTATTCTTGTCGGGCGAGGTCGTTTCCCTGCTCAGAGTTTGTAACTTTGGTAACTGCGGCTCCTACTGCCTTCTTGGCAGGTTTCACCGGACAGTCTCGAAGAAAGTGCCCTGAGTTTCCGCAATAGAGGCATAATTGCAACTGTTTTCTCCTTTCCCGCTCCTTTTCTGTTAGAGGACCTTTCAGACCCCCTATTTGCATGGGTTCCCCGGAGTCTACTCCTTTGGAAGGAGTTGGCGGTTTGGAAAATACTCGAGCATCAAACTTGGAACGATCGGCCTTCCTGTTCTGCAGTCTGTGATCTATTTGAACGACTAAGTCTATATAGTCCGAACAATCTTGTGGGGGATTCACTACTTGGGCTAACACATCTTTGAGCTCTCCACGTAGACCTCTATAAAACAGCGTAATCCTTTTGTCCTCAGGCCATTGAGTTTCCACTATCAGTCTGTTGAAAGACGCAATATAAGCCAAAAGGTCTTGATTACCTTGTCGCAACGAAAGAAGCTCATTGTCCAAGGCCTGCCCCTGTGAATGTCTTGCGAACAGTTTTTCCATACTGAGCTGAAAAGCTTGAAAATCATGGAGGACCGGATCATCTTGATTTACTAGAGGGATCGACCAGTCTGCCGCATTGCCACTAAGGTACGAAAGCACGAAAGCTACTTTAGCTTGATCAGTTGGAAAGGCTGCTGGCCGGCATAAGAAATGCAACCGGCACTGATTGATAAATACTGCAAACCTCTTTAGGTCACCCGAAAATCGTTCGGGCGGAGCCAGAGGTACATTCCCAGGTAGGTTGATCTGCACTGGATTCATAGAGGATATAGAAGGAAGATTTCCCCCAGATGCGGGTAACGGGGTCTGTCCGGCTTGTGACTGTAGCAATTGTCTAGCGAGATCATCTGTTCGCTCCTTGGAAATAATCAGTTCCCTTCTTAGAGCGTTCATTGACGGGCTGCATGCACTTCTGCCCTTAGTTCCCCAAGTAACTGGGCTAGCTGGTCGGTATCCGAGGTTTCCATAGCGCCTGGACGGGAGTTTTGTGGTAGGCTTTGCGTTCTGTAACGCTCACCTGATTCCCGTAGAGGCGCCGGTCTTGACTGGGCGTATACCGTATCTTCAAAGGTGATGTGTAACACACGGCTGGCTCTTTGGGCTGGACCTCTGTGCACTGTATGTCTGACTCGAAGGGTAAGATGTCTTAGGTAAGTGAACGCCGTGCTCTCCATCTGCCTCGGGGCAGGGTGCTGTAACCAGTTTCTTCACTGGATAAGGGGAGCAGGCCTCTTGACTTCAGAGGACTGCTGTCTGTCGTTTACTGCACGAACGGTAAGTTTCGAGTAATTCTAATGTCTTTAAAGTCTTTAGTAATGATGTCTCTTATTTTGCAGGGTTCCGGCGATGGTGGATGACGGGCTGAAGTGAGTTGAAGATGGAGCCCGTGTGATGAATAGAAGCGCCTGGAAGCACGTAAGTAAGCGCTTGTTGCCTGCTTCACGATGCGCTCTAACTGTCGTTTTATTTTGCAGGTACAAGTTCGGAGCGGCTGCAGGGTGCCGGAATACCCACTGGGTTAGATGTGGAAAGGAGTAATGGCACGTGAGTATTAAAGTTCCCCAATGTCTTTAAACGCACCTTGTTTTGTCTTTCAGATGCGGGATGCAGCGCCGAAGGCCTCCGGAGCGTGCGAAGAGTTGGTAAGCTTTTGTCTTTCAGATGCCGGAATGCAGTGTGAAGACCTCCTGAGCGCACGAAGAGTAGGTAAGCCTTTGTCTTTCAGATGCCGGAATGCAGCGCGAGGCGTTGGTGACAGCCGATGGACCAGGTAAGTGAAGAGCTGTCACTGAAGACCGTAATGCTAACCTGTTCTTTCTTGTCTTTATAGGTGTTGCTGAAGACTGGATTCAGGATGGTAAGCCTTTTTCCTTAGGCCCAGGATCAGATGCAGAAGACACGATGAGCGTTCCGCTGCAGAGGATGCAGAATAACGCAAAGCAAGATTCATCCATCGGGTGTGGTTTAAATAGCCTCCTGTAGTGCTTAGGTGTCTCCTTCCACAGCCACGCCTAGGTAAGAAAAGAGTTCCTGCTTTCCAGAAGAGTTCCAGTGTTCTGAACCTAGGGAGTGGCTCCTGCCCCACCCAACAGGAAAAGTAGTTCCAAACAGAAGAGGATCAGAGGCTCAACTGGCAGGCAAGTAAGCAGCATGGTCTGCTGCAGGTAAGTCCACCCAAGCATTATGAGCCCGGCGCTTCCAGCGCTGGGACTGGGCATATTTATGAGCCTGGTGCCACTGGCGCCAGGACTGGGTCCAAAAGGTCCCAATTGGGACTGGTTGGCACTCGGAACCTGGGTTATGGATCTGCTTCCAAGAGAGTTGGGCAAACCCTGACCTTTTGGAAGCAGAGATCATGACAGTTCCAATCCTGTTTTTCCAAATTGTTACATTTTCTGAGGACCAAATTGCATGGGCATAAAGCTTTGTCTTGAGGTAATCTGACAATTCAGAAAACTCAACCTGAATCTGGGACATGGCGGCACTCTTGCCAATGACACTATAACATGAGTCAAGTGAGCACACAGTACTCCACTACCTGACAGCACTAATTCAATTAACGAGTGCACAATATGGTTATGCTTTAGGATGTAAAGCTGCGCCCAATAATTATTTTAAAGTTTCCCGGCCAACGCACCAAATCTGTAGATTTTTTTGGGGAGTTGTATTTAGTATTTCATGGTAATTTGTGATATTTTGCCATGGTGGTATTTTTGTGGTATTTTGTGTTATCTTGCTATGCTGGTATTTTTAGAGTGGTGAGACTCATTTCAGAATACTGCCTAATAATTATTTCACCAGGGTCACTAAAAGTAAACAAATACTGGACTTAATAAACTCTGAATAAATGGCTCATGCTGTACTGTCATGTTTTATTTACAACATCACTTTTATGTCCTTTTGGCTGTATTTCGAAATACATACAAAGCATGCAAATGAAATAAAAAACATGAATCCAGCCTCTCTTATTTACTGTGATTCACTTTGCTTTGAGATTTTTTAGCGTACGCTATAACTCCCTAGATATACCAAATCAATGAGATTGAAATGCAGAAAAATACAATGAGTCTAAATTACCTTTCCAAATTTATATTTGTATCATAAACTAGAAATATGCAAGTTACACAGAGTGGCAGGTGCTCCCACGTTGTAATTCACAACATAAGGCAGGTTTTTCTTGCAATGCATTTCAGTGCTCTATCTGCGAGAATGTGCAAAGCTCAGCCTGTTATCAGCCTTTACTACTCAACAAAAGTTTGCAGGATGAATACACTTTGACTTGCAGCAAAACTTGGAGAAATACAAACACAGTTTTACACGCACGTTTAACTTCTCAATGTTAATGCAGCCCCTTCACACGCACCTCAGTTAACCTCATAATTACCTAGGTTAAGCTGGCGATATTCCCCGACTCAGCTTGGCAGTGACCCAATATAGAGCATACCCATACAATACAATGTATATTGTCTTGCCCACCCCCCAGGGGGTTTTAGATTACATCACTAGGATGAATCATAGGTGAATTTTTGTATACACCACCGATTTCAATAGAATCAACCACATACATAAGTTATAGTATGTTTCAACTTTGTTAGGCGGCTACCCCTTCCTGTGACGCATTGCTTACCTCAGCCTTAGGTTCCGCCATTATGGGCTGCCCCTCTAGTGTACTTGGCAGTGACCCTGGGTCATTCACAGCTAAGCTTGCTCAAGACTTCGCAGCTCTTCTAAAGATTGCCATCCCAGGAGAGAGACTGCATCAGCCAAGCAGACAGTCAGCCCAGGAACCAGCCTCTATGCTCCCTCTGTCAGTGAGTGCAAGAATGCCTGCCCTCTCTTCCTCAAACCCTTTTCATAAAACCCCCTGTCACTCAAAAGCAACTCCCTTTGACAAGATCATCCCACTTAAACAGCACGTGATTTCCTCTGTGTCGTTAGCCGAAACACACACTGCATAGCTTACAACACAGATCCAGCCTGCGCGTTTAAATCATTTTTCTTTTCCATTTCCAGAGCATGCATTTCGCTCATTCTGCATCCTACTTATATCATGAACTAATTTGCACTAAATGTTATTATGGGAATCTGTTCGATGTTAAATGGGGTTGGGTTCATTAGTATATTAGTTTCATGTTAGTATTATTTTTCAGTGCAACTCAGCCCATTAAAATTGCATCATGGAGCAAAGTGATCATTTTCTAGCATGTACTCTGTGCATTGCCATCTATTTAAATTCAGCCTGAGACTCGTACTCTTGAGTCCATCTTTGAGTCTCACACCCATGGCCCTAGTTAAAGTTCAAATCCTCACTTAAATGTGAATGCTGAAATGCAGAGTCTAGATGTTGAAATGCGGAGCCTAGATTCCTACAGTCCCACGCTGCTCACACAGAAACTATGTTCTAGAAAGAATGTGCCCTGCAAGGCCACGAGACAGCACTGGGCGCCTTGGTGTACGTGTTATCACACACAGGCCAAAGCAGGCCTCTGACCCCCAAACAGCCAGCCACGTGTTATAATCCCCTACAACTGCCCTAGTCCCAAGACCCCTGAATTCCCAGATACCAGTCGACCCCACACCACCGACCATAAACCAATCCACCATAAAAGATCTAAGAGCATGGTCATCTCATCTTTATTTCATAATGACATGATTTGTAATGCGAGGTGCAGGGAGGGATACATTATTGTCATGGCACTTGCCCAAGATCACAGGAGCGGCTCCATCAGGTGGAGGGAGCACAGGACACCATGGTTCACACACGTCTCTTTGGGACGTTTATACATTGGGGGGGCCGGTTGGACTCAGTCCTGGCACCTTTGGCGCCAGGCTCATGGAAAAACATAAGCAAGACTCTTTTTATTGTGGGCAGGAGTGCTTTGAAACCGAAGCAAGACTCTTTATTTATGGACAGGAGTGCTTTCAAGAACTTTCCACTTGTGTGTAACCAGTCCAGGTGTGGCCGTCCATCTATCTTCAGCTGCATGTGCAACTTCAAGGAGTGGCAGGGTGTGGCAAGCAGGACTGAGCTAGTGGGCGTGGCCTTAAGAGCACAGCTATGAAAGGCAGCCCAACCCCAAGGCACATGCTTTGCGTTAATCTGCATTTGAATGCAGCATAACGCACACCTCCACCTGGTTTAAATAGCACTTACCTTGGGAATCCAGTCTGCTGTTCCTACGTTTACCTCTTGGAGTCACCTTACACCTGCATCCATCACCGCTGAGCCTGGCATCCATTCTTCATATTCCGGATTGCAGGACTTCAGCTCTGGGCACAACATCTTCTTCACCTCCGGCATGCAGAACTCCAGCTCCCGGCACTGCAGCACAACATCTTCTTCATCTCCGGCGCGCAGAACTCCAACTCTGGACTTCGCAGCACGACATCTCCTTCTTCCTCGAAGGCGGACCCTGTAAAAGGACAAAAGACAAGGTTAGACATACAAACCTGCAGTTTAAGATCACGCTTGCAAAATTCTTCGCGCTTGTCCTTAAAAGCACACTTACCTGCTGCCGGAACGCCGCAGAATCCTCCGCTCCTCATCCAGAGCCACTTCGGGCTCTGTTGCTCTGTTGGACTGCAATCACACCTATGTGGGGAGAAAAATAGACATTGTTACCGAGCGGACAATAAGCTGAGAACAAGACAATACCAATACTTCGCGACAAACAGAAAACAGAAAGACACTTACCAAAAAGGCGTGGAATCATCGCATCTGGACTGGACACCACGTATAAAGGACCAGTGAAGGAACTCCGTCCTCATTCTACATGCGCCCCGGCCAGAAGTAGCAGGACAGAGAGTTTGCCCTAAATAATCTACAGGAGCAGGGTCACAATTAATCACAGCAGCAGTGGGAGGAAGCAGATTGGGGGGTCCCCGCAGTGACCAGGTGAGCATAACAATTATAGTTCAAAAGCGAGGGTGGAAGCCGAGACACACAATTGTGATGAGTGGATTAGTGTGACCTCGAGACTCCCCCTGTGCCAGTCTTTGAGCATGCCAGGTGCACTGTATAATGATAGAGTAGCACTGTTCGTAAATGCCTTGGCTCCCTGGAGACGATGAACCCAGCAGACCCCACGTGATGGAAAATGAACAGACTGGACAGGGACCAACAACCTGGCATCCCCTATGGAGTAGCCCGACCATGTGTAGGGTCGCGCCAACCAGCCATGCTGGTTTCCACTGTATACAAATGGCGCAATCTATGATGCTGTGTTCCCTTTTAAGCTTCTGCGTGCACCCTTTTTGCCCAGAACATTCCATGGCAGCAGAGTTCTTTGCTGGCGCTCCTATTTTCATACGGATAAACACTTGTTATCCTTGCAAGAGTTTCTTGAACCTGGGTTGTATTTTTTTGGTTTCAGCGTTTAGGGGCGTGCCTTCAATGGGTGACCCCAGCGTGATCCCAGCGCCCCCGTACCTGTGGAGGTGTCGAGGCCGCTTCTCCGTAGGGGCTGCGCCCAACTACAGCGACCAGTCCCGAGAAACTTGTATTCTCGAGTGGTTTTACAGGAGCCGTCTTTGAAGAATTCCTGTCTGCTCTATGGAGCGTGGTGCGGCTCCGAGGAGAGTGCATGCTGGTGTTATTGGGTACCCCGTGACGGAGGAGTTCGGGTGAACACACGCACGTATTTATACTCTTGCAAGTGAAAGCAAGTAGAGGACGGGTATATGGGAGAGTGTGGAGGTTGTGAGCACGTGGAAAGTGAGGTTGTTGGTGTGGTGTGGATGTGGATTATTGTATTTTTTTGTATTATTTGTTTTTAAAGAGAATACTAAGCAAAGGCAAATGGAGTGTTAGGGAGCCTTCCAGAGTGAGGGAAGATGGCGGTACTACTTATATTGTGTAACGTAGGAAAAAAAGAAACGGGTAGGAGCCATGCATAATTAGTGGGCTCGGAAATAGTAGTTATTTTTATTATAACTTGTTATTTTAGTTTGTGATGTTTGTGTTTTATTGTGTAGGGTGGAGGGCCGAGGAGGGGCGTTGTGTAAGTAGTTGTGTGGAGTGTGAGAGTACGGGTGTGGGGAGAGGGGGGGAAGGTATTTTTGATTTTTTTGGCAGGAGGGACGGGATGAAAATTTTTATTGTTTGACGGGCAGTTTCTGTATGCGCTGCACACTTGCAGAGGCATAAAGACAGTGAGGCGCAAGGAGAGGAAGACGGGTGGAGTACAATTGATGAGTTTGATGATGATGAGGACCAGGAAGCAGAGCAAGTGCCTGAACAAACTCCCTCTGTGGATAGTTTGTGGGAGGGTAGGTTAAGGAGCAGGTTTGGCCGGATGGCAGCATCAAGGAAAAAAGGAAGTGGAAAAAGAGCTGGGGGGGTACGGCAAAGATGCAGATGCCCCTTATGCATAAGTGGTCCGATAGGCAGCACTATTTGCCATGGGCCCAGATGGATAAAAACAATGTGATAAAAGCGATCCCGCCCCTCACGGCGGGTGCAAGTAAGTGGATTTATGCATTCGAAAAGCAGACAGCCAGGATACCCCAGGCAGTCAGCGACATAAAAAGCTTATTGGTAGTCCTAGTAGGCAAGATTCAAGGCACCGTCGTCACCCTGGCGTCAGTGTACGCCCCCAATACAGGACAGGCCAGATTCCTGCAGAGGATAATCCCGAAAGTCATGAACGAAGCAGAGGGCAAGGTAATACTGGGAGGTGATCTGAACACGTGGATGGATCCGGAACAGGATAGTCAATCAGGATGCACCTCTATGCCCCCCATTGGCCGCAGATATGATGGATGCCTACAGTCTCACAGATGCGTGGAGACATAACAATCCCACCCGAACTGGCTTTACTTTCTTCTCAGCACCGCATGCAACCTTTTCCAGAATTGACTATATATACCTAACCGCAGACCTCGTCACGGCAATGACTGAATCCATCATAAGCCCAATCTCATGGTCAGACCACGATATGGTCAAGGTCACCTTCGATCAAATGGCTCTTCCTCGAAGATGCTCTAAATGGCGTTGCAACGAGACTCTCTTTAAGGACCCAATTTTTTGGGAACAACTTGAACAGGACATCACTCAATACTTTGAGCTAAAACTGCCATGAACATAGTTTGGGAAGCTGGCAAGGCTACCTGGAGAGGTCTACTTATTAAGGAGGGAGCAGCGAAAAAAAGAGAGCGCCAACTGATAGAAAATAGGCTCGAAATGAAATAAACCCGACTTGATCGCATGGCACAGTCAGCCGACCAAGATAAAACGCAAAAGATTAAGGAGGCCAACGACAAGAGGGAGGAACTACGACAACTGGAGGCGAGTAGCATCGCGCCCAAGCTTCAATACCTGAAGCAGAAGCATTATGAACATGGGGACAAAGCAGGCTCCCTATTAGCCGCAAGACTCTGTGGTCAACGCCAGGAGAGGTGGGTCCCCACGATCCAGACGGATGGAAATTCCTGCGAACCATATCCCCATGTCCCGGAAGCCTTTGCCGACTTCTACGAGGAGCTATACACGTCACGTGCTGCTCCGCATCCAGAAGCGATAACTGAGTATATGGACAAAATACCCTTGCCCACTCTCCCGCCCGACACAGCACATACCTTGGAAGCCCCCCTCACAGGAGAAGAAATTGAAGAAGCAATCAAAAGACTCCCAACTGGGGAAGCCCCCGGGAACAATGGGTACACAGCGGGGTTCTATAAGACTTTCAAAGATGCCCTTCTCCCATTCATGTTTGACCTATTTAACAACATCCTTCAATCCGGTGTGGTGCCTGAATCCTTTTCTGAAGCATTGATAACAGTCATCCCCAAGGAGGGTAAGGACCCAAAGCTGTGTGCCTCCTACCGTCCAATATCCCTTCTAAATATCGATGCCAAAATCTATACGAGAGTCCTTACTGCAAGACTGGAGTCGCACATGCCCGCAATAATCCACAACGACCAAGTGGGTTTCATCCTGGACAGACAAGGCACGGACTCCACCCGGAAAACCCTGCACTTAATCCACGAGGCCCAAACATCGTTGAACAAGCCGGCGTTATTCTCAATCGATGCCGAGAAGGCGTTCGACAGAGTCAAATGGCATTTCCTGGAGGCCACGCTAAAAAAAATAGGCCTGGGCCCCACACTCTGCCGAGGGATCAAGGCGATCTATACAACCCCAAGGGCATCGGTTACGGTGAACTCTCAATTCTCCCGTTGGTTCCCCCTCAGCAGGGGTACGAGACAAGGTTGTCCCCTCTCAGCAATACTTTTCACGCTGTCCCTGGAGCCTCTTGCTGTAATGCTTCAAGCAGATCCTGCAGTGGAAGGGATTCAGGTGAATGGCAAAGAATATAAACTTGCCTTGTATGCGGATGACATTCTGCTTCACGTGTCAAACCCGACGTCTTTCATTCCATGAGCGATCCATTTGATAGAGGAATACGGCACACTCTCAGGTTTCAAAATCAACAAAGCCAAATCCATTCTTTTTCCGCTCCATGATCCAACTCCAGAACACCAAATCGCCTTAGAGCGCCTCGGGCTGATCATCGGCAGCCCAACATTGAGGTACTTGGGGATTAACTTAACGCGACATCTCGATAACCTCTACGAAGCAAATTTCCCTTCGCTTCTCGAAGCCCTCAAGGCGGATCTTAAGAAATTGAAACCATTGACAATCTCCTGGATGGGAAGCCTAAACGCGATCAAAAAGGTGACCCTTCCACGGTTCTTATACCCTTTTCAGGTCCTGCCCATTACAATCCCAGAACATTTCTTCAGACAAGTCAGAAAGGCCATTCTAGACTTTCTATTGAATGGGAAGAAACCCAGAATCCCCTACGATGTCTTAATATTGCCGAAAGACCTAGGAGGGGTAGCTTACCAGACATTGAACGCTATTATCAAGCCACACAGTTTAGAATTCTGATCCCACACCTGCGAGATAGGACGGACCTCCAATGGGTCCACCTGGACAACAACATTCTGGCCAACGTAACTCTGGCAGAATGGCTATGGGTCCCCAGACCGAAACTTACGAGGAGACTGCGCAACCACCCAATATTGGGCACAATGTGGAACATATGGAAGAAGGGGAAAGCGATGCTCGGAGTCACCACGTGGCCTTCATCCCTGAGCCATCTCTGGCCCCCCGGGATCAGAGAAGAAATCCCAGAACATGCTAGATACCAATCTTGGTTCGATGCGGCCTCGAGAGAGTCAGTCAGCTATGGAGAAAAGGGAAATTCATCTCAATAACGGAACTAGAGGAGGCCCTCCAAATTCACCCAATACCAGTCTTCCTGTACTTAGGAATGAAAGGCGTATTATCCAGAAAAGAATGGAAGGCAACCACACGGAGAGAACTAACGCCCTTTGAGATGATCCTGGACACGACCACCACCTCCAAGGGCCTCATAGCGCGAATGTACAGGGCTTTAATCACCAAAGACGACGCGCCGAGCCTTCGTCTCAAGGCAAGATGGGAAAGAGACTTCGGCAGAGAGTTCGACCAGCAGGCTTGGGACAAAATTTGTGAGACGCCATCCAAAATATCAATTGCAGCCCAGTACAAATTACACGCTATAAAATTGCTCCATAGATGGCAGTACGAGCCATACAGGCTGTCCAAAATGTTCCAGAACTCCAGCCCCGGATGCTGGCGACAATGTGGTATGACTGCCGACTACTGGCACATGTGGCGGAACTGCCCCAAGATCCGCATCTATTGGCAAGAAGTTATGGGATGGATCAAACAGCTGGACGGCATAGAGAGGGAACTGTCACCCCTCCTGATTCTTTTTGGCCTTGAAGAAGACGATGACGAACTGAACAGGGTAAAAGGCCTAGTATCCCCCTTGTTGCTTGCGGCGAGAGCAGCCCTCGTGATCAAATGTAAATCTTCATGCTTACCTGGAAAAAAGGACTAGATACAAATCGCCACGAACATCTATACAATGGAAAAAATAACGGCAATACTCCATGACAAGGCCGCACGACATGAGGAAGCCTGGTGCGACTTTGCTGAACAATATATTCCACGGTCAGCTACGGATGACTCAACGCAGCAATGAAATCAGCACTCAACCTACGCCAACATTGGCGGAACGGTGAACGACCCAACGCCAACAGCCCATGCCTGTCACAGACCATACGGGAGATCAATGATCTAGAGACGATTGAAGATGAACGTCACGCAGCCCACTACAATTCAACATAGCAACGCCACGGATAAAGGAGACTCGGCATCCGGGAGGGAGGGTGGGGGGTGGGGGGTAGGGCTTTAATTTTCCTTTTATTGGAACATCGAACGTTAATGTTGTCAAATATTGTTAAGGTGGACTGGAACAATTTCTTGATATAACTCCTAAAGTATAATATGTACCCACCTGTATGTTTGCATCCAATGCCAAAATTAATAAAATTCAAGTTGAAAAAAAAAAAAGCTTATTGGTAGCGACTATTGGAAATCAGGCTGAGGACGTGTGGGTAAAAGCAGGATATCCCAGAGTGAATTTAGGCAACAATGCACATGATGGATCATCATTTAACAAGATCCAGGCACAAGTATGGGATACGCCGAGGTGAGCGTGCCCTGACACGCCTGACCTACAATCGATAATGCAATGTATCATGGGCGATGGCGAAGACCCCTCTCAGTTTATTCTTAAGGTGCAGGAGATGTGGAGAGCGTAGACGGCTAACTCATGTGGCCAGTCAATACCTCTTTTCTACTTTATTGTTAAAAAGGGCCTGCCTGAAGAAGTGTAAAACGCACTAGACAAAATCATGGGCATCGAAGCAAAGGGGTGGGCTGAAATACAGAGTGTAATAATACACCATTGCAAGAGGATAAAAGTACGTGACAAGGAAATGGCCCAGAGGCAGCAAGCAGAGGAAGCGAAACTATTACAAAACAGATTAGCTAAAAGTGCTGTGGAAGCGTCAGTATTGACGCCAGTACAGACAGAGGTGGCAGGGAACGCCCAAGAGTTCACAAACGCTAGAATAGCTGTGGTCTGACCGGAAGGAGGGCAAGGACAGTGGGGCGGGAGTCCACAGTGCCCCGGCTCATGTGGCAAAAAGGAGGACAGCAGCGAGGAAGAGGTGGGTTCTGAGGAGCAAGGGGAATGGCTTTTGGGGGAATGGGCCCAGAGGAGGAAGAATTGGGCCATAACAATGTTGGAACTGTGGGATATGGGGTAATTGTTCATGAGAATTTAGGAGTAGACGAGGGATGGCGTATAACTATGGCCCACTACCCCAGGGGCCCCCACAAAGACCAACACCCAGAATTACTTCTATACCCTACGAGAGACACCAGGCATGCACACAGTTACCCCCGCAGATACCTGGTCCACTTGCGCAGCAGCAGCAGGCAGTACAATAGTATACACCCCAGCACACATTCTAACAGGGAAGTAGCATGACCCCATTCAATGGGGCACCAAATGGTACAGACGCCCCCTTTCAAGGCGCAGCCCACAGAGAACTGATTAGGACAGTCCACAGAGAACTCTTGCGTGTCAGGTCCTGTCAATGACCCTCAAACCTGATGAACCCTTGGTCGGGGCAGAGATAGGAAACAAGCAATTCATTTTTGTGGATGATTCGGGTGCTGTGAAATCATGCATCAGTGTGGGGGACTTCCTATTATTGGGCAAAACTCTTGACATGCAGGGCTTCTTTGGGGCTATGTGTATGGTTCCGTACACTAGAGGGCTGGAGGTAAAGGTGGGAGAGAAGGTGGTGCATGCTTCCTTATTGCACTGTGAGACTTCTCCTGTAAACCTGGTCAGTAAGTTGAGCGTGACAATCTCATTCACAGATCAAGGCATTGTTTGTTTCACACCAGGAATGTGTGCAATAAGAGTAATTATAATAATACATGCAACGGCAGGGAAGGTGGTGGTCGGAGGGATACCCGTAGACCCAGACATTTTTATCATGGAATAACAGTGCTTGTGGAGGCGGTGCCAGCAAATTTTATCTTTTGCCCTGTGGTGTCTCCGGAATTGGTGGCGGGCACAATCCTGTCCCTAGACGGGCAAGGGTTTTTGTGTCAGCGAAGAGAGTGGTAGTACTAGGGACAGACAGGCACCAGTGACGTACAGTGCTTTACATCAACCCCACTGTACCTCCTAAGGAGGTGACAGATGCAGAATTGTTTGAGAATAAGGACAGTGACAGAGAAATAATTGTGGAAATTTGCATTTACTGTGATATCATGGTGCAGTATCAAAGAGTTCAATGTCCATTGATGGTGTTAAGATGGATTTCTGAACTCTGACCTGGATGGCAGAGGTTCAGAAGGCCAGCCTAGTTTCTTGGAATAGGGTAACCTCTGGACAAGCCAGACCAATCAGGGTGGCTATGGCAGGTGGTCAAGACTAGGTCTCAGGAGGGGTAAGGGTGAGTGAAGGACCTCAATGAGCACAGAAAGCAAGGACACTTACAAATTACTCCAGACAGGTGTTATATCAAAAATATAGACACATTTATTACAAGGCCTTTGTAATATAGACCATAGAAAAAGAATCACAGTAACACTAAGTAAACCAACACACCACTATCAATACAATGTATATACAAGACCATTGGGGTCTAAAGGGGTTAAATGCACGAAATATGTTGACAACCTAGATGGGAAGGAACAAGGCAGTGCAGATAGTCTTTAGGCCCCTTCGACATCAACAACACACCTAACTAAGAGGCAGTCCAAGCCCTAAGAAGAGAGGAGCCTTGTGCTCAATAGTACATATAATGCAAGCGCACGTGGTTGTTCCAATGGGCAAAATAGGGTCTCTTCAGGGGTCTCTAGCAGCTCGGGAAGGTGGATGAGGCCATGAAGAACAAGTTACCACCATTCAGGGAGGGCCTCCACTTGAAGGCAGAGGCAGTTCCAGAGTGCGGGATGGGGTCACTAGTTCGCACTAGCAGTGGAAAGGATAGGGCCCCCCAGGGGCCACTCATATGTAAAAGGGGCCCTTGGCACCAGGGGCCACCAGTTAGTGTTGTAAGTACTCACCGGTTCCAGGCGCACTTGGACCCAAACTTTGCTCCTTCAGTCCACTCGGGTTACAGGTTTGAATGCGGCAAAAATGACGTCTCTGCGGCTTTCAGTTCCTGAGCTACAGCAATGATTCCCAAATGGGACAGTGGCGATTTCTCCGCTCCGGGTGGATGAATCGACCCAGTTTCACTGCAGCAAGCTTCCGAGGCAAGAGGGTCACAAATGCAGCGCATACTTGCAAAAGACGTTGCCGCGGCAGGGCAACACGGTAACCGCATTTATCCAGTCCTGGCATACTCAGACCTGGGAATGCCAAGTGTACGAAATCCGTTGTGAGGGTGCCGGGGACACAGAGCTAGCAGCATACCAAGTTTCGAGGGCCTCCTTGAAACGACAGCGGAGACAGAGCAAAGGTCCTGCGTAAGCTGGTCAGCCCACTGGTTGGCCCAGGGACACTTCCGAGAAGGCTTACTTGGAGGTTTTGGTGAAGGTGCCGAGAATAGTTGGTCCCACTATTCCAATGGGTCGAAGCGCATTCGCAGACCTTCTAGGACGACCAGATGCAGAGGGGTCCCACAGGACGACAGCGGGCTCACGGTGCCAAACCTTCCAGCGGGTCACCAGCAGTTCCTCGACTCAGCTTTGTAGTTGCAGGATACTTGGATCCTATCCTTTGTTCAGTGAGAACTCAGGAGATCGACATGGTAGGGGTGTTTCTGGCCTCCTCTTATCCAAAGTTCCCTTCGCACCAAAACGAAGAGGACCCAATGGGAGATCTGCTCACAAACACTCACTCCATACATGGACCAATCACGGACCACGGTAGTCCCAGTCATTCATGGCACTCCAGACTCTCTGGCACCCTGGATGTGTATTGGACTCAGACGTTCCAGCCCACATCCTGGAGGCACACACACAAGGCATGCAGAAGCCTGTGAAAGCATTGGGTTTTGCGGGAAAGTGCATGACCAAATAAGGACTGACCCAGGTCGAATCAACCTGGGGAAGGTGAAGGGGCAAGATGGCCAAAGGACAGGACAAAGACCCTCGTGGCATGGCCATTTTGGAGCCAGGCCACCTATTCGTGCCACACGTGGTTAACGCAGTTAACATAGCAGGATAGGGTTAAAAATAATGTGAAAAGATAGCTGCCACCAGTCCTGTCCATGACACATCTGCACAGTTCATAAAAAGTCCGATGAGAGTATCTAGGGCCTTTGGAAAATGACTATAGGCACCAAGTGTGTTGTATGGTAAGATACATTGCACACTTGTTACATGTTGCACAAAAGATGCAACATGGGAAAAGGATTAAGGGAAACAAAGTCTCCCAGTACTGACTGTCTTAAGGGCATGTCAGTTTCCCTATAAAAGTGAGCGAAAGCCCAGAGGAGTGCAGCTGAAGGCTGTGCTTCTCTGGCAAAGACAGTCAATGGTGTCTAAACAGCAGCAAAATGTTTGAGGGTGTAGACATGGAGGGAAAATTACATACAAATATGAAATCTTTCCTAACAGATGGCCATTGTGGCTCTGTCCCTCTTCATTGAAGCAGACTTAGAATATGTCCCTGAGCAGTTGTGGACTACCAACCCACATGATGTTGGGATTTTAAAGGAAGTAACCCCAGTGCACATAACACTAGGTGAAAACAGTACCCACTATCAAGAGAAGCAGAGGAGGGAATTAGAGACACGATACAGGCTGTGCTCAATCAAGGGATAATAGTGCCATCCACATCACTGTCTAACACAGCGATCTACCCTGTCAAAAAGGCAACAGGGGGCAATTGGACAATGACCCAGAATTTGCGCCCCCTAAATGATGTGGAAGGAGTTTCCTGTGGTCCCTAACCCCGCCACCATTCTATGTAGAATCCCCAAGGAGGCGACCCACTTTACGGCGATTGATCTAAAAACGGCCTTCTTTTCGATACATGTGTACCCCGACTCACAGCATTTTCCCATGGCGGAAAACGCTACAAACACATTCCTTTTCATCGGGTGTACTGCGAGAGCCCAACAATTTTCAACAGAATATTGCACACAGACTTAGGAAACATTCAAGTGCCCAGCGCCATCACCTAGTATGTGGATGATTTGCTTTTATGTAGAGACAGTGAGCAGCACTGCCGAAGAGACTCTATCACACTCCTACAACTCCTGGCCTGAAAGGGGTACAAAGTTGACAAGGCCAAACTACAGTACTGCCAGCATGAAGTGCTGTATCTCGGGCAGTTAATATCAGCAAACAGCAAAATAATTAAACCAGACAGAGTGGCGTCTGTGTATGCCCCCCCAGACCCATAACAGTGAAAGACATGCAGAAATACTTAGGGTTACGCAACTACTGCAGAGCATGAATTGTAGACTATGCCGCGTACACCAGGCCGCTCCTGCAGGCCCTCAAGGAAGCACAAAAAGGCAATCATAAAGTTGAATGGACAGCACACATGATAACACATTTCAGGGATTTAAAGGAAGTGATATCTACAGACCCAGGGCTCGCCAGCCCAGACTATACACAGGAGTTCTAAATATTTTCAGATTCTAACAGTCAATTTATGACTGCAGTACTGACTCGCACACCTTATCGAATTGCAAGGCAACGTGCCAAATGAGGAGAAAGAACTATGGATGGAGAGAGGGTGCAAACAATCCCCAACTGATTTATTGTGGATGCAGGAGTGCACTGGTAAAGCAGTTATGCCTCAGGAACTGTTAACATTAGCTTTCGACCAACTCCACCACCCCTCCCACAGCTCAAAGCAACATATTGCAGGTGACATACAAGAGGATTGGTTTGTGCCCAATCTCCAGGAGCACCTCACCAGCATGATTTACACTGCACCACCTGTCAAAGTTTTAGCACAGGCATGGTGCTCTGGCCCTTTATGGGGCACTCTGCCCCGCCCTATTGGGCCGTTCTACGAGCTACACATAGACTACTTGGACATGGGGGAAAGGTACAATGGGTCCCGATATTTGATTGTTGTGGTCTGCCCTTTTTCATGGTGGGTTGAGGCAGGACCTTGTGCACACTGGATGCCAAATGTGCAGCTAAATGTCCTGTCCGTGAGGACTACCCCAATGGGGTGTGTACGATGTGTTAACATCTGACAGCGGCACACATTTTGTCTTTAAAAAATCACAGCCCTACTTAGCATTAAGCACCGGATGTGTTCAATTTATCAACCTCAGGCTAACAGCGCTGGGGAGAGGATCAACAGCCTTCTCAAGTGCAAATTATCTAAGCTTTGCACCGTTGAAGAACTGGGTTCATTGCTTACCCTTGGCTCTCTTCATTTCACACACACAACTCAGCAAGGACCACCATTTGTCACCCCATGAGGTGGTTACTGGTTGGTGCATGTACACACCCATATCCCCTGTCAGGAGGGCATCAGATGCCCATCGGGCAGCAGCGGTTTTAAGTGAAGAATTTAAAGAGTATCTAACAACCTTAACACGTGCAATTAAATGTGTCTCCTGACAGATTGAAGCTCCCCGACCAGAGGCATCGGACACTGCAAACACAACTGCTACAGGTTCCCCGCCTGCCCAACTGCTGCTGCCTGAAGAACTCCTTTACGTAAGGAGCTTTGTTCATAAATGGAATAACCCCAGGTTTCATGGTCTCTACAAAGTGGTGTTTTCAACCCCTCTTGCTGTATAAGTGAAGGGGCTTCGCTATTGGGTACACCTTTCTAATGTCTGTGGGGCACCCACGAATATTACACAAGCACCTTAAAGACACCTGATATTGCTCAGATATTTCAGCATTAATTATCCGTCCAGCTTACTCAATTAGTTTTGGCCCTTATTTTATTGGTGCCCACACACAGTTGCTTAACCATACATTTTTTATAAAATTGCTCTCTCTCTTTCTCTTGTCTTTTCCCTCTTTCTCTCACTTTGTTCTTTTTTTCTTTCTCTCTCTCACTCTCGCTCACCCTAACCCCTCTTTCTTTCTCCCTTCCTCTTGTCGTTTCTCTCTTTCTTTCCATCTTTTTGGGTGCATTATTTTTCCTTCCATTTTAGGTGAGAAGACGATGGAACCAGCAACTTCAAATACTTCTGCGTATTGTAGAAAAAATGTTAGCTATGAAATTACCCCTAGATGTTCCTTTATATATATGTTTGGCATGTATTTTGTTGCAGGACTATTTACTATTTTAATGTTCCTGCTGGGAATGTATTGGGGAGCTCATATAAAAGAGGGGGGAGGAGGAGTGTGCAATCACAAACATTACTGTAAATATGTATAACAATAGTAATGAGCGTAATAACAATGATAACAGATCAACAAGTACCCCTGTACGTATGAGTATGACTGTGAGCACAATATTAGAAAAAGTTTCCCATTTGTTTTTAAAAATATTTTTCGTAACTTTAGGCACTTACAATGATATTAGCATTAGAAGTGTTGTGAGCAGACCCATAGGGCCACATAAAAGATTGAAACAGCAGGCACGAAGGGCGAAGTATGACACATACCATGGGTTAGGCCTTGATGCTATTGAAGATGTGCGACACCCTGAAAGGACCAACGGTTGGTATATGGATATGAGTGCGGTAGGGAGGGAAACTGCAAATGGTAGCCATTACGTGTGTTCACTAATCCCACATACGTCGGGAGCACCCAAGGGATTAGTACCACAGGAAGTACCAATCATAGAGGCAGTCTCGGAAGGATAGCTCAGGGGCAACGTCCTCGCCTTGGAAGCAAGACGACACGGAGCAAGGCAGGTTCGATCCCCGGGTCCGCGGTTAGAAACCTCTGGGTATTAAGCACATTATAAATAACCAATCATATCATATCATATCATATCACAGTACCTGCTTCATCTTGCGCTATGTAGGGTTAAAGGCACCTTTCAGGCACACAGAGTGCGACTAGAGCTCATCGATCCAGATCACCTGCAATGTAACAATAATCTGAGAGACATGAAATGCCTGCACAACCATATCTGGTGATCCAAGGGCTTAAATATATAAACAATAGATGGCAAGAGACAACACTCAATTGACTGGCAGAGGGCATCCTGGGATATGAAGAGGAACTCTTGACTTGAGTGGAAGCAACCTGCGCACAAATCTGGACAGTGCACATTACAAAGTAGACATGGATTTCAGCAATGGAAAAACCAGTGAAAGTGCACAGAGAAGAAACATATGAGCTTTGCTTCCACAGCGAAGGAACTATTTTTATCGGCTCGAATGAACGATGAAACAGGACCCTCCTGATTCCAGACCTGAAGTGAGATACGGCAGGAGTGATGGATTACTATTGGGTCTGAGGCCACCAAGCGTACTTGCATCTCCCGCCATCATGGGGGGCTACTGTTTGCAGGCAACGCTGCACTCAGCCTTATTAGTAATCCCAGAAGAACACTTGCAAGGGGGGGGGGGCAATACCCTAGACAGCGCCAACCGTGCCTCCTGCGTTTGAAGAACAGAAGCCATTACGACCGCCAGAATTTCATATCCTGCCCGCAAGAGGGCAATTAGAGAAGCTGCGGAGGAAGAAGCGATCAAACTACCCATCCAGAGACTCAGCCACATTGCTCTCACTGAAATCCCTGATGAATATAAACTGTCCAGTTCAGCGGAAATGTTCTTCACCTCCCTATTGTTACCCGGCGTGCAAGCAGCAGGCAATGCAAAATGGCTGTAAATTGTACGCTGAGAGCTGGACCAGTAGCAAATGACACTGAGCATGAGTTCAACATCATAAAGGTCGAGCTGTGCGCCCTGAGGCTGATGACGATGCTGAACCGATATGTCCTCGATATGCTGATGGCATTGGAAGAAGGTGTGTGCCGAAAAATTGGATATTCCTGTTGCACATTCATACCTTCTGATGACGTGGAGAACAGGCAATTTTCTCACATAATTGCAGCCGTACATGGTCTAGGAGTTTGTATGAAGAAAGAAGGAGCAATATAAGGAAATTACTGGTTTGACGTTGAATTAGATTGGGCCCCGTTCTGGTTAGGCACCATTGTGAAGATGCTGGTACCCGTCATCGTGTTCATCTTGGTTATCTTCTGTACCTGCCAAATGGGCCTCCGGTGTTGTGCCAAAGCAGTGCCTAGTAGCGCAATGTTGATGGTGTCAATTGGGGTTTCAAAAGTACCTCGCAATACAAAAGATAGTGAAGCTCAAACTGACCACGCCATTCCCCCTACATGGTTCCCTTCCCCTATGGAGACGAAGTAGACTGTTTGTATCACACCACCATTGTTCCACCCCCTGACTCTGAGAATTATGAGGAAGTATGGGTGGATCTGGCAGGCGATGGGGGATGTATTTATATGACATGGACGCCTGAGGCATATGCGTGATCAGGGGAAAGCTTACAGTATGTGTGTAGGGCCTGGATATCACAAAAGGGAATCCCACCATATGAAGAGGCGGTGAGAAGGAAAAATGAGTGCATTCATGTGGGGGAGTTTGTTACTGTAGAAGTAACGAAAGGGGGGAATGTTGGGAAGGGACCAAACCCATCCTACCCCCCTAAGCACTTTAGGGTGCGGTGAGCCCCATTGGAAAAACTATAAAAGATCAGGTGGAGGGGGGCATGCTCGGCGATTGTTGTCGTGAATGAGGCTCCTCCCTCCCTGAGTGGCAAATCCATTTAAACAGGTGTGCGCATGCAACCAGTGTGTGCGCACTGCAGAACTGCCTGGGAAAGTGTCTGTTTGCTGGTGAAGGACGCTATTCGACTTTCCTTGATACTTGTGGACTTTTACTTTTTACTTTTTGGACTTGCTGTGGATCTACTGGGGTTGTCGTGAATGAGGCTCCTCCCTCCCTGAGTGCCAAATCCATTTAAACAGGCGTGCGCGCACACACTGCAGAAGTGCATGGGAAAGTGGCTGTTTGCTGGTGAAGAACGCTATTTGACTTTCCTGGATACTTGTGGACTTTTTGGACTTGCTGTGGACCTACTGAGGTATATATATTGCTGCCAATTTTTAAAACAGTCCATATAATTGCAGCATTAGACAGTGTCTTGTGTTTTTTTTTTCCAATAAGTTTTTATTAACAGTTTCAATATGACAGGAAACAATGAATACTAACAAGAACTCCCCTTTGTCCCGTGTCCCCTCCTCCCGCCTACTCCCCTTTCCCCCCCAGATCTTACAGGTTTGCCAACAGCTCAAATTCAAGGAATAACTCAAATGCATTGTTCTCATTAAAACGGTCCAATAGCCCAAATAGGGTTTTAAGCTCAAGGCACCGAGGGAGGTCCAAACCCAAAAGCAACAGTATATAAGACCTCACAGGTCTGAGTTGTCCTGAGGGTGGACAATGCCCAATAGCTCCATAGCCTTGGGGCACCAGGCACGGCAGGCTCCCGCCTTTAGAAATGTCAACACGTTGGCCCAGTCCGAGATGAACCTCATGTGTGATCCCTGGATCGAGTAAGTAAGCCATTCCATTGCCACCAGTGCCCACAATTACGCGACCCACTCGTGTTCCTGTGGAGGGTCCTTCGACTTCCATTTCCTGGCCAGAACCAAAGCGGCCGACAACATCATTATCATATACAGTTTACGGTCTGCTCTGGTGGGCAAAGTTATCCGCATTTCATTAAGGCCTAGCAAATCCCGCCCCCTTCCACAGCCCTGCTGGATACCCAACACCTGGGCAATTGCCCGCTGAACAAGAGACCAGAAAGGATCGAGTCTTGGGCATTCCCACCAAATGTGAGCCCAGGAGCCCACCGCGCCGCACTCCCTCCAGCAATAAACTGATACCGTGGGATAGATTTTATTTAACCTGAGAGGGGTTAGATGCCACCGTAATAGCAGCTTCAGCCAGATCTCGCGGATTTGAATGGATCTTGCCAGTTTTGGGATTTGGGACCACAGCTTTACCCATTCCTGACCCTCTATATCCGAGCCTAAATCTTGCACCCATTTGCTCATGTATGACCTAGAATATATGGTTTCCTCCCGTTTTATAAGTTTGTAAATGGACAAGACCACTCCTCTGTCACCCGTGTCCGTGTCGAGATACCTCTCAAACTGGGTAAGGGAATGAGAACCCGCCTGCCGTACAGACGGATGGGAGATCCAATGTCTAATCTGGAGATATGAAAACCTCTGGTGCTCTCCCACACCAAAATCCTCCTTGCACTTCTCAAAGTTTTTCACCTCTTCCCCTAGTAGCATACCCTGTATCATCCTGCACCCCCCAAAGAACCATGGATCGAAGTTTGGTTTGTTTGTGGCCGCCAGAGTGAATTGCGGGTTGCCGTGCAGGGGTGAGAATGGAGAGGGGAAGGAAGTGATTTGAGCTCTCTCGATGGCTTGGTCCCAGGCATCCCCTGTCATCGCTGTTATTGCACTACAATATATTCTGGTTGGCCTATCCTGCTTTGGCATCCACAGTACCCCTTCCAAGTCCCCACTTAGCACCGCCCTATCCATTGGCCTCCGCACCTTGCCCCTGTCATTCCTCTGCCAGTCCCTAATCACTCTGATCTGTGCTGCTAAGTAATACACCCAAAAGTCCGGCTGTCCCACTCCCCCTCGATCTGGCACGGCTTTCATAATGGATGCCGCCACCCTCGGTCGCTTTCTGTTCCATACGAACCGGGTGGTTATTCTTTGCAGGGCCCTGAAAAAGGATGTTGGGACACTGACCGGCAAGACTGTGAAGCGATACAGGAGCAGAGGAAGAAATTGCCATCTTTTTTTTTTTGATAAAACATTTTATTGTGTTTTATGACATAAACAAAACAACCACAAGACAAGGGGGGGTGGTAACAGAACAGAAGGTAAAATACACAAAATTAAACGTTTAGAAGCACTCCAAGCCAGCACCATCAACCGCAAGTTCACATAATGTTTACAGTAGCACAATCCACCATGGCCCGCCCGCCCTCGGTACCCCCAACCAACCACTTCCATTGTGATCACCATTGAGTCAGGTTGTCAAGGTCCAGTCTCTTCCCATTGCCCCCATATTTTGGATGCCTTGGCCGGGCATCCCCGTACGCCGTAGACCCGGTGCTCCATCATGGCACATGAATCCACGTCAAGTATCCATTGTTCAAGTGTCGGTGGGTCGGGCACACCCCATTTTTGCGCAATGTTGCGCTTCATCAGGGCCGCCGCAGTGTTCAATAACAGTTTTTCCCATTTATTAAAGTCAGATGTGTCAGGTACGCCCAGGATTAGAACTTTCGGATCAAGCTCAATGGAGCAGGTGGGTGCCCTGGACAGTTCCGCGCAACAGGCAATCCAGTAGGTGCGGATCCGGGGGCATGACCACAGGATATGATAGAAGGTGCCCTCCTCCTCCCCACAGCGCAGACAGTTTGGATTTGTTGCCCTCTTCCAACCATATAGTGCAGTTCAAGGGTAATATACACGATGGAGGATTTTGAGCTGTACAAGTCTAAGCCTAGGGGAGATGGCCACCTCTCGCGGATGCATTAGGACCTGGATCCAGTCCTCTGGATCTATCTCCCCCACATCTCTTTCCCACCTGGTTTTTAGTCTCGATAACTTGGGGGTAGCGAAGGATGTGATGGCGTTGTATAGAATGGATGTGCATTTACTAGGGATGTGCGCAGGGATCATATTGCGTTCTATCGGTGTATAGTCAGGGACCGTGCCATCTAAAGGTATATAGGTCCGCAGGGCATGGGTCAGCCGCATAAAATGATATCGTTCCGTTGTGGGCAGTTGGAATTTGCACTGCATGTCCTCAAACGAGGTCAATTTCCCGTCTTTGAGGATATCTCCAACCTTCAGGATTCCCGCCCTCACCCATCGCGGCCATGGTTCAAGTTTCCCAATTTCTTGAAGATTACTGTTTCGCCATAGAGGTTGCGCTGCAGTTATTTTATTTCCCTACCCAACGAACGTATGTGCCTGTTTCCAGATAGTGGTGATGTGAGTCTCGATTGTGGGCAGGGGCGGTCTCTTCGGGGGCTGGTGTAGTATCTGCAACGGGTCTGTGCCCTGCATAGGTTTCACGTCAGCCCGGATGTGAGGTAGTGCTCTATCCCCATGAAACAGATCATTAACTACCGCTAGTTGTGAGGCCCAGTAGTAGGTTTGGAGGCGGGGAACACCAATCCCTCCCTCCCAGACCGACCTCTGCAGAGTGCTTAATGCCACGCGTGACTGACCACCCCCCCATATGAGTTCCCTAAGAAGGGATTCGGTGCGGGTGAATTCGGGGTTGGGGATCATGAGTGGGGCGTACTGCAGGACATACAAGAATCTTGGAAGTGACATCATTTTGAAGAGTGCGGCACGCCCCATGAGGGTCAGAGGGAGAAGTTTCCAGTGATGGACGTCCCTAGCGAACCTGTCTACAATCGGTTGGAGGTTGTGCATTACATATTTGGTTAGATCTGATGTTATCCATAACCCCAGGTATTTAAAGCCCTGTGTATCAAACCGGTACAGGCATCTCGTGGAGTCGACCCGCTCACCCCCTTTCACTGGGAAAAGTACTGATTTCCTCCAGTTAATTCTTAACCCGCTAAATTCCCCGTAGGTGATGAGCATCTGGGTTACTGTGGGACTGCTCCGGGCCGGCTCGGCCAGGTATAGCAAAAGGTCATCAGCATAGAGAGAGACACGGTCCTCCTGTCCCTCGGGCCATCTGAATCCCGTCCATGCCCCGCTTTGGCGAAGCTACAGCGCTAGCGGTTCAATCGCAAGGGCAAAGAGGAGGGGGGAGAGGGGGCACCCTTGTCGCGTGCCTCTGCCCAGATGGAAGGAACGGGAGGTCCACCCATTCACCTTAACTTCTGCTTGAGTGTTAGTATATAACAGTTTAACCCACCCTAGAAAGCTCTCTCCGAACCACATACGGATCATGATTTCCCAGAGGCTGTCCCATCGGATTGAATCAAATGCCTTTTCAAAATCTATAGCCAGCAGGGCGAGCGGGGCATCGAGGATAGGGGCCCGCTCGAGCGCCAGATGGAATCGGCGCAAGTTTATTCGGGTGGATTTGTGGGGCATAAAGCCACACTGATCGGGGTGTATCAGCGTGTCCGCTACCAGTTGGAGCCGATTGGCTAAGAGTTTGGCCAGGACTTTGGCTTCTCTGTTGATAAGCGAGATCGGCCTATAGGAGGCGCATTGCTCCTGGGGCTTGTCAGGTTTGGGGATGACCACTATGGTCGCTCTACACAGATCATCTGGGAGGGAACCCCTGTCTCGGGCGGCCAACAACATCTGATGCAGGGGAGGTGCTGTGTTGTTACCCCCAAGCTTCTGCCAGGTTTCAACCGGGAACCCGTTCGGGCCCGGGGTTTTCCCCGGCTGCAGTTGTCCAAGGGCTTCTAATATTTCAGTCTCCGAAAGCTCGGAGTACAGCATCTCCCTTTGTTGAATCGACAGAGTGGGGATTTCGACGCCATCCAGGAGAGATGGATCCAGGGGTAGAGTTGGGGCTTGGTATAGTGTAGCATAAAATTGGGCAAAGGCCTCCGCTATCTCAGCGTCCGACTGGCATGTCTCACCCTGCGGGGTGATAATCTCCCGGACACAGCACTGCCCCTCATCTCTCTTCTCTAGCCACGCCAGCATTTTCCCCGCTTTATCCCCCAGCTCATATACCCTAGCTTTGGTTTCCCAGTGGGCCTGCTTGGCGTTATCTAGCATTAGGTTTCAGAGGCGTTCAGTGGCACGTTTAAGGGACATGTGGGTCTGTGGGGTAGGATTAAGAGTGTGTTCGTTTTCTCGGCGAGTTACCTCCGTTTCCGCCTCAGTTATCTTCCGGAGCCTCTCCCTCCTCCTATTCGCCGTCCAGGAGATTATTTCCCCCCGCAGCGGGGTCTTGTAGGCCTCCCATAACACTATCAGGTCGTTATCGCCGGTATTATTAATCTCAAAGTATTCAGTCGAGACTTCCGTGAGGCGCTCAACTAGTTCCGGGAGGCCCAGATAATAGGTGTTCAGCCGCCACGTTCTAGGGGGGTTCAGTCCCTGCAATCGTGACTCTACCAACAGGGGTGAGTGATCCGAGATTCCTCGGGGGAGTAGGTCCGCCGAGAGGATCTTAAAGAGATCCGTGTGAGGTACGAATAGGTAATCAAGCCTGGAGAGGGAGGCGTGTACCCCGGAGTGAAACGAGTAACCCCTGATCCCGGGGTGCAGTTGCCGCCATACATCACAGAGACCCAGGGCAGACACAAAATTGGACAGTTTCGTGGGGAGGTGCGGATTGCGTTGTCTAAGGTGGGAGCGGTCTGAGGTGTTACACATTACATTGTGAAAGTCCCCACCTAGGAACCACTTATCAGGCTGATGTTTGCCCATAAGGCTGGTCAGTTTATCGAGTAGTTCCTGCCCCAGTCCAGGCGGGGAGTAGATCGAGACCAATCCAAATGTTTCCCCCCAAAGTGTCCCCAGTGCCATTACAATCGTCCTCGAGGGTCTTGTTCTAGGGCCTGCAAGGCAAACGGGACACGTTTGTGTATAAGAATAAGAGTGCCTCTGGATCCCATGGAGTATCCCGCGTGGTAAGCGGTCCTATAATTGGTTCGAAGAAAAAACTTGCATTGTGTCCCAGCAAGGTGAGTTTCAGTAAGCAGGGCTACATCGGGAGAGTGTCTGGAGAGTAGTTGCTTGACCAGGCGCCTTTTAATCGTGGAGCCCAGCCCGTTCACATTCCAGGTGAGGACCCTAAGGGATTTGGGGTGTGTGGTCATTGGTGAGTGAGACTGGTCAGTTGGCATCTAACAGGGCTGTTGGAGGGCAGGGCAGGCGGTGCGTGCGGTGCATGACGGTATGATGCAAGATATACAAGGATTGGCGGTTGAGGTGCTGCATGTGTGTAGTGTGGTCCCAACTGGCCAGGATCCAAACCATCCCCCGATAAGTACCGGGGAAGGCTGAACCCGGGGTAACTAATACATTCTTCCCAATAAACCCCTCCCACGCCCACCCTATACTCCTCCCCAACACAGGTCGTAAGGTCGTAATCTTATGGTGGGAACCTTGCCAGGTGAATGACAAACCGAAGGGATGGGCCCTCCTATATCGAATCTGTTGAGATCTAAGGAATGACAGGACCGGACCCATCCGTCTCCTTTTAATTAGTGTAATCCTTGCTAGATCTTGAAATAGCGAGATCTCCTGACCATTATAGGTAATGTGGGGGGCCCTTCTCGCCTTCTCCATAATCTTCTCCTTGACCGCATAATTGTGGAAGGCCACCAACACATCTCGCGGTCTTGATCCCGGCTCCAACCTACGTGGCCCCACCCTATGGACTCTGTCAAACTGCATCTCTGGGCCCGTGTTTGAGTCTGGCAGATCCCCAAATATTCCTTTTAACACGGGGGCCAGCTCCTGATCCTGGACATCTTCTGGCAGCGATTTTAATCTAATGTTCCCCCTCCTTGATCTGTTCTCTAGGTCCTCCGCTTGCAGCTCCAGTATTTGCGTGGCTACCGCCAAGGTCTCCAGCAAGTTATCCACCTTTCTTGAATCGTCCGTCAGCTCCTGAATGGCCCGCTCATTAATGTCCACTCTCTCCTCGACTTTATTCACATCCCTTTTAATTTCCCTTAGACCCTCAGCCAGATCTCCTCGCAACTTTTCCATTTGCTGTTGCCCCGCAGCTGTGATCTTCTCCACCAGCTCACCCATGAACTGTGTTAACATTGCTTGGGTTATCAGCTTATCTTGGGCCCCTAGGGACGCTGCAGAGGAATTCCCGCATACATCTTGGGTCATTTCCTGTGCCTCAGTCATCTCGGTATCCCTAGTCCAAAATTTTCTGAGAGTCCCATCCAAGGTTTTTCTGGGGGTCTTCCCCTGGGGTGGGCAGTCCTTTATCTTGCTTCTGGACATCCCCAACAGTGAGGCTATCCCCACTGATCTCCAGGAGACAGGGAGCTGAAATATTGGTGAGAAGGCGCGTCAAAGTGGAGTAGATGAGGGGGTGCGAGCAATATGCCAAGGAATCACGTCGTGCCCCGAGCTGTATGCAATGCATCACACAATGCCTCGACCAGGCTTCACTCACTAGCCAGGTCGAGGTCCCCCCCTCCTCTAGTGGTCCCAATCAGTAAGGTCAGTCCCCGGGCCGCGCAGGATACGACCAAGTTCCGATGCTTCCACAGCTTCAGCAGTCCAAGTGTGATCCCCTGCTGCCTTATAGAGTTCAAAATGTCCAGCGGGGGGGCACCTCTCCAGCGTAACTCTGCCCCCCCCCCGGTTCTGAACCCGGGGCCCTCCGGATAGCAGGACCCGGTCCAGGTGCCGGCCGCTCTGCGCTCCTCTCCTGGGGCAGCGCACCTAATGTCGCACGTCCAATGCAAGATCCCAGGGCCCCTGTTGTGGCCTCTAAGGACGACAGGACGCCAGAGTAATTGTAACTGCCTTTATTGGTTAACAAAACGCGGGATTGCAATAGTCCATGCGTGGAACGGGCAGGTACTCACAGTCTTGGCTAGGCCTTCCAGTTATCTGCACTGGAAGCAGGGTGTTCATTTGTGTTGCACGCTGTATACTTTCAGGGCCCCCAGGAGGCCTCCTTTGGCATTGGACTTACGCCCTGGAAGTGAGCTGGTACTGGCTTGGGCCTTCAGTCACGTTGGCTCCTCACATCGAGCAGCGCTGTCCAGACCGACTTGTCTGGCGCTCCACCAGCCTCACACTGGCGCCAAAAGTCTCCGCTCGTGGAGTGCGGGTCCACGAGATCACGTTGGGCCGAGATCTCGCGAGATCGCGCTCCCGCGATCACGTGATGTCCCACACACCTCCTTTACTGGGAAAAAGACAGAGGATCATCCCATGACGAAGTCTGCAAACCTGCTGGGTTTCCTTTTCTCCCTTTGCGGTCTGCCTTGGTCTAGACGTTGAGCAGGGTTGCGGTAGTACTCCTGGGGAGGTGCAGGTGATTCAGATGCTCCTTGTTTTGCTTTCCGCTGCAGCTCTCTGAGTGGAGCGGTGGAGTTGCTGCTTGAGAACTCACTGCCGTAGGGTGACTCCGAGACATCCCTTTCTGGCTGGCAAGGCTTTCAGGTGGCTCTGGAGGGTCTTGGTCTTCTCCGGTTTCCCAGCGTGGCTGTACGAAAGATTCTTTCCTGCGGTACATGGCCACCCTTTCTAGGTTCCATTTTCTTCCGTTGCTGGTGCAGATGCGGTTTGGCCCTTTGGCAGAGACTTCTATGGGACTGCTGTACCTGGAGCCTGTCACCATGTCCTTGTGGGAAAGCTGTATCTTGACCAGGTCGCCTTTGTTAACTGATGTGCGGCGGGCAGCCCGCTGCATGTCTCCTTGCGTCTTCATGGCTTCCTTGCTTCGATGCATATGAAAGACTACGTCTTCCATGTCCACTTCTTCGTCCGCTCTCACTTGCTGGAGCCACGGTGGTACCAGTGTTGGGAGTGATTCGGTGGCTGCAACGGCCTCTTTGACCGTCTTGTATGGGTCTAGGCCCGAGGCATGGGCAAGTTGTAGCGCCCCTTTGATGAAGCGATTAGCCCGCTCGACCAGGCCATTGGCCTCAGGATGGTAGAGACTTGCTCTTCGCTGTTGGATGTTGTTGAGTTTGAGAAATTTCTCCATTTCACGAGAGGTCAGCTGGACCCCATTGTCCGTCACAATTTCTTCCAGTAGGCCCTCGCGCTAGAATATGGCGGTGAATGCTTCAATGACTGTTTTGGTGGTGATATCCGAAGCGAAATCAACTTCGACCCATTTTGAGAAATAGTCAACCGTGACTATCCCGTATTTATGTTGTGGGGGCATGCTGTCCAGTGGCCCGATGAAGTCCAATCCCAGTTTTCGCCACACCCCTTTGGGCACCTCGGTGGGCAGCATGGGGCTTGTCTTACGGACAGGCGCTTGTTGCTGTTGGTGCACTTGTGGCACCTTTCAACCATTTGTCGTATGTCCTGATCTATGCCTGGCCACCAGTAGGCATTGCGTATTCTGCGCCTGGTCATGTTCCATTCCAAATGGCCTGAGTGCGCTCTGCCCAGTATCACTTTGCGAATCCCGCTGGGCGGGATCACTCGGTCGCCTCTCAAAATGAGACCGTTCATGGACATGCAGTCCGCCTGTGCGTTTTTCCAGCCAGCAATGTGGGCTATTTCGTACGTGTACTCTTGGAGTTTTGCGGCGATCCTGGCCAATCTCGGGGTGGCAGTCTTGGTGCCACCTGGGCTCAACATGTGGATGAGGGACTTGTGGTCGATGACCAGCCTAAATTTCGTGCCCCAAACGTAAGACCTGAAGTAGTCAAAGGCCCAGGCACACACCAACATTTCTTTCTCCACGGTGGAGTAATTCTTCTCCGCTTGCTCTGGGCCCCAAGAGTAGGTTGCCCCTTTCTTCAAAAGATCCCTCATGTGGGACGTGGTTTCGGAGAACCTAGGGACGAACTTCACGTAGTACTCCTATAGGCCCAGGAATGAGCAGAGTTCCTCTCTGGACTTCGGAGCTGGGGCATCCGCTATGGCCTCCATCAGGTTTTTCTTGGGGCTCACTCCTTCGCTCGAGATGCAGTACCCTAGGTATTCTACTTTCCTCACTCGGAAGACGCATTTCTCGTGGCGAAGATGAACTCCTGCTTCCTGTAGCCTGCTCAGGACTGCCTTGAGGGCCTTGTCATGAGCCTCGTTGTCCTTGGCATATACGAGGATGTCATCCTGAAAGAATGAGACATTTGTGAGGTCCTTGAGGAGGGCATTCATCATTCATTGGAATGCTGACGCTGCCGAGGACAGCCCAAACGGCATGCGGGTGTATTGAAAGGTGCCGAATGGAGTGATGGCCGTAAGTGGTGCAAAGACTTGTGCAAAGGATCTGGTGATAGGCGTGGCACCTTTCAACCATTTGTCGTATGTCCTGATCTATGCCTGGCCACCAGTAGGCATTGCGTATTCTGCGCCTGGTCATGTTCCATTCCAAATGGCCTGAGTGCGCTCTGCCCAGTATCACTTTGCGAATCCCGCTGTGCGGGATCACTCGGTCGCCTCTCAAAATGAGACCGTTCATGGCAGTGATTTCCTCGTTCACCTTCCAGTAAGGGCGTAGGCCTTCGGGAATCGCCCTTTCATCAGGCCACCCTCCGCGGACCCAGGCTGTTACGCACCTTAGGGCATCGTCCTGATCGAACTCCTCCTGCCAGTGGCGCTCACTCATGTCCATATACTCCCCGCTCCTTAAGTCGCCTATTGAGGCTACAACGCATTCGTCTTCTAGGAATGTGGTCCCATGGGCGTCTTGGTTCAGGAGCCTGGACATGCAGTCCGCCTGTGCGTTTTTCCAGCCAGCAATGTGGGCTATTTCGTACGTGTACTCTTGGAGTTTTGCGGCGATCCTGGCCAATCTCGGGGTGGCAGTCTTGGTGCCACCTGGGCTCAACATGTGGATGAGGGACTTGTGGTCGATGACCAGCCTAAATTTCGTGCCCCAAACGTAAGACCTGAAGTAGTCAAAGGCCCAGGCACACACCAACATTTCTTTCTCCACGGTGGAGTAATTCTTCTCCGCTGGCGATAGAGCTTTGGATGCAAATGCCACAATGTTTTCAGTGTCGCCCTTTTTCTGGGTCAGGGTGGCCCCAGTCCGTATGCGCTGGCATCCGAGGTAATGCAAGTGTCCCATTCAGGGTTGAAGGGCTTTAAGCAAGGTGCATGCAGAATTCTGCGTTTGATTTCAGTGAAAGTCCCGTCTTGCTCTGGGCCCCAAGAGTAGGTTGCCCCTTTCTTCAAACGATCCCTCATGTGGGACGTGGTTTCGGAGAACCTAGGGACGAACTTCACGTAGTACTCCTATAGGCCCAGGAATGAGCGGAGTTCCTCTCTGGACTTCGGAGCTGGGGCATCCGCTATGGCCTCCATCAGGTTTTTTTTGGGGCTCACTCCTTCGCTCGAGATGCAGTACCCTAGGTATTCTACTTTCCTCACTCGGAAGACACATTTCTCGTGGCGAAGATGAACTCCTGCTTCCTGAAGCCTGCTCAGGACTGCCTTGAGGGCCTTGTCATGAGCCTCGTTGTCCTTGGCATATACGAGGATGTCATCCTGAAAGAATGAGACATTTGTGAGGTCCTTGAGGAGGGCATTCATCATTCATTGGAATGCTGACGCTGCCGAGGACAGCCCAAACGGCATGCGGGTGTATTGAAAGGTGCCGAATGGAGTGATGAACGCCGTAAGTGGTGCAAAGACTTGTGCAAAGGATCTGGTGATAGGCGTCACGCATGTCAAGCTTTGAAAAAATTGCTGCCTCCTTCATCATCAAGACAATTTTGCTGATACTGGGGAGCGGGAAGCTATCGGTAACGACCTCTAGGTTTAGACTCCGCAAGTCAATGCATATTTTGAGGTTGTTGCTGGATTTCTTCTTGACTAGAACCACCGGACTTAGCCACTCTGAGGATTCCACGGTCTCAATGGTCCCTTCTTCGACCATCTTCCGGAGATGGGCCTCTAACGTCGGTCTTGCTGTGGCCGGCACCGGTCTAACTTTGTTTTTCACAGGCACAGCATTTGGTTTCAAACGAATCTTGTGAACCAAGTCTCTCACTTTCCCCGGTTTCTCGGAAAACAGGCTTGGGAACATCTCCTTGAAGTTTAGCGCTGCTCCTGAGGAGACCATGAGGATCTGTTCCGGAGTGCTGGGGTCTAGTTTGATGCTGAGTCTGTGTTGATCGTCCCACCGGAGCACGGCCGGCCCTCTGGTTGAGAAGTACACTTTGGAGTTGGTAGACCTCCCCTTGAATTCAATTTGGTCCCTGATGTAACCCAGTAGGTCGACGGTTGTCCCACCGAAAACCATCGGTTTTTGCCGGGTTGATCTGATCTCCAATTTAGCCTTCCCCATCATCTCCTTGTATGTGTCTATCAGAAGGATGGTGAGGTCTGATCCAGAGTCCGCCATGACACGTGTTTCCATGCCGTCGACTTTAATGGTGCAGTGGGGCTTTTCCCTCCTGGCGTGAAGAGCGTTGACCATGACGACCATCGGTCTGTCCTGTGGCTCGTCCTCGTCGCTTGAAGCACGGTCGCCATCGACGCGGTAAACGGTCTTTTCCCGCCACATGCATTCAGGAGCCATGTGACCAATGCGCCCACACTTCGAGCATTCCTTGTTTCGGGCGGGGCAGTCGTGATCATTCGCCATGTGTTTGGTGCTGGCACACCTGTAGCATTTGGAACATCCCTTTGCTTGAGGCCATTTTCTCTGGGGCTGTCGCAGGACTGCTTGTCTCTGCGCCCTCTCCATTATAGCGCCGTCAGTTCGGGTACGGGTGGATGACTTCCCGCCTCCTTGCGCCTGCTGGAGGTTTCTTCTTCCGGTCTGGCAATTTGGATAGCCTTGTCGAGGGTCACCTCCTTTTCTTGTATGAGCTTGTCTTGTACTTTCCTGGAGTTGGTGTGGATGAACAGCATGTCGCAGATGACCTGTTCCGTGTTTTCACCGAAAGCGCATAGGGACGCCAGCTCCCTCACCCGGGTGATGTAGTCGTCCACAGGTCCGCTCCCTTCTTGTTTGCGGGTGTAGAGAACCTCAGCCTGTGTAGGACTATGTTCTCCTTGTTGGTGAACCACTTTACAATGCAACGGATCGCCTCTTTGTAGACATTGTTGTCGTCGTCATCCACTGGCATAGCTGTCAAACTGGCAAAAATGCGCTGCCCTTCGACTCCCATTGCGTTCAGCAGCATCGCCTTCTTCCTGGCGGGGCCGTATCCTGTGCCACCTACAGCCTCAAGGTACGTGGAGAAGAGTGGCTCCCACTGCATCCACGGAATTGCCGGGGTCCCGGGTGAGGGGAGAAACGCTGGGGGCGGTGTGGCACCTTGCATGGTGGGCCGTGGGTATTCAGATATCCTCGTCACCAGTTATGTTGTGGCCTCTAAGGACGACAGGACGCCAGAGTAATTGTAACTGCCTTTATTGGTTAACAAAATGCGGGATTGCAATAGTCCATGCGTGGGACGGGGCAGGTACTCACAGTCTTGTCTAGGCCTTCCAGTTATCTGCACTGGAAGCAGGGTGTATTTGTGTTGCACGCTGTATACTTCCAGGGCCCCCAGGAGGCCTCCTTTGGCATTGGACTTACGCCCTGGAAGTGAGCTGGGCCTTCAGTCACATTGGCTCCTCACATGGAGCAGCGCTGTCCAGACCGACTTGTCTGGCGCTCCACCAGTCTCACACTGGCGCCAAAAGTCTCCGCTCGCGGAGCGTGGGTCCGCAAGATCACGTTGGGCCGAGATCTCCTGAGACCGTGCTCCCGCGATCACGTGGTGTCCCCACAACCCCCTCGAGTCCGCTGAGTGAGGCGCCCTGGATAGAGCTCCAGCAGTAAAAGAGCGTCTTTAACCTCTCTCCTCAGCTCTCACGGCCCTCTGAGCTCTCCTCGTACCTTCTGGTCCGGGGATTCCTCCTCGTCCGCTGTCCTCCTACCGGCAGAGTCAGCTGCTTCTCCCCCGTCCCTGGGTCCTGGACGGGGCCGCAGCTTCACAGCACGCCCGCGGCCGGAGCTCACCCAATCTGCTCCGAGCGACAGTGTCTTGTGTTAATACCTTTGTTTTGCATTTCTAGGTTGTCGTGAATGATGCTCCTCCCTCCCCAAGTGCCAAATCCATATAAACAGGCCTGTATGTGCACCAGCGAACTCGCACTGTGGAAGTGCCTGGGAAAGTGGCTGTTTGCTGTTCGCGGTGAGGGTGTGCGTGTGCATGTGCATACACTGAATCTCGTGTGTCAGCGCTTCTCCGCTGCGTTGGCTGGGTGTATATTATGAAGCACTGAGCCTACGTGGGTCCTTGTGTTGTCCATATGTGAGGCTTCGGACACTTCAGAGAGGTTTGTTTAGCTTTATTCTTGTGTCCACGGGTCCCATGTTGATTTTACGGACCCTCTCTTGTATCTAATAGATAATTGGCCTAGCGAGTGCTGGTAGCGATACTCAGCTAAATAACAGTTACCAACTCACAAATCGTCCGTATCTCGTTGTTTTGAGCATCTATAATGACGATCGTAGTGACGATTGATGAGACCGCTTGAAGCTGTGTTTGCGTACTGCGCATTGAAGAGAGTTTTAAAAACAGTGTTCTCCAAGTAGCTGTCGCAGTCGCAGTAGCGGTCTCCTAGCTTCTAAGTTGTGTATACATCTGGAGTGACTGTGCAGAGAGCGAGTGGATGCGAGAACGTGCACATGTGTTCCCACTGCTTTTACTGCCTGCATTGCTTTTACTGCTATTTCAAGCGATTTCAAGCTTGTGTAAGTCTAATTCAGAGCCCAAAAACATGAATAAGGATGAAACCCCGGCGGAAGTTAGTCCGCATAAACTCATACGGGGCCGTTGAATATGTCTGCCTAAAGTGATCTCCAAACCCAAAACTCATCACACATCTGTTGTAGCCTGCAAAAAATTAACCGAATACTTCTCGAAAGCAACACACCCAGTGTACCCTATCAGGGAATGGCTGCTAAGGAAATAGCTAATGACCTCAATTAAGTTCTAGGTTGAGGTTGTGTCAGTTAATTGATGATGTTATGTGTGAAGCTGTTGTATCGTCAGCAGTGGAAGCCAATGGTGGCTTGAATGGTGCAAACGGTGGTTTTCCTAGTGTTCCTCCCGTTTTAGACAACCCCTATGAAAACAGGGGCACTGGCCTTTCCACCAATGAGGAAGTAGCAGCGTACATCCTGTGTCCTATTGAATGGCCCAACTCAATGTCAATTCCATGGTACATAATTGTGCTAATACACCTAGTAAGAATTCCATGTGCAATATTGACCTTGTTAGTGATGAAATGGAAGAACCTGATGTAGAGTATCTTGGTAATCTAGTGGAAGGTTCATTCATAGAAGTATCATCTTCCCCTGAAATGTATGTCCAAATTGTCTCCGAAATCTCACAAGATGTTAAATGGGTCTCTTTGCAAGGGACTACATCTTCCAGCTGCAAAGATAGATCTAATTGGTGAACATGAACATTATGAGATGAAGGCAGATGATGTTATCGTGGGTGGTGTCAGTAATTTGTATGATGATGTTGAAGAGAAGTTTAAGGTGGTCCAGGACCCCAGTGAGTATGTAAACAGGAGCATGAACGATGTTAGCTCTGTTAGTATGCCATCCAGTGATATGTTCAATGCATCTGAGAATATTTTGACTGTACTAATAGCAAAGTGTGAACAGCTAGGAAAAAGATAGATATCCAATCTCCATTATTACATAAAAGTATTAAATATGGCCGGCAGCCGGTTCGTGACCAAAGTACTAATACGTCACCACTAAAACTTGTAACATCTGATACAATTGATAACTCTCATGCTGCTGAGGGAATTATCACTGGTTGTGATGAAGGGACTATGACAAAAAAAGGGAAGAGAGCTACAATAGTGAAACGCAAGATTAAACCCATTCGGCAGGCGTTTATGTATAACAACAAAATAAAAATGAGAAAACATGCAAACACTGTTAACATGCATGAGATAATAGAAGAGATTGCAGAGGCCACCTCACCTGGTTTACCCTCTGAGCCACATATTCCTGCTTCAGATAGTGATAAGGTATCTGAGCAGAGTATCAGCTCCAAGGTGGTGCAAAATGAGATCCAACATGTAGCTGACTTTCCATTTACTGTTGAGAGTAGCCTTGGTCTATGTAATGCTCCATGCTCCTTGCCTGATTGTCTGGCTTTACCAAATATAAATTCCAAGATTCAAAGCACAATACCGGGCCTATGGACGTCTAAGACTGGGACGACGATGCCCATAGCTGAGGTGAATAAGAGCCCTGTTGACAGTGAGCAGGTTAAATCACTGCAATTGCAACAGGTCTCTCCATTTGGGGTTTGGGGGATGGGGGAGGGGGAAATGCTGTTCATTTTGTGATATATTACCGACTGGCATCCTTATTTGTTAGTAAAAATGAAAATAAAATTTTGAAAAAAAATAAGAAAGTGTTGGTCAGAAATACAAATCAGAGGAGTGCTGCCGTTGTGCATACAGATGCATTGCCTTATCAGAGAAATGTGATTCCAAAAGAGCTGTGTGAGAGAGTAACTGGGACGAAGGTGTCTATGAACTTGGTGCCCACGGTGAGTGCATGTAGTGGGACAGTGGGTAATGCAAATGTGGTGCCCAGTGATAGATATTGGCAGTGGCTCCTTGTAGCCTTTAAACAGCATTTCTCGTCAGAATATCGATGATGTCGACCTAATGTATACTTGGAACACTAGAGGGCATTCTCATTTATTTGATGAGGAGGGTTTTGTTGCAATGATGGATGCTTTCTTGTTCATCGCGTTGCAGGAAACATAGTTGGCCAACGCAGTTCAATTTGATGGCCGCTGCACCATGCATCAATTATCCCCAAAAGGGAAAAGAGGGAGGCCAAAAGGTGGCCTCCTAATATCAGCTAGACTGCCATGGGCTACATCTGTGTGAAATGAATCCTCTCCTATGGTCCAGACGGTAAAGTTATCATTCCAACAGTTAATAATTGTGCTCAATATTTACGATCCTCCTAATATGGTAGAATTGATTTTTCAGTCTGTCTAAACAGCCGAACAGCTTTAACCGCAATTGCGAAGCCTTCAGAGTTCTTTTTGGGCATTGTCCCTTCAGCTTAAATTTCAGGCTCTATCCCTATCAAGCCTCAGATGAAGAGCCGTGGAAGGCTTGAAACATGTGTTAGGCTGTTTGCTTGTACTAAACCTTGGACTTTAAAGGCTGTTCTTTCATACAGATCACTTGGACTCCCGATTTTTATTTTGCTATACTTGGCGCAGTGAAACTGGGACTTGTTTGTGTTGCATTTATACTTACTTCAGTGGAATAATACTGGCAGTATATCCACACTACCCAGATACCTGCAGCTTTGACGCTCTTTGTCCAATTTATACATACAAGCGCCTAGGATAGTGACTTATTCTGACAATTTGTTCTTTTAATGCTAAAATTGGAGTAACTTCCTACGGTGGGTTGATGTCACACTCAGGGAAATCCTCCTAAGAGACTTCAAACAAATAGACAAGGGAAACCGTGGTTAAAACGTTTAGATCAATATGGGTTCTCTAGGGTAAATGGAAGTTTCCCCAGTGATGCAAAGATGGCGTTCACACGTGTGGATGGGTGATCAGCTTCTACCATTGACTATATATTTGCTAACGTAGAAGGACTCAGATATATACAGGAAATGGGGATAGTAGCCAGGGATGAGAGCGATCATCTCCCTCTCTGCACCCTCCTGGGTCTGCCTGTGGCCCAGACTAGTCCTAATATATATGATCGTAATGGGCAAATATCTGTCAATGAGGGCCAAAATCGTATCCACTGCCATCGGAGGAATCTTGAAGCAGAAAATGGAGTTGTAGTTAAAATTGTACCCAAGTTCATTGCACTATGAATGACTGGAGGTAATAACACTGATAATAGTCTAATCCCACAGTTTGTTGATATGATAGCCACAATTGCAAAGCATCTTTGTGAGACTCAGGTTTATAACTCAGCCAATGAAAGACCCAATGACATATCGAACAAACAATATAAGAATAAAACTATAAGTGTAGCTAAAAAGACCATGTGCAACGAAATAGCTGCTGTAATATCTCTCTCAGATGGTCCCCAGATCAGTGGCCTTGTTACTGCCTACATTAAATCTATTAAGAATAGATATCAGAGATGGCTGAAACACTATAAAATGAGCCATGATGTGCAAAGATGTCAACAGATAGCGAACCTTGCCGTCTCTAAAAACTCGACTGCTAGATGGGAAGTTATTCGTGGCACTAAAAAAAGGGAATTGTCCATAAAGTGAATATCCGAAGAGCTTTGGAGTGATCACATCAAATCTACACTGGGCTCTAAAGGAGGCAACAAGGTGGCGTTGCTCATCCTATTAGAGACCTAGGGATGCAAGCTTCCGATTTGGACATTATACTGATTATAGAGTGGTTAAATAATTCCTGTGCAGCTGGCCCAGACGGGGTATGTAACAACCTGCTAAAATTGTCACCTGCGGTCTGCGCTACTGCCCTTCACATGTTATTTGTTGAAATTGGCTCTACTGGAATAATTCCGAACTCATGGAAGATGAGCCATATAGTAACTGTGTACAAAAAGGGTACTTGGGATAACCCCATGAATTAACGGATGTTGACTATGCTGTATATCCCATCGAAGATTCTCGCATGGGTGTTACTAGCAGAGCTTAATGAATGGATAATAATTAACAATATTGTATCTCCTAATCAGACCGGGTTTAGGCCGAGATCAAGCACAACACGTAACCTGGTAATATTTAAGTCAGAAATAGAGTATGCGTGGAAGAGGAGGGAAACAAATGTATTTTGTGCATTTATTGATTTCTATGCAGCCTTTGATTCTGTGATCAGGAAAGTGTTGTGGGGTAAGTTATCTGCGTGGAATATACCAGTAGGCCTCCTTAAAATGCTTGTTATTATATTATAAAACATCTGTCCGCATACGATTAGATGCTCTGGAGAAATTGTCTGCCCCTATCCCAATATGCCTTGGAGTTAAACAGGGCTGCATCGTGGCGGCCACGTTGTTTAACTTATATTTAGCCGACATGCAGCAATGGTTTAGGAATTTAGCGACATTCCCCATGAAGGTAGGCATGGGCATAATTTTAGGGGGGCACAGGGGTGTTTGTCCCCCCCCAACTTTAATGGCACACCATTTTGTCCCCATTCATTTGGTTGGGGCACCTTTTCTTCAGATGTCATGTCCCATCCCCAGCTTTTTCAGCAAAGTTACTCCACTGAAGGTAGGCTCCTTGTCTGTGGGGTGGTTAGCCTATGCAGACGACTTGTTGTTGATGGACCATACTCCCACAGGACTACAGCACATGCTGGATGCATTAACGGATTATTCCAATAAAAATGGGCTGCAAATTAACATTGCAAAAAGCAAGACAATGGTCTTCCCTGCAAAATAATCCCTCAAAAAATGTGTGTGGACAATGAATAATAATAATCTTGAGCAAGTCCATGAATACAAATATTTCGGTGTGTTAGTGGATGATACCTCAAATGGGAAAAGCACTGGAAGTCAACTAAAGCTAAGTGCTTAATATCTGCAAATGCAACCAGTATTTTCATTGGTAGAAACGTTGGGTTCTCGGCTTATACAGTGTTGATGTTATATACTGCAAAAATACGTTCAATGTTATATTATATGTCATAGCGATATGGGTCCATAAATATCAGGTGGAGCTAAAAAAAAGTTTGAAGCCATGCTAATTCGCAAACTCTTGAGGTTACCCAGTAACATTACAGTGGAGTACATGTAGCTTGAACTTGACTTCAAATGCATAGTATCTAAGTGTATAAGTACGTCTGTAATGTGCTATGAAAATTTGATGACGCTGGACAATAAAACTATCATTATAACATACATGCAGGCCTTCTTGAGAATCAATAAATGTAGCACCATGGCACGTTATGTGCTATTAAAACAAACAGCTTATCATAAGTGGCCAGTTGGGTTTGTGCACACTCCTGGGTATAGCTCTCATATGCAGTTTAAAAGCTGGCTGAAAAAGAAACTGGCAATATAGAGTTTTGAATGTCATGTTGTCGAGCTAGCTACGAAAACCCATAGTGGGCCATTTTGTAGTTATAGAATGATACGTACATCTAAACCTAGGAATGTGTTGACTATGTGGCTGTTGGGTCCATGAATCTCTTAACCATCTCTTGGTACATTGCGAAAGTCTCTCCGCATTGTGTAATACGTTTTTAAACTGATACAATAAGATGATTGATATAAGTAATGTCTCTTGTCTCTTGTCTATGAATGAACTTTATGAATGGAGTCCTGGAAAAAGGCCATAATTTTTCCAATCTTTAAAAAAGGAGAGATTTCCAGTCCAGGTGCATATAGGCCAATCTCCTTGCTGGATTCCTCCTTCAAAATCTTTGGGAGAATTCTGCTAGCCCGAATCGAAAACTGGATTGGGGCACAGTCGATCTTGTCAGATATCCAATTTGGATTTCGCCCTGGTGTAGGCACCATTGAACAGAGCCTTAACCTTTATATTTTGGTGGCTAATTCGGTATTTAGTTTGGGTGAGTCAGTATATCTGGCTTTCATGGACCTAAGCACTGCCTTTGATAAAGTGGACAGAGCTAAGCTCTGGGCAGTGCTTGGGTCCTTGGGGTGTCCTGGGGAGATCCTGCAGGCTTTGGTCGACCTTCACACGGATAACGAGGCCTGTGTACGTAGTGGGCCGGGTGGGCACTGTACAGCTTGTTTCCGGGTGGGCTGCGGTGTAAGGCAGGGGTGTGTGCTCGCTCCCATCTGTTTTTGCCTCTATATCAATGGTCTCTCGCAGGACCTTATTGATGTAAGGGCAGATTTTCTGGTTTTGGGGGGAAGGGGTTTTCCGGTCCTGGCTTATGCGGACGACACAGTCCTAATAGCCAGAACACCAAGGGCACTACAGGTTTTGATCGATGCCTATGCAACCTTTATGAACAATCTGGGCCTAAAAATCAACACTAAAAAGTCAGCGGTTATGGCATGTGTTGGAAGGAAACGTTCAGCACCAATGAAACCCATGCTATGCGTTGGGGAAACAATCCCTAGAGTTAAGGTGTTTGACTACCTTGGGATTAGTTTCTCAGAGGCCCTAAATGGAAGGGCACATGTGGCAAAGCAATCGGCAAAAATGAGCCAACAGATAGGTGGACTTTTTAGATTTGCGTCAAAAAGTAGAGCCCAGCCTCTCGACGTGATCCTGAAAATTTATGGCGCACAAACTTTGGCAACCACCCTGTATGGTGCAGCCATTTGGGGTTTCCAAAACGCGGCTGAAATCCAAGGTAAAGAAAACAAATTTTTTAAAAACCTGCTGGGGTTACCGACCAGCGCCCCTGGAATAGCTATTCACAGAGAACTGGGGGCAGAGTTCTGGGAGGATCAGTGGGCGATGGCACCTTTACTCTTTTGGATTCGGCTGTGGGTTAATGAACACGCAACTCTGTGCCATTTTATTTTACGTACTGTGTTGGGCAGATCAGGATGGAAAAAAATCCCATGGTTAGCCTATGTTTCTGCTAAATTGGGGGAAGTTAACCTAAGTGCCCTGTTTCCGCCTGAATCTTTAATCACTAAGCCTGAGGGGGCAGCCTACAAGGTTAAACTGGGAGAAATTGTAGCTAGGAAAAAAACTCTCCTGGGATACACTCAGAAATGTGGTTCTTTTCACTTTAGCATCAGCAATCTCTCTGGAATTCAACCATATCTGATTAGGAGCACTTTTAAAACAGACAGGTGGCTGATTACGAGGGCCCGCTTTGACTGTCTTCGGCTACAGGGAAACACGTGCAACTGGAAAAGTTTTCCAAGTGATGCCGGCTGCCCAGTCTGTGGCCACAAGCGTGAGGACCTTTTGCATTTGTTGTTCTTTTGCATAGGTTATGCGGGTATCCGCAGAATGACCTTGGTCCCCGCCCTCAAGAAAACGGAGATTCGTTCACACAAGGTCGCACTTGAGTTTCTTCTGAGTGCCGAGTCAGTTTTTACATCCTGGGCTCTGTTGACCTTTTTAAAAAGAGCGATGTATTTTAGAAAGAACTTATTAAATCTGCAAGGTGGGGTTAGTTAGTGCCACTAATTTTTACAATGAACTGTGCATGGGGAAAAGTGGTTGAGTTTTGTCTTATGCTTGATTATAATGTATAATTTTTTTTTTTTTTTTAAATATCCCCTCCCGATTGGCAAGCAAGTGCCAGTTATTTTTATTATTGTAGATTGTGATTTGTAATTTTCGGTATCTACTTTTATCTGTCTTTTATATAATTGGTGTCTTTGCAATGTTGAAAACATGTAATTTATCTCTTTTTGTCGTTTAATGGAATTTTTTATATTTCCGAATAAACTTGTTTGATTGATTGAATGGAGATGACATCAATTTTATCTATTTTATGGTTACATGTTATCTGATAATTGTAGATATTTTAAACTGCTTAGTATAATTGATAGTAAATCTGTGATATTTATTGTGAACTATGACAGTCCCTGTAAACATGTAATCAGACTTTCATTTTTAGCCATTGTGTTTTTTGTATGTAAAATGTCTCTGTGTTGTATATACAAAACCGTAAGGCTAAATGTATATTAAAAATAAATCTAGAATCTAAATCTAAAGATACCCACACAATCATAATATTTTATGCAATTTAGATGTTTAGACATAGTGCGCATATATAAGCAGCAGATATTAAGTAACCATAGTCGAAGCATAGGGCCTGCATGGCCATGCAGTATTTAGTGTGTTAGACACAAGCTGCAAGCCTGAAGGGGAAATCTGAGTAGGCCCAAGCGCTGACGAGAGAGGGCCACGCTGCTAACTTTCACAGAAACTATGTTTGTTCTACAAAGAATGTGCCTTGCAAGGCCACGGGACAACACTGGGCAACTTGGTGTACGTGTTATCACACACAGGCCAAAGCAGGCCTCTGACCCCTACCGGGCCAGCCACAAGTTATAGCCCGTACAACTGCCCTAGTCCCAAGACCATTGAATTCCGAGATGCCAGTCGACCCCAGACCACCAACCATAAAACAATCCACCATAAAAAATTTAAGAGCATAGTCCCACCTTTATTTCATAATGACATGATTTGTAATGCAAGGTAGAGGGAGGGACAAATTATAGTTCAAAAGCGATCAGGATGAGTGAAGGATGTATGGGTTAGTGTGACCTCGAAACCCCCCCTCTGCCAGTCTTTGAGAATGCCAGGTACACTTTATAATGATAGAGTAGCACTGTTTGTAAATGTAGCTAATTGTTTCTTTAGCCTTGGTTCCCTGGAGACGATAAGCCCAGCAGACCCCACGTGATGGAAGACGAACAGACTGGGCTGGGCCAATGACCTTGCATCCCCTATGGAGTAGGCTGACCATGTATAGGGTCACAGCAACCAGCCATGCGGGTTTCCACTGTATACAAATGACTCAATCTGCAACGCTGTCTCCCCTTTTAAACTTCTACTTGCGCTCTTTCTGTCCAGAACATTCCATGGCAGCAGAGTTCATTGCTGACGCACTGATTTTTGTACAAATAAACACTTGTTATCCTTGCAAGAGTTTCTTGGACCTTTTTCCGTAGCGGGTTGTATTTTTTTCTGTGGGAGCATTTTGGGGCATGCCTTCCAAGCCTTGCAGGTAAACGTAACCAGCTCATAATTGACTCGCATTAGAGCTAATGCGAGAAAACCTTGTTTGTTGTATTAGAAGTCTTTCCATCAATGAAGATGTAGCACTCGCGTACAACATTGAAGATTCTTGTTCCTGTGAGAAGCTAAAACTTGAAACCGATTGTTGATGTATCAAAGACTGTTTGCTATACAAAAAAGCAGTCGCATGTCTCTAGTTAAGTTGAGAGAACGCTTTCTAAACATTACCGAATACCGAACTTTGTCTATACCCAAGTTACAAGTAGCAGAGTGAGAACTATAACAAAAGAAAAATTGTGTGTACCTAATAATAATTCCTAAAAGAAACGTGGACTTCATTCTTTTAGTATATGGGAACGCAAGGTTTTTGTATCAACTTTAAACCTTGGAAACTGCCTGAAAGAAAGGTTGCGTGTGCCTTTTTATGTTTTCACTGTGAAGACTGACCTCTGTATTGTGCCCGGAAATTATATTCAAAGTATTCTCCTTTTTTCTTTTTAAAGGTAGAATTTTATTAGTTTTAACTGGACATTCTAACAACATCCTGCTACCTACCAACAATTCATAAATATTGCATCATCATCAATACATACATACATTGCACCACACTGGCAAGAGCACTTGTGCTGTCCAAACTGGATTACTGCAACGCTCTCTGTCTAGGTGCAAATAAATACATCACGCAAAAAATCCAAATACTGCAAAACAACGCCCTTAGAGCGGCACTAGGAATCTCCAAAAGAGAACATATCTCAATAATCAGCAGATAATCTAATTGGCTATCCACGACAAACAAAATTAAACTTAAAACGGCATCCCTAACATTCAAATGTCTCAATAATTTAGCACCCAGCTACCTCTCAGAGAGGTTCAAAAGAAGAATCGCATCTAGACCCATGAGAACTGCCTATACAAACAGTTCCCCCTTTCAAAATGACTACAAATGGAGGGAACAGCTTCCCGGTCAAAGCTGCTCAATTGTGGAATTCCCTCCCACCGACCTTAAGACTTGACCAAACATACCTACACTTCAGATCAAACTGCATCAAGTGTCGCAAAGAAAACGAGCTATATGTGAGCCTACCAACCAACTGACCAATAGCCAAACCGACCTTTCCACTGTATCTATCTGCTATGTAAATGTATTACCTGCCATATTGTCATTGATCTACACGTTTTTGTCATTGAGCTGTACGTTTTGTGATTGTGTAACCTTGTAACTTGTAAGCCTAAAGTATTCTTATCTTTGCGCCTTGATACCTTCAGGTCCGGCGCACGTTACAAATAAAGAAAGAAAGAAACAAACAAACATAGTCCATGTTTTCCCCTTCCCACCTCCTACTCACCCTCAGGAATATTCAATAAACATACAACAGGTACAATAATATGGGTAATCCGGGTGGTGCACATTGCAACAAGTATATTTCAGGGCATATCTATAAGGTTCAGGGCCCTCAGTCTCCTAGGACACAAGAGGGTGTTGAAATCCCTCTGCGTACAAGACAAAAAGGGAAACCACACTGCCATAAACGACAACTGGGAGTTCCTAATGTTTGATGTGAGGTTTGCCATCTCCAGCATAGTCCACACCTTATCCATCCATAGATGCTTCGAGTGGGCCTCCTTGTTCTCCCACAACTAGAGGATTGCCAACTTCACTGTGTAGACACATGGTGGGGTAAGACCTTGTCGGAATTGAAACAATGTTATGCCTCCTATCGCAACAATTGTATGTGTATTGGCCTACGCCAAGTTGTCTAAAACATCATATGCGAACAAACTCTGCGGCAAGGTCTTGACCTTAGAGAAAGTAATGTAAGCCGCCATCTTGGATTAAGCCGCCATTTTAGGTTCTCTTGTTATATGGAAGTCACCCTGAACATCAAAATGGAGGCCGAATGACATTCTGAGTAAGATTCTGGCTGTTGTGACCTCCGTACACATGAATAATTAATATGCCTGCAGGCCACTTGTCGGGGTCGCGAACTGAGACCTTGTCCTACTGTTGACCTATGTGTAAATGTACAACTATATCAGCGAAACTAATCAAAATCCATATATTATAGGATTGACCTGGCAGGGAACCCATAGGCCCGACTCCTAGAATGGTTAACCCGCGAGAGGGTTTGCCAAGGGCTGGATAAAGCGTATAAAAGACCTAAGTATTCCAATGTACGGTCTCTCTTACTAATGCATCGAACCTTCGTTGAAGTTCGTTACGTTACTCTGAGAGCCGAATAGCTATCCGTCTGTCAATTGACTTTGGTAACTGTTGTAGCTTTTAAATAAAGCACTTGTATGTTCTTTGTAACCTGTGTTGGTGTGTTTCTTTCTGGGCTTCCCGGCCTCATATTATTTTTATGTTTTCACAGTTGGCGCCCGAATAGGGACCCTCAAGATTGATGCCGGATCATTGAAGGTTGACGCAGACTATCGAACCGGGATCGGACGGTGTGATACTGCGGGCCCAACCGAACGAGACGCGATACCTCGGCAGCGCTGCACGATCCGATCCTTGGACGATAGTCGTGTGGTCTGACACGGCTACTTGACGAGGGTCCATTTTTGAGGCGGGCAGATTTGTCGAAACCACCAAACACAAGGTAAAATTTGTTAGGTAAGTTCTTTGGTAAACCGTACGGTCCTCCTTAGGTTTGGTCAGGTGCAGTCGTGACCCGGCTCTTAATTTAACCCTGACAATTTGAATTTGGCGTATTGTATTTGCAGACACAATTACTGACCAGGTAACACCAATTTTTTTGTGAAATGCCTGGGAAATTGTCTAGCTGCTTTAGGGCTCTGTTCCGCAGCGGTCGACAATCTTTGGAATTTAGCCGCCCGGCACCACAGGAGGGGTCGCCGGCATGTACTATGTAGTGTAAGTATGGCATTGGAAGTATAGTATTTAATGATATTTGGCACAGACAAACCAGACATGCCTCCGAATTTCAGTGGCCAATCAATGGTAGTTTCGAGATCCCCCGTATTGAATACCTAGAATGTGGGGTAGATTACATAATTTGGATCTCCCACAAGAGGTGAGGTATCTAAATACTTTAGCACTTTCGAGGGATACAGAGGGGAAAGTACATGGTCATGTTGAGAGATTGTTTGAGTATAGGAGGGACTTTGAGAAATTGTGGGATGAGGATGATGAAGATGACAGTATGTATGTGCAGAAACGGTTCCTTCCGTGTCGTAGATCAGCACCTGAGGAAGTACGAATTTGTACCAAAGATGCGATTCGATGGATCTCGGATTCATCGATACCGCCAGATGAAGTATATGACATGTATAGTCAGTATACAGTAGAAATGCAAAGGAAGGTGATTCAGGTAATGGTACAGTACCTGCAGGAAGAATGTGTAAGGAAGAAGGTTAGTTGTCCTATAGAGTTATTGGGAATTTGTAAAAGGGCTTTTTCGCCCGACACTTCTTCGACTGCCTTAGCGCTCGACCTGGCTCTGTTGCTTAGTAAGCGGTCAGAGTTACCTATATCTCAGTTGCCTATGAGAGAGGTTCCTCCGACATTTGTCCCGAAGGTTGAGATTCCCGCTAACGCTGGGACTGGTGCACCCGCTGTGAATATCCCTGCACATTATGTATCACAATTTGTTCACGTCCCGTTTTCACGACAGGAAGTGAACACTATTAGACAATCAATTCCCAATATCAGGAAAAACCCGACAGGATTCTACAAAGAGATAGAGTCCGTTTTGCAGTCCTCTGTGTTCACTTTAAGTGACATTGACTTGCTATTCCCTTTACTCCTGCCCGTAGATTTATGGAAGCAGGTTCGGACAATAGACGATGTGCCAGGGTTGGGCGATACGTGGGCTAACATGACTAGGTTTGATGGGGAAAGACCAGCTGGTGAGAAACCACCTCAGGTAATACTTACTTTGCCTGATAGAATTGTCGCAAAATTGAAAACCATAATTCCTGAGAAAAGAATTATTTGGGACAAGCTTACGGCCTGTGTTCAAGGAAAAACTGAAGGTGCCACCGAATTCTTTAATAGATTCGAACAGGTATTCTCTGACTTCAGTGGGCAGGACTTGGGTACAGAGTCTGGGAAGAGGTTGTTTGTGGACAAATTTGTACGTGGGTTGTTGCCCGACATCCAGTCACAGATTATGTCCTCAGAAAGCACTTGGCAGGCGAAATCCCAATCTGAAGTTTTGCACATGGCTCAGTATTATGAGAACCGTGTTAATAATGAAAAAGAGAAAATAGAGAAGAGGAAAGGAGATTTGAAGACTAAAGTATTGTTACACCAAATTGTTAGAAATCCCAGAGGAGGTACTTCACAGACCAGAGGTCAGTATGTCCCAAAAGGAAACGCTCCTTTGGGTCCTGTGAATGTTAATCAATGTGCCTATTGCCGCCAGGAAGGTCATTGGCGAGCACAGTGCCCCGTCCTTCGACAAAGGTCAAACAATGCGTTTGGGAGTATGGGTAGACGACCTAGAGGTCGCCCTGGAGGTCAGTTCTCGCAAGATCCTCAGCAACCTTTTACACGGGAAAATCAGACTTCAAGTGTGGACACGAGAAACATATTTGATCACCCTTCTGCTGCCTACCTTTCTGAAGAGCTTCCTTCCGACGACATTTTATTTCGTTAGGACTGCCCGAAGCAGTGTTTGGAACCTTCACCTATTCCCGTTAATCAGGAAGGTCCCTACGTTGAATTGTTAGTGGGGAATAGGAAACATCAGTTTTTGATAGACACTGGAGCACAGAAGTGCTCCATTGATCATTTGCAGGTTCCAAACATTCCACTGTCAGGGCATGTTTCTGTAGGGTTTTCTGGTATACCAATTGCTTGCCCGGTTTCTTTGGGTCCCTTCACGGACCATTGTCCCTTCCTTCTGACTTCGAACTGTGGAGAGAATTTGCTGGGGTTAAATTTGTTGAAGAAACTGAATGCAGTAATTCATTGTTCCTCTGATGGAGTACGACTGACGGTTTCACCACAGCAACTTCCCAATTCTCAGTTTTTGATTCGACCATTGCCTCCTGGGTTTAGTGTTGTTCCAGAATGCTTATGGGCGGTTGACGACAATGATGTCGGGGTGTTACAGATTGAGCCCGTTAAAATAGTTTTGAAGCATGGAGTTAAACTACCACGCATTCCGCAGTATAAAATATCAGTTGAGGGCGAGCGTGCTTTGAAGTGCATTGTCTCCGATTTTGTGCATCGAGGGGTGATTGAAGAGATTGCAGGTAGTTTATGTAACAGCCCGATTTTGCCTGTATACAAGAAAGGCGACAATGCAATCCCATACCGTTTCATAATTGATCTTCGTGCTATTAACAAAGTTGTCGCCCCACAATTTCCAATTGTGCCTGATGTAACAACGATACTAACAATGATCCCTGCTACAGCTACGCACTTTAGTGTTGTGGATCTAAAGAATGCTTTCTTTAGTATTCCTATACACAAGGAGAGTAGATATTTGTTCGCGTTCACCTTGGGGGGACGTTCATTCACATTTACTCGTGCACCTCAAGGGTATACTGAAAGTCCACGCATTTATAGTAGAGCTTTGAAAGAGCAGCTTGATACCCTTGAATTGCCACCTACTTGTACACTGCTCCAGTATGTCGATGACTTGCTTTTGGCCGCAGATTCTGAAAGTGCTTGTAAAGAAGGCACTGTACTGTTGTTTGTTCATCTAGCTAAAAAAGGTCATAAAGCTTCGCTCAAAAAATTTCAATATTGTTGTCAGGAGGTCGCCTATTTAGGCTACCTCCTGTCAAAGGAGGGGAGAAGATTGACACCTGAAAGAATAAAACACATTTCTGGCCTGTCTGTTCCAAATACACAGAAGGAAGTCAGAGCCTTAATAGGTATGGCTTCTAACTGTAGGTTGTGGATCCCGAACTTCTCACTAGTGATAAAACCGATGTTGGCTTTGACGAAGAAGGGCATTTCTTTGCTGCTGCCATGGGAATCGGAACATCAACGATCATTTGAGCTTCTCAAAACCGCGTTATGCTCTGCACCGGTTCTGGGTACTCCAAATTATGACAAGGCCTTTGTGTTGTTTGTGCATGAATGTGATGGATGTGCTTTGCCTGTGTTAACACAGGAACACGGAGGGAAGAATAGGCCGTGCGGCTACTAATCCTCCGCCCTTGATCCTGTTGCATGCGCTTTGCCAAGATGTTTGCGAGCTGTCGCTGCTGCTGCCGCGTCTGTAAAACAGAGTGAGGGAATGGTCCTAGGCCATGATTTAATTTTGATGGTACCTCACTCTGTAGATGTCCTATTGAATAAAACTCAAACGCAACACCTCACCTCTGCACGGCTGACAAGGTATGAATTAATTCTGTTTGCCCCTCACATTCAAATTAAGAGGTGTTGTGTTCTTAATCCGGCTGAACTGCTACCTTTCCCGCAAAATACTGTTTGCAGTGACGAAGAATTACATGACTGCCTGTATACCACTGAACAGGAAACGAAGGGCAGGATAGATCTTATAGATACTCCTTTGGGTAATGCAGAAGGGGAGCTGTTTTGTGATGGCTCCTGCTTCAAACTCCCAGATGGTACATCTACAGCTGCCTATGCAGTTACTACGTTGAGTACGGTTGTTGAAACAAAGAGAATTCCGCATAACTCAGCGCAGGCCGCAGAGATTATAGCGTTGACCCGAGCTTGCGAACTCTCCGAAGGGCTTACAGTAAACATATATACTGATAGCCAGTACGCCTTTGGGGTGGCTCACAACTTTGGGAGGCTCTGGTCGGAAAGAGGGTTCCTAACCTCACATGGGACCAAGATCCAGCATGGTCCCCTGATAGTGCAATTGCTCTCGGCACTCTCACTCCCTAGGCAGTTAGCGATCATGAAATGTGCAGCACATCGTAAGGTCATAGATGATGTGGGAAAAGGGAACGCTTTTGCTGACCAGATAGCCAGGCAAACGGCCACAGACCTTAGCGCAGACATGTATGCTCTAAGGGAAACAAAAGATGCCTATGTAATAGATGAGGGTATCGGGTCTGAGCGAGATATTCAAACTAATGCCACAATAGAAGAATCTAAAAGGTGGGCCGAAGGAATGGGGAAACTGGATGATGATGGGTGTTGGGTGGATACATCTGAAGGAAAATGGTTGTTCCCTGATTCATATGTGCTGGCAATGGTTACGATGGTACACGGTCCTACCCATGTGTGTGCCCAGCAGATCACGAAAATGTTAGAACAAGTATGGGTGAATGATAAAATTTCGAGGATTGCACAGCGCCATGTTCAGAATTGTATGATTTGTTTACAGCACAATGTGGGGAAGGGGACAGTAACTCCAAGGGGAAGCTTTGGGCCCCCTTCTGTTCCCTTCGAGGTCATCCACTTTGATTTTATTGAGATGGAACGGTGTAACAATCTAAAATATGTTCTTGTGATTATTTGTGCTTTTAGTAAATGGGTCGAGGCTTTCCCCTTTAAAGATGCTACTGCCATGACCACTGCAAAGACTATGGTAAAAGAATTCTTTCCACGGTTTGGGCTTCCAAGGGTAATTTGGTCAGACAATGGTCCCCATTTTGTTGCAGCAGTAATTTTGCAGATATGCACAGCGTTACACATTGAAAAGCGATTTCACTCGGCTAGACACCCTCAAAGTGCTGGGTTGGTAGAGAGACATAACGGCATCCTAAAGAATAAGCTTGCAAAAACATGTGCCGACACCAAACTGAAATGGCCAGATGCCTTACCTATTGTATTGTTAGCCATGCGTACCACACCTCAAACTAAGACTGGGCTCTCCGCATTTGAGGTAGTGATGGGGAGACCTGCTAACATTTGGGGCCTTCCGAAGCCCAAAACCTTAAGGGAGGTAGAAAATGTATTGCTTGTAGACTACTGTAACCAGTTGACTAAAAATCTGTATCTCATTTATCATTAGGTCCAATCAGCTTTACCTGTACGGTTTACGGGCCCAGGACACGATATTCAGCCTGGAAGTTGGGTCCTAGTGAAGGCCTACGAAAGGTCTTCCTGTCTCGCTCCTCGCTGGAAGGGACCCTATCAGGTACTGTTGGTCACCCAAACAGCAGTGCGGGTGGCTGGAAAGAAGCATTGGATCCCCGCGAGGCATGTCAAGAAACTTCCTCACCCGACGCCACACGTTACAGAAGAAGCAGAACCCCTCCCTGATGCTACAATCTCTGATCCTGGAGTAGCAAACAGCACTGTGAGTGCGTCAGAGAATTTCTCTGAGCCCGTGAAGCTTGGGGAACAGTCCATTTCGTCTCCGCACTCTTTGAAAAAGTCACTTCCGGAAAACACTGTTTCAAGTTCTGCGACTTCCGTCGCCTCCGATGCATCGCTTCCCTCGGGAAGTGACGTTACCTTGTTTCCGGATCAAACAGTTCTGGGTACCACCAGGTACGACCTCCGACGAAGTAAATAGAACTACGGCACAGGTCTTTTTCCGTGCATCTGAGAAGAAGAAGTGATTGAAAGTTTTCTCTTGTAAAAGAAAGTTCCTTTCGAACAAAAGGAAAAAAAAGGGATTCTGCTGGCTAGGGTTGGGAAGGACTAAGAAGTCGCGCGACCGTAGTGTCGCCAGCAACGAACATTGGGGTCGTCGATTGAGAAACTACGATGCCTGCCACCTCCACCGCTGCTCCCCGCATTGGACCTGTAAATAAGGGGGTGACCAACTCGGACAACGAACAATGTGCCTGGGCCTCGAAAACGTATTGTTGTTTTGTGTTAATAATAATTGGAATTTGTATAGTTACTGCTGTGGGACTTTGGTACTTCGAAGAAATGTACCCTCTAAAACCTCTACTGCCAAATGAGATTGTACCTACTGCTTTGACTCCCTCTGTGCACCTTCACACTCTGTCACTTAGAGACTCCCAGCATAGACGAAAGTACCATAATAACACTTTAATGATAATAATGAATTCAACACATGCCATTTTTAATAAGAGTAATTGCTGGATTTGTACCCTTTACCGCAACATGGGAACAAGGGCTAGGATGGTATATTCACCCTTTACCTTTACCGACTGCTTGCTATGCCTCTCTTAGAGCACTATTCTTTGGTGGTTGGAATGATACCATCTCAGGGAACTTTGATGGAACTAATTTAAATGATTTTGAAAAACGTGAATTGACTCCCCTGGGATGCTCGCTTTTTGCAAATAGAAGTAGACCTAATGTTGCATCTATTAGGCCATCTGATAAACTATCTCTTCCTTTTCAAACTAATTTCCTTTAAAATGGCTCCGATAGGCAATAAGGACGCTGTGCCTCCTTCCTACTCTATTAATCATAAATAACCCGATTCAGTCCCCTTCTGTGTACAAAGAAATGGCACTCGACCAATGGGAGATTTTGAAGGTTGTGTGGACATTGTAAATTTGACCGGAGAGAACAGGCCTCTGTATGTAGGGGGGCCTGTTTATTTCGTTTGTGGTAATTCAGCATTTCCCTGGTTGCCCAAGGATTGGCAGGGAACCTGTTATTTAGGAATCCTGTTACCTGGGGTATTTATAGCTAGTACATTGGAAGTTTCTAAGGCTCGCCCACGACGGGACGAGAACGGAGATACCCCTGGGCAAGTATTGGGAGATATAGCAAAATCAGTTGTGCCATTTTGGGGACAGATAGCAAATTCTGAAAATATTAGGGGTCTAGCAAGGGTACTGGAGAGAACCATCAATCGGACCACGGATATACTCTACAATATGACACTAGAACAAAAGGCAATAAGATTGGTAGCGCTCCAAAATCGGATGGCATTAGATGTCATCCTGGCAGAACGTGGTGGAGTATGCAAATTAGTGGGGTCCGCTTGCTGTGTTTTCGTACCGGATTCCTCACCGACAATTTTCAAAGCAATACAGAACTTGCACATCCTTAGTTCTGAAGTGCATGTTCCTGTGGGAGATTGGAATATTAGCGCCTGGTTCTGGGATTCTCTACGATCCTGGGGTTGCAAGGTGCTTTCTGTTATCCTGGTTATTTTGGGAATCCTGCTATTCCTTTATTGCTGTTTCCAATGTCTACCTAGTGTATGTGCAATGCTAGGGGGATGTTGTGCTCAAGCAGTGAGCACAGTAGGGCACAAAATATATGCCCCAGATACAGTATCTAAAGAGTTTGTGTTACAAGAGGTTCTGATGAACGACCTAATGGCTATAGACATTACAGATAATGATTCAGGATGTATGGACGACAATGCATGGAGTTATTTACAGAAGTATTAGAAATGATATTAGCACTTGGCATAGGCCAAAAGGAGGGTTTGTCGGAATTGAAACAATGTTATGCCTCCTATCGCAACAATTGTATGTGTATTGGCCTACGCCAAGTTGTCTAAAACATCATATGCGAACAAACTCCGCGGCAAGGTCTTGACCTTAGAGAAAGTAATGTAAGCCGCCATCTTGGATTAAGCCGCCATTTTAGGTTCTCTTGTTATATGGAAGTCACCCTGAACATCAAAATGGAGGCCGAATGACATTCTGAGTAAGATTCTGGCCGTTGTGACCTCCGTACACATGAATAATTAATATGCCTGCAGGCCACTTGTCGGGGTCGCGAACTGAGACCTTGCCCTACTGTTGACCTATGTGTAAATGTACAACTATATCAGCGAAACTAATCAAAATGCATATATTATAAGATTGACCTGGCAGGGAACCCATAGGCCCGACTCCTAGAATGGTTAACCCGCGAGAGGGTTGGCCAAGGGCTGGATAAAGCGTATAAAAGACCTAAGTATTCCAATGTACGGTCTCTCTTACTAATGCATCGAACCTTCGTTGAAGTTCGTTACGTTACTCTGAGAGCCGAATAGCTATCCGTCTGTCAATTGACTTTGGTAACTGTTGTAGCTTTTAAATAAAGCACTTGTATGTTCTTTGTAACCTGTGTTGGTGTGTTTCTTTCTGGGCTTCCCGGCCTCATATTATTTTAATGTTTTCACAACCTAACTCTCGGCACACTGGGTCGTCAGGTACATCAACATTAAGTATATCCTTTATTCTGGATCTCAACTCCAGCCAATAGTCTTGGATCAATGGCAGTCTCATAGCACATGCAATAGCGTTCCTTCCCCTTAAACCTCTCCAGCAGAGTGTGGATTTACCAGGGTGGCTGGGTTGCAGGTGAGATGGGGTTTTATACCACCTTGTTAAGATCTTGGCTCAGCTAGTCAAGCACCCAGAGCTGAAGTCATTCCTTTATAGATACATTCCCACACTTCCTCAGTTAGCGGTTGGCCCAACTCCTGCTCCCAACTCTCGCAGTACGATTTACGGTCAGGGGTGGAGAGTGAGTTAATACACTCATAAAGGTGAGAAATTAGTGGTTTGGAATCGGCCGCAGATTGAAAAACGAGCTTGAGGTTCGTCAGCTGTCTCGTTGCTCTAACCACATTGGATGGATGCAGAGCCCAGTGCTTGGCCTGCTGGTACCTAAATCTGTCTGCCTCCCCCAGCTCCAAAGATGCCTTGTATTCCTCCAAACTATGAATCTTCCTGTTACAGACAGGGGTCATTATGAGGTTGGAGGTAATGGAAAAACAATGCCGGTAAAGCATTACCGGCAGCGCATACTGCTCCGTGCTTTTCCGACCTAAGACCCCGGTATTAGAGGCACCCTTAATAACGGTGCCTGTAATATTTGTTTGGGCGCGGGCATGCGGCCCATCATTCCGGCAATACCGGCATGCCTCTAATGGGAGGACATCACAAGTCAGGCGGACATGCAAATACCGGCATCAAGAAGGCGCTAATAGGGGATACCAGCATCGTGAACCAACCGTAAAATGCTATCTGCAGTGTTCCCAACTGTCACAGGTGCACACAATCAGCACAGGTGGAGGCAATGGAGTCTGGGCCAGCACAAAAGGAGCACACCCACACACCACACCCCTTCCCACAGCAAAATGATTCCACTAGTAGTAGCATTACTGGGGATGGAGGACATGCTTGCATTGCTACACCAGCAACAACAACAACAGCAGGCACCACAGAGGAGACGCAGGAGGAGAAGGAGGGTGAGACAGGGCCAGCATGCCCCACCAGTGCAGCCAGTGGTACCACGCAGGCAACCCCCAATCCCTTGCATCAGAGCCAGTCCATTCAACCTAATCCCTGAGCAGATCCACACCCTGTACCGTCTGGACCGGGACACCATCACCACCATTGTGGACATGATACACGACGACATTGTCAGCCTGATTGAAATACGCACCGCCATCCCCCCTGTACTGAAGGTAGTGTCGGTGCTCCATTTCCTTGCCACAGGCACCTACCAGCACACAGTGGGGCACATGCATGGTATATCACAACCCTTATTTTCTCGCATGCTGAACCAAGTGCTGGATGCCCTCCTGAAGCACACAATATCCCTACCACGGACTCCCCAGGATATTTTTGACACATAAGTTGGCTTCCATGCACTGACAGGCATGCCAAATTGTATAGGTGCCCTCGACTGCACCCATGTGGAGTTGGTGGTCCCGCATGCCATGGAGGTGGTGTACTGCAACCGCAAGCAATACCACTCCATCAATGTGCAGATGGTATGTGACGCCAGCAAGATCATCACACATTGTTGTGCCCGATATCGTGGATCAACACATGACTCTATGGTCCTGCGGAACTCTATGCTACCAGGCTACATGGAGCGACATGCAGGACGACGTGCCTGGCTGCTTGGTAAGTTGCATGACAGGCACATGGCGGTGAAATGGGGGGATAGATGCACACATCACCATGGGGTCATTGCTGATGTGACAGCATGATGTGCACATCAGAAAACACTGTGCCAAAAGCATCCAAAACTGAACATGACGACAAAATCCCATAGCAATGAAATAAGCTGGACACCTATCACAACATGCCAAACTTAAAAACACCCCACATCCCACAACACATCCACCACCCATCATCGTATCTCATCCTCTGTAACACAATCCTGGAACATGCTGTGAGCATTCACTATGCAAATGACTGCAGCAAATCACTACACAGGACAAGCATCCATGTGAGTGCACTGAAGAACATCACCAAGGGAATCCACTGCTTGTCACAGGACCGCCACCACCAATGAAGTGCAGCATGTCACCATCGTAATGATCAGCGCAGAATGCCTAATATCTAGTGCCAAAGCTGCCAGTTAGAAAGTCAGACAGAACACTACACATCACAAATTTGACACAAACAGTCTGGTATGCATGCACAATGCATGAGCAACATTAGGGCAGTGTACACTGTATCAACTTAGAGATGCAACCCACACCACAAGTCCATGGCACAGAACACATTGAGGGCATGAAAATAGTGTGCATACAACCAGGGACATGTGCATGTGACCAACAATAATCTGCAGGCTTGTGTGACTACTACAGCTGTTCATCATGAATCGACTGACATATACCTTTTTATTGCCTCTCATGCAGGTGATAGTGGCTATCCCTTGAAGCCGTGGCTCCTCACCCCTGTCCGAAACCCACAGAACAGGCACGAGGAGGACTACAATCATTCCCATACCCGCACCCGTGTGGTCATCGAGCAGACCTTTGGCCTGTTGAAGGCACGGTTTCGCTGCCTTAGCCGGTCGGGTGGGGAACTCCTCTACAGGCATGAGAAAGTGGCCAAGATCATCATGGTTATGTGTCATGCTGCACAACATGTGTATCCGACGGAACGCGCCCCTGCTCCCTGACAATGAACTGCAACCACCTGGTGATGATGAAGGGGATGAGGAAGATGTGGCTACACATCATCGCGGTGTCGATGCACACGAGGGACGTGCTGTGTGTCAGTCAGTGATAGCACAATATTTCTGACACATGAAAGTTGGACAGAGGGCACTGGGTGTGGGAGTACATGTACACTATGCACTGTATATGAATAAATGACACATATGCAATGAGGAATGTCCACTCAAGATATTTTTTTCCCACAACGGGCGTATTTAACTGTCCAATAAAGATGAAAGTGCTCAAACCCTCCACCACACACACCCTCATCCTCCCAACCCTCCCCCCACAACTCCCCCACCCCCTCTCCCTCCTCCCCCCACCCCCCACAACTCCCCCACACACCCTCACCCCTCCCCCCACAACTCCCCACACACCCTCACCCTCCTCTCCCTGCCCCCACAACTCCCCCACACTCCCTCACTCCCCTCCCCCACAACTTCCCTACACATGGTGTCCAAGCAATTGTCTATTGCCTTCATCAGGCTGCCCCGTCTACATCCTGCCACTCCCTGCACCAGGTGGCGGCATGTCTGAGCAGCGCAGGGTGTGCGCTGACCAGCATAGAGGGCTGGTTTGCGTGGAGCTTGAGGAAGATGGGGTGGCGGCTTGCTCCATTCTGAGGGCTTGAAGCTCAGCCTCCATTGAATCAGCAATGCGGGCAGACATCTCCTCACACAATCTACTTGTGCTTTCCATGATAATCTCCCTCAGGGAGGCGATGTTGTCGCGCCCCTCCTGCCTTGCTTGGGCACTGTCTGTGACGAACCGTCTCACCAGGGCAGTCAATTCCTCCTGCCGCTGCTTAGCGTGTCCTGCCTGCTGCACCCCCGCTGGTACACCGTTGGAGGTGGAGGGTGCATGTGTTACATGGGCAACTGTATTTGGGTCATCTATGGGACTCATGCTCCCTTGTATGGACTCCCCCCCCAGACTGCTCCGGGGTGTTGTCATGGTATGAGTCGACAGCTGTGAGCTGGGGGATCGGGCCGGACTTGGTGTAGCAGGTAGGTCGGAGGAGTCGTCCTCGACAGGCACACACACCTGTCCCTACACGTCATCATCTGTGAGGAGTGCTGTAGCTGCTGCATTCTCAACAGAGCTGGTCCCTGCAGATTGTGGCCCTTCAACTGTCTTCTCCTGCAGGTGCCACAGGTGTTGTGGGTACTGTGGTGATGGGCATTGGTGGCACCAGTGCCGTGGCATCCAGGGCTGGTTTGGCCTTTGATGCCTGTTGTGGTTTGTGTGGGGCTTTGGAAGTGGAAGGCATGTTGCCTTCAACCCTGGGCTTCTTCTGGGGTGTATTCGCCTGTGGCGGTGAGTCCCGGGCCTCGCTGTCAGGCTCTGAACCTGTGGGGATGAAGAGAGGGAAGGCATGAGTGATGGTTTGACAAGCATCAAGCAAACATTTGTATCATTGCTTATCTACACATTAGAGCGGAATAGGCAGTGGAGTTTTGATGATCAAGTTGCTTGCTATATGGGTGGATCATGCAGGCATCCGTCAGGGTCACTCATGTTGGGGCGGCCGTATGCTACGTGACATGCATTTCTGTTGAGGCCTGCGTGCAGTGTGACTTATGCCATTTTCATATTTGTGTGGTGTGAGTCAGGTATGGCATTGCCATGCTGCAGGCATGTGCATGTGCATGTGCTGCAGATGGCAACTAGGCTGGGAATGTGTATGTAGTGGGCCATGCCTTGCCTCTTTAGACAAACAAATTGGTAGACTGTCATCAGACTTTGCATTACAGTGTTTTCTTAGGCAACTCACCTCCCTCCGCCGATGACGTTGCGCCACACTCCATGTCGCCCACACCTTCGATGGCGTCTATGCCAATCGTGCTGGAACAGATCTCCTCCCACCTGCTCAGCTTTATTTGTGAGCTTGCTCCTCCACCAGTAGCCATGGCCTGGCTCCTGTTTGCGGACAGGATGTTCCTGACTCGCAGGCGCAGGTCATCCCATTTCTTCCGGACGTCCTTTGTGGTGCGGGGGGTGTTGCCTACCGTGCTGACCCTTTAGGCGACTAGTTCCCAAATTTCCTTCTTCTTGAGGACTGCCTCCCTCTTGAGGCTGTTTGCAAATACGACTTCGGCATTTTCAGCCAGGATCTCAGCCAACATGGTGAGCTCATCCTCGTTAAAGCGCTCCTTGCGCTGGCGGGAGGCGCCTTTTTTCACTGCCTTGGGCATTATATAGTTGTTGGAGGTTGGTCTATGTACTCAGCAATATGCTCCAGGTCCTGGGTGCTGAGGTTGGCAATGGTTTGTGTTTTTAAAGATGGCCGCCGTGCTCTTTCCCGTTCCTGTGCGATGACGCTACTTCCGGTTCCGCTTATTTACGGTGACCGCTAATAGCGGTGACCGCTAATGCCGTATCCATTGATGCCGATAGTGCTATCAGCGCTTTCCATGATGCCGCTAAGGTCCATTTTTTGGACTTTAGCGGCATGCCAGTAATGTCGTTACCAGCATGGCACAAAGCTCGTGCCCGCAAAATCGTAATAGACACATGGACACAGTATTTGCTCCATACCGGTAAGGACAGTTACTTACCTCCAAACTTGTAATGAGGCCCGAGGTCTCCAACCTTTTCGACCCCCTTTCCCATCCATTGGGAAAATCCCCTGTCTAGTTGCCCCGGCATAAACTCTTCATTGTGAATAAAGGGGTGAACTGGGCAGGAAAGGTGGTGGACCCCTGCATCCTACCCACACTGTCCCATGCCTATAATGATCCCCTTGTGACTGGATTGACATACAAACTCTGAGCTCTTGCTTGCTGTGGGACACAGGATTGAATCCATATATGGCGTCCCGCCACCGCCTGCTAACCAAAAATCTCGTGTGAGTCCCGTTGGACCCAGTCAACGATGGGCCTGGTTTGCTAGGACCTTGTTTTGCTTTCCAAAAAGTGCACAGACAAACATATATCTTTTTTATCACCAGTACACTGAATGAAAAACCTAGAATTCAGGTAAGCAAGGATTCACACATACACACTCAGTTAGATAATAAGTTAGCTCTTATACGGCTATTTATTCACAAAAGGCATACATAAATGGATAAACTGCAACAGAAGTAAATCACCTAAAAGACAGTAATCTAAAGAAAATACATCACCGTTGGCGCAACTTCAGCGAACATCCTCATCTTGCCAGAAGCAGCCTAAAAACACTGAAAACAGCCAGGCAGAGAGATCACAGCAGCCACCAGGCCTGGAGTAAAGCGCCCCCCCTCCGAATGAAGCTTTGTGCCTGAACCTCTCAGAGTCCTGCATTTTAAGCCCTCCGCAAAGGTAGGGTGGCATTTTCTCGAAATGTCTGGGGTGAGTCTCTGCTTGTTGTCGGCTCCATGTATGCCCCTGGCCGGAGTGACCTATGGTAACCTCATGGAGCAGAGTTCTTCCCTTTCTCAAGAAAGCAGCAAAAAACAACTCCATAACTCATCCTCAGCTTCGACAACGTCCGTGGCAACTTTATCGGGTACTAGCCTGCACCTACGGATCCCAGCCTTTTCGTGCACAGTGTCCTTGGACGAGTAATGCAAACCATTCTAAGCAACGAATAAAGTTGAAAACATGTTTTCCTGCAAAAAAGTGCTAACGATGCTGAAAATATGTTTACAGCTCACAGCAAGTGTAGCTTTCACTGAGGCATGGAGCGAATGTCCATTATGGCTCTGAGCGCACCGGAATGCACTCCGCACCAGCGCCAGATTTTAGCCCAAAGTATTACATCCCTATAGTAATCCCATAGCGTGGGGAACCCCAACCCCTTTATCCATGCTGGCATATATTAACTCTGGGGGAACCCGCCTTTCATAAGAACTGGAACAGCATGGAGTCCCGTATCTGCAGGGTCTGCTTAAAGTCCGGGATGGGTAAAGCCTGAAAGAGATACAGAAATCTGGGCAGCACATTCATTTTTGTGACTGCTATTTTGGAAAACCAAGCAAGCCGGAGTCCAGCCCATCGCTCCAGTTCTCTCCTAATATCTCTAATTAAGGCTGGATCATTCAATCCGAAGAGGCCCCCCAACTTGGCTGGGTTATTGACCCCTAGATATTTCACTGAACCGGAGACACAGGAGTATGCAAAGGATTGCTCCAAAGCATACTTCAGCGCTGGTGGAATATTAAGCCCCTGTATCTATGATTTAGAAGTGTTGACATTAAAACCTGAAACCAAGCCGTATCTATATAGTTCCTCTGCTTTTCGTCGTAGGGAGGTCATGGGGTCTGTAATCGACAGAATCCCAATGTCCAGCAATAGGCTAATTTTATGTTGGAGATCACCACATTTGATACAAGCTATGTCCTCATTCGCCCTAATCCTGGTTGCGAATGGTTACATTGCGAATAATAGCGGTGACAAGGCATACCCCTGCTGTGTTCCCCTACCCAATGTTATCGGTCCCAAAAGTGCCCCATTGATCAGCAATTGGGCGGTTGGAGCCACATAGTTGGACATAATCATGCGTCGCATCAGACGGCCAATGTTGAATTGACAGTGTACCTCCCTTAAAACTCCCACTTGACCCGGTCAAAGGCTTTTTTGGCATCCAATGCCAACAGAAGAGAATGTGCTGCATTCCGACCGGGCTTATCAACCAGATGGAGAACCCTTCTAATATTATCTACCATGCCCCCACCCCAAACAAATCCTGATTGGTGCTGGTTGATATAATTAGGGAGACGTTTCTCCAACCTCGTAGCCAAAATTTTAGTGAATAGCCTGTCATCTACATTTAACAGAGCAATCGGTCTGTATGAGGAGCACACAGTGGGGCCTTTCCCTGCCTTGGATATTAGTGTCATCTGTGCTTCCCGCATGGACTGAAGCAGTTCCCCCGTTTCGTATGGAGTTGAACACATCGCTAAGGGGCTGTGCCAGAATCTGCCTCAATGATCAGTAAAATGAATCTGTTAGGTCATCCGGGCCTGGGGCCTTGTTAGGTTTGAGCAATCTAATAGCTCAGAGGGTCACGTGTGGGTGTATGGGGCCCTCTAACAGCTCCCTATCATATTGGGACAGTCGGTTTAGCTCTACCGCGTCTAAGTAAACTACCTGGTCTTCTCGCTCGGGGTAGCTCGATGTGTAGAGGAATTCATAGAAGGCCTGAAATATTTCCCTTTTTACCCTCCTCTCCCAATTGCGTGCCTCCAATGAACGGCTTGTTTATTGTCTGAGGAGGTGAGCCAAAAGCTTGCTTGGAATATTCCCCATCTCAAAATATCTATGCCTCAGGTCCAACAGTGCCCTCTCCGTTCCCTGAAACCTCAGTAATTTCAACTGTTGTTTAGCTAAACTCAATTGCTTAAAATTGTGACCTTTCGGATCTGTGGAATACTTCCCATCCACCACGTTGACTGCAGCCAGCATTTCCCCCTGCACAAGGCCTCTAGTTTATTTGTAAATGTTTTCATTGTATTCATATATGTGGCATAGCAGTATATACACAGTCGATGCTTCAATAATAATTGGCAAAACCAAAATCAGTTACACACAATATGAAGTATCAATGTACGATCCCCCTTCAGCTATACCAAATACACAATTAACTTTCAGGCATCCTAAGGTTTCCAGCACTATCAGCGATGGGCGGGGGAAGGTGGAGGAAGGGGGTTTACATCCACTAAAAGATGTTCATAAAAACCATTGTCCATAGGGGTTTGTCGTTCGATGGACGAGAAAATGCTAGCTCATTACATGCTGAACTCTAACCTGTAAATCATTGTAATTATACATGTGTTACCCTATCGGGTATGTACTTAACTGGCACATATCCTGCATTGTATTTCATATGTAAAATCTTGTACATATCTCCTGTAACTTGTGTAGTCTAAGCTTAAAGTATTCTTGTTTCTTCTTGATCTTCTACGCCCTGATACTCCCGGGTCTGGTGCGCATTACAAATAAATAAACAAATAAAAAAACAAACAAAAAAGAAGAAGGGCCTTCCATGCCTCCATGTTGTCTGTTGATTCTCCTAGTCTTATTTTCAAAGCCCTTTGCCAGGCAGTGGTCTCTGCCGCACTCCATCTCAGAAAGTCTTTGTAGCGTAGGGAGACTTGTGTTCCCCCTTTTTGCTGCCAAGCATGGCTATGCGCCTTTTAGCAAGAACACATACTAAATCCATCCGTTTGAACACATGTTTCTGTTTCTCTGGCCTATGATAAATTCCTAGTAGGCATTCCGCGGGTCCCATCTATAATGTCTCACATGCCTACTCTAGCTGTTCCCCGAATTTTTCCACCTGTGTGCAGTGCCAAAACATATGGATAATATCTGTAGGGTCAACATGGCACCACGGACAAGTGGAAGATTCATCAGGATTAAATCTTGCTATGCGTCCAGGCGTCATGTATGTTCTATGGAGCACGTTCAGTTGCAATAAACAAAATCTAATATTGCGGGAGACCTTTTAACCAGTGCCATGCCCCACTTAGCATTACTCAGTTCCATTCCCAAATCAGTCTCCCATTGTAGTTTCAGTCGCTCATTCCGCACACTAGTTGTTCCCAACAGGCATTTATACAGTCGGGTCACTGGATACCAGCCATCGTCTAAGTCCTAAATTAATGTTAACAGCGCATTAGGTTCTGGCTCCTCCGGCCAGCCCTCCCATTTCTTTTTCATGAAGGACAATAGTCTCTGATAATGTAGGAACTGGCATCTGGGCAAGCACTCCGATTGCATTAACTCTTCTGAGTCTCTGAACCTACCATCACTGTATATAAACCCCCATGTGGCAAGCCCAACTGCCTCCCAGCTCCTCGTTACTGCCATCTCATTCCCAACCGAGCATTTGTCTGCTGCCAATGGCACATGTGGGGAGTAAGGGTTGTGGAGTTTCAGTATTTTTTGTGTTGTCTCCCAAATCTGTCTTCCTAGTGTAATCAGCAGGACATATGATTTACGCAGCATTCTGCTACCCATAAAGCTTCCTTCGGTACTGCTGGAGGCAGCATTTGTTTCAGTAGCTTAGTCTCTGTGTTGGGTTCATCTGATAGCCAACACGCCACATACTGTAATTGTGCGGCTAGATGATAAAGTTCCAGCCGCAGGACTTGTACACCCCCATCTTCATATGCCAAACTTAATGTATCCACGGCAATTTTATGGTGCTTTTGCCCTCATAGGAACTCTCTTATCGGGGTATCCAGTAGGCAAAATAATGGCTCTGTGATGAAGTAATGCACATTGGCGAAAAAATAAAGAAAACGTGGTAGCACTATCATCTTCACCACATAAACTTTACCCAGTAGACAAAGCAGTAGTTTACCCCTGAATGAGATTGATCTCTGCACCCCTTCCAATGCCTTGACTGTATTTAAAATATGCATATCCTCAGGTGCATGTGCTATATGAATCCCCAGGTATCTAAACAAAATAGTCTCCCAGCATATACCCAGCCCTGGCAAGTCTCTTACATCATATTGCCTTAGCCCCGCCAATGGGAAAAGGCAAAATGTCAGCCTGCCAAGCGTGACCCCAGACAATCTACCAAAGTTGTCTCGGGTATCTAGGATGATGGGGAAATGATGGTCCGGCTCGCATAAATATAAAAGTATGTCGTCTGCATATAAGGAGATCAAGTGTGTAGTCCCACCCATTGTAATACCAGCCTCAGAAATTTCCCGGATGAGGAAGACTGCTAGCGGTTCCAGCGCCACTATATAAAGCATGGGTGACAGCGAGCAACCCTGTTGTGTACCCCTTTGTATATCCCATGCTTCTGATATACATCTCCCAGTTGTAACCCTAGCCATTGGTCGTGTATACAGCAACCTGACCCAGCATATGAAGCCTTGCCCTATGCCAAATCTCTCCAATGCCTCCTAGATCCACTCCCAAAAAACAGAGTCAAACGCCTTAATGGCATCAAGGGATGCCACCACACATGGGGCGTTTGAAAGATTAGTGAGATCTACCACATGTTGTAGGTGGCGAACGTTCATGGATGTGCTCTGCCCAGGGATAAATCTTGTCTGGTCTTCATGCACTAATATAGCAACCACATTTGAAGTCTCCTTGCTAATAGTGCGGTCAATATCTTTATATTGGTTCAGCATGGCGAGGGGTCGATACCAGTCACACCTGTCCGGAGGTTTCCCAGGCTTAGGTAACTAAGGGGAGAGTAAGCCGCTGTTTATGCCTCTTCATATACATGTAATAGAGTGGGGGCCAGAGTGGAGGCATACGTTTTGTATAACTCTGCAGGGAGTCCATCACTGCCACGGGGCTTCCTGTTAGACAAGGATGAAATCACATCCCTCAGCTCCTCTTCAGTTAGAGGGAGTTCCAGAGAGGTTGCCTGCTCAGCAGTCAGCGAGGGCAGTTGAATCTGGGAGAAAGTAGAGTTCAGGTCCTCAGGGGCCACCTGCACTTCATGTTTATATAATGTGCTGTAAAATGTGCTAAAAGTGTAATTAATCCCAGCCTGTGAGTGCCGTGATTCCCTGCATTCATTCTGGATCAATGTAATAGACCGCCATGATCGTTCTGCTCTACATAGCCACGCAGGTAATTTACCTCATCACCCTCCTTGTGCATACTCTCTGTATAGGTTGCGTAGTGAAAATATTGAAGCTTCTCTCATGCTTCCATGCACTGGGCTCAGAGTAAACCAAATTCAGCTTTGACAGCAGTGTCCATGTCTACCCTCGACTCAACGACTTGGATCTTGTCTTTCAAAGTCTCCAGGTGTGTTTCCCAGTGTTTTCCTTATCCCTCCAGCCTTGGCTTCGACTTCCTCTCTGATCACCACCTTAAGTGCCTCCCATGACATTCCCCAGTTATCCACGCTTCTGACATTGTTCTCCAGAAAAACAGTTAGGGGTTCCCCCAGTTGACCTCTAAATATCTCCTAATTTAGCATTCCTGTTGGCATGCGCCAGGTCGGGACAGGTGGTCTTGGCCCCCAAATGTCCCAAAACACCAGTAGCGGGGAGTAATCTGAAACGGTGCGCCCTAGGTACTCAGCCCTTGAAAAATGTGGTTTTCAACTCCTATAAAGAAGTAGTCAATCCTGGTGTATAGATTATGGGTGGCTGAATAGAACGAGTATTCCTGTCTGTCCATGTTTTGCCCCCTCCAAATACCAATCTTTAACAATTCTGTCGTTATATCGTTTAGGGCTTCAGAAGCCCACAGTGATCCCGCACACCTGGAGTGTGAGCTGTCCAGTGTCGGGTTCATCAAGCAATTAAAGTTAATGTTAATATTCTAAGTTGCTTCATTCCAGTGGTGCCTCATCGTCCCAGACCCAGCCTCAAGCAGACCATTACTGCAATTCAACTTGCTGCTCCATAAAGCAATCATTGCTCCAGGCATGAGCCCCTGCCCCCCCATCACCCCACTCCACCAACATGGGGCACCCTGGTGACCCCTCACATACCATATATAATGCAACTTCCCCCTCAAGCCTCTCCCCGATTTCCCATGTAATTTAAACATTTTGGATACCATAACCTCATCGGACCCCCACACCCAAACAAGCTGCAATAAAAATAAGCATCTCCAAGAACGAGGCACCTCTCTTCAGTGATCAGAGACTCGGATATAAGCCTTAACCAACCAAACAAAGGACCAACAAGGTCAACAGTTCGTCCTCTAGAATAGGGCCATAACTCTGTCCAACAGCCTTAAAATGCTCAGGCTTGGCCACACCCGTAAGGCTTCTTCGTGCCATCGGTTGTTAGGCTAAGTCCCCACCACAGGTAGGTACCTACTGTGCCAAACGTAAAGGGGATGTCAGAGATACCACACTGGGACGGCTGTGTTGTCTTCCCCCTATCGTGTAACTTCAGGTGTCATGGTGCACACAAAGCCTATATGCAAATTAAAAGTGTGTCCTCAAGCACCACCTTCAGGGGATGCACAGCGTCATCTTTCAGATGTCTAATCCGTCGGTCACCCCCTTGTCTGCCATGCCGTTATGGTCCATCCACATATTAGCTTCCTCTGGACTTTCTAAAAACAAAGCTTTCGCATTGTGCAGTATCTTCAATCTGGCAGAGTAAATAAGCATATATTTGAGCCCTAGTTGACGGAGCCTTTTTTTTAGTGGGAATGAACATATTTCTTTTCCGTTGCACCAATGGTGTATAGTCGGCGTACACAACAATTTTAGAGGAGCCCCTGTGAATCATGTCACCCTCCCTCGAATATTGTAATATTCCTTCTCTGTCCTTCTAGTTCAAGACCCTAGCAAGCACTGGTCGTGGGTGTGATCCTGGTAGTGGTCTTTTTTCGAAGTGAGCGGTGGGCCATTTCCATTGCGAAGCCCTGGGACAATTTCCCAGGACCCACCTCTTGCAGGATCAAATTTTCCACATATGCAGTCAGATCTGATCCCTCAATCCCCTCAGGCAAGCCAAGTACTGCGCAACCTGCCCTCTGCATCTTCAGCTCGCAGCTCCAAAATGGCATTCATGGCCTCTAGTGGTTTCATTCTAGTTTCCAGGGCAGTCGTATTAGTAGCCATCTCTTGTAATTGCGTTTAGTTGCTCGTGACTCTTTCAGCCAGGGATCTTACATCTTACCTCAGCAATTGTAAATTGTTTTTTTTTAACTTCGTCAATTTTGTTCACCAGGGAGGCGTGCAGGGCAGCAATAGCAGTCAGGATTTTATCTTCTTGGGTTTCCGTCTGTGCAGCCACTTCATCCGACTGTGACAGTGCTCCAGCTGCTGTGGATTCCCGCTTTTTTCCCGAGCCTGCCTAGGAATCCATGTTCGTTCCCTTGTTCTTTTGTTTGGTATGTGGCATATCACCGTGAGCAAAGCAGCAACAGCCCGCAAAGGTAGGCAAGTTGTAACAGCGAGGAATCCCACCCACGACCTCTCTAATAGGTAGTCACAGTCTAATAATGAAGATGTGAGAGCAGCATGGTTTCCGTTGCTTCAATTTAAGCAATAGTCACATGCAGGGGGTCAGCCAGAGCACAGTCATGTAGTGAGCCAGGGAGGGGATTTAAGACAAGTGTCCTTGATCTCTATGATTAGACAATGTTATGACTCATGGGAGCATGATGTCAGCGGCGGGGGAGTTTGTAAATGGATCATGTAGCAGTGTGTTCACAGTGGGGGGGGGGGGGCGGAGGGGGAAGAAATGCCCTAACAGTCATCAGCATAGGTAGTAAGTCGAATTGTTTCAGCCCATTTAATTGATTTGCGTATAATATAGTCTGCCCTGCACATTGTGAGATCTTACTGCCTGTTTCACATCCTGAGTAGCTGTTGGGTGGAATTTGGAATGCAGCGCCTCACGCCTCAAGTGCAGGTGGAAGGAAACTCGCCAGACCTCAAAACGATCGACCTGCAACTAGAGGGAAAAAGGCTGAGCCGGAAAAAACCCTTGGCAGATGGAGTGTGTAGATTCCAGAAGTAGCATTAATCGTGGAAGAAGGAAATCAGCAGCCAGATCCAGGAGACACGGCCAGTGCATGAAACTTCAGGCAAGGATGGAATGACCCAAGAGTGGCGCCGAAGAGAGAGAGAGAGAGAGAGAGAGAGAGCACCAATGATTCAGTATTACAAAACACATAAAACAGGAGGGGGAATGGAATAAGTGGAAGGGGCAAGGCAACCAGGAACAGTTAAGAATTAAGGCTGAGGGAGGAAGCAAAGATGGAGCAAAAGGATGAAAACTAGCGTCAGTACTCACTGGAGATGAGACGCGAGGTGAGGTCTCAGTGTTCCTCTGCCCGTAGGATGCGCAAGCGGTTGTGGGCGCCATTTTGAAAATAGGCTGGAGTTCTGAAGAAACAGGGTGATGGAACGACGTGTTGGGGTAAACACCAGTGTCGCCATAGTGACCAACTTTGCGATCTAACAGTATGCCCCCTCCCAGGCATTGTAGGTCCAGATTTCCAGGGGTGTGACAGATGGAAATTAACTACCTCAAATGTAGAAGTCTGTGGTGTCTGACCTTTACCCGGATGGGCTGAATAACAAAAACTCAGGTGGGACTCTAGCCCGTTTTTTTCTTCTTTGCGGGCAGGAGGGTTTAGGACCTATACAAGTTAAGAGTACAAATGGGTAGAGATGTCTAACAAATACCAACGCCTACTAGTATTTAGAAATAATGCAAAATTCAAATTGTATTACAATAAATACACAATATGATTCAAAATCCAATTCAGTAAATACCCCTAGTGTAATCCCAATTAATTAAACATAATTCATAAAAACAGTGCATTAATGCACAATATAAAACACCTAAAAAAACATATAAAAGTGACTTATTCTATTAGCTCTCCATACTTGAATCTAAGTCACCAGATATGGCTGGGGGAAGGTTAAATTAATAGGCTGCCCTTCCTCTTTTCATGCTCAACATGTTTCAGTTCTAAAACCCTTTGTGGTGAACTTTCTTCAGGAGCATTTCATTTTGTCACTTCTCAACAAGCCTCCTGCTCCTTTACTACAAAAGAAGAAACAAGAAACTCATTAGCACTGAATGCTAGTTTAATTTTTAGGAGTGACTGGACCTTACTTTGCAATTCACTTCATTTCCCCTACTGGCGTAATTACCTGTGGGGGTGTCTATGACAAACCCTGGTGGGGTGGGCATCCACAACTCTGTATGGGCTCTCACTGCTAGTCCACCTACAATAAAAAAACATAAGTAATTGTATGGTCTTTAAATAGGGGTAGCATCATATCAGTATGTCCACTTTTTTACTCTCTCTTTACCAAATTGTAAGGATTGCCCTCTGTAAATTCGCAAATAAATACACTGAGACTGTAAGTAGGTGTTATCTTTATTTCTGAAACAACTTTTATTAAAATTAACTTTCTATTCTTTTGTTTTCTCTTAGAAAAAAGGATACGTGTCTTGGCTCTTGGCAAATAGTCTTCAGATTACAGAAGCCTTCAAGCAACGTAGAATTGTTATACTTAGGTAAGTCTTTGAACAGGATCTTTTCCTCTTTTCTTTAAAAGTAATATTTAGGCCTTATTCTTTGGATCTATTCAGTTCACGTTTAAATACCTGTTCTTTTAGGTTTACTCTCTTCCTTTCTTCCTGACACAACGGCCATTCAGTCTCTAATCTCTGTATTACTATTCTTGTAATGTGTTCTCTGTCTTGTCTTCCTCTCTTATCTATTCTTTGAACTCTGTCTTTACTTGCTTTTAGCTTCATTCTTGTATATGTGCGGCTGGTTCCTTATGACTTTCTTAAAGATAACTCCTTTCTTTTTTTTTTGCCACAACACTATGCAGTCTTTCTCTTCTCCTTTACACGTTCAATCAGTCTTTCTAGAATTTCCTCATCAAATATCCTCCCTGTCTTTATGGCAATTGAGTTTTAAACATGACGCTTTGTCCCCAGCCTGCGTCCCTTCTTTACTTCCCTCTTCGGTCTCATTCGCTTACACGCACCTTCACCTTCTTTTCTAACGTTAATCCTCGCTCTGAGCTCGGTCGTAAATGGCTTCCTCGCTGCGATTGCCTGATCAGCTGTTCACTCACACGCAGCGACTCGTCTCCACCCTCATTCAGCTGATCGACACTCCGCAGCGGTCCGGTACGAACTCTGCCCCTCTTTTAACCGTTTCGGGCGATGAGACCTGACCTCCACACTGCACTCCCTCTCACCTTCAGACAGTCTGAAACGCTGATTGGGCGTTTTGAAAATCTTAATGAAGTGCTCCCTCACACACCGAGCCTTGTTTATACATATCTTGAGCGGGTCTTCCGGATCCGATGCCGTCCTTTGTTTCTCCCTCTTCACTCAGCGTCATGAACCCGTCGGCCTCAGGGTTCCGAATACGTGAAATTATGTAGCGATTTAGACGATCGCTTTACAGGGCAGGGCTAAACTGGGTTATAGCGCAACGGCGCAACAGGATTTCTTTTTAATTAAACGTTACTTTCTCCTTTGGTTCGGGTCCTCAGTACGCCCACTCATAACCGTTGTTTTTCATCTCCTGCGCCTCCGTCTTCTAGCAACGACAGTATATAAACAAAACAATTATTTGTTGACAGAAGCATGCACCTGGAAATAGAAGCGCGTCTCTGATTGGATGACTGCTTTGTCAATTACTCTTTTCTCTCTGACAGCCCAGTTAACCCTTCATATGGTAATTTTGACTAGTATTGTCAGAGCCTAAGCTAGATGGTATCCTCTTTGGACATATTACCTTAGATATATCACCCCCCCCCCTTCTAGGCCCTTACGCTCGGGAAGGGAAGTGTTACGAGATAAAAAATCTGCCTGGGCCATTAATTTCCCCGGAAGATGTATCGTCTTGAAAGTTAAAGGTTGAAGTGAAAGAAACCACCTGAGCACTCTGGGATTAGTGTCCTTATTTCGAGCCAACCATACAAGAGGCGCATGATCTGTCACTAGGGTGAACTCCCTGCCTAATAAGTAGTAGCGTAATGCCTCTATGGCCCATTTTACAGCCAGACATTCTTTCTCGATCGTAGCGTAGTGTAGCTCGTGAGGTAGTAGCTTCTTGCTTATGAAAAGAACAGGTTTTTCCGTTTCACCTTGATTCTGGAACAACACGGCTCCAAGGCCTGTCCCAGACGCATCTGTGTGTAGATAAAATGGAGCTGAGAAATCCAGACAATGTAACGCTGCTTTTTCTGATAGAGCATTTTTCAGATTATTGAAAGCATTCTCCGTCTCAGACGAATACCACTCTTTTTTGTTGAAGGTGATGTCTTCATGAGATTGGTCAGAGGTGTAGCCAACGTCGAAAAATGTGGAATGAATCTCCTGTAATATCTGACAAAACCAAGAAAAGCTCTGACCTGTCGGACATTCGTAGAAAATTGTAAATATTTTATAGCGTTCAATTTTTCTTCTTGTGGTTTAATTACCCCTTGTCCTACACAGTACCCCAAATATCTGGTGTAGAAATTGGCTACAAAAGTCTTTTTAGGATTTCGGTGAAGTCCAGATCTCTGTAATAGCTTAAGTATAGCCTCCAACTGGGCCAAATGATCACTCCAAGACTGACTAAAGACAATAATATCATCAAGGTATGCTCCCACATAGTTTTCATGCCCTTTAATAATTGAATTCATAAGTCTCTGGAATGTTGCTGGGGCACCATCTAACCCAAAAGGTACATTGAAATAACCCTGATGGCATAGCAAAAGCCGTTTTCTCTTTGTCGTCTGGATGAAGAGGTATTTGCCAATACCCTTTAGTCTGATCTATGGTTGTCAAAAATGTTGCTTTCCCTAATTTGTCAAGCAAATCCTCTGTCCTTGGCATGGGATAGGCATCACATTTTGAGATCTCATTCAGCTTTCTAGAATCCATGCAAAAACGAGCTGTACCATCAGGTTTTGGAACCAACACTATGGGTGATGACCACTCACTATGTGAAGGTTCTATCACTCCAATTTCCAACATCTCCTTAATCTCGTTATTGATTAATTGTAACTTTGCCTCCAGAATTCTATAAGGTATTATCCTTACTAGTTCTCCAGGTTGAGTTATAATGCGGTGACACACTATTTTCGTTCTCCCTGGTAATGTAGAAAATGTCTTTGAATATCTTTTAACACAAGATCCATGAGTTCTTTCTTTTGATTTTCAGATAAATCTTGACTTATGCTTAATGCTTCTAGTACAAGTTCTCCATTTAACTGTGGGAAGTATTTGATATGAACTTCCTTGGTATTGATCAACGCTACATTGGGTATAGGCTCTACCCATTTTTTTTAGTACGTTTACATGATATGTTTGTGTTGGAAACCTTCTGTCATTCTGTCTCTCCTTGTAGGTCAACGGACCTAGGATTTCTTCAACCACATACGTTTCCCCCAAGCTGCCAACATTTTATTTTCAGAAGTCTGCAGTAACACTAACACCTTTTCTCCCTTCTTGAAGGTTCTCATCTGAGTATTTCGATTATAATAGTGTTCTTGTTTTGTTTGGGCTTGTAACAAGTTTTCTCGGGCGATATTCTGTAACTTTTCCACCCTTTCTCTAAGTTGATAGGCATATTTGGTTAAGGAAATTTCTTGACTAGGCTCTTCTTCCCAACTTTCTCTCAAGATGCCTAGCAGCGTTCTCACTGATCTTCCAAACAGAAGTTCAAAAGGTGAAAACCCAGTTGAGGATTGGGGGGTATTCCGGAGTGTGAGAAGTATCCAGGGTAACAATCTGTCCCAATTCTTGCCCCCGGGGTCTGCTGTTTTCCGTAACATCTGTTTAATCGTTTGATTATACCTTTCGACAAGGCCATCAGTTTGGGGGTGATAAACAGCAGTTTTCAAATGTTTCATTTGTAGAATCCCACAAACCTGCTCCATAACGGCTGACATAAAATTAGAACCACGATCCGTGACAATCTCTTTCGGAATCCCCACTCTGCTGATAAAAGGTATTAATGCATCACATATATTCTGAGCGCTAGTAGATCTAAGAGGAAACGCTTCTGGGTATCTAGTGGCGTAGTCGACAATCACCAATATATATTTATGCCCTCTTGAGGAGGGATCTAAGGGGCCAACAATATCTAAACCGATCCTATTAAAAGGTTCCAATACCACCGGCATCGGTTGTAGAGGGGCTCTCTTTATATTCGCTTTATTTTTCTTCTGACATTCCGGACAAGCCTGACAGAAACAGGCTACTTGGGCATATAGTCCTGGCCAATAAAACCTTGCCAAAATGTTCTGTGTGGTCTTCTCAGTCCCCAAATGTCCTTCACCTATCTTGAGATTAGCCACTTCCAACACTGTTTGATAGTATTTACTGGGGACTAGCAACTGTTTTACCGTAGCTCCTGTGGCATCCTTGCAGACTCGATAGTAGAGACCCTTTTCCTGAATAAAGCAGGGTCCATTTCCGGTCACATCAGTTTGCACAGCTGCCCTAGCATTTTCTAATAGTGGGTCTACTTCTTGCGCCATTCTGAAACTATCGCCCCCTTCATCAATTTTCCAGTCGACTGCAATGGGACAAACATTTTTCTCTGCCCAGTCTTTCTTCAACTTCCTTAACGTAGATTTTCTTTTCCTTTCCTTGGCTGAAGCTATAAGAACCTCATCATGATAAAAAGGGGCATTTTTTAACCAATTTTCCTCTACTTTCTTTATAATTTGTGAAAAATTAGGGACATCGGAACCAATTAGTAGAGGCTCTGGCAATACTGGCATCACAGTGGCCCGTACCTCCATTTGTTCCCCAGCCACCTTTAAATGTATCTATTTGGTAGGGTAAGGCTTTACATCACCATGGACACATCAAATAGGAATTTGTTTATTAGAGTCCCCTGTATTCCCCACAAGTTCTGTACTTACTACTGTCTGTAAGCTGCCAGTATTGACCATGGCTCTTGTGGGCTTCCCATCAACCTCAGCCTCGCAGATATAGGAATAAGATGATTTTGGAACTGTCGCTGATTCTTGACACTCTCCTTATTTAGAAACCTCCATGTTTCCCACATCCATGGGTTCTACTTTAACTCTTTTAGGACACATTCTTGCTAAGTGTCCCCATTCACCACAGTCAAAACACTGTATCCCTTTAGGCACTACAGTAGAGGTTCGAATCCCCGCAGGACTTTCACTAGTTGGCCGCATTCTAGGAGGTTCCCACTCCGTTTTCCGGAGCATCGAGTTAGGCCATCTTGTAGAACTGGTTGGTTTGATAGAAGAACTATTCAAGTTTGTAGGTGGTTTGGTATTTACCACATATGACATGGTCCGGCCCTGCCCAGCCTTTTGATAGGCTGAAGCGATGTTAACAGCTTCAACAAGGCTGGGCCGGTGATGTTGGCGGACCCAATGTTGCATTGGTAAAGGTAGGGCTTCAATAAATTGTTCCATAGCAATTTTCTCTGACATCTCATGAGCCGTGGTGGTACTTGTCTGTAACCACTTATCCCCTAGTTCTTTGACCCTGTAGAATAGCAGCTGTCGTGGTGTTTCTTCTGCTTGTAATTTAATCTCTCGAAACTTTATCCTGTAGGCCTCTTCATCATGACCTAAACGCACGAGGACCACTTGTTTCATATCTACATAGGGCGTTTCCCCAGTTGGATTGGCTGCCTGGTATGCACTCTGCATTTCGCCAGTCATGAGGGGCGCTATGTAATGACACCAGCTTTCGTTAGGCCATTGAGCATTCCTCTCTACTCTTTCAAAGTTCACAAAGAAGTGAGCGGGACCCTCTCCCACAGAATATGCATGCGGGACTGATGCTGGAACTTGAGAGTGTCTGCGTACGTCTATTAACTGCGCTTGTTGAAGTTGTATAGCCTGTTGAAATGCTTGCCTGTCTGCTTGGGCTTGCTGATTCTGTAATTGTAAAGCTTGCTGGAAGAGTTCTTGATCTTCGCTTAGTGTTTTAATGAGTTCTTCCATGGTGTTCTACAAGAATCCCACTGCTGACACCAAATTGTAAGGATTGCCCTCTGTAAATTCGCAAATAAATACACTGAGACTGTAAGTAGGTGTTATCTTTGTTTCTGAAACGACTTTTATTAAAATTAACTTTCTATTCTTTTGTTTTCTATTAGAAAAAAGGATACGTGTCTTGACTCTTGGAAAATAGTCTTGAGATGACAGAAGCCTTCAAGCAACGTAGAATTGTTGTACTCAGGTAAGTCTCTGAACAGGATCTTTTCCTCTTTTCTTTAAAAGTAATATTTAGGCCTTATTCTTTGGATCTATTCAGTTCACGTTTAAATATCTGTTCTTTGGGGGCGCTGTTGCGCAAACAAGAAAATGACGGCTCTCGTGTGAGCTCCGGCGGAACTCAGGGCCGCGAGCCAAAAAAAGACAACTTGCCCAACCCGGTTTCACGCGATTTTGGAGAAGAGAGGATAACAATACAACCCGACCACCCACACAAAAATTTGGGTTTGATCAAAGCAGCGGTTCCGGAGATAAAAGCCCGGCGGTCCCACGAAGCGGCCTGAGACTTGGCAGCCGACGAGAGAGGGGAGGAGCCCTGCCATGGGCCGGCGGGCGTGACGGCAGTGGACCGCTCGCTTCACCAGCTATCTGGCGGACGAGAATTTGCGGGCGCTCCGACCATCGAGGAGCGCCTGCGGACCCCATAGGCCTTCATCGCGCCGGCAACATGAGCAAGCGACGGCCCATGCCTGAGTCGGGCCGCGGCTGAAGAGGTAAGCTCACCCAGCTTCCTCTACATATCATTGCCCGTTGCGCACCCTGTGGACAGCGCTGTGACCCCCCCCCCAGTGGATAAGGGGGCTCCTGCACAACCTCCGCGTCGAGGGAGGGCGGTCCCGGGGCCGAATAGCTCACCTTCCCTCCGCCGAGATACCCATATCTAGAACACGGACGCTAAGAGCTCAGAGGCGCAAACCATTAATCCGGCAGCAAGACGGATCAGCCCCCAACATTGTCACGTACCAGGAAAGGAATCCACAATCACATTATGACAGGGGGGTACAGGCATAAACCACACACGTCTGAGAGAGCCCCCAGACCAGAGACGATGCCCAAAAATTTTGGACCAAAGAAAAGCAGAGGGACCATCGATAAATACACGACCACGATGCAGAAAGAAACGGAAACCGACGGAGACGAGGTAACACCCGTGCATGAGAGTCAGAACCCCCCGGCCACCATGATGGATCCACAGGCAGTTTTTCAGGCGATGCAGCAGGGATTCGCGGCCCTCACAGACAAGCTGGATGGCAACAGTCGCCAATATAAAAACACAACTAGACAAGACAACCACTCGCATGACCGAGGCGGAATCCAGGATATCTGGCACTGAGGACGCTCTGGAGTCCTTGAAGAACACGGTATCCCCAATGGCCATCGAACTAGGCACAGTGAAAAGCAAGTGTGGAGATTTGGAGGCGAGGTCCAGGAGAAACAATATCCGCATAATTGGTGTTCCGGAAGGGGCAATAAAGGGTCCAATGGAGAAAGCGATAGAGGACCTTTTGCGCACACTATTGGGAGATCCGGGATGGTTGCCGACGTTCATTGTGGAAAGAGCGCACAGATCATTAGCCCCAAAGCCAAAACCCGGAGCATATCCCAGGCCCATTATAGCACGCATGATGAACTACAGAGACAGGGATCTGGTTCTAAAAACCGCTGGAGAGAAACAAGAGCTAAAATGGGAGGCAAATGTCGTCCGCATCTTTCCAGAGTTCACCCTGGCGGTCCAACAGGAAAGGAAACACTTTACAGGAATTAAGAAAATGCTGCATGAAAGACAGGTACAATATGCAATGCTCTACCCCGCCAGGCTCAAAATTCAACATCAGAATAAGCCATATTTTGTCACGTTTACCGAAGAGGCTGCGAAATTTATTGAAACGCATATTCCCCCTAGTAATGGACAGCCCTAAAGTGTGGACGATGTGGACAATCTGAAATCTGAACGCAGTTACCATGATCTCGAAATGCGAAGGAACAACATTGTCAGAAGCTTCCCTCCGGGAAGTTCATGTCTGGGATGCTAGAAATGAAAAGAAACATACATGTCTCAAACAACAACGGAATTATCATCCCAAAAGCTCTGAGATGTGTGAGAGTAACAGGAGTGAACCGGACAAAATACTTATCATTAAGTTGGCTCGGGCAATGGCGACGCCGCAGCCCCCCCTGTAGCAGGTGCTCGAAATGTTGTGGGGAGGGGAGGGATGGAAGGGGACAGACACAGTTGAAGTTAAGGGAACTGTGAGGGAGGGGGGAGGGTCTAACTTGGGAATGTTGGGGAGTTGTTCTCAGAAGTTTTGTTTTAAAAACAAGGTTGCAAAGCAAAAAAGCACACAGGTTCTAAGTACTGAATCTATTGAGCAAAAAACGCAGACATACCGAGACACACGACATAGCATATACCTCATAGACAATGGATAGGCCTAAAGTTGAAACCATTAATGTACTGAGTTGGAATGTTAGGGGTTTGGGCTCCAAGATCAAGACGAGGAAGATAATGGCCTACCTCAACAGACAAAAAGCCAAGATAATTTTCTTACAGGAGACACACATAGGCCCACGACACGGGGAACTATTGATAGCAAATTGGGGCACTCATCAATACTTCACAACTTACTCCACAAGGGCAAGGGGGGCGGCGATATTGATACACAAAACACTACCGTTTGTCTGTGAAGGGACCGAATGTGGCCCTGATGGGAGATATGTTCTAGTACATGGCAGGCTATATGATAGAGAAATAGTTTTTTAAAATATATATGGCCTGAATACTGACCAGCCATGGTTCTACTCCAGTGTTTGAAAAACTAGCGAGATACCCTACAGCCCGGGCGCTATGCGGGGGAGATTTCAACACGATACTGGATGTACAGCTAGATCGTACATTGACGCAGGCCAGAACATTAACCAAAACAGCACAGACAATACTTACACAAATGACAGATTTAAAATTAAAGGATGTCTGGAGAACATTGAACCCGGGTAGCAGAGAATACACCTACTACTCCACAGTCCACGATATGCACTCTAGAATTGACTTATGGCTAATAGACAATGATAGCATGGCCTCGGTAACGAAAGCCCACATATTTCCCAGAACCTACTCCGATCACTCCCCGATACAACTAACACTGCAAATCCCAGACAAAACCAGCCCAAGGCCGCCATGGAGATTCAAGCCAGCAGCCCTAATTGACATAGTATATAAAAATTCAATGGCGCAATATGTTCAAGAATACTTCGAGATCAATGAACATTCGGTCACAACCCAGGCTACACTTTGGCAAGCATTCAAAGTCTGCGTAAGAGGCCACTCGATATCCATTGAAGGGGGAATCCTTAAAGATATTAGGGCTAGACTGGAAAGACTTGAGGCGCAATTATCAACACTACAGACCCAGTATACCATTGCCCCGACCCCACAATTGGGCACTGAAATTAAGACCAAACTAGAGGAGTACCGGGAAGCAGCAGACCAAGAGATAAGATATTTCAACAGGCCCATAGCAGCACGTAGATACAGTGAAGGGTAGCGCCCTGGGAGACTACTAGCCAGAACGGTGCGGGGAGAAAGGGGCCCCACTAATATACCCTGTATACAAAGAGACGATGGTACAGTATCAACAGACCAGAATGAGGTAAAAGACACATTTTACAAGTTCTATAAAGAACTATATTCCCCCCAGGGCACAGTCACAGACAGCGAGATAGAACAATACCTATCCAAAATACTGACAACACTCATCGCAGAATCGACAAGGGAACTACTAGAGGCACCCATCACTGAGGCCGAAATAAATATGGCAATAAAAGCTCTTCCCAACGGAAAGGCACCAGGTGCAGATGGGCTGGGAGCTGAATTCTATAAAGAGTTTAGCCCAATCCTGACTCCCAGATTACATGCTGTCTGGGAGGAAGCTCAGAAAATGGGAGAACTCCCCGAAACCACCAGGGAAGCAATAATCACACTCTTACTTAAACCCGGCAAGCCCCCAGAAGAATGTGGATCATATCGCCCATTATCACTAATAAATACAGATGCCAAGATCCTGGCCAAAGTGCTGGCGGCAAGACTTACACCATACATGCCATATATGATACACGAAGACCAGGCAGGTTTTTATTACAGGTAGATCTACAGCCACTAACATCAGACGATGCCACCAGATAATTTTGTCTATACCGGCCACCACTCAGGGGGTCGCGGTATCCCTAGATATGAAGAAAGCATTCGACAAAGTATCCTGGCCCTTCCTCTTTGGAGTGCTGCGCAACTATGGATTTGGCCCAAACTTCATAAAGTGGATTCAGGTGCTATACACACGACCATATGCAAGGATCAGAGTGAATGGAACCCTCACAGACTTATTAGAACTGTTGGGAGGTACCAGACAAGGATGCCCGCTCTCCCCCCTGCTTTTTGCCCTGGTGATAGAACCACTAGCAGACATCCTTAGATCACGATACAGCTCGTTTGGGTTATACCTCGAAGGAAAACTACAAATCATAACGCTATATGCAGACGACATACTTTTATATTTAAAAAACCCAGACAGGACGCTAGGCAAGATCCTAGCAGAGGTCAGGAAATTCGGCAAATACTCAGGACTGCACCTCAACCCCCACAAGTCAGAAATATTTCCGCTCACAGACGCCACAACACATCCCCGGAACCTTCACGGACTCATATGGAGTCCGATACACATAATATATCTAGGGGCCCACATAGCCAGAACGGCCCAACTATCCCGAGCACTGAACTACACGACACTAGGCGAAACACTATGTGCAAAAATGAAACGATGGACCGTGCTCCTAATATCAATGGCAGGACGGATAGCCTTAATTAAAATGGTGATACTACCGAAACTTCTCTATCTCTTTACCACAATCCCAGTGTGGTCAGGTCGTGCTCTGTTCACCAAAATAAATAGCGCCTGTATAGCATTTGTCTGGGGCGGACACCCCAGATTAAGCTGGAGAGTCTTGACAGACACATACCCAAGGGGAGGACTGATGGCGCCAGACATGGAACTCTAATATTTGGCTGCACAGGCACAGCAGGCAGCCAAGTGGGCCACATGTTTTCTTCTCCCTACTGGCATAACTGGGTCGCCGCAGGAGAGGGAGGCAGTAGAGGCGCTGCAGAAGATGACTAGACCCACCCCAAAGCATTACAATACGATCAACCCCTCTAGAGTCACAATCACAGCATGGTCCAGAATTGCAGACATATTTGGTGTTAACAAACTATATCACCCGAGTATGCCTATATGGGGAGATCCACAAACGCCACTCAATAATGAAAATGAAATAGCTAGACATTGGAGCAGCAAAGGTATCACACAATGGGGGCAGCTGTATTCGGACCAACAGTTTAAGGATATTAAAGATACGCTGGGCAATACGTACACACATAAACAGCAATACCACAAAGTCGCAACCTTCACACAGCAAATCCACCCGACATTTCCAGAAGAGCCAGAAATAAACATGCCTTTAGGCTATATATTCACAGGAGGAACACAGAAGGGAGGCATCTACACTATACAAAACTATGATACAAACACGCCCAGCAGTAGCCCACACAGCTAAAGGGAGATGGGAAGAAGATCTGGGCCAACAGATAGACGAACAAGAATGGGCCCAGATTTGCGGACTGACTAAAGGGATATCATGCAACTCAAGGTTTAAACTGATACATTATAAAATAGTGCACAGAACACACTATACTCCATTAAAGCTTAAGCAAATATATCCTACCTCAAAAGGTGCCTATCCAAGATGTAAAACCAAAGATGCGAATATATATCATATGCTATGGGCCTGCACCAAATTGAGACGCTATTGGGAAGAGGTATGCGAAGCACTTAACAAAATGGCAGATCAACCAGTGATATGGACACCTCGTACTTGCATGTTGGGGGCAGAAGGGAAAATGAATCCGACGTGGCGGAAATTGCTGAACCTGGGTTTACTCATAGCCAAGAGGGTCATACTGATGAGGTGGAAGAATGCACAACCCCCCACAATAGACGACTTGAACAGGGACATGGTCTGGATTAATGACACTGAAGAACTGTATATTGACTCGGTCACCCCACGAAGCAGACCCAGAAACATATGGGCACGATACAAGCAATATTTGGCTGAACTAAATGAATCAGAACAACTAGACACTGAAAGCAACTGAATTATATATGTAATATGACTGTACAATCGTAAATTGCTAATGTATGTGCATAACCTGTGGGCAAATATAAATAAAGTTGTTAAAAAAAAAGAAATATCTGTTCTTTTAGGTTTACTCTCTTCCTTTCCTCCTGACACAACAGCCATTCAGTCTCTAATCTCTGTATTACTATTCTTGTAATGTGTTCTCTGTCTTGTCTTCCTCTCTTATCTATTCTTTGAACTGTGTCTTTACTTGCTTTTAGCTTCCTTCTTGTATATGTATGGTTGGTTTCTTATGACTTTCTTAAAGATAACTCCTTTCTTTTTCTTTGCCACAGCTGTATGCAGTCTTTCTCTTCTCCTTTACACGTTCAATCAGTCTTTCTAGAATTTCCCCATCAAATATCCTCCCTATCTTTATAGCAATTGGGTTTTAAACATGACGCTTTGTCCCCAGCCTGCATCCCTTCTTTACTTCCCTCTTCGCTCTCATTCACTTACACGCACCTTCACCTTCTTTTCTAACGTTAATCCTCGCTCTGAGCTCGGTCGTAAATGGCTTCCTCGCTGCAATTGCCTGATCAGCTGTTTACTCACACGCAGCGACTCGTCTCCACCCTCATTCAGCTGATCGACACTTTGCAGCGGTCTGGTGCAAACTCCGCCCCTCTTTTAACCGTTTCGGGACGATGAGACCTGACCTCCACACTGCACTCCCTCTCACCTTCAGACAGTCTGAAACGCTGTTCGGGCGTTTCAAAAATCTTAATGAAGTGCTCCCTCACACACAGAGCCTTGTTTATACATATCTTGAGCGGGTCTTCCGGATCCGATGCCGTCCTACGTTTCTCCCTCTTCACTCAGCGTCATGAACCCGTCGGCCTCAGGGTTCCAAATATGTGAAATTATGTAGCGATTTAGACGATCGTTTACAGGGCAGGGCTAAACTGGGTTATAGCTACGGTGCAACAGGATTTCTTTTTAATTAAACGTTACTTTCGAAGGGATTGTGTCCTCCGACGTATTGCTTATCTTTGATAGATCATCTCCCAGCTTGCTGGCCTCGGAATTTTTTTTTCAGTAGAGGGCGCTGCGTGTCGCCGTCCCTCGAGCCGATGTCCCTCGACGGCCTCCGTATCGGTGCCGACGTCATCACGCGTATAAATAGACTCGCGCAGCGTCCGTTGCTCAGTTCTTTTTTTCCGCGCTTCGTGGGGCCTCGGAATATCGTTGCTCAGTTCTTCAGTCAAATATATCATTATTCCTCGTGAATACCGACTCGTACTCAATGGCTTCCTCACCCGAACCGACGACTCCACGGTCTGGCTTCAAAAAATGTCGAGACTGTGGAAAGAAAATGTCTTTGACAGATCCTCACAGGATCTGTTTATGGTGCCTGGGAATCGAGCACCATTGTTCGGACTGCGAGGACTGCATGTCCATGACGGCGAAAGCCTTGAAGGAGCGTAAGGGGAAGCTCGAGAGAGGTAAGGCAGTTAAAACTTCTTCGAAAGTTTCCTCGGCGGAGTCGAGACATTCGTCTCCTCGCCATCACAAAAGACATTCTCGTTCTAGGTCTCGAAGCAGTTCCCATCACTCTTCGAGATCTAAGCATTCAAAAAAGAGACGTCGAAGATCCCCTTGCTCGTCTTCGTCTTCCGTTTCCCCAAAAAGGGTCTCCTGCCCCACAAAACATAGCTCTCAGGCTGAGTGGGAGGAATTCAGGAAAAAGATGCTAAGCGTCTTCGAGAAAGCGGCCTCGACCCCCTCGAAGACTGCTGAGGGTGATACCCTGGGTGAAAGACCCGAAAAATCAAAAAGCCGCGAGTCGCAGTACCCGGCGAAAGAAGCCACTCGAGAGCGTCACAAACCCTCGAGTAAAGGCAAAGTTGCGTCTTTTGACGCCGTTGTCGAAGATCCCTTCGACACGAAGATCCCTTCGACACGAAGATCCCTTCGACACATAGATCGGCGTCGTCGACGCCGTTATCGAAGGGTTCTTCGAAGCACAGGTCAGTCGAGTCGACGCCGTCTTCAACGCCGACATCAACGCTGAGAAAGGATGAACCCACGCCACCTCACAGCCAGTGGCCATACCCAGAGCCTCGAGCACGAGAATGTCGTCGACAACCTCGAGTAGAATCCCGATACTCTTGAGTTCATCGAGGCCTCTACCACCTTTCTCGATGCCTTTTTCGATGGCTTCGATGGCTTCGAAGCCTTTAACGTCCGTGTCGACGATGTCGACGTTTTCGCAGCCAATCATGACAAATTTGGCTCCTTCTGCTCTGGAAATGGGATTTATACCATTTTCAAGACCTGATCACTCCAGAGTCTTATCTTCTATTTATGAGGAAGGGGAAGATTCGGATCAGGAAAGACCTTTTGAGTGGCAGGGATCTGCAACTCCTGCACCAGAGGAATTTACCTCTGAGGAAGGTAGGTTGAAAGACCTCCATGAATCCCTACAGGAAGCAAGTGGGTTGGACACTTCCCGAGAAGTGGAATTTGCCACACCAGACCCAGGGGAACATGCTGGAACCCCTTTATAGAACCTTGATGGCAAGGATAATAGAGTTTATGGGGTGGTCCACACCCTCACCTGCTTTTCAGCAAGACGACCTCACAGACATCTTGGTCCAAGGTCCACAGGAGGATCATGTCGTGCCATTTCATGCGGCATTACAAAGGAGAATATTGGCAAACTGGGAAACACCTGAGGTAATCCCGGCAGTTAACAAAAAATTATCAGCTAAATATAGGGTGTCTTCTGCTGACCCTGAATATTTATCCAAACACCCAACTACGGAGAGTCTGGTTGTTCAGGCAGCTACTTCAGCAGGTAGTAAATCGGCTTACCCTACTGTTCACAGGATAGGAATGATAAGAGATATGACTCTATGGCCAAAAAAGTATTTTCCGCATGTAGCATGGCGTTGAAATCCATCAATGCTACTTGTACGCTCGCAAGGTTTAGCCACACACTTTGGGAGTGTGCTTCATCAGCGGCTGACTACCTCCCGGAGGGAGAAGAAAGGGAAGCGTTCCTAAACATCATCAAGGATGGTAAAGACGCTATGTGCGAATCCCTTCAAACTGGCATCGATTCTTCTGACAGCATCAGCAGGGCCATGGCAGCAAGTACAACAACCCGGAGATTTGCTTGGCTGCGAAAGTCTGGTTTTGCTCCAGATGTGCAAAGCAGACTCTTGAATATGCCCTTTGACGGCTCTTCTTTGTTTGGTAAGAAGGCGGATGACAGTTTAGAAAAACTACAAACATCAAAGGCAGCAGCAAAATCCCTAGGAGCTGCAATCCGTTAGACACCATATCGCCCCTCAGGAACCTCTTGGAGAGGTAAGTCCTTTTGCTTTTATTCCGCATTCGGAAAAGGCAGAGGACAGCCGGTTCAAATGGGTCAGAAAAAATTCACCCGACGTGGACGGGGTAAAAATACAAAAGCCGCAGCAGCAGGTGCCTCTTTACCCTCGGCATCTGCATCAGCCGCCTCCAAACCGCTCTGAGGACTCTCTTCACAAAACACCAGTAGGGGGCAGGTTAACTCAACATCTGACAGAATGACAGGCTATTACGTCAGATGCTTGGGCATTGGAGACAGTTGCCCAAGGTTACTGCCTGCCTTTTCTACGCATCCCTCAGAGTCATCCACCGGGGAACAGCTCTCTGAAAGTTCCAGATCTGCTCCTCTTGCAGGAAATTGTAGACCTGCTAGAGAAAGGTGCCATAGAACCGGTACCTGTAGCGGAGAGGAACAAGGGCTGGTACTCCCCTACTTTCTCATACCGAAGAAAGACGGAGGTCTGAGACCTATCTTGGACTTACGAGAATTGAATAAGTTCCCCAGGAAGGACAAGTTCAAGATGGTAACTCTCTCTCAGATCCTTCAGGCCCTCCAGCTCCAGGACTGGCTGGTAACTATGGACCTCCAGGATGCTTATTTCCATGTGCCAATCCATCTCAAACACAGGAAATACCTGAGGTTCGCAATTGGCGGCTCTCATTATCAATTTCGAGTTCTGCCATTTGGGCTGACCTCCGCCCCGAGGGTCTTCACCAAGCTAATGTCGGTAGTGGCAGCAAGTCTAAAGAGGGAAGGGATCCACGTCTACCCCTACCTGGACGATTGGCTGATTAGAGCTGTATCTTCAGAACAAGCTCAGATCCAGCTAGATTATGTCTGCCACTTCCTTCACAAACTGGGCTTCTCCCTCAATTTAAAGAAGTCACAGATGATACCATCACAGAGACTCCAGTTCATTGGAGCGGTCCTGGACACTTCCCTGGGAAAAGCCTTGCCACCAGAGGTGAGGGCTCAAGATATTCTGCAGATGGTCACCAAGTTTCAAAATGCCCAACGTCTCCCAGTCTTCGACTTTCTGAGTTTGCTAGGCCTCATGGCATCCTGCATCTTCCTTGTGCCAGAGGCTCACCCGAGAAGGAGATCTCTTCAGTGGGCACTGAGAACTCAGTGGTCGCAATCCTCAGGGAGAATGACAGACCTCCTTCAGATTCCGGACAAGGTGGCTCGAGACCTTCAGTGGTGGGCCTGTCAGAAATACACCTTGAAGGGGGAACTGTTTTGGCAACCATGGCCGGAGATAACAGTAGTCACAGATGCCTCATACCAATTCGTCTTCCACTCAAGGAGAATCTTCTCTCACATGAGGGAGGTCAGGTTCTCCATCCAGACATCAGAACCCTCAACCTTCACACCTGGCTTCTGAAAGGTTGAGATACAAGGATTGGGACCTCCCTCATGACGTCATGGAAGTGTTGCTTTCGGCCAGTAGGCCAGCAACAAAGTCTTTATACCGCTGCCGTTGGAACAAATTTTGCAGCTGGTGTAGAGAAGAGAATATCAACCCCTTTTCATGTGGTACACCAATGGTGTTATCCTTTCTACTCTACTTGGCAAATTTAGGCCTTCAAGTTGGCAGTATCAAGGGCTATCTCGCAGCGCTATCAATCTTCAAGCGCACTGCAGAGGAGCCTTCGTATTTCAAATTACCTTTAGTAATACAATTACTAAAAGGATTAACTAATGTCTACCCTCCAAGACCTTTCCAGGTTCCTTTATGGGACTTAAATTTAGTCTTAAATTTCCTGATGGGTACTCCTTTTGAACCACTCCACTCTTGTTCGCTAAGATTTCTTACCCTTAAAACTGTCTTATTAGTGGCTTTAACATCTGCTAGAAGGGTGAGAAAATGACAAGCTCTATCTTGTAAACCCCCTCATACAATTTTTCATAAAGACAAAGTTGTCCTACAGGTGAAGCCTAATTTCCTCCCAAAGGTGGTTTCTTAATTCCACATCACTCAGAAAATTACCTTACCTTCATTCTATCCGCCTCCCCCTCCGGGGAAAGAGGAAGAAAGGCTACATAGGCTGGACCCAAAGCGGGCTTTAAGCTTTTACATCAGCAGACTTGCTAGGATTAGGCAAGCAGACCAACTGTTCGTAGGTTACTCAGGGCACAAATTAGGACTACCGATAACAAAACAAACCATTTCCAGATGGATTATTTTGGCCATCCTTGAATGTTACAAACTAGCAGGGAAAGAGCCTCCTCAAAATCTTAGGGCTCATTCAACCAGGGGTATCGCAGCCTCCTTGGCCCTCCAAAGAGGGGTTCCGGTTCGAGACATATGTGCGGCTGCCACATGGTCATCCGCACATACTTTCACAAGATTTTACAACCTGGATTCCTCCTCTAGTCAAGAGACTAGGTTTGGCAAAGCCGTATTACATTTGGTTCATTCCTAAAAGAAAACATGGCGTTTTACTCCCACCTCCAATTGCACAGCACTGCTATGGGAGTCTATCAAAGATAAGGAATACGTCGGAGGCCACAATCCCTTTGAAGAACAAGTTACTTCTTACCTTGTAACGTTCTTTCGATGGGATGTTCCTCTGACGTATTCCTTATTGCCCCTCCCATCCATCCCCGCTGTAATACTTCCCTTGTGGTTGCAGCTTACGCTCCTCCAAGGTCAATAACCAATTAATGTAAAACGACTGTTAATGTCAAAATGGAACTGAGCAACGGACGCTGCCCGAGTCTATTTATACGCGTGATGACGTCGGCGATGATACGGAGGCCGTCGAGGGACATCGGCTCGAGGGACGTCGATGCGCAGCGCCCTCTACTGAAAAAAGTATTCCGAGGCCAGCAAGCTGGGAGATGATCTATCAAAGATAAGGAATACGTCGGAGGAACATCCCATCGAAAGAACGTTACAAGGTAAGAAGTAACTTGTTCTTCTCCTTCGGTTTGGGTCATCAGTACGCCCACTCATAACTGTTGTTTTTCATCTCCTCCGGCTCCGTCTCCTAGCAACGACAGTATATAAACAAAACAATCATTTGTTGACAGAAGCATGCAGCTGGAAATAGAAGTGCATCTCTGATAGGATAACTGCTATGTCAATTACTCTTTTCTCTCTGACAGCCCGGTTAACCCTTCATATGGTTATTTTGCCTAGTATTGTCAGAGCCTAAGCTAGATGGTATCCTCTTTGGACATATTACCTTAGATTTATCACATCCACCTACAATAAAAACCATAAGTAATTGTATGGTCTTGAAATAGGGGTAACAGTATGTCCACTTTTTACTCTCTCTTTATTCATAAAAGCTTCCTGCCCTCCTCCAGAGACGTACCTCTATAGTTAGACCGAGTGCGGATACTCTTCAGCTTATTCTGATTTTCATAAACGTCTGGTGTAGTTCTTACATGTGGCGTTCCCCTTCCTCTGTTGTCTGTGGTCTTCTTTTTTCATCTAGAAGCAGAGGACATGTGTAAATATTTACAATGCCGTAGGTACATCTAGGGTGCACAATGATGTTACCCTCTAAGGTTCTGATACGTGCCTTGATATTTTATCGGTGTGTTATTCCGATGCCACGCTACAACAACAGGTCATAGGTCTCTGCCACGACAGCAAAAGTGTTGGACATCGAGGTGTAAAAACCACTCAAGATCTAGTTCTACAGTACTTTTGGTGGCCTACCATGCGGTCTGACATCAACCGTTACATATCCACCTGGCCCATTTGTGGTCAAAACAAATGACTAACAAAGGCTCTGGTCTGGAAAGTACAACAACCACCGCTTCCAACTAGACCCTGGAAAATATCTCCACAAACTTTGTGACAAACCTTCCTGTTTCTCAAGGACACACTGCCATTATGGTTACGTTAGACACATTCACTAAACAAGCTCACTTTGTTCCTCTAACCAAAATATCTAATGTGTGTGAAATGGCACGCGTATTTCTTCAAGATATATTTCGTCTGGATGGATTACTTACCACCATAATATCCGACAGAGGAACACAATACACTTTTGGTCCCTTGTTTTTTCTGGTCTTGGAATTTGTAGAGCTCTGTCTTCAGGTTTTTATCCTCAAAGCAACGGACTTACATAAAAGACAAATAAGATTATGCAGCAGGATCTCCGTTGTTTCTCTGCCTCAGTCCAGGATAGTTGGGTTTCCCTGTTAGCCACTGAAAAATGTACATATAATAGCTCACTCCATACGTCTCTACGTACCTCACTTTTTTTTTGCCTATGGTTATCAACCTTCTGCTTTTCCTTTTCCCAAGATAAAGAATCCCATAGGCCCTCCAGTGGATGAACATGTGTCTACCATTCGGGAAGGCCATAAATCTGCTCTTGTACAGCTTCAGAGAACACAGGAACAAGTCAAATGCTATGAATACCAACATCGTTCTCAACAACCTTCCTATGCCAATCGGAGACAAAGTGTTGTTGTCAACAAAATACCTTCCACGAAGGCTGAAACCTTCCAAATTCTCCTCACTATATGTGGGGCCATTCTGCCTTGTCAAGGTCATTAACCCTTCGCCTATAAGTTTCTTCCACAGTCATGGCAAATAATTCATCCTGTTTTCCACTCTTCACTTCTGAAACCATATCTCCCCACCAAGACGGATCAAGGTAGAGCCAAACTACCACCTGTCTTGTTCGGAGGTGCGCCTGAATACGTGGACCGCAGGATCTGCGATTTCCAATATTTCAGAAGAAAACTCCAATACTTGGTCGATTGGGAAGGTTACGATTCATCAACATTTTCATGGGAACCAGCCGGCCACACACATGCACCCAGACTGGTGAAAAGGTTCCATCTGTCACACAAAATTCAGGTGGGACTCTGCCCAGTTTTTTCTTTTTTGTAGGCAGGAGGGTTTAGGACCTATACAACTTAGAGTCCCAATGTGTAGAGACATATAACAAATACCAACGCCTAATAGTATTTAGAAATATTTAACAATTCAAATTTTACTAAACAAAATACACAAGATGATTCAAAATCCAATTCAGTAAATATCCGTAGTGTAATCCCAATTCATTATACATAATTCATAAAAACAGTGCTTTAACATGCAATATAAAACACCTTAAAAACATATAAAAGTGACTCCACACTTTTATCTAGGTCAAAAGATATGGCGGGGGGAAGGTTAAATCAATAAGTTGTCCTTCCTCTTTTCATGCTCAACATATTTCAGTTCTTAAATTCTTTGTGATGAACTTTCTTCAAGAGCTTTTCATGTTGTCACTTCTCAACAAGCTATATTGACTTGTGTTCATTTGGAGCCTCCTCCTCATTTACTACATAAGAAGAAACGAGATACTCATTAGCATTGAATGCTAGTCTCATTTTAAGCAGTGGCTGCACTTTACCCTGCCACTCACTTCCCTCCCCTTACTGGTGTAATTACCTGTGGGGGGTCTCTGGCAAACACTGGTGGGGTGGGCATCCACAACTATGTATGGGCTCTCACTGCTAGTCCACCTACAATAAAAACCATAAGTAATTGTATGGTCTGTAAATAGGGGTAACATCATATCAATATGTCTACTCTTTACTCTCTCTTTATTCATAAAAGCACCCTGCCCGCCTCCAGCGATGTACCTCTATAGTTAGACAGAGTGCGGACACTCTTCAGCTCATTCTGATTTTCATAAATGTCTGGTGTAGTTCTTACGTGTGGCGTGCCCCTTCCTCTGTTGTCCGTGGTCCTCCTTTTTTCATCTAGAAGCGGAGGATGCGTGTAAATATTTACACTGCTGTAGGTATGTCTAAGCCGCACATTAGTGTTACCCTCTAAGACTCTGATACTTGCCTTGATATTTTATTGGAGTGTTATTCCGCTGACTTTCCGCTCTATCAGACGCACCCCATGATGGTGCTCCTCGCGTTCTCTTGTCCCCGGGGTTGCAGTTTAAACAACACAATGGGCCTCATTACATGGTAGGTGGGAAGGGTGAACGGTCACCGGTAAGGGTACCGGTGACCGTTAACCCTTACCGCCTTATTACGAGGTCCCTTTGCGGGTTCGTACTTTAACGCCTGCTTTTAGCAATTTGCGGTACCGTAATTAGCACCTTCCCCATTCCCATTATGCCCTATGGGGAAGGGCCTTGGTGAATGGGGAATTACCGCCCCCGCTCACCTTGGAGTAGGGCGGTAATTCCGCCATCCACCAAGGCGGACACGGTAAAATACCGGCGGCAACCATGGCGCTAATAGCGCATGGTTACCGCCTAGCGTGTAATGAGGCCCAATGTGTGTCTATACATGTAACTTCTCTATGGTCTTGCAGCTTTCTGACACGGCCATCTTAGTAGCGGTAAAAGGGCGTGCTACGAATGGAGGAACACTCTATGGTATGGTTTGTTGCTGTTTATCGGGCCAGTTGGGAGTGTTAGATAACAATGTTTTTCGCTCCCAAGTGGCTCTCTTATTCTCTACGACCTTTTGGTCTTGCAACCTTCTGACGCAGCGATCTTATCAGGGGTAAAATAGCGTGCCACGCACTGAGGTACACACAATGGTCTGGTTTGTTGCTCTTTATTGTGGCCATATTGGGAGGGCAAGATAACAATGTATTTCTCTATCAAGTGGCCTCAAGTTTAATCTCTGCAACCTACAGTCTGTTATCTCTTAAATTATGTTTAGCCTTACATTTGTCCTTCAAATTGGGGCACAAAAAGCATTGTAAGATTTGATTTAGATTTTTATAGACTGAAAAAACATATTTCAGCTGTCTTGTGGATCACACCTATTGGTTTGGCACATTATGACATATCTCATAGTGGTATTCCCAAATACCACCTATTCAGGGCAATCTCCATCCACCTTGCTGACCTATTGTGTAGACCTAGTGAGGCTTGCTCCTTGTTAGCTAATATGGTTCCCAAAAGCGCCCCTCTTTTTCAGAAGCTGAATTTAGATTTTATGCCACTCAACCTCCTCATTGAGGCCTTTGCTGTCAGTTTTTGTCATAAAGATTCATTCTTGTTCCCTGCGGATCAAGATCTTTTCTTTTGCTCTTACATTTGATCAATGAAACACCGAAGTTGTACGAAAAATAAAATGGAGGTGGCACTTATGATCAAATACTTCATGATGAAAAAGCATAACTGGGATGATTTTTCATGGACCATCTTGCAACAAATTCATGGATCAAATGTAATAGAAAAAGAAAAGATTTTGTAATACATCGTACACTACAAGCGGAGACAGTAGTGAGACAAGATCCAGGTGAGGGGACATCCAATGTCCGAACTCCTTTGAATACAGGTTGGGGACACTAGAACACACAAAGAGGTGGTGGAAATAGGAGGAATGGGAATCGCTCTTTTTTTCAACTGGGCCCCAAACGAGACCAATGGACGGACAAGAGGGTGACCCGAAGCGGGGCACTCTCGTAGTCAATATATCATAGTATGTCCTAGATAGTACAGAACAAGAAGTACTAAATAAAGGTTTAGGATTTGTCCTTACTAAAGTACATGACCCTTTTGAATTCTGGTATGAATTCATGAAATTCATGAGAAAATACACCTCAGGGAGTTTTTAGCCAGGAATGAATGCAAATTAGCAGACAACGGGACTGGACTAAAAAATCCCTCGATTTTCACGCCTCCTGTACACACTCACTCCCCTGAATCCAAAGTTTTTGAAAAGAAGGTGCTTGCAGAGATAGAAAAACTAGAAATGAAGGCCATTTGGTTGTTCCATGATCACAGCACACAAGAACTAAAAGCAGCAAAGTCCCTGGAGAAAAAAATGAATCCATTATAATAAAAAGGGCAGATAAAGGGGGAGGCATCGTCATATAAAACAAGTGTGACTATGTCAATGAATGCCATAGACAATTGGTAGATACTAATAGTTACCAAGAGCTAGCTAGTGACCTCACAGGGGGCTTGAAGAGAAATATAGAAATGAAAGTAATCAGAGCATTAGAATGCAGATGGATTGGAAAACAAGAGCCAGCATTCCTATGTAAAAAAGAGCCAGGGGTCCCGACTTTTTATTGCCTCCCTAAAATTAATAAAACATTAAGTAATCCACCTGGATGTCCCATTGTCTCAGGGATAGATCTGGTCCTAGAACCTTTATCACTATTTGTGGACCATTACCTTAAAGGCTTTGTGATTCAAATGAGATCGTACTTAGGGGACACAACCAGTGCAATTAAAAGATTTGAACATTTGAATTTGACTCCATCAAACATTTGTTGATTGGACTGGATATGGTGTCACTATATACTAACATTCCTCAAAGAGCAACTCTAGAGGTTATAGAGGAGGTCCTGTGGCGCAGGACAGACCAAGATCCAGTACCTAACTCGTTTTTGGTGTGGTGTGCTGAACCAGCACTAACCAAAAATTATTTTGAGTTTGAAGACAGAATGTTCCAGCAAATCGAGGGGACAGCGATGGGAGCCACAATGGCACCCAGCCGTGCCAATTTATATGTGGATAGTTTTGAGAAAGCAATTATCTACGCAGATACCAACACATTTAGGGATCACATAAGAGAATGGGCCAGATACATTGATGACATAATGATGGTATGGGAAGGGTCCTCAAAAAAAGCAAATTTATTTTTTGAATGATTAAACGCGAAAAACCCTCATTTGAAATTCACCATGGCACCGAGCAACAAGGAGATCAACATTTTGGATGTTACGATCTATCAAGAAGAAGGGGGACTATTGATCAACTCGTACCATAAACCGATTGATAAAAACTCCTTGTTACAGTACACAAGCCATCAAATAAAACATCTACGTGACAATATGCCTTTTCGCCAGTTTCTGCATCTAAAATGTAATAGCAGCATGAAGGCATTCTCTGAACAGGAGGCGGGGACTCTTTCAAATAAATTAAGAGAGAGAGGATGCTGTCATGATCCCTGCTTCCAAGGGGTCAGGACTTGCCCCACGACCTTGGAAGCAGGCCCGTAACTCTGATCCCAGGAACCAGCCAGTCCCTATTGGGACCTTTTGGACCTTGTCCTGGCGCCAGTGGCGCCAGGCTCATGAAGGTGACTGGTTCCGGCACAGGAAGCGCCGGGCTCATATTAGATAAGAGTGCTTGGTGGACCTACCTGTAGCAGACCATGCTGCTTACTTACCAGCTAGCTGGTCTCCTGATCCTTCTCTGCCTGGGACTACTTTTTCTGTCTGGGTGGAGCAGGAGCCACTCCCTGGAAGCAGAACACAGGAACTCCTCTAGAAATCTGGAACTCTTTTTCTTACCTGGGTGAGGCCGTGGAAGAAGACGCCTAAGCACTACAGAAGGCTATTTAAACCACACCCGATTGGTTTCACGTGCTTCGCGTTATTCTGCATCTGCAGCAGGACGCTCACCGTGTCAGCTCCAGGAAACCTCCAGCTCCAGATCCTGTGAACACGAAATCACCTGCTGGGATCCAACCTTCAGTCTTCAGCAGCTCCTGCAAAACAAAGGCACAGGTTAGGCTAAAGCAAAGGCAGCGCATCTACTTACCTAATCCAACGGCAGCATCCAAGGCGCTTTTTTCAGTCTTTCTCTTCCGGCATCCGACATCTGCAAAGAGAAAGAACATCGGTCAGTAATATTTAACTACAAAGTCTGCTTACCTGTGTTACGCCTCTTCCAACTCAGCTCGCGCTGCATTCCGGCACCTGCAAGACAAGATACATCGGTTAGTAACGCTTAGTTACAAGACTGCTTACCTGTGTTACGTTCGCTTCCAATCTGTTCGCGCTGCACCTCGGCACCTGCAAAGACAAAAGAGACATTACGGTGCATTCTACAGCGCTAGTGCAGTCTTTCTACTTACGTGCCATTAGAAGGATAATCTTCACCGCCACAGCATCTGAAAAGGAAAAGACATAGACTTTAAAGACTTAAGACTTTTGAAAGAGAAGAGGTTCCGGAAGCACCTCAAAACCTTCCTCTTCGCTTCTGCCTTCTCTCTCCCTCTCCCCTGCTAAACCTGCTTAACTCCCCACTGAATTCTGCACTAAACCTGCATCTGAGCCACTCTCAGCGACCTCGGTCCAGGTCCCAGCCACTCTCCACTTGCACTGCCTCCCTGGCTCCCCCTGCACTGTGGGACTGTCACTGCATCCCTACAGCCCCCTTCCCAGCACTTGCTCTGCACTTACCTCGCACTTGCCACCAGCTGGCCCTTTTATTTATTACTTATTATTTATTTATTTTTTACGCTACTTACCTTGTACCGCACTTCCCCCCCACCTCCTCCCCCTGCACTTTCTCCTTTTCCCCTTACCTCTGCACTTGCGCGATCTGAATGACACCTGGCCTAGTAGGATCGTTTGTCTGTCTTCCCCTTGTTTCCCTCCCTCCCTGCCTCGTCGCGCCTTGAAACACTTGTGTATAGGCGCGTTACAAATATCATATCATATCATATCATAACAATCTAAAAGGAACTTAAATACTTACAAGGCACGCTTGTGCACTAACGGCGTCTTCGCTCTCAGCTAACCCTCTGCTATCAAGAGGCAGAGCTCGCATCCAGTGAAGCAACTGGACCCAGCGCCCCTGCACAAGACGCAGGATGGAGAGCCCGGCATTTACCTATCTAAGGTAAGTGCAATTATCAACCCAGTTCCACGGGGAAAGAAAGGGCGAGAGGGGCTAGGAACTTTTCCAACCTTCCAATCACTAATACCTTGGTTTACCCTTGCAGACACCTCACTCTTCAGCTTGAAGGTGGCCCTGTCCGGGAGCAAAACAAACCCTGCGCCTAACACTGAAGACGGTATCCCCACCAGATCAAGGCCTGCGCCTCCGAGGGAACCAGGTGAGCGTTACAGAACGTGAAGCCTTACCACATAATTCCCGCCCAGGCGCAATGGAAACCTCAGACACAGACCAATTGGCCCATTTACTCGGGGAGTTGAGGGCGGAAGTACACGCCGCACGTCAGGAAACAAATGCCCTAAGGAGGGAGTTAGTGGTCTCCAAGGAGCGAACAGACGATTTGGCTAGGCAATTGCTGCAAGCCCAAGCTGGACAAACCCCTCTACCCACCCCTAGTGGGGGCCACGCTCCTACAGCTTCCTCAAATCCGGTGCAAATCAATCTACCAGGAAATATACCTTTGGCTCCGCCCGAACGCTTTTCAGGTGATCCGAAAAGGTTTGCTGTGTTCATCAATCAATGTCGCTTGCACTTTTTATGCAGACCCGCCGCTTTTCCAACGGACCAGGCTAAAGTGGCCTTCGTGCTCTCTTATCTCAGTGGCAGTGCCGCAGATTGGTCTGTTCCTTTAGTGTCTCAAGATGACCCCATTCTCCATAACTTCCAGGACTTCCAAGCCAGTATGGAGAAACTGTTCAGGGACAGGCCTTGGACAATGAACTTCTTTCACTACGACAGGGCAATCAAGATCTTCTGACTTATATTGCATCATTTAACAGACTAGTGGTGGAAACCGGATGGCCGCAGGATAAGAGGATCACACTGTTTTACAGAGGTCTGCGTGGGGAATTAAAAGACGTTCTGGCTCAAGTGGTAAATCCTCCACAAGACTGTTCCGAATATATCGATCTGGTAGTGCAATTGGATCATCGACTACAGGATCGGAAAGCCGATCGATCCAGATTTGAAACCCGACTTTTTCCAAGGCCACAAAGTTCCACGAAAGGAACTGATTCTGTGGAACCCATGCAAATAGGGGTTGTTAAAGGGCCTTTAACCCAAAAGGAGAGGGAAAGGAGGAGACAACTGCAATTATGCCTCTATTGCGTAAACTCGGGGCACTTTCTTCGAGATTGTCCAGTGAAGCCCAAGAAGAAGATAGTAGGGGCGTCTGATAAAGGTACCGAGAATTCTGAGCCGGGAAACGACCTCGCCCGGCAAGTGTAGAGGTCCGCTTGCCGAGCGTTAAAACCAGTTCTTTGACCTCGCATTTCATCATGCCCATGGTCCTCGTGAGTCCAGAGCAACCTAATCGTATGCATGCCATTAAAGCATACATTGATATTGGCGCAATCGGGAATTACTTGGACTGTGAACTGGCCGCCAGGATGAATCTATCTCTTTGTCCAAAGACGGTGAAAGACGTCATCACCACCGTGGATGGGACGGAAATAGCTTCCGGACCCGTAACTCACACCACCATGGAAGTAACGTTAGTAAGCCAAGATGGGCATCAAGAGAAGATCGTGTTTGATGTGATCAAGGCCCCGCAGTTTCAAGTCATCTTGGGAGTTCCTTGGTTGGAGAAACACAATCCTCAAATTGATTGGCGAGCAAAGACAATCCGGTTTCCAGAATGCGCTTCTACCTTTTACCCTCAGCCCTCCACCAAACTAGCTGCAACTGTTTCTGAGAGTCCACAACTGCCTCCTGAATACCAGGAATTCCAAGATGTCTTTCGGAAAGACCAAGCTAATTCTTTGCCTCCCCACACATCATACAACTGTCAGATAGACCTGATTCCCGGATCCACTCCTCCGTGCAGTCGGATTTATGCCCTCACTGAACCTGAAAATCTCCACCTAAGGCAATATTTGGACCAGTACCTGGCTAATGGATTCATCCGTCCTTCGAAGTCCCCGGCCTCCTCCGCTCTGTTCTTTGTGCCAAAAAAGGAGGGAGACTTAAGAACGTGTATAGACTACCGTGCCCTGAACCAGATTACAATTAAGAACAGGTATCCATTGCCATTGATCCCAGAACTACTTGACCAAGTCAAAAACGCCTGTATATACACTAAGTTGGACCTCAGAGGAGCCTACCATTTGGTGTGAATAAAGGAGGGCGATGAATGGAAGACGGCCTTTCGTACCAAGTATGGACTGTTCGAGTATCAAGTGATGCCCTTCGGGTTGTGTAACGCACCGGCCGCGTTCCAGTTCTTTATGAATGACGTGCTCCGTGAACTCATTGATGTGTGTGTAGTTGTTTATATTGACGATATTCTGGTTTATTCGTCCTCTGAGGCAGAACACCGAAAACACGTCACCGCGGTACTGGAGAGGCTCCGAAAACACAAACTTTTTGCAAAATTAGAGAAGTGCGTCTTTCATGTCACTGAGGTCGAATTTTTGGGATTTATTTTGTCGCCTGACGGAGTTCACATGGACTCGAGGAAAGTAGACGCAATCATCAAGTGGCCCTCACCAACGTCTGTAAAAGGGGTTCAAAGTATGTTGGGCTTCGCCAACTTCTATCGTAGGTTTATTCCAGACTTCTCTCGGGTAGTCCAACCCATTACAGCTCTCCTCAGAAAAAACAAACGTTTTGAATGGTCTACCGAGGCAGAACAAGCCTTTGAGGAGCTAAAGACTAAATTTACCTCAGCCCCGATTTTAAAACATCCCCGCCCGGAACTACCTTACATCGTCGAGACCGATGCCTCCAGCCTCGCTATGGGAGCAGTGCTTTCACAAAGAGATCCAGAAACCAACCAGTTACACCCCGTGGCGTTTTGGTCTCGCAAATTCTCGGCCCCAGAAATCAACTACACCATTACTGATAAGGAACTTTTGGCTATTAAGTCCGCCTTTAAGGCCTGGCGGCATTATCTCCTAGGAGCCCGACACACTGTCACCGTCATTACTGACCATCGTAACCTACAGTATCTTAAATCAGCCAAAGCCCAATCCTCCAGACAACTTCGCTGGGCATTATTTTTTGCCGAATTTGATTTTATAATCACCTACCGACCAGGCAATAAGAATGGTAAAGCGGATGCCCTCTCTCGAATTGGAGTAGATGAACACATGGTTAACCCTGAGCCCGTACCTATTATTCCTGAACAAAGAATCCTGGGTCTGATCGGCATGCAATCCATTGAAGAAATTGAAGCCCAGGTTAAACAACTTGTAACTCCAGCAGACATACAAAAATGGCATCTTCAGGGGGAAGACTTCACAGTAAAGAACGACTTATTGTACTTCAAGGAATGACTTTATCTACCCTGTACTAGCTTACAAAATCAAGTCATCTCTTGTTATCACGACTCCTTAATGGAAGGACACCCGGGTATGGCCAAGACCTCGGAAAAGGTCAAGCGTCACTTCTGGTGGCCATCTTGGAGAAAGGACATCAGAAACTTTGTCATGTCCTGTGGAGTGTGCGCCCAAAACAAGAGTCCTAAGGAGAAACCAGCAGGCCTCTTACAACCAATTGACATCCCACCTCGTCCCTGGCATACCCTCTCCATGGACTTTATCACCGACTTACCTCCCTGTTCCGGATACAATACAATCCTGGTAATCGTAGACTTATTCTCAAAAATGGCACATTTCATCCCACTAAAGGGTTTACCGTCAGCAGCAATCCTGGCTCGAGAATTTCTTGAAAACATCGTTCGGTTGCACGGCTTTCCTTCAATTTTAATCTCGGACAGAGGAAGTCAATTCATCTCCCACTTCTGGCGGAGTTGCTGTCGGTTGGCTCAAATTGATGTGAGACTTTCAACCAGTCACCACCCACAAACCGACGGTCAGACCGAAAGGACCAATCAGACTTTGGAACAGTACCTACGCTGCATGCTGCAACAGACAGAAGGAACTTGGAAGGACATCCTTTGGATAGCCGAGTACGCTTACAATAACTCAGTCCACTCTGGAACCGGAAAGACCCCGTTTTTTCTTTTGTATGGTAACCATCCTCGAACCTCTAACCTGGATCCACCTCAGGATCTTGGAACACCAGCAGTTGACCACCTACATTCAACCATCACCCAAGCCTTCAAGGAAGCTACTACCCACCTTCAAAGGGCCAAGGAACAATACAAGAAAGGAGCAGATCAACATCGGAAGGAAGCCCCTCAATACCAAATAGGAGATCAAGTCTGGTTATCCACCAAACATTTACCCTTAAAGGGATCACGCACCTTTAACCCAAGATACCTGGGACCATACTCTATCACTGCCATAATAAATTCAGTAGCGGTCAAGTTGGATTTACCCCCTCGTATGAAAATGCACCCAGTCTTTCATGTTTCACTACTAAAACCTGTTCAACCAGAAACCCGATTGACTAAATCTCCTGAACCTATCCTAGTTGACGGAGAACTCGAGTTTGAAATCAAAAATATCCTGGATTCCAAGATCTCCAAATCAAAACTACACTACCTGATTGACTGGAAAGGCCCCCAAGAAAGATCTTGGGAACCTGCAGAACATGTACACGCACCTCGACTAATCAAGAAATTTCATCGGACATTTCCTAACAAACCAAGACCTCCGGAGAAGTCAACCTTGGGAGGGGCCTTAAGGGGGGGTGCTGTCATGATCCCTGCTTCCAAGGGGTCAGGACTTGCCCCACGACCTTGGAAGCAGGCCCGTAACTCTGATCCCAGGAACCAGCCAGTCCCTATTGGGACCTTTTGGACCTTGTCCTGGCGCCAGTGGCGCCAGGCTCATGAAGGTGACTGGTCCCGGCACAGGAAGCGCCGGGCTCATATTAGATAAGAGTGCTTGGTGGACCTACCTGTAGCAGACCATGCTGCTTACTTACCAGCTAGCTGGTCTCCTGATCCTTCTCTGCCTGGGACTACTTTTTCTGTCTGGGTGGAGCAGGAGCCACTCCCTGGAAGCAGAACACAGGAACTCTTCTAGAAATCTGGAACTCTTTTTCTTACCTGGGTGAGGCCGTGGAAGAAGACGCCTAAGCACTAGAGAAGGCTATTTAAACCACACCCGATTGGTTTCACGTGCTTCGCGTTATTCTGCATCTGCAGCAGGACGCTCACCGTGTCAGCTCCAGGAAACCTCCAGCTCCAGATCCTGTGAACACGAAATCACCTGCTGGGATCCAACCTTCAGTCTTCTTCAGTCTTCAGCAGCTCCTGCAAAACAAAGGCACAGGTTAGGCTAAAGCAAAGGCAGCGCATCTACTTACCTAATCCAACAGCAGCATCCAAGGCGCCTTTTTCAGCCTTTCTCTTCCGGCATCCGACATCTGCAATGAGGAAGAACATCGGTCAGTAATATTTGACTACAAAGTCTGCTTACCTGTGTTACGCCCGTTCCAACTCAGCTCGCGCTGCATTCCGGCACCTGCAAGACAAGATGCATCGGTTAGTAACGCTTAGTTACAAGACTGCTTACCTGTGTTACGTTCGCTTCCAATCTGTTCGCGCTGCACCTCGGCACCTGCAAAGACAAAAGAGACATTACGGTGCATTCTACAGCGCTAGTGCAGTCTTTCTACTTACGTGCCATTAGAAGGATAATCTTCACCGCCACAGCATCTGAAAAGGAAAAGACATAGACTTTAAAGACTTAAGACTTTTGAAAGAGAAGAGAACAATCTAAAAGGAACTTAAATACTTACAAGGCACGCTTGTGCACTAACGGCGTCTTCGCTCTCAGCTAACCCTCTGCTATCAAGAGGCAGAGCTTGCATCCAGTGAAGCAACTGGACCCAGCGCCCCTGCACAAGACGCAGGATGGAGAGCCCGGCATTTACCTATCTAAGGTAAGCGCAATTATCAACCCTTGCAGACACCTCACTCTTCAGCTTAAACTTTCGGTGAGAAGGTGGCCCTGTCCGGGAGCAAAACAAACCCTGCGCCTAACACTGAAGACGGTATCCCCTCCAGATCAAGGCCTGCGCCTCCGAGGGAACCAGGTGAGCGTTACAAATACCCCAAGAAGCTAGTGAAAAAGGCAGCGAAGCGGGACTATAACAACCATTGCGAGGCCCTATTGGAAAAACTGAAAGACTTCCCATGGAGAATAAATTGATATATGTTTCTACATACACTAACTTAAGTTTTAAGATACAGAACATAATGCATAAACACTGCGAGTGTTTGACAAAAAGGGAATGAAAGAAGAACAACCTCTCTTCCCCTATCGAAAAAGTACCTCAATTGGAAACCTAGTGAGCAAAAGCAGGTTAGGAAATGCAGAAGAAAATGGTAACACCATACAGAGGGCCTGGGGGATGGACCCAATTAAAGGTAATTTCCCATGTGGGATGTTTGGCACATGCAAACATACAAAATAATCCAAAACAGTGGAGATTGGATTGACCCAACCCTGGGTACAAAATGGTTTTACAAATTGTAACTTTGACTATGTGGTCTATATGATCATCTGCCCATGTGGACTCCATTAAATAGGGAAGACCAATAGACATGTAAAAGTAAGAATTATGGAACACAAAAGTTGTTTGAAAAATATAGTGGTGGCACCTATGGTCAAACACTTCATGATGAAAAAACACAACTGGGATGATTTTTTCGTGGACCAACTTGCAACAAATTCATGGATCAAATATAAGAGCAAAATAAAAGATCTTGATCCGCAGGGAACAAGAATTAATCTTTATGACAAAAAGTGACAGCAGAGGCCTCAATGAGGAGGTTGAGTGGCATACAATCTAAATTCACCTTCTGAAAAAGAGGGGAGCTTTTGGGACCCACATTAGCTATCAAGGAGTGAGCCTCATAAGGGTCTACACAATCGATCAACAGCGTGGATGGAGATTGCCCTGAATAGGTGGTACTAGGGAATATCACTATGAGACGTGCCATAATCTGCCAAACCAATAGGTTTGATCCATGAGACCGCTGAAATATGGTTTTTCAGTCTATAAAAATCTTAATCAAATCTTACATTGCTTATTGTGCCCCAATTTGAAGGACAAATGTAAGGCTAAGCATAACTTAAGAGATGACAGACGGTAGGTCGCAGAGATTAACCTTGTGGCCACTTGATACTGAAATACATTGTGATCTTGCCCCCCCAGTATAGCCGCGATAAAGAGTAACAAACCATACCATAGAGTGTACCTTTGTGCATGGCACGCTATTTTACCCCTACTAAGATGGCCCCGTCAGAAGGCTGCAAGACCAAATAGTCATAGAGAATAAACACTCGGGCCACCTGGGAGCGAAAGACATTGTTATCTAGCCCTCCCAACTGGCCATGATAAACAGCAACAAACCATACCATAGAGCGTTCCTCCATGCGTGGCATGCCCTTTTACCCCGACTAAGATGACCGCGTCAGAAGGCTGCAAGACCATAGAGCAGTTACACTTATAGACACACATCGTGTTGTTTAAACTGCAACCCCGGGGACCAGGGAACGCGAGGAGGATCATCACGGGGGGCGTCTGATAGAGCGGAAAGTCAGCGGAATAACACACCAATAAAATATCAAGGCAAGTATCAGAGCCTTAGAGGGTAACACTAATGTGCGCTCTAGACGTAACTACGGCATTGTAAATATTGACATGTGTCCTCCGCTTCTAGATGAAAAAAAGAGGACCAGGGACAACAGAGGAAGGGGCATGCCACATGTAAGAACTATGCCAGACGTTTATGAAAATCAGAATAAGCTGAAGAGTATCCGCACTCCGTCTAACTATAGAGTTACTTCCCTGAAGCGGGCAGGGAGCTTTTGTGAATAAAGAGAGAGTAAAGAGTGGACATATTGATATGATGTTACCCCTATTTACAGACCATACAATTAATTATGGTTTTTATTGTAGGTGGACTAGCAGTGAGAGCCCATACAGAGTTGTGGATGCCCAACCCACCAGTGTTTGCCAGAGACCCCCCACGGGTAATTACACCAATGAAGGGAGTGAAGTGAGTGGCAGGATAAGGTCCAGCCACTCCTAAAAATTAGACTAGCATTTAGTGCTAATGGGTATCCCATTTCTTGTTTTGTAGCAAATGAGGAGGAGGCTCCAAATGAACACAAGTCAATTTAGCTTGTTGATAAGTGCAAAAATGTTTTTTTTATGAATTAGGTATAATGAATTGGAATTACACTAGGGGTATTTACTGAATTGGATTTTGAATACTAGTAGGCGTTGGTAGTTGTTATATGTATCTACACATTGGCACTTTAAGTTGTATAGGTCCTAAACCCTCCTGTCTACAAAAAAGAAAAAATGGAGTAGAGTTCTACCTGAGTTTTTGTGTAACAGACAGAACCTCTTCACCAGTCTGGGTGCATGTACGTAGCTGGCTGGTTCGCATGAAAGTTCTGACAAATTGTAATCTTCCCAATCAACCAAGTATTGGAGTCTTCCTCTGAAATATCAGGAATCGCAGATCCTGCGGACCACATATTCGGGCAGACCGCCGACCAAGACAGGTGGTGGTTTGGCTTTACATTGATCCGTCTTGGGAAGAACATATGGTTTCAGAAGTGAAGAGTGGAAAACAGGTGAATTCTTTGCCTTGACTGTGGTAGAAGCAACTTATAGGCAGCAGGATTAATTACCTTGATAATCCGGAATGGCCCCACATATAGTGAGAAGAATTTGGAAGATTTCAGCCTTTGTGGAAGGTATTTTGTTGACAACCACACTTTGTCTCCGATGACGTAGGGAGGTTGTTGAGAACAATGTTGGTCTGCATAGCGTTTGACTTGTTCTTTTGTTCTCTGAAGTTGTACAAGAGCGGATTTATGGGCTTCCTTAATGGTAGAAACATGTTGATCCACTGAGGGCAGATGAGAAACTGTTATCTTGGGAAGTGGAAAAGTGGAAGGGCGATAACCTTAGGCACAAAAAAAGGTGAGGTGCATAGAGACGTATGGAGCAAGTTATTATATGCAAATTCTGTAGTGGGTAACAGGGAAACCCAATTGTCCTGGAATGAGGCAGAGAAACAACGGAAATACTGCTCCATAGTCTGATTTGTCCTTTTAGTAGATCCGTTTCTTTGAGGGTGAAAACCTGAAGACGGAGCTCTATGAATTCCAAGACCAGAACAAACAAGGGACCAAAAACGTGAAGTGTGTGCTGTTCCTCTGTTGGATATTATGGTGGTAGGTAATCCATGCAGACGAAATATATCTTGAAGAAATACACGTGCCATTTCACACGCGTTAGATAGTTTGGTTAGAGGAGCAAAGTGAGTTTGTTTAATGAATGTGTCTACCTTAACCATAATGGCAGTGTCTCCTTGAGAAACAGGAAGGTCTATCACAAAATCTGTGGAGATGATTTCCGAGGGTCTAGTTGGAAGCGGTGGTTGTTGTAGTTTACTGACCAGAGCCTTTGTTAGTAGTTTGTTTTGAGCACAAATGGGGTAAGTGGATATGTAATGGTTGATGTCAGACCGCACGGTAGGCCACCAAAAGTACTGTAGAACTAGAGCTTGAATAGTTTTTACACCTCGATGTCCAGCACTTTTGGTGTTGTGGCAGAGACCTATGACCTGTTGTAGCGTGGCTGGCAGCAGGCACAAATAACCGGTGCTCCTTCATAATTAGGCCATCGGATAGATGACATGATGCATCCATAGTGTGCAATCCTTGATGTCCTGGAGAAAGGGGTTTACATGAATAATAACAGTACTGGGATCAAACATGGTATCTCTAGAGCAGACTCGATGTTCAGTATTCCTGCGAGACAAAGCATCAGCTAGAATATTCATGGATCCCGGGAGGTAGGTGATAAAAAAAACAATATTGTGCAAAAAAGTATGCCCAATGTGTCTGTCGGCTGATTTTACACTCCATGTTTTGCAGGACCTTTAGGTTTTTGTGGTCTGTTGTCACTTCCACCGGGTGTTGTGCTCCAAGTAAGAGAAGTCTCCATTCTTCGAATGCCGTTTTGGTGTCAAATAACTCTTTTCCAAGTACAGTTTAATTCCTCTCACTGTCTGATAGAGTATGTTAAAGATAAGCAACGGGCTGATCGAGTTGATCCGTTTGTTTTTGTAACAGTACTGAACTCAAGGCTTCATCCGAGGCGTCAGCCTCCACAAGAAAAGGCTTTTGGACGTCAGGTTGGCATAAGATGGGAGCTGAAGTAAAGGACTGCTTCAGAGTCCGAAAGCTGTGTTTTGTTGATCTTCCCATTGAAAATTAATATCTTTTTTTCAGGAGGCGAGTGGTACGGAAGACCAAAGTAGCATAATGAGCAATGAATCTTCTGTAGAAATTGCACAGACCAAGAAACCATTGTACTTCTTTAATGCACTGAGGAATAAGCCACTCGAGAATAGCCTTAATTTTCTTTTGTTCCATTTGTATCCCACTTGAGGATAAAACATAACCCATGAGATCCACCAGGGGGCGCTGAGATGTTCTAAAGCATCTCCGCTCGTCTCCCCAGCAGGGCGCTAATCGAGGGACCTGAGCCCCCCCGACACCCCCGGAGCGGGACATACACCCCCCCCCAGTACGAAGGTGCAGAGCACCCCCAGCGCAAGCCCGAGCCTCGGGGGTGCAACGGAGCCGGAGTTACAGCCCCGCAAATCTAGAGGGCGCGAAGCCTCTCCCCCCTGCGGCTCTGTGGCTCGCGGTTCGCAGCGTCGAGCCCGGGCCCAGGGAAGGCCTACAGAGACCCAGGCGACCGAGGCCGCGGACACCCGCCTCGGCCTGACGACTGTCGGCGGAGGCGCAACGGCCCGAGAGGAGGTCCCAGGAGCCGGAGAAGGAGGCACTGCAGCAGATCTTGGAGCACTCCCAACGGGGAGGCAAGAACGAAACAGCACCCCAGGAGTGCGCGGACTCCTACGAGCCAGTGCGGGGCGCACAAACAAGACCCTACCCCAGGTCGATTGACGCGGGAGAGGCCCCCAGAGGTAAGGAGGCCCAACCCGGGGCTGGGCACCCGCCGGTGGAAACAAGACTCACTGGGGGGAAGAAGGAGAGAAACCAGGTGTAGCCCACACAAGCCCCGGAAGCACCCCGAGTCGGAGTGGTGCGCTGGGCCCAACTGAGAGCACCTACCCCCCGCAAGCGCTGCATAAAGACGGTCCGAGGGGCCCGGGATCCCTTCCCCGCCCCCTCCCCGGCTAGCTACACCACCCCAGGCCACGGCCCCAACTGCAGTGAACTACAAGGGGAAAATCTGAGAAGGGGAGACTCCCACCCACACTAAGGGACTTGATAGCGGCGCTGATCCCCCCATAACCGAACCCCCGCCCTCGGCCCCAGGCCAACCAGGGGCCCCCGCCTCCCCCAGGATGCAAAGGGGCTAACCAGGCCCCGCTGGCCACGAACTCCCGGTGGCGGCCCCCGGGGAGCAAGTGGGCCCAAAGAAGGCCTATGAACTGGAGGGAATCGCTACAGAGGTTCCGGCGCCCGCTCCCAGAGTCCCCCACAGCCCCTGGAATGGCGGCCCAAACGCAACAAGAAGCAACAGATGCAAACATGGTCTCCAGGGGAATGGCGGCCCTTCTTGATGAAATTAGAGGATTCCGCGCAGATATTACCCATAGGCTGGCCACCCTAGACAAAAAGGTGGACAATCTAGATGACAGGGTGCAGGCATTGGAGAATAATAATACCTCGAATGGCATCTTCGAGACGCAATTTGACATGCGCCTATCGGAACTGGAGAGAAGAGAAGAGAAATGTTCTCTAAAAATGGATGATTTGAAAAATAGGGAACGGCGCTGCAACCTACGCTTCTTAGGCTTCCCAGAACAAGATGGCGAAACCCAGGCAGACATTGTCAAGGCCGTTAACGCGGTTGTGAGAGTGCTCTTTGACGGGGCTAATACCAACGAGCCCACTATTGACAGGGCCCACAGAGCGGGGGCAGCCTCCAGAGGCCCCAGGTCCGTCTTAGTCCGCTTCCACTACTTCTCAGAGAAAAGCAGGATCCTCGAGCTTGCTCGCAAGAAGGGCCCGGTGGAATGGGAGGGGGCCCAGATCTCGGTATATCAAGACTTATCGGCCTTCACCCTGATGAGACGCCGCCTTTGTTCCCCTCTGACAAAAATGCTCCAAGCCAAGGGAGTTCGATACAGGTGGGATATCCTTTTTCACTTTCTTTTGAGTTCGAGGGATATAAATATGCCCTGGTCACCGAGGATGACATCCATAGAGTGAAGGGTGAACTCCTAGATGGCTCGGGTTTGGAACCAGGGGACCACGATCGGGAGCGCACCCCGAAGGGCCCAAAAGGGAACAAGGCTCCGAAGGAGAGGCGCAGAGTACGAGGCCAAAGGAAATTCAGGAGAGTGGCCCCAACGTCGCCGGACCTTCAGAATGGCTGAAACGAACCATTGGTGTCCGACGAATAATTCATTCAAGAACGTTGCAAGGGGGGGCGTTGTTATGATTCACATTTTGTATTGTTCCCGAAGAAGGGGGGGGCTCATAAGGGTGTTTATGAAGAGGTAACGAGCCCGGAGGAGGGAGACATGGTTGGCCGGTTGTGTGACTTTGGGACGATGCCTCGACACAACCAGGCGATCTGGGGGGAGGGGGGTGGGGGGAGAGAAGAGGGGAAGTTGGGTAGTTGGGGAAATAGCTATAGTACGCCAAGGCTCGGGGACTTGACCACTCAATTTGAGAACTACGACACTTGCGTCCTTGAAATTGGAGCTATGAGCTTCAAAACGCGTCCCAATGGATGATTCACTCCAATCCTTGTCAGTGGGGTCTTTAAATGTATGGGGGCTCAACTCACCCACCAAGAGGTCGCTACTTATGCGTGAATTCAAGAGGATGAGTCTACAATTCCTCTTTGTGCAGGAGACCCACTGGGTTCGGGGGAAGGAGCCCAAACTCAAGGCCAAAAACATAGAACAGGTGTTCTCTGCCTCTACCCAGACTAAGAAGAGGGGAGTGGCTCTACTGGTGTCCCCCGGGGCTCACTTTGGGTTTAAAGCGTCTAAGGCTGACCCTGAGGGCCGGTACCTCATGTTAAAGGGGGACGTGCGGGGACGTTTGTTCACCTTGGTCTGCATATACGCCCCAAACGAGTCGCAGGACACTTTCTGGGAAAGTATGAAGGCGACAATAGTGGCTTTTGCGGAAGGCACCCTCCTGGTGGGTGGGGATTTTAATATGGTGCTGTGCCCCGAGAGGGATAGGAAATCCGTGCACCCTTGCCCTAACTCCCGTCTTCACAAAAAAATGGCATCAACCTTTCAGAAAGTGAATGAGGAATTGGGGTTGTGCGACACGAGTATACCCAAGGAAGGTCTAAATTCCGGCTTCACTTTTTACTCAAAGCCCCACGATGTTTTCTCGCGAATAGATTACATTCTGGTGGACTCATCCATGCAGGGGGAGGTCGCCGGTGCAGGGGTGGAAACCGTCCCCTGGACGGACCATGATATGGTTAAGATTAGGATTGGACTCCCCCCTGCCCCCGCGGTCGGTTCCCGTTGGAGTTGTAACGACCTCCTCCTGCATGACAAGGAGACACGCCGAACCCTCCTGACAGCCATAGAAGACTATTTCTCCCTCAACGACAACGGGGAGGTGGGCACCATGGGAGTGTGGGAGGCGTTTAAGGCAACTATCAGAGGTACCCTGATTGGCATTGGTGCGGGAAAAAAAAGGGAGAGGGAACGGGAAGAGAAAGATCTGAAAACCAAGATAGAGGCCATACAACCGGGTGGTAAACTGAAAACAAAGATGTTTCCCGGGCAGTGGGAGGAACTGCAGAGGCTGCGCACCAGGCTGGCCGACCTGCAAGTAGGGCAAATGGAAAGGAAGCTCTCCTTTTTGAAACAAAAATATATGGAAAAAGGGGAAAAGGCCGATAAGATTCTGGCCTGGAGACTCCGCGAACTTAGGAATAGCAGGAGAGTGAACTCAATCCGCTCCGCGGATGGTAATTCTACTGCAAGGGATTCCAAGATAGCGGAACAATTTAGGCTTTATTATGAAAAATTATATTGCTCAGAATACAAGGGAGATGGGTTGGACATTGATAGGTTTCTAGATTCCCTCCCTGTCCCGGGCCTGCTACCAGACACAGCCGACACCCTGGAAACCCCCATTACCCCGGAAGAAGTAATCGACGCAATCACCTCCTTAAAGAGTGGCACTGCCCCTGGAGATGACGGCTTCTCAGTTAAATTTTATAAGACCTGTAGATCCACGCTCGCCCCCTTTCTGGCCAAGATGTTCAACTTTGCACTTAGCCACGGGTCTCTCCCACCCACGATGATGTCGGCCCTAATAGTGGTCTTACCTAAAGAGGGCAAAGACCCAGCCCTATGCCAATCATATCGCCCCATTTCGCTCCTAAACACTGATGTTAAAATACTGGCCAAACGTCTGGCGAACAGATTGGCAAAACTCCTTCCTACCCTGGTACAAGGGGATCAAGTGGGTTTCATCCCGGGGCGTCAAGGGTCAGATAACATAAGAAAAACCCTCGACCTTATGCACGAGGCATCCGAACAGGGAGTGGAGGGATACCTCCTCTCACTCGACTCAGAAAAAGCCTTCGACCGCGTCGAATGGCCTTACATGATCAAGGTTCTTCGGAAGATGGGATTGGGAGTTAATTTTTGCGGGTGGGTCGCAGCACTGTACAACTCGCCCTCGGCGAGAGTACTGGTTAACGGGGGTACATCTGAGCCTTTTTCCCTTTCCAGGGGCACCCGGCAAGGATGTCCCCTGTCGCCCCTCTTATATGCCCTGGCCATGGAACCCCTCGCCATTGCGGTTAGGAACGACCCGGAAGTCATGGGAATACGGTGTGGTGAGTGTGAATTTAAGCTCTCCCTATTCGCAGACGACATACTTGGTTACCTGACCAACATTCAACAATCCCTACCGAGACTGGTTGATCTCATACACTCTTTTGGCTCCTTTTCGGGGCTGAGAATAAACACATCCAAATCGAGCATCATGCCCATGGGCCCGGGGGAACAAGATATCGGGAACAACTCCGACCTTCAGGGGGTTAGAATCGAGCGAGAATCCACAAGATATTTGGGCACCACCATCCCCAGAGACCTGTCAAAACTATACCAGTGCAATTTCCCTGGAATCCTCGCCCAGGTCAGTAGCGATCTCAAAAGATGGGCTCCCCTTACACTCTCCTGGCTCGGACGCATGGTTACGGTTAAGATGAATATCCTACCACACCTCCTTTATCTCTTTTCTGCACTCCCCATTGTGGTTCCCAAGGCCTTTTTTGAGGTGCTCCAATCCCGTGTCCTACACTTCATCTGGAATGGCAAAAGACCCAGGATCAAAGCGTCCACCCTGACTCTCCCAAAATCCCATGGTGGCTTTGGACTCCCCGATTTTAGGCTTTACTACAAAGCAGCCCAGCTTAGGGTGTTGATGGAGCACATGCGGGACGACATGCGTACGTACTGGGCGTATGTCGAAGATACCCACGCTCACCCAAAAAAGGTCAGAGACTACCTCTGGGCCTCCCCCAGGTCTCTCCCCCTACAGCTCAGAACACATCCCACTTTAGCTCTCCTTTGGGCGCTGTGGAAACCCAGTAAAGCCAACAAAATGTTATCTACATGGCCTTCTCCGCTGTCATCGCTCTGGGGCCCGCCCATCGACTTGGACATGAGGGGCTTCCGGGACACCCAGGCCTGGTCCGACATGGGCCTGGAAATAGTCTCCCAGCTTTTACGAGAAGAGGGCTTCATTGAACACGCCAACCTAGCGGAGGCTCTGGTGGATAGGCCCCCCTCAGTTTTCGAATTCCTGCGGTTGAAAGGGATACTTACCCAACCACTGTGGTCCGGGCTGCTCAGTCGCCCCCTTACCCCATTCGAACTTACTTTGGCCAAAAGTACATCACGTAAGGGCTCGCTGTCTAGGTTCTACAATGTACTAATTACATTGGACCTGGAGGGCAGACAACCCTTCAAGCACATATGGGAAGAGAGGATGGGAATGTCACTGGATGATCACACCTGGAGGGCGGTCTTTGGGTGCATCTTCACGGGCTCCCTATACACAGCAGCTATGGAACATAACTTTAAAATCCTTCACTCATGGCATCGCCCCCCGGCTTTGTTGTCTAAAATGTTCCGCGACGTCTCCCCTTTCTGCCCTAGAGGGTGCCCCCAACGGGGAACTTGGTTTCATATGTGGTGGAGCTGCCCGCCCATACAAGTTTACTGGACGGAACTACTTAGCTGGATCAAAGATATAGAGGGTTATGGTCCATCATTGCACCCGCTGGAAATTCTATTGGGCTCCCCCTTGCCCGAGTCTGAGGCGAATGCCTTCCCCAAGGTCATTGGCGCCATGTTGCGGGCAGGAAGGTCGGCGCTCGCGCAAAAATGGAAGAGTGCCCTGGCTCCCTATAAAGAGGAATGGCTCTGCAAACTCAGGGTGGTTTTCAGCTACGATAAACTCACCGCAATGGCAAATGATACTATGTCTGATTTTATCCAAGATTGGACAGCAGTGCTGCTGCACGATGACTGTATTTCAATGCGATTATAATGGGGCAATTGAATAAATGTTTGCATTGCATAGGCCCCCACACTCCTCAGAGGTTTGGTCTTACCTTGGCCTAACCGCTCCGTGGTTTTACCCCACTGTTTCAAGGATCACTTTATACTAATGTGTGCTATGCAGGTGCTTCTCCCTTAAGCTTAAAGTATTAGCATCGTCTCTGAACCTGGCAGGTTAATTGTTGGGGGGGAGGGGTCGGGAAGGGGTAAGAGGGGTTGGGAGTTTGGGTAGCGGGGGGGGAAAACTTTTCAGAAAATGTTACTGACAATATGATTTTCATCTTGTTCTACTTCTTTTTGCTACTTGGATAGGCCATATGGCCCTCCCTGTTGTGTATGTTGTCAATAAACAAAAAGTTCAAAAAAAAAAAAAAAACATAACCCATGTAGGAAATCTCGGATCCAGAGAAAAGGCATTTTTCTGGCTTGACCAATAGGCTATGTTTCCGTAGCTGATAGAGGACGTCCTTGACATGATGCGTATGTTGGTCGGAGGAAGATGAATAAATGAGAATGTCATCCAAATAGATGATAACGGTCCGAAAAAGGAGATCAGCAAAGATGTGATCAATGAATCGTTGAAACACTGATGGAGCGTTTATTAGGCCAAATGGCGTGACAGTATATTCATAATGAACAAAAAGAGTCCTGAATGCGGTTTTCCACTCATTACCGCTGCGTATTCTTATCAAGTGATAGGCTTCACGAAGATCCAATTTTGTGATAACAACCACGTTCCACGCTGCCTCAAGAATGTCATAGATTAGATGTAAGGAGTATTTATCTTTAATAGTAACTGCATTCAGTCCCCTGTATTCAAGACATGGGTGTAACTCTTTACAGTCCTTCTTTGGGACGAAGAACAGGGAGGCCCTGCAAGGTGCCTTGGATTCCCGTATAAGGCCGCTGTGTACGTTCTTTTGAAGGTAATCTTTTAAGGAATCTTTCTAAGTCTCAGACAAAACAAACATTCTGCAGAAAGGGATCGTGGCTTCAGGTAGGAGGTCAATAGCACATTCGTAGGCCCAATGAGGTGGAAGTGTCTGTACGGCTTATTTGCTAAAGATATCGGCAAATTCATGGTATTCGGGCGGTACCAAGGCAATGTTTCCAATAGTGAAGGTGGGCAATTCTTTCATAATGGGGCATTTTTCCCCTGCAGCGTTGTCTGGGATGGTTTGGTACTAATGTTTAGAGCAGTAAGTAGAACTTAAGTGAACTATTTGGGCAGTCCAGTCTATAGCTGGATTGTCATTGAAGCCATGGAATATCCAAAACCAGAGGAAAGTGAATTGCCTTTATGACACCAAATGCAACTGTTTCTGTGTGGTTGTTGATCTTCATAGTCAAGGTTTTAGTCTGGGTCGTAATGGGACCAGAGGCAAACGGTTTACCGTCAATGCCTTGAATGGGTGGTACCACAGTCTTTGTTTTCCAGCGAATGGAATGTTTCTGTACCCATTCTTTGTCCATGAACACCCCTGCTGCCCCAAAATCAATGAGGGCGGCTGTTTTGATGGAGGTAGAGGGAAGTTCAATACAGACACGTAGAACCAGAAAAAGAAGCATTGGTGTCATGAGTAATGCAAAGGGGTTTGTAGGGATGTTGGAGAGGTATTTACTGACCCAAGTCCCTATCTTGCGTGGGACCTCTTGTTTCCCTGATGCCTGGGGGTTACAATTGGGCATTCTCTAAGATGTGTAGCTGAAGCACAATATAGACATAAAACCTTGTCCCTTCTTCATTTTCGTTCTTCATCTGAAAGGGGACACCGCGCGGTTCCGAGTTGCATAGGTTCAGGCTCCTGGCTTCAACTTTCCCCACTGGGAGAACGAGGGCCCGCTCCCCGTGTTTTTCTTCTCTCTGTTCTTGTTTCCATTAAATGATAATCCATCTGGAGAACCAAAGCTATGAATTCAGATAAGGTATCAGGGCGTGGAACTCTCACCAGTTCATCCTTTAGGTTGTCATTTATGCCCCTCTGCAATAGTGTGAATTGTGCCGACACTGGCCATCCGGATTCATTGGCTAGCTGTTTAAACTAAGTCACATATGACATGATGTCTGAAGAACCTTGTGCAGTATAAATTAGTTCAGGCCTTCCAGACATATTTCGGAAAGAATGAAGAAAGGAATTATAATCCTGCAGTATGGGATTATCCATAGTGACAAGGTTAAAGGTCCAAGCTAGAGCCCCTTTAGACAAATTGGATACCAGAAACCGAATCTTTGCTCTTTCCAAAGAAAAGGACAAAGGACGAAAAGAGATATGAACACTGAACAGGCATTTAGAAAGTCTTGCATGTTCTTTGGATTGCCATCAAATGTTTCCATGTTTATAGTTGCTGTGGGCTGCTTGAACCCTAGCGTTTCCTGGACTACCATTATTTGGCGTAAGGTGGCATTCTCCGCCTTTACCTCCTGTACTTCTTAAGATAAAGGCTTCATGGCATTAACAAGGTCTTACATTTGGGCCATGATAGATTTATGTCTTTTTTAAGGCGTCTCAAAATGTGAGATCTTACCGCCTGTTTCACGTCTTGAGTAGCTGTTGAGTGGAATTTGGAATGCAGCGCCTCACGCCTGATGTGCAGCGGGAGGGTAACTCGCCAGACCTCAGAACGATCGGCACTGCAACCAGAGGGAAAAAGGCTGAGCCGGAAAAACCCCTCGGTAGATGAGGTGTGCAGATTCCAGAAGTAGCAGCAATAGTTGAAGAAGGAAATCAGAAGCCAGATCCAGGAGGCACAGCCAGTGCATGAAACTCCGGGCAAGGATGGAACGACCCAAGAGTGGCGCCGAAGCGAGAGAGAACACCAATGATTCAGCATTGAAAAACACAGAAGAGGGAATGGAATTAGTGGAAGGGGCAAAGCAAACAGGAACAGTTAGGAATTAAGGGTGAGGGACGAAGGGAGGAAGCAAGGATGGAGCAAAAGGAGGAAAACTAGCATTGGTACTCACTGGAGATGAGTCGCAAGGTCTCTGCGTTCCTCTGCCCGTATTGTAGGAGGCGCGATTGGTTGCGGGCACCATTTTGAAAATAAGCTGGATCGCTGAAGAAACAGCGCAATGGAACGACGCGTCGGGGTAAAGACCTGCGTCGCCATAGCAACCAATGTTGCGATCTAACACACATATAGTGCGCGAGTCGTACTGCCAGGCTCTTACCAAGTAGGTCCAGGAGATCACCAGCACTTCAATGCTGAGTGCCGGTTGCAGCTTTGCTGGTATTCTAGAAGACCGGTCGCCCCACTGTTGAGCCAGTGTGAGCGGGAGGCCTGCCTCCTGCGGAAGTGCCACACAGCCGGCCTAGTCCTCATGAGAGGAACCACTGAGCGCAACGGAGATCCCGCTCCCCACAGCACCAGGCTGGTCCAGGTGCGTCAGCCCTCAGGGGAACCCAGTGCTCTCGCCATATCCAGCAAATTTCTCCAGGCATGCGCCCAGCTCAATGCAGTATAGTCCCTGCTGCCTCACTGCAACATCCACCAGCGGTCGCTAGGTGTCCCCCCTGCCAAGCTTGTCAATCCTGTTCCTGCAGTTATGTGGGGCAGGTCCAGTAGGATCACCCTTCCAGGTCCCTCCACGTGTCCCGCTATGTGTTTGGCATGTCAGCCAGCGCAGCCACCATCTTGAGACTCGCAAGGGTGCCGGGGAAACCTTGGTCTTTCTTTGCCCTCTGTGCAGTGATCCATTTCAGACAAACATTGCCAGGGTGGCTGGAGTTGATAGTTAGCTCGTAGCCAGGAATTCAGATCAAATATAGGACGATCAGTGAGAGGATCAAGGGGAGAACTCATGCCAGACACGCCCAGATTGCATGGACTCTGGCCACACCCCCTATTAGGCCTCTAGTGTGCTTCAATGCCACTGCGCTGGCCACACTGCTCCCCCCACGAGCCACCGCTTTTAGCACATCCTGCTCAATAGCCTCTGCGACAATCTTGGTGTTACTGATCAGGCCCTGGCCTGGTGGACCTCCTTTCTCACCGACCGACCCTCTCGGGTCCAACTAGGGTCTTTCCTCTCTTCTCTCTCTCTCTACTTGTGGTGTTCCCCAGGGGTCTAACCTCTCTCCCTGGCTCTTCAACCTCTACCTGGCACCTCTTGCCCACCGCATCGATATTTTGTGCTCCAATTTTCAATGTTATGCGGATGACACTCAGCTCTCTTTCAGGCTCCCATCAGCCACCTCTGTTTCTTCTCGCATACCAAAAAGGCTGCAATTGAGGAATGGTGTGTTGCCAATGATCTCTGCCTTAATGCCAGTAAGACTGAGAACACATCATATCATATCCCACCTCTTGCTGTCACTGGTGTCCCCCTTATGGTTATCTCTCAGGAAGTCCTGTATGGTACCCTTCAGTTCCTCCAAACAAGTTGGATCCCGCAGGACACCCGGGGGCATCCTCCACTGACTTATCCACCAAAACCTTCCCCAGTCCTATAAATGTATCACTGCCATGTCATGGGTTCAACATTCAAGGCTGCAGCCGAGCGTGCCAGCCCTGTGGAAATAAACATATCATCTTTACGTGATGCAGAGGTGTGTACGTGGGATTTATAGGTAAAGGGCGTGTCAGTGGGCTGGTGGGTGCACCATATATCGATGAGGTCACAGGCAGCTATGCAGGCCCGTAGCAATTTTAAGGCCTCTCCAGTGAAGGCATGGGTAAAGCGACCCAACCTATACAAGGCCAATTTCATGTCCGGAGCCACTATCAGTTCGCCCCTATCCCTAAATTCTAGTTTATCCAGGACTTTCTGCATACAAAAACTCTTGGCCTGTGTTAGGTGTGTAAAGGATGGCAGGGGCACTCTTAGCAGCTACCCCGATTACTAACAAGAGGGTACTTGGGCCCCATCAAAATCCCTGCCGCAAGAACAGAAGACTCAACCATAGGGCAAAGTTTACTGTCTTTATTATCAATCAGAATGACAGGGATCACACTAGAACAGCATCTCGTTCCAGAGGTTATCGTCCTCCAAACGCTAGTGATGTCATAAAACAAGTTACGTCCCAAAAAACCTACCAGGGCAGGGAATTGGTCAGTTTAGGAAAACTATATATGTAATACACGGGGGTTAGTCTGGTTATTGGATCGTCATATCTGGTGGCTCCTCCTAGGACCACCCCTAAATTTTGCAATTACAAAGTTGCAGGTTTACAGGGAAATGATTGGCCCTGCAACATAGTGTGCTTAACGTGAAAGGTAGCTAAGGATTGGACAGAATGGGTCTTCTCAGCCTTGGGATCTTGGACAACTACCAGGCTGAGTGAAACTGTTCAAGGCAATGGGAATGATCACAAAGGTGCTATGTGTTCGCAATAAGTTGCCATCTCTGATCGCCTAAACCCTGAGAGCGTACATCCAGCTTTGAACCTGTGTAGCAATTGTATCTTGCCACCTCTGGTTCGATGGGAACAGCTTTCCTCCATCTGCCTCGAATGAATAGGCACTGTCCTAGTCTTCCAGGTCACGTGTGTGTGGACCACGAAATGGAGTTCTCCTGCTTGTTATTATGAGGATTTTCGGCTATATTCCTTGCAGGTGTCTTATCACATTGGTAAACTACAAACCTTCCGTCTCTGCTCATCCTTGGCTAGGATGTGCCCTGTGTCTGTGCTGGATGCGCTGTCTGTCTGCCTTTCGATGAATCAGGATGTCAGTCCCTCCATGTAGTCGAAGTCTGTCTTGCTTTCCCCATTTACTTAAACGCACCTATGGCTTCCATCTTTGTTCGTATGGTCGTCAATGTTAGTCGCAAATAAGCATGTGCAAGCTAAATGTACGTATTCCTGGTGCCTCATTAAGAGTTTGGAGGCAGCCATGCCCTTAACAAGGGCATGGCTGCCTCCAAACTCGGGTCGGGGTCCAGGTTGCCTGAATGGGGAAATACCGGGCCCTCCAAGGTCGGAATGGCCCGGACCATCCCATTCCCATTCGAGCCCCCATAGGGCTCAATGGGAGTGGGGAGGGAGTTAACAACGTTTGTTAGCTCCCTGGTCCCCTCGCGGGACCCGCAAAGGATGTCTAGTCTGACCAGACGTCCAGAGCGGGTCCCGCAAGGGAACCTCGTAATAAATCGGTATGGGTTTAACAGCGCCAGCACCTTTAACGATGCCGATAAACCCATACCGCCAGGGTCCTAATGAAGCCCTTGGTGTCTTGCTGTTTCCGCTTAGCAAGGAATATATATGCAGGTGTGAGTCATAAGCATTTGTTTTGTGTCTAGCAGCAATAAACTAGAATGTCTTTGTAGCTTCATGCATGGGTGCCTATATGCTTCATGTCTAATGCATCTATGTCGTGATGTCAGTAGTGATGTCATCAGCTTTCCGAGGTTATAGTCAGTCAACTTGTTCAATCAATGACAACTGTATCTCTTCCATATTGTCAGTCGGGCCCGGTTTGAATGGCTGTCTGAGCGAATAGCATTTCTCACATCTGCAATACATCACCGAGGCGATGAAGGGCCCAGGAGTGATGTACATCTCTCATTTCTCTGCCTTTGGGCTGCAAGTCGAGTGGGGGTCACAAGGGCCAATTTTGGATCTTCTACTTCAATCCCCCCTCTGGTCGACAAGTCGACCACACTCCCCCAAGCAACCTTCTCGATTCACATACAGTTTCTGGATCCAGACCTTTGTTACTCCTCTTAGATGTCCATGATACTTTGCATGGTCGTCCAAACTCCAGGTCATATAGCTGCAGGCTCCACCAGGGTTGCACCATATCCATTTTCCCCAACAGTCGCATGAGTAGAAAGGAAAGTCGAACACTGTGCCTGGTGGGAACAGAGGACACTGCGTCAGTTGGGACTTCAGCGCATTATGAGTCTTTGTTTCTTCTTCCTCTTCTGTCTCTACATCCAGTAATACCTTCATCCCTATAGTCTTCTCAGTAGTCTTCCTGCATTGTAATATTGCTACTCTGATGACATAAAAGGCCAATAAAACTAGTATCAATGCTGCTATCAGTACTTTCAGTCCATTTGCCATCCATTCTGGTATCCATGAAAAGATGTATGACAACCAGTCATCGTCTGGCCCTATAGCATTAGTCTCTGCCTTCATTTTAGCATGCAGGTCTGATAATTGAGCGATATCCTCTGTTAGGGTCCAAAAAAAGGGGGTAAAGGTGGGCACTACCAATTTATTGGATAATTGTATTCAATATATGCCGTGATTTTTAAAGTAAAATCAATCAAAATTTCTGGAGCAAACAGGTGAAAATCCCTAGCACCAGGGCAAAACAATACAAAAAGAGGATCAGTGAACAACCTTGGTCCGGCCTGTTGCTCACAGTATGTAAGTCGTTAAACTGTCATCATATGTGAGACGCTTTGGTCCATTAGTCAGTCTAACAACATGTTCCTTTACAAGATAACAATAGGTAAAAGCTCAGTAGGTATTTATTTCATCTTTACAAAAAATGCAGTATTCAGTGCAGAAGCCAATGCATTTCGGAGTGGTCTCCGTCTTCAGGGCTAACAACTGATGGTATAGCCAGTGTTCAAACAATACATCAAATAAAACATCAAACCAATATAGTGTGTCACAGATAATTTCTAGCCCCCCAAGAAATTAAATACAATACATGGGCATGAACAATTGATAAATGCAAACACAGAAATAAAGTAAAAAAGAGATGAAAAAAAGGATTGTAATTAGCATCTTTGTTGGTTGGGCCCAATGCATAAAAATGAGTGATATATATAGCGCTTGTTTACCTGCAGTTAAAGAATATTATCACGTGATACTACAAGAATAAAGAAATGACACAAAAGCACATGAAATATCTGTTGTTGCCTAAACCCTCATTTTGATAATTGAAAAAAATATAGTTGCAAACAAACTGTTAGGAATTTTAATTTACCTCAGTCTTGTCATTCCACATAGTGGTGGTTGTTAAAAAGCGCTGTGTTAAATAACCAAAAGAAAGGTGGAAAAAGGGAAGAAGTGACCCAATATGAAACTGGTGCATATAGAGTGTATCTCTGAATAGTCTATCTATAGCTGGTCCATAAGCGAAATAAATTACCTGCCGCTTAGGCTCAATCCTGCCTCTGTGAGGAGTCAGTAAGTAAATGGTACAAACCGTGCACCAGCATAGGCCATATCTTCTTGTCAAATCAAGCGCCGTAAGCCACGTGACGTCACTGGATTGGCGGCATGACGTCATCATGTTGGCATCACTTAATTGCGTGATGTCACTATCCCGGCCCGCCATAGAGTAGCGGCCACAGGAGTAAATATTGCTGGGAATTGTAGTCTTGCCTAAGCAGTGCTGGCACATTGTCCCTAAGGTAGGGAAGATGTTCTGAATGAATTAGTACGATACAAACAAAATGCAATGATAAAAGAACTCTCAACTTCACAACCTAGAAATGCCTAACGAAAATCTTTAAGCAATAGGTTTAAAGAAATAATGGTATTAGAAAAAGAATCATGAATGATAGTTGAAAAGAAATGAATATGAACTGTGGATGTAAATCACAACAGTCCCCCAGGAGCATTTAAACTTTATGAGTGACATCTGGTCTTCACACAAACAATATAATTTGCTTTGGAAATCTGATATGTGATAGGACATACTTACAATACACTAATTGTATTGTAAGTATGTCCTATCACATATCAGATTTCCAAAGCGAATTATATTGTTCATATGAAGACCAGATGTCACTCATAATAGAATTTAAATGCTCCTGGAGGACTGCTCCTGGTGGACTGTTGTGATTTACATCCACAGTTCATATTAATTTCTTTTCATCTCTCATTCATAATTCTTTTGCTAATACTAATATTTCTTTAAAATTATTTTAGGAGCGTATGTGCTTTGCTCCCTACCATTCCCTCTTTCCATCTTTCAGTTGTATATACTTGTCCATATACTAGTAACTGCGGTCTTTCCCAGCATCCTGGCATTCCTCCTATCTCTTTCTGTCCTGCCTTTGGGCATTGTAATTCTCTTTGTGTCACTATTTTGGCCTCTCCTTTGTGTGGGCCATTAGTGATGTACTCTATTGTCGTGTCAGTACTCGTCTATGATCTCTTGAGCCTTGATATAGATGTCTTCCTACAGGAACGTCTTCCGCGACATCCATCTTAATGTAGCCGATCTACCCTGAAATCGGCCTCTGGTCATGCAGAGCGACAAGTGCATGAGGCATTGTGCTTTGGCGGTTGGAATTTCAGTTGCTACGAATGTTCTGGATTTACTCATGGCATAGGGGATGAGAGAGCATACATAACAGCTCTCCTTCATAGATTCTGTCCTCACCTTGGTCATGTGTTTATACCACATGTTTTTGGAAATATGAGCCGAATATGTTATACATGAATTTACCTGTTTAAGGTGTACATCTGCACTACGTTGAAATATTTTTACTTCTTTAGCAGCATTTGTCTTCCGCCCAGATATGGCTTCCGTAAGAACATGGATGGGGGTTGCGTTAGTAGGAGTCAAAGCATGTGCATGCAAAAATAGAATCCTTCGTAGTGCAAAGAGGGTAAAGAGGTAGAGACAACAGAAGGTACAAAACATCAACACAGCAGTTAAAATTACAGTTTCCATTGTTGTGGTACCGAATGTCCTTTGTGTTGTTCTGAAAGTCCATAAGAATCACCTGAAATGCCTCAAAAATGCCTTATTATTGTTTTGAGTGTGTAAATCAAGCTCTCTGTCTGTATTATTGGGCAAGAACTGCAAAATACAACAGCTCCCACACGAAACAGATTCTGGAACTGCTTAATAACGTGATGACAGATGGATCTCCGTGGCTCAGAAGTGGACACGTTTGAGCCACATAAAGAAGAAAGGCATGAAAGAATAATCTAGGCGGTATCATCCGCTCTGTCTCAATTACAAATCTAATAAACTGCTCCTCAAAGGATGTGTGCAGGTACGGTATCATATATTTAAAGCAGGAGAAAAGAGGAAGGGTGGGCTCTAGAATTGAACACTCCTGTGCTGAGCTCGGTATTTAGTTTGTTGGTTGTGGTAGTTCTGTGCAAGGTCACAGGTTGAAAGAGGTGAACCCAACACCTCTAATAAGGGAATAGTGGAAAAGTCCTGGTTACCTTGCAAAAGAGTGGTGAAAGCATACCCGACGGACAGCTGAAGCAGCCATGAATCATAACCAGACCAGACCCTTACTAAACTCGCCAAACAGCGTTTATTGAACATTCTGGGGCAACAAACCATACAGCATCGATATCTAACCAGCTTTGAGAAGGACCCTGCGGGGTCGAAAACACGTGTCTTCTGACCACCTTTTAGACTATCGGCCTCATCACGAGTTTGGTGGTAACCCTTAAATCCGGCGGTCACGCTATAACCGCCGGATTTAAGGGTCCGCCAAATCAGGGCTATGGCGGATTTCTCACCAGCTCTGAGCTGGGGGGAAATCCGCCGAAAATTCACGCTCATACCGCCGGCGGGAAATCCGCCGGCGGTAGGAGCGTGAAAATTTCCCATTGAGCCCAATGGGGAATGGGGCATTTCCGAATGGGCTCAGTGGGGAATGGGGAATTCCATTACCGCAAAACCCGTGATCCGGTGCTAATAGCGCCGGGGGTTTGGTGGTAGGGCAGATAGCGCCAGCGCTATTAGCGCTGGCGTTACCGCCCAACTGGTGATGAGGCCCTATGTGTTTACACTATGGGCAATAAAGAAACACATTTTGAAACACTGCATCCAGCGTGAGAATCTTTTATTTATAAGATTCAACAAAAAAAACTCTCTTTTGCAAGGTAACCAGGACTTTTCCAATATATTTAAAGCAACCCTCCTACTTTCACGATGAACACTTAGTGTAAGGAAAAGATAGTGTGCCTAATCTAGCTCTGCGTTTGATCTTCCCTAACTCCAGCTATCGATCTGGTCAATCTTTCTTGTGGTGCTTCTCCTTTGTCTTGTTCTTCTTCTTGGAGCAAATTGTCTTCGTACTGGTGGAAAGAGGTCTCACCTCTGCAGGGTTTGACATCTCCAATGTAATTCCAGGCTTTCATGCCACTCAATTTCACAGCGCTGTTAGTGGCATGCTCTACAGCAAAGGGTCCCTCAAATCTAGGTGTGTACCAAGGTCTGAGGAGAGTTTGCAGATATACCAAATCCCCTTGATAAAGTGGTGGTTGTTTGAGCAGTTTAAAATTTGTTTCCAATGTGTTACCTTCCTCATTCTTCTTCAACCTCTCCCGCCAGGATTGAATCTGTCAATAGATAAAAGTGGCAATCATGCATTTCATTACCTAAGACAACAGAAGAACTGTGGGTGTCTGTCAGCGCTCTAGTCGGAGGAGCAAGTGTCACCCTGTCACCAACTCATGAGGGGTTAAATGGTGGTCAGATCCAGGTTGATTGTGCAATGCGAACAAAGCTAAGGGCAGGCACTGAAGCTATCCCTTTTCCAATCTGTCTTTGATTTTGACTATTTTCTCTGTCAGTTGGCTATTGAGGCGCTGGTATATTCAATTTGCTTGCAGGTGATAAGCACAGGAAAACTTGTGCTTGATCCCCAGTAAGGCTATTGTGTGGTCAAAAGTCTTGTTTACAAAATGAGGCCCATTGTCAGACCGCAGGACCTCGCACACTCCACATCGTGGGAACATCTCTCTAACAAGGAAATTGGCCTCCCTGAGGGCATCACGGTGTGAACACGGACCAGCTTTGATCCATCGGTAAAAGGGCATACAACTACTGTCATGTAGCCGAAGCCTTGGCAGACTTGGATCATGTCTAAATAATCTACACAGAGATGCTGAAAAGGCTCAATTGGGTGGGCTACTTCTCCTTGCACTAATTGCAAACCGAGGGCCCGCATTATACTTTTTGCAAACACTACAATTTTCCATAAATACCACTCTTCCCCAATGTGTGCGGTAAGTACGTCGCTACTTAAGTGGGTGGGATGATGCAATTGCGTGAGTGCAATTTGCAACAGCGCTAGTGGAATCACTAGCTTGCCTGTGCTCTTCTGTCGCCATAATGTGTCTGTAGGGGATATTGAACAACCCCTCTATACCCATAATTCCTTTACCTCTAATGGTACCTTTCCTTGAAAACTCCATTATTTGTGTGGCAAGTAGTGAGCTATACTCTTCCTTCAATCTTAAGTTGCATACTCGTATGAGTGTGTTAGATGGAGTGTCAAACTCCTTTATTTCTGTGAAATAGGCTGCGTGGTTCGCTTCTGTGTCTGCGGCTTTGTTGCCACAGGAGTGTCATGATCACTGCTTCCAAGGAGCCAGGACCAGCCCAACGTCCTTGGAAGCAGGCCCCTAACCCTAATCCTAGGCACCAGCCGGTCCCCACTGGGACCTTTTGGACCTTGTCCTGGCGCCGGTGGCACCAGGCTCATCAAAACCATCGGTCCCGGCACTGGAAGCGCCGGGCTCATAATATGTGTGAAGATGCTTGGGTGGACTTACCTGCAGCAGACCATGCTGCTTACTTACCAGCCACTTAGAAGTCCTCTGTGAACAGGAACTACTTTCTTACCTGGGTGGGGCAAGCTCCATTCCCTGGATACAGCACTGGAACTCTTCTGGAACTGGAACTCTTTTCTTACCTAGGCGGGGCCGTGGAGGAAAACGCCTCATCACTCCAAGGCTATTTAAACCACACCCGATAGATGAAACGTGCTTCGCGTTATTCTGCATCTGCAGCAGAACGCTCACCGAGTCTGTTCCAGCCTTTCTTCTTTCGATCCTGAACCTGCAAGAATTATACTTACCATTCCTGTATCCAGTCAACAGCAGCACCTGCAAAGACAAGAAACAACAGGTTAGCAAGGCAACCTTTACTCGCAGTGCTTACTCACCTGATCCATCGGCTGCGGCCTTTTCTTCACGCTGCACCTCCGCCTGTGAAGACAAAAGCATTGTTATTACTTACCGGCACTCCGCGAATTCCGGAATTCTTCACGCTGCATCGCCGCCTGTGAAGACAAAAGCATTGTTATTACTTACGGGCATTCCGCGGACTCCGGCGCTGCAAACTCCGGCGCTGCAACCCAACTTCTGAAAGACAAAAGAAGAGACATTAAACAGGTATTTACTTACGCCCATCGCGCTCGTCGCAATAGAACGCCTGCAAATAGTCCGGCGTCTCTTCAGCACGAATTAAGCTGCAAGGGAAAAAGACAGTTAGAGCGCTTGCATTTACTTACGCATTTCCAGGTGCTCACTCCATCTTCCATCTCAAGAGTCCTGCAAGACAAAAGGGAAAAGCATTATACAGAGTCCTGTTCAATATTAACGTGGCACGCACCTAAAGACTATATAGACTAAAAAGGTGTCTGGAAACTCACCGCTCGTGCAGTTAACGACGGTAACGATCCTCTGAGTTCAAGAGGAGTATGTTTCACCAGTGAAGGAACTGGCAACGGCACCCTGCACCAGACGCAGATGGAGAGTCCAGCATTCACCTATCTAAGAAACCTCACCCTACGAGTTCGACACACAGTGCGAAGAGGTTCGACCCCAGAAGCCAATTGAGTCCTGCACATCACTTTCGAGTCACAGACACCTTCCTGTCAAGACCAGCGCCTCCGTGGGAATCAGGTGAGCGTTATAGAACGCGAAGCCCACCGCAAAACTCCTACCCAGGCGCAATGGAAACCTCAGACACTGATCAATTAGCCCAGTTGCTCGGGGAATTAAGAGCATGCAGCTCGTCAGGAAACAAACTCTCTAAGAAGAGAACTGATAATTTCCAAGGAGCGAACAGAGGACCTCGCTAGGCAATTGCTACAAACGCAGGCAGGACAGACACCTCTGCCCGCTCCAGGAGGAAGTTATCCTTCTGCATCATCTTTAAATCCAGTGCAAATCAATCTACCCGGTAATGTGCCCTTGGCTCCGCCCGAACGCTTTTCTGGTGACCCAAAGAAATTTGCAGTGTTCATCAACCAGTGCCGCCTACACTTCTTATGTCGACCAGCTGCATTCCCAACAGACCAGACCAAGGTGGCTTTCGTGCTTTCTTATCTCAGTGGCAGCGCCGCAGATTGGTCGATCCCTTTAGTCACCCAGGATGATCCGGTTTTACATGATTTCCAGGCCTTCCAGTCCAGCATGGAGAAACTGTTCGCAAGACATGCACAAGGGCAGGCCTTGGACAATGAACTTCTTTCATTACGACAGGGTAATCAAGACCTCTTGACTTATATAGCCTCATTCAACAGACTTATAGTGGAAACTCAATGGCCCGAGGATAAGAGAATAACGCTTTTCTACAGAGGCCTGCGTGGAGAGCTCAAGGATGTGTTAGCTCAAGTTGTGAACCCTCCACAAGAATGCTCCGACTATATTGACTTAGTTGTCCAATTGGACCACAGATTACAGAACAGGAAGGCTGATCGTTCTAAATTTGATACCCGAGTGTTTTCTAAACCACAGACCTCTACTAAGGGAGCTGACACTGTGGAACCCATGTAAATAGGGGGCATGAAAGGTCCTTTAACCCAAAAGGAGCGGGAAAGAAGAAGACAGCTGCAATTATGCCTCTATTGCAGGAACTCAGGGCACTTTCTTCAAGACTGTCCAGTGAAACCAGCTAAGAAGGCTGTAGGAGCCGCAGATACCTGTACCACAAGTTCTGAGCAGGGAAACGACCTAGCCCGGCAAGTATAGAGGTCCTCTTGCCGAGCATTACGATCTGTCCCGTGACCTCGCATTTCGTGGTGCCCATGGTCCTCATTAGTCCTGAACGTCCGGATCGTTTGCATGCAATTGAAGCTTACATCGACAGCGGAGCAATCGGTAATTATGTGGACCGTGAAATGGTATCAAGGATGAATCTACCCCTTGTCCCTAAGGCAGTAAAAGACGTCATTACTACAATGGATGGCACAGAGATAGCCTCCGGACAGTAAAGCACGCCACCCAAGAAGTGACGCTAGTGAGCCAAGATGGACACCGGGAGAAAATCGTGTTCGATGTGATCAAGGCTCCTCAGTTCCAGATCATTCTGGGAATCCCTTGGTTAGAGAAGCACAATCCTCAGATCGATTGGCGAGCAAAGACGGTTCAGTTTCCAGAATGTTTTACCACTTGTTATCCTCGGCCTGATGTTTCACTGGCTGCAATCTCTTCTGAGGTTCCCAAATTACCTCCCGAATACCAGGAATTCCAAGATGTCTTTCGGAAGGATCAAGCTAACACCCTGCCTCCTCATAGGTCTTACGACTGTCAAATAGATCTGATACCCGGAACAACTCCTCCTTGCAGTAGGATTTATGCCCTCACCGAGCCAGAGAATCTTCACCTCAGACAATATCTGGACCAATACCTAGCTAACGGGTTTATCCGTCCTTCAAAATCTCCAGCTTCATCGGCTTTGTTCTTCGTTCCGAAAAAGGAAGGAGACCTTAGGACTTGTATAGATTACCGCGCCCTGAATCAAATCACCGTTAAAAACAGATACCCGTTACCTTTGATCCCTGAACTCCTGGACCAAGTCAAAGACGCATGTATATATACAAAGTTGGATCTCAGAGGAGCCTACCACTTGGTACGAATAAAAGAGGGCGATGAATGGAAGACGGCCTTCCGCACCAAGTATGGGCTATTCGAATATCAAGTGATGCCCTTTGGACTTTGTAACGCTCCTGCCGCTTTCCAGTATTTTATGAACGATGTCCTTAGAGAACTCATAGATGTGTGTGTTGTTGTCTACATTGATGACATCCTTGTCTATTCATCATCTGAAGAGGAACATCAGAGACACGTTAAAAAGGTTCTCGAGAGATTGCGTCAACATAACCTTTTTGCTAAGCTTGAAAAAAGCTCTTTCAACGTAACTGAAGTTGAGTTCCTGGGATTCATATTGTCACCTAACGGAGTCCATATGGATTCAAAGAAAGTCGATGCAATCATCAAGTGGCCATCACCAACCTCGGTAAAAGGAGTTCAAAGCATGTTAGGCTTCTCTAACTTTTACCGCAGATTCATTCCTGAATTCTCTCGGATAGTCCAGCCCATCACCGCTCTGTTAAAGAAGAACAAACGTTTTGAGTGGTCTACTGAAGCAGAACAAGCTTTTCAGAACTTAAAAGCTAAATTCATTTCTGCACCTTTTCTAAAACATCCTCGCCCAGAACTCCCCTACATCGTGGAAACGGATGCTTCTAGTCTTGCTATGGGGGCTGTTTTATCACAAAGAGATCCGGTCACACACCAATTACATCCTGTAGCCTTTTTGTCCCGCAAATTCTCGGCTCCCAAGATCAACTATTCAATTATAGACAAGGAACTTTTAGCTATCAGATCGGCCTTTAAAGCCTGGCGGCATTATCTTTTGGGAGCCAGACACACAGTCACCGTAATGACTGATCACCGCAATTTACAATATCTGAAGACGGCCAAAGCTCAGTCTTCCAGACAGCTTCGCTGGGCTCTGTTTCTGGCTGAGTTTGACTTTATAAGTACTTATCGACCAGGCAGTAAAAACGGAAAAGCAGATGCCCTCTCCCGGATGGGAGTAGATGAACATTTGACCAATCCAGAACCAATACCCATAATCCCAGAACAAAGGATTTTGGGTTTGGTCAGCGCTCAATCCTTTGAAGACATCAAGACTACAGTCAAATCACTCCTATCTCCGGCCGATTTGCAGGACTGGCAATTAAAGGGAAAAGAATTCTCAGTGGATCAAGACCTACCAAATTTCCAAGGACGATTGTACTTGCCCTGTGAGAAAATACAAAAACAAGTAATCTCCTGTTATCACGACTCTCTAATGGAGGGTCACCCTGGCATTACCAAAACCATGGAAAAGATCAAAAGACATTTCTGGTGGCCATTATGGAAGAAGGATATTAGAGACTTTGTAATCTCCTGCGGTGTGTGTGCCCAGAATAAAAGTCAGAAGGAGAAACCAGCCGGCCTATTACACCCTCTAGACATTCCTCCCTGTCCATGGCATACCCTGTCCATGGATTTCATCACGGACTTACCTCCATGCTCAGGGTATAATACCATTCTAGTAGTCGTGGATCTATTCTCCAAGATGGCTCACTTCATTCCCCTGGAGGGCCTTCCTTCAGCTTCAGTATTGGCCCGAGAATTCTTAGAAAACATCGTTCGGTTACACGGTTTTCCCTCGGTTTTAGTCTCCGATAGGGGAAGTCAATTCATCTCCCACTTTTGGCGAAGTTGCTGTCGTCTAGCCCAAATTGATGTAAGACTTTCAACCATTCACCATCCCCAAACTGACGGACAAACCGAGAGGACAAATCAGACTCTAGAGCAATATCTATATTGCATGCTCCAACAAACTGAAAACCCTTGGAAGGATATTCTTTGGATCGCTGAATACGCTTACAACAATTCGACTCATTCTGGAACCGGGAAGACTCCCTTCTTCCTATTATACGGACACCATCCTAGAACCTCTAACCTGGATCCTCCCCAAGAATTCGAAACACCTGCTGTGGATCACTTGCACTCGGAGATCACCCGTGCTTTTAAGGAAGCCACTGTCCATCTGCAAAGAGCTAAAGCTCAATTCAAAAAAGGAGCAGATCGACACCGTAAAGAGGCCCCTCACTACGCAGTAGGAGATCAGGTTTGGTTATCCACTAAGTACCTGCCTCTAAAAGGACCCCGCACCTTCATCCAGAGATACCTTGGACCCTATCTCATCTCTACCATAGTTAATCCGGTGGCTGTCAAATTGGAATTACCTGCGCATATGAAAATACATCCAGTATTCCATGTCTCCTTATTAAAACCAGTACAACCAGAAACCCGATTGACTGAACTCCCAGAACCTGTTTTGGTAGATGGAGAACTTGAATTCGAAGTAAAGAACATCCTAGACTCCAAAATCTCCAAATCTATGTTATATTATCTGGTTGATTGGTAAGGATACGGCCCCCAGGAAAGGTCTTGGGAGCCCTCAGAATATGTCCACGCACCTCGTCTGGTCAAGAAATTCCATCTGAATCAACCCGACAAGCCAAAACCCCCGGAGAAGACACTCTTAGGAGGGGCCTTGAGGGGGGGTGCTGTCATGATCACTGCTTCCAAGGAGCCAGGACCAGCCCAACGTCCTTGGAAGCAGGCCCCTAACCCTAATCCTAGGCACCAGCCGGTCCCCACTGGGACCTTTTGGACCCTGTCCTGGCGCCGGTGGCACCAGGCTCATCAAAACCATCGGTCCCGGCACTGGAGGCGCGGGCTCATAATATGTGTGAAGATGCTTGGGTGGACTTACCTGCAGCAGACCATGCTGCTTACTTACCAGCCACTTAGAAGTCCTCTGTGAACAGGAACTACTTTCTTACCTGGGTGGGGCAAGCTCCACTCCCTGGATACAGCACTGGAACTCTTCTGGAACTGGAACTCTTTTCTTACCTAGGCGGGGCAGTGGAGGAAGACGCCTCATCACTCCAAAGCTATTTAAACCACACCCGATAGATGAAACATGCTTCGCGTTATTCTGCATCTGCAGCAGAACGCTCACCGAGTCTGTTCCAGCCTTTCTTCTTTCGATCCTGAACCTGCAAGAATTATACTTACCATTCCTGTATCCAGTCAAAACAGCAGCACCTGCAAAGACAAGAAAAAACAGGTTAGCAAGGCAACCTTTACTCGCAGTGCTTACTCACCTGATCCATCGGCTGCGGCCTTTTCTTCACGCTGCACCTCCGCCTGTGAAGACAAAAGCATTGTTATTACTTACCGGCACTCCGCGAATTCCGGAATTCTTCACGCTGCATCGCCGCCTGTGAGGACAAAAGCATTGTTATTACTTACGGGCATTCCGCGGACTCCGGCGCTGCAAACTCCGGCGCTGCAACCCAACTTCTGAAAGACAAGAGAAGAGACATTAAACAGGTATTTACTTACGCCCATCGCGCTCGTCGCAATAGAACGCCTGCAAATACTCCGGCGTCTCTTCAGCACGAATTAAGCTGCAAGGGAAAAAGACAGTTAGAGCGCTTGCATTTACTTATGCATTTCCAGTTGCTCACTCCATCTTCCATCTCAAGAGTCCTGCAAGACAAAAGGGAAAAGCATTATACAGAGTCCTGTTCAATATTAACGTGCCACGCACCTAAAGACTATAAAGACTAAAAAGGTGTCTAGAAACTCACCGCTCGTGCAGTTAACGACGGTAAAGATCCTCTGAGTTCAAGAGGCGTATGTTTCACCAGTGAAGGAACTGGCAACGGCACCCTGCACCAGACGCAGATGGAGAGTCCAGCATTCACCTATCTAAGAAACCTCACCCTACGAGTTCGACACACAGTGCGAAGAGGTTCGACCCCAGAAGCCAATCGAGTCCTGCACATCACTTTCGAGTCACAGACACCTTCCTGCCAAGACCAGCGCCTCCGTGGGAATCAGGTGAGCGTTACAAGGAGACTAGGTCCTCCCCCTTCGTGTGTGCTTGGCACTTCACGACTGCTATGGCTGATGGGAGTTGTAGCGCGTTATGAGTCTGCCCAATAGGGGCGCGGGCTGCACTGGTGTGCCGTGAGCATGTTGAAAGCCCCTCCTCTGCCATTGTGACAGTCTAGCATGTACTCTAGACGTCGCGTAGGCCGAATCAGAATACACTGTAACCTCCTTGTCTTTGCGCGCTTCTAAAGCCATTATGAGTGCCACTAATTCTGCTACCTGCGCTGAAAAATGTAAAGGCAATCTCGCGCTTGCTACTACTTTGGGTGTCCCGTCTAATTTAATTTTCACCACTGCTGTCCCAGTATGTCTTTCTCCCGTCATTTGGTCTATAGTGGATGACCCGTAAATAAAAAGTATTTATCCCCCCTCAAGGGCATTCTCCCCAACTTTAGGGATGTCGTTATATTGTTCCATGTACATAGTACAATCATGCATATAGTCTCCCTCTTCCATTGGTTCAGCTATAAATGTTGCTGAGTTTACAATTCTGTATCACACTGCCTTTATCGCTGAATTTGAAATTATTACTTCGTATCCATATGCTCTCTGGGCAGCCAGTGTGCTTTTGGGCTTTTCGAGGATCACAAAGAGGGCATGCTCCATGTAAAGTTTGGTGATGCACCCCATTGTGATACTCGCTGACTTTTCTACTGCGAACCTAGCAGCAGCCAAAGCTAGTTTGCATTGGTTTGTGTCTTATGATTGTCTTCTGAGTGAGTACTGCAGTTATCACGACTCCTTTAGAGTGGGAGAACAAGTAGCATTTGTCATTGTAATTGGGAATCCCTAGCACTGGAGCTTAGCATATTGCCTTCTTCAGCACCTCAAATGCTTCAGTCATTTTGTGCGTCCATGATAGGTTGCAGTCACCTCTCTGTGCCTTATGAAACCCGTTTAATAGGGGTCTCGCAAATGTGCTGCAATGGAATACCCAGGCTCTGCAATTATTACAGACGCCCAAGAATTGTTTCATCCCCCTCAACGTTTGTGGCAGTGGCGTTCTAAAGATCGCCTCAGCTCTCTCTGGCGTTACCTTTCGGCCTTCCTGCGATATCAACTGTCCAATGTACAACACTTCTTCTTGGCAATATTGTAGTTTTGACTTGTCTACCTTGTAACCCTTTTCTGCTAGTACAGTCAACAGGTGCACTGAGTCATTTCGACACTGCTCTTCGGACTTGCTGCAAAATGTGAGAAACCAAAGGTGTCTCTTACCTGCTAGTCCCCAGGGATCTCTCCCTCAGGTGGCCAGGGCATGGCCATCGCCTTTGGATCCAGACCCTGGAGGTGGACCAGTGCAGGAGGATCACCTGGCGGAGGGGAGTGGGGCTGGGGCAGCCGTTGGCGAGATGCGGTATTCCTCCCTTTCCCATACCCAGGACCCCTCCTATTTCATAGGATTCTCCGGGGCACCAACTCACCCACATTGCATTGGACATGTCCCGATAATTGTGTCAGGCAGAGTCAGGCACTAACTCTAAGTGCATACATCTGATACCAAGTAGCTCTCTTCACACGGATAAAAGGCAGGACATAGAGACACATTCTGAGCAAGGTGGAACATGAGTAAGAGCAGTACTTCCGGGGCAAAGGCAAACCGACTGGAGCAGAGCAACGGACCGAGGGACGAGAGCTACGGGTGGAGAACCTCAGGAGTTCCCTGCAGGAGGTTGTTGCTTCCAAAAGGCTGAGAAAGACAGGTGGAAAAGGCCAAGTCCCACACAAGAAGGCTGCATTGTGTTTCAAGGATGCCAGCAACCCTCCCGGGTGAACGGCAGAGATGGGGAGTTGGGGAGGTGAGGCCAAGCCTATGGTGCTAACCTCGACTCGTAAAGACAGTAAAGACAAGAAAGAAACACACACAGCCGGTAAGTGGGCAAGCAATGTGAGAGATCGGTGTATGCTAAAGAAAGATTGACGTGGCAACATTATATTGCACAAATGAAGGCTGCACGTGTGTGGATGAGACGCGAAGAAAGGCAGACCTGTGAATGAACTTTGAAGTAACGATAGCTGTAAAGTCAGAAAAACTGAGTAACAGAGTAGTCTGGCGAAAGGAAGTAGCCCACTCGAAAGTCTCAGTGAAAGATGAAAAGTTTGTAGCGATATAGTGAATGAACTGTAAGAGCAAGGTGATTGAAATTGACCCTGAGAAAAGGGGAGAGTAAAAAGGTGAACTTTGAACTTTGGTGCATAATACAGTGAACTACCCAGACCAGGAAGTACTGGGGCAAATAACATAGTAGTGTGAGTTGAAAGCTGGAAAGTTGAAGCGGTCCTGCTGATGTCTGTAGAAAAACGCACATTTGAAAGTCTTCGACACCAGGAAACGGTCCGAGCCTGACTGAGGGAGACCGAAGGTTCAATAAGTTAGGGGAAGCTTGGGGAAGTGAACCCCTGCAAGTGTTTTGTTTTGCTGTGAAAGATCTGAGCCCGACTGAGGGAGACTGATGTGAACATTTGCTTCAAGAGGTCTGAGCCCAACAGAGGGAGACCAATGTGAACTTTTGCTGTGAAAGGTCTGAACCCGACTGAGGGAGAATGATGTGAACTTTTGCTTTAAGAGGTCTGAGCCCGGCAGAGGGGGACCGACGGGAACTTTTTTGGTGAACTGTGTTTTGGAAATTGGAAATTAAGACTTTGACGTGGAAGGCCAGGCGGGCCTTGATCCACGTCTTGAACTGTCTTTTTGTTAAGAGCCTGAGCCAGAGTTTATCATCTTGCCTACAGGGACCGACCTTACTCCATGCTGTCCAACGTGGGGAGGAGAGCTGACTCAGCCACATGTATTCTTTATATTTGAACACTGACTTTCCTTTGCATACATATTCTCCCTTTCACACTTTTTGTACAATATATAGGGCAGACATTAGTTTTTTGTTAGTATAGGCCATTTTTATTTGACGGACTGAACTAGGACTGTTTTATTTATTATTTGATGAGTGAGACTACTCCCATCTTAGCTTCTGGTTTCTATTTTCTATATAGGAAGGAATTCAAGTCCTGTAACTCTTCGTGGAGTGGTAAATAAAAGAAAGTGTTCTTCAAATCTATTACTGAGAAATGGGTAGCTTCCGGCATAATGCTACATAGAATTGTCGCCAGATTGGGAACTAATGGAAATTCTGCTTAAATAATTTATTTCAAAGAATGTAGATCTTGAATAAAACACGATGATCCCCCCTGTTGCCTTCTTCACCGGGTACACGGCTATATTACACTGTGACTCCGAAAGGGACTAAAATGCCTTGCTTTATTAAAGCAGCAATCGTCTCATAAATTCATTTGTCTGCCTTCCTGGATAGAAGATATAGTTCCGCCCCTGGTAAGATAGCCCGTGGCTTGAGCTTTATTTTGACAGTCTGTGCCTTTCTCCTACCACGATTACTGTCATCCATGCTCGTCCTGTGCCGTCAGTCCCATGCAATACTACTCTGCAATACTACTCTCTCGTCCTTTACTAGAACCGCCTCCAGGTTTATTGATATCACCTGCCCTTCCCTCTCATCTAGGGGAACCTCTGGTCTGTATAAGAACTTGTTGGGTATACGTAGCACCTTGCCTTGTATCCCTGGAAGCCATGCTATCAGTTCTTCCACTCCATACTGAAATAGCTCAAGGTTTGCTGACACGCCTCTCTGTACAATCTCCCCGCAATATGCCTGGATGAGTTCCCCCATGTTCACGTAGAAAATTCCTTGGGTTGAACATACTATCCCCTGATCAGTGAATGAGATGGCCATGTTAAGTCGTCTCACCATGTCCCTACCCATTATGTTTACCTGTGCCTGTCGGGAATATGGCATATTCAGTTCATGTTCTCCTATGGAAATCGTAAGTTTGTCAGTGAAAGGAACCAAGTCTGTAGCCCCAGAGAATTGCAGCGCATTCAAGGCAATGCCTGACCTCTGGTATCTCCCCATCCAAATGCATGATTGAGTTGCTGTTACGCTCACCTGGACCCCACAGGGAGGTCGATCGGACCCGGACAGCTGCGGTCTCCGTCAATGTGATGCGTAGTGCAGAGATGACTGTCTGGACTGGCCCGCCTAGTCTTGTCTGCTGGACCCGAAGAAGTATTTTCCTGCAAGTGGAGACACGGATTAGCCACCTGTGGGTTTTAGTGATGGCCTCCCAACTGTTCTCGCTCTCCCCCACTAATCACCTCCGATATCCCCTTAGTAACCTCACCTTATGTTTGTAAAAGATGAGCTCTCCATCCTGTGTGTCTTGCAGGGGCGCGTAGATACCAGTTACTTCACTTGTTTGAAGGCATTGGGAGAGTTCCGGTAAGCATTGACTCTGAAGTCCCAGGCGGGATTGGTAAGTATCAAGTTCAAAGAGTTCAATGTGCCCGATGTTCACTCTTGTCCCCTTCCTTCCTTAAGTTGCAACTGAGTTTGTGAGAAGAAGGTCCTGTAGCTGCTGCTGGCGTTCAGGTAAGAGTCTGTGTTTCCCAACGCTGTCCGGTAACTATTGCATGCGTTAATGTGTTGTTTTTCTCCCTCTTTACAGATGCAGCATATGAAGATATGGAGAATAAAACCGCCGGTGGTAAATCAGGTAAGTCTATGGTGGTAAGAGGTATTTGTTGATTCCCTTGGCTCACCTTGTTATTCTTGTGCCCCTAGGTGCCGGAGTACGGCGAAGAAATGATGGAGACAGTGCCGGATCGAAAGATGCTCTGAGAACTGGTGAGTATGGCACTGTGCTGGAGCTGGCGAAGCGACGCGTGCAGGACTGATGTACTTTCCAGGTCGGGAGATGAAATGGATCCGGAATCAGGTGAGGAATTTGAAATAAGTTTGTTTTCTAACCTTGTCCTTTTCTTCCTCTTTATTCTAGGAGCTCCGGATTCGAGGCGGGCGTGGCAGAAGACTGGATGCTGGCTGCAGGCACGCTGCTGGGTGCAGAATAACACGAAACATGTGCTGCTGTTCAGGCATGGTTTAAATAGCCTCCAAAGTAGTCCCAGGAAAGAAGTTCCCCAGGACCACACCCAAGTAAAAAATAGTCCCTGTAGTAAAATAGTCCCATCTAGGCCTCACGTTGGCTTGGATTTATTTGCAACATGGTCTGCATGAGGTAAGTACTGTCTATGAGCCTGGCTCCTATGGCGCCAGGACTGATTTTTATTATGAGCCTGGTGCCTACGGCGCCAGGACTGAACCCAGACAGCCCCTAGCTGGGGTTTTTGTAAATGTCTGGATGCCTGCTCCCGGGGCTGATGGGCTTGATCCGGATGCCCGGGGGTAGGCATCATGACAGCTGCCCCCATATCCACAGGAAAGGAGAAAGTCTTGTCACCCATTATCACACCTATACTGGGTTCCTCTTTCAGATTGGGTGTAACGGATAGGATGGAACACATCAGGGTCGTCTGTGGGCTTTCTTATTGTGGATACAATGTCATCTGTGTCCTGGTATAAAAGGATTGCCCCCGACTACAGTCACTCCTCCCAGCTTCCGTATGGGAGTCTGCATCGTGGAGTCTGGGTGTGTCATGGCTGCAATCTTCTGCTGCATCGGTGCTTGTTGTACTGGTTGAGGGGGCTGCACATGTTCTTGTGCTTGCTATGCATGTGTTATGGGTTGGTATGGGTGCATTACCATGCTCTGTGTTTACGTGGGTTGTGGCGGTTGTGGCACGTATGTCTGCATGTGCGTGCAATCTTGGTCATAATAGTTGGCTTGCTCTGTCTGGTATGGTGCCTGGTGTGCCATTCCCCCATTCTGTTGTATTCCACCTCCACTCCTGCACATTCACAATATGTGACCCATCCTTCTGCATGTCCAACACTGTGGTGGACCTCCATTGGTCTCGGCTGTCCTCCATTGAAACCATCTGCACCCTGCTGCATCGGGTATACAAACCCTGTTCCTTGGAGCACCCCCCAGTCCCGTTGGCCAGTGGTCTGCATCGCCCCTTCCTACGAAAACTCCTCCAGTAGATTTTGCATATTCTGGGCCACTACTCCCTCTCCCCTCATCAACATCGCATCTTCCATTGTATGTTTCGATAGCTTCTTCTGCACTAAGTTTGCCTCTTCCTGCTTTCTCTCCTCACTTCTTTTTCGCATTCCCCTGCACTAACTGATAATAATGCACTATAGTTAGCTGAATTTCTGATCATGGCTTAGCCTCCATCCCCACTAATTTCTTCAACTGCTTCTTTATGTCTTCTGATAGCCCTTGACATAATATGTGATAAAATAACCCCTGTTTTGTCCCACGTTTCTCTTGTCTCCAGACACCAATGCTATTGAATCTCCTGAATATATTGGAGTGGGTCTTTGTCCTCACTCATTTTGCGTGCTATAATCGCGCTTATGTCAGATGTGTCTGGGTGCTGTACCGTTAGAGCTTGCCATACGGCTGCTCTGCAGTTATTGAACGGTGCACCATCGGGCCGTGTTCTGTGCTGTAACTCCGGGATATCCTGCTCTTTTCCAAACATCATCCGCAACCTCCACAATAATGGCTGAGAGTAGACTCTTCATGTCACCCACTGCCAGTGTTGTTCCTGATGTCAATCTTTCTATCTTATGAATCCATTTCACAGCCCCTGCAGTTAACAAGACTAGCCTACACTTCAAATTATCCTTATCCATCTGTTACCACAGTATATACTGTGGTCGTCCACCACCCTGCTCTAGTAACGGAAACTGTGTCACTCTCATTCCTCCGTCATGTCTCCCCATGTCTTTAGTGACTGTGAATGCCCTTGTCATCTCCACTGGTTTCCATCCTGGCAGGGCTCTGAGCCTCTGCACATATGGAGTAATTTTGTCCGCACTATGCAACCTGTCCCTAGGATGCTGCAGTCATCCCTCGGGTTCTCCCTCATTTCTTCCCCTTCTCCTCACAATGTGTCTCTGTCAGGGCTTACTTCTCTGGAGTGGCGTTGAGGCCTCTCCCTTTTGTCATCGTAATTTTCCTGTCAGTCTTCAGCTGAGCCCATGGTCCCAATACTATTGTCAAAGTCTCCATCTCTTTTGTCCTCAAAGCTGAGCTTCCTTAACATCGGTTTCTCCCATTGTTTCCCCTTCGCGTTATCTGAAGAATCATGTTCTCCCCTCAACGAGGACCCTGTGGTACTCCTACTTGTCTTCGGGGCAACTGAACTGTCTCTTCTGCTCCTATAGAGTTCCCATATTCTTCTTCGGATCCTTCTCCCTCATCGTTATTTAGACATTTCAAGTCTGTTTTAGTGACTGCTGTTTTCTTAGAATATCTCTCTTTCCTTTCATCTTTCTCCTGCTCACGACTCCTACCCTCCTCTTCTTCGCTTGGTCGGCATACTTTAACAAGTCGCTTGATTTCTGACAATCTCTTTTTCCTCTTTATTTTCAATTGTCTCTCCTTTTTTTAAAATATCTTTATTTTAAACCAAGGCAGGACAAATTATCGAAGACATTGCATGAAAACACACCCATAACGTTTCACCTGTGAACCATACCCCACCTCCCCCCTCCCTATCCCGGAGCCCCCCCCCGACCTCCAGCAACTTCCCCAGTCCCTATGTTCCTCGGGGACGGTTGAGGCCCCTGCCGCTCAGGTAGGTTCCCCATCTTTCAGGGTCCATCGTGTGTTAAGCGGTTTAAATGTCAAAGCAGGGAAGCGTTGATCATAGTCCAACACGGGGCCCAGACATTCTGGAAGCGGTGTAGCACCCCCACTCTTGCCGCGGTCACTTTTTCCGCAATTAGGATGTCCCATAGTTTGCCCCACCAGTGGGCTATGCAGGGGCCGTCCGGGGTCTTCCAGAAGCGGGCCAGGACAGTTTTACCTGCCAAGAGGCATTGCGTCATCAGTTTCGCTCCGTTCCCTGAGCGGGGATAGGATCCGGGGGTTGGGACCCCCAAGAGGACCATTTCGGGCTCGAAGGGGAGAGACCGCCCAGTAATTTGCTCAATCCTCTCCAAGCATCGTTCCCAGAATCGCCGGATCTTTGGGCACGACCACCACATGTCAAAAAAGGAGCCCGGCTGAGAGCATCCCCTCCAGCAGGTGGCACTCAGCCACGGATTCATGTGGTGTAGTCTAAGGGGGTCGAAGTACCAGCGCAGCATGAGTTTATATGCACATTCTTTATTGGTGATGCAGGTCGAAGCAAAGTGGGTGCATGTCCAGATATCCACCCAGGTCTGGTCGTCAATCTGGTGGCCCAGATCGGCCTCCCATTGGGCCATGCACCGGGTTTTAGAGATTAAGAAGTCTCTTAGGAAGCGACTATACAGTGAGGAGATCCTGCCGCGGACTGGGAGATCCTTAAGCGTTAGTTCTAAGGCAGTGTGCGGCCGCGTGGCAGCCTGGAGGGTCTGAGGTTGTGAGCACCAGTGGCGGAGCTGGCAATAGGTAAACCTGTCCTCTTCCTGGAGCCGGATGTAACGCTCACCTGATTCCCGTAGAGGCGCCGGTCTTGACTGGGCGTATACCGTATCTTCAAAGGTGATGTGTAACACACGGCTAGCTCTTTGGGCTGGACCTCTGTGCACTGTATGTCTGACTCGAAGGGTAAGATGTCTGCAGATAGAAAATATGGGATTAATGAACTGGGTTATTGAATGTCTCTCTCTTCTTCCCTTTCTCTTCTCCTGTAGAACCCCGAAGGTTAACGCTCTCACCTTAGGTAAGTGAACGCCGTGCTCTCCATCTGCCTCGGGCAGGGTGCTGTAACCAGTTTCTTCACTGGATAAGGGGAGCAGGCCTCTTGACTTCAGAGGACTGCTGTCTGTCGTTTACTGCACGAACGGTAAGTTTCGAGTAATTCTAATGTCTTTAAAGTCTTTAGTAATGATGTCTCTTATTTTGCAGGGTTCCGGCGATGGTGGATGACGGGCTGAAGTGAGTTGAAGATGGAGCCCGTGTGATGAATAGAAGCGCCTGGAAGCACGTAAGTAAGCGCTTGTTGCCTGCTTCACGATGCGCTCTAACTGTCGTTTTATTTTGCAGGTACAAGTTCGGAGCGGCTGCAGGGTGCCGGAATACCCACTGGGTTAGATGTGGAAAGGAGTAATGGCACGTGAGTATTAAAGTTCCCCAATGTCTTTAAACGCACCTTGTTTTGTCTTTCAGATGCGGGATGCAGCGCCGAAGGCCTCCGGAGCGTGCGAAGAGTTGGTAAGCCTTTGTCTTTCAGATGCCGGAATGCAGTGTGAAGACCTCCGGAGCGCACGAAGAGCAGGTAAGCCTTTGTCTTTCAGATGTCGGAATGCAGCGCGAGGCATTGGTGACAGCCGATGGACCAGGTAAGTGAAGAGCTGTCACTGAAGACTGTAATGCTAACCTGTTCTTTCTTGTCTTTATAGGTGTTGCTGAAGACTGGATTCAGGATGGTAAGCCTTTTCCCTTAGGCCCAGGATCAGATGCAGAAGACACGATGAGCGTTCTGCTGCAGAGGATGCAGAATAACGCAAAGCAAGATTCATCCATCGGGTGTGGTTTAAATAGCCTCCTGTAGTGCTTAGGTGTCTCCTTCCACAGCCACGCCTAGGTAAGAAAAGAGTTCCTGCTTTCCAGAAGAGTTCCAGTGTTCTGAACCTAGGGAGTGGCTCCTGCCCCACCCAACAGGAAAAGTAGTTCCAAACAGAAGAGGATCAGAGACTCAACTGGCAGGCAAGTAAGCAGCATGGTCTGCTGCAGGTAAGTCCACCCAAGCATTATGAGCCCGTCGCTTCCAGCGCTGGGACTGGGCATATTTATGAGCCTGGTGCCACTGGCGCCAGGACTGGGTCCAAAAGGTCCCAATTGGGACTGGTTGGCACTCGGAACCTGGGTTATGGATCTGCTTCCAAGGGAGTTGGGAAAACCCTGACCTTTTGGAAGCAGAGATCATGACAGTACCCCCCCTCAAGGCCCCTCCCAAACCGGGCTTCTCCGGGGGTTTTGGCTTGTCAGGAAATGTTTGGTGAAATCTTTTGATTAGGCGAGGAGCATGGACATATTCAGCAGGTTCCCAGGATCTCTCTTGGGGGCCGTAGCCTTTCCAGTCAATTAGGTAAAATAGTTTAGATTTGGAGATCTTGGAGTCCAGAATGCTTTTGACTTCAAACTCGAGTTCTCCATCAACTAGGATAGGTTTTGGAGATTTAGTTAGTCGGGTTTGAGGTTGCACGGGTTTTAATAGAGAGACGTGGAAGACCGGATGTATCTTCAAGTGCGGGGGCAAGTCCAACTTGACCGCTACTGGGTTTACTATGGTAGTGATGGAATAGGGACCAAGGTATCTTGGGTTGAATGTGCGTGGCCCTTTTAGAGGTAGATATTTGGTGGATAACCAGACTTGATCCCCTACTTGATATTGAGGGGCTTCCTTCCGATGTTGATCTGCTCCTTTCTTGTATTGTTCTTTAGCCCTTTGAAGGTGAGAAACAGCTTCCTTAAAGGCTTGGGTGATTGTAGAATGCAGGTAGTCTACTGCTGGTGTTTCAAGATCTTGGAGGGGATCCAACTCCGAGGTTCGAGGGTGACTGTCGTACAAAAGAAAAAACGGGGTTTTCCCAGTTCCCGAATGGACAGAGTTATTGTAGGCATATTCGGCTATCCAAAGGATGTCTTTCCAAGTTTTTTCGGTTTGTTGCAGCCTGCAGCATAAATACTGTTCCAGAGTTTGATTGGTCCTCTCGGTTTGTCCGTCGGTTTGAGGGTGGTGACTGGTCGATAGTCTCACATCAATTTGAGCCGACCGACAGCAACTTCGCCAAAAATGAGAAATAAATTGACTACCTCGATCCGAAATTAGAACCGAAGGAAAACCGTGCAGTCGGACGATGTTTTCGCGAAATTCTCGGGCCAGAGTTGCTGCTGTTGGCAAGCCTTTGAGCGGAATGAAATGCGCCATCTTGGAGAATAAGTCCACGATTACTAGAATCGTATTGTATCCGGAGCATGGAGGTAGATCGGTGATGAAGTCCATAGGAAGCGTATGCCAAGGGCGAGGTGGGATGTCAATAGGGCGTAAGAGGCCTGCTGGTCTTTCCTTTTGACTCTTGTTTTGGGCGCATACTCCACAGGACATTATAAAGTCTCTGATATCTTTTTTCCAAGACGGCCACCAGAAGTAGCGCTTGATCTTTTCTGAGGTCTTGGCTATACCGGGATGTCCTTCCATTAAAGAATCGTGATAACATGAGATTACTTTTTTCTGTAAATCTGTGCTGGGTAGGTATAATCGTTCTTGGAAATACAATAAGTTGTCCTTTACTGCAAAGTCCTTTCCCTGCAGATGCCAATTCTGTATGTCTGTTGGAGTTACAAGTTGCCTGGCTTTATCCTTAACTTCCTCTATGGATTGTGTGGCGATTACACCCAGAATTCTTTGTTCGGGAATGATTGGTACAGGTTTAGGGTTGATCAAGTGTTCTTCCACTCCCATCCGAGAAAGGGCATCAGCTTTACCGTTTTTTGTACCAGGTCGATAGGTAATTATGAAGTCAAACTCGGCAAAGAATAATGCCCAACGGAGTTGTCTAGAGGATTGGGCTTTTGCGGTTTTCAAATATTGCAGGTTTCGGTGATCCGTAATCACAGTAACGGTGTGTCGGGCACCCAGCAGATAATGCCGCCAAGCCTTAAAGGCAGACTTGATAGCCAGAAGTTCCTTGTCCGTAATCGTGTAATTGATTTCAGGAGGCGAGAATTTGCGGGACCAAAATGCCACGGGATGCAACTGATTGGTTACCGGGTCCTTTTGTGATAGAACTGCCCCCATGGCAAGGCTTGAAGCATCAGTTTCCACGATGTAGGGGAGTTCGGGGCGAGGGTGTTTTAAGATTGGTGCAGAGATAAATTTAGTCTTCAAATCCTGGAAATCTTGTTCCGCCTCGGTAGACCATTCAAAACGTTTGTTTTTCTTTAACAAGGCAGTGATGGGCTGGACTATTCGAGAGAATTCGGGGATAAACCTGCGGTAAAAGTTAGCGAAGCCTAACATGCTTTGCACACCTTTTACGGAGGATGGTGATGGCCATTTGAGAACTGCATCGACCTTCTTTGAATCCATACGCACTCCGCCAGGTGATAATATGAATCCCAAGAATTCAACTTCAGTCACGTTGAAAACACATTTTTCCAACTTAGCGAAAAGTTTGTGTTGACGCAATCTTTCGAGGACCATTTTCACGTGTTTCCGATGTTCAGATTCCGATGAAGAATAAACGAGGATGTCGTCAATGTAAACAACAACACACACATCTATGAGCTCTCTGAGGACATCGTTCATAAAATATTGAAAGGCGGCCGGGGCATTGCAAAGTCCGAAGGGCATGACCTGATATTCAAATAGCCCATACTTGGTGCGGAAGGCCGTCTTCCATTCATCGCCCTCTTTTACTCGTACCAAGTGGTAAGCTCCTCTAAGATCCAGCTTTGTATATATGCATGCTTTTCTGACTTGGTCCAGGAGTTCAGGGATCAAAGGTAACGGATATCTATTCTTAACGGTGATCAGGTTCAGGGAGCGATAATCTATACAAGTTCTAAGGTCTCCTTCCTTTTTTGGAACGAAGAACAAAGCTGAAGAAGCAGGGGACTTGGAAGGACGAATAAACCCATTTGCCAGGTATTGATCCAGGTATTGTCGAAGGTGAAGGTTCTCAGGCTCGGTGAGGGCATAAATTCTACTACAAGGAGGAGTAGATCCAGGTATCAGGTCTATCTGGCAGTCATAAGACCTATGAGGAGGTAGAGAGTTAGCCTGATCCTTCCGGAAAACATCTTGGTATTCTAGGTATTCGGGAGGTAACTGGGGAGTCTCTGAAGAAATTGCTGCCAGTGCAACACCAGGTGGAGGGTGACAAGTAGAGACACATTCTGGAAACTGGACCGTTCTTGCTCGCCAATCGATCAGAGGATTGTGTTTCTCTAACCAAGGTATTCCTAGAATAATCTGAAACTGAGGGGCCTTGATCACATCGAACACGATCTTCTCATGGTGTCCATCTTGACTTACTAGCGTCACTTCTTGAGTGGTATGCGTTACTGGCCCGGAGGCTATCTCCGTACCATCCACCGTAGTAATGACGTCCTTTACAGCCTTGGGACAAAGAGTTAGATTCATCCTCAAAACCATTTCATGATCCACATAATTGCCGATGGCACCGCTGTCGACGTAAGCTTCAATTGCATGTAATCGATCCGGATTATCAGGGCTAATGAGGACCATAGGTATCACGAAATGCGAGGTCACGGAACTGGTTTTCACGCTCGGCAAGAGGACCTCTATTCTTGTCGGGCGAGGTCGTTTCCCTGCTCAGAGTTTGTAACTTTGGTAACTGCAGCTCCGACTGCCTTCTTGGCAGGTTTCACCGGACAGTCTCGAAGAAAGTGCCCTGAGTTTCCGCAATAGAGGCATAATTGCAACTGTTTTCTCCTTTCCCGCTCCTTTTGTGTTAGAGGACCTTTCAGACCCCCTATTTGCATGGGTTCCCCGGAGTCTACTCCTTTGGAAGGAGTTGGCGGTTTGGAAAATACTCGAGCCTCAAACTTGGAACGATCGGCCTTCCTGTTCTGCAGTCTGTGATCTATTTGAATGACTAAGTCTATATAGTCCGAACAATCTTGTGGGGGATTCACTACTTGGGCTAACACATCTTTGAGCTCTCCACGTAGACCTCTATAAAACAGCGTAATCCTTTTGTCCTCAGGCCATTGAGTTTCCACTATCAGTCTGTTGAAAGACGCAATATAAGCCAAAAGGTCTTGATTACCTTGTCGCAACGAAAGAAGCTCATTGTCCAAGGCCTGCCCCTGGGAATGTCTTGCGAACAGTTTTTCCATACTGAGCTGAAAAGCTTGAAAATCATGGAGGACCGGATCATCTTGATTTACTAGAGGGATCGACCAGTCTGCCGCATTGCCACTAAGGTACGAGAGCACGAAAGCTACTTTAGCTTGATCAGTTGGAAAGGCTGCTGGCCGGCATAAGAAATGCAACCGGCACTGATTGATAAATACTGCAAACCTCTTTGGGTCACCAGAAAATCGTTCGGGCGGAGCCAGAGGTACATTCCCAGGTAGGTTGATCTGCACTGGATTCATAGAGGATGTAGAAGGAAGATTTCCCCCAGATGCGGGTAACGGGGTCTGTCCGGCTTGTGACTGTAGCAATTATCTAGCGAGATCATCTGTTCGCTCCTTGGAAATAATCAGTTCCCTTCTTAGAGCGTTCGTTTCCTGACGGGCTGCATGCACTTCTGCCCTTAGTTCCCCAAGTAACTGGGCTAGTTGGTCGGTATCCGAGGTTTCCATAGCGCCTGGACGGGAGTTTTGTGGTAGGCTTTGCGTTCTGTAACGCTCACCTGATTCCCGTAGAGGCGCCGGTCTTGACTGGGCGTATACCGTATCTTCAAAGGTGATGTGTAACACACGGCTAGCTCTTTGGGCTGGACCTCTGTGCACTGTATGTCTGACTCGAAGGGTAAGATGTCTGCAGATAGAAAATATGGGATTAATGAACTGGGTTATTGAATGTCTCTCTCTTCTTCCCTTTCTCTTCTCCTGTAGAACCCCGAAGGTTAACGCTCTCACCTTAGGTAAGTGAACGCCGTGCTCTCCATCTGCCTCGGGTCAGGGTGCTGTAACCAGTTTCTTCACTGGATAAGGGGAGCAGGCCTCTTGACTTCAGAGGACTGCTGTCTGTCGTTTACTGCACAAACGGTATGTTTCGAGTAATTCTAATGTCTTTAAAGTCTTTAGTAATGATGTCTCTTATTTTGCAGGGTTCCGGCGATGGTGGATGACGGGCTGAAGTGAGTTGAAGATGGAGCCCGTGTGATGAATAGAAGCGCCTGGAAGCACGTAAGTAAGCGCTTGTTGCCTGCTTCACGATGCGCTCTAACTGTCGTTTTATTTTGCAGGTACAAGTTCGGAGCGGCTGCAGGGTGCCGGAATACCCACTGGGTTAGATGTGGAAAGGAGTAATGGCACGTGAGTATTAAAGTTCCCCAATGTCTTTAAACGCACCTTGTTTTGTCTTTCAGATGCGGGATGCAGCGCCGAAGGCCTCCGGAGCGTGCAAAGAGTTGGTAAGCCTTTGTCTTTCAGATGCCGGAATGCAGTGTGAAGACCTCCGGAGCGCACGAAGAGCAGGTAAGCCTTTGTCTTTCAGATGTCAGAATGCAGCGCGAGGCGTTGGTGGCAGCCGATGGACCAGGTAAGTGAAGAGCTGTCACTGAAGACTGTAATGCTAACCTGTTCTTTCTTGTCTTTATAGGTGTTGCTGAAGACTGGATTCAGGATGGTAAGCCTTTTCCCTTAGGCCCAGGATCAGATGCAGAAGACACGATGAGCGTTCTGCTGCAGAGGATGCAGAATAACGCAAAGCAAGATTCATCCATCGGGTGTGGTTTAAATAGCCTCCTGTAGTGCTTAGGTGTCTCCTTCCACAGCCACGCCTAGGTAAGAAAAGAGTTCCTGCTTTCCAGAAGAGTTCCAGTGTTCTGAACCTAGGGAGTGGCTCCTGCCCCACCCAACAGGAAAAGTAGTTCCAAACAGAAGAGGATCAGAGGCTCAACTGGCAGGCAAGTAAGCAGCATGGTCTGCTGCAGGTAAGTCCACCCAAGCATTATGAGCCCGGCGCTTCCAGCGCTGGGACTGGGCATATTTATGAGCCTGGTGCCACTGGCGCCAGGACTGGGTCCAAAGGGTCCCAATTGGGACTGGTTGGCACTCGAACCTGGGTTATGGATCTGCTTCCAAGGGAGTTGGGAAAACCCTGACCTTTTGGAAGCAGAGATCATGACACCGGAACTTGGCCTTGCATTGTTCAAAGGTGCAGGGGGTGTTCCCCACATATAGTTGCTCTAGGGTTTCGAGGCCGCCTTCTATCCAGTTCCGGAAGTTGAGTGGATGCATCCCTGGCGTAAAATTCGGGTTTTGAAGATCGGGGAGAGGGGGCTTTGGCCTCTGGGGATTCCCTTTTGTTTCAGAGCCCAGTCCCAGGAGGTTAGGGTGTGCTTGGTGGTCAGTAGGAGGTTGGCCCAGTGCTCTCTCTGGGCGGACTGAAAGTGTGGGAGGAATCTGAGGGGGGGCGGAAGCTGCGCTTGCTCCAGTTCTACCCATCTAGGGCGGTCTGAGAGTATCTGCCAGGCCCGAACGTGAGCCAACTGTGCTGCTGCCCTGCAGGCCCGCAGGTCTGGGACCCACATTCCCTCCAGCCTGGAGCTTCCAGTAAGCGTTTTAAGGGGAATTCTGGCTTTCTTACCTTTCCATATAAACTTCAACATTTTCCTCTGGAGATCCTGGAGTGCTGCGTTCGGGATAGCCACTGCAAGGGAGGAATACGCATAGAGGAATCTTGGGAGTAGATTCATCTTGGCGGCTGTAATCCGCCCATTAGCGAGATTTCTTGAGTGGCCCAGCGCTTTAGACCCCCCTCCAGTTCCCGGGACAAGCTGGGGAAGTTGCCCTGGTAAGTGTCTCGCGGGGCTGCTGTGATGTGGACTCCCAAATAGGGAATAGATCGTTTCTTCCAGGCGATTGGGCATAGCCTCGAGAGGGCTTCTCGCTCTTCGCGCTAGAGGCTGACGCCCAGGGCCACCGATTTGGCAAAGTTAACTACGAAGCCGGTAACCTTCCCAAAATTAGCCAATTCGCTCAGGGCTTGTTCTGCCGAAATGATGGGATCTGAGAGCGACAGAAGCACGTCGTCAGCGTACAACGCAATCTTGTGCTGCGATGACTCTACTTGAGAGCCTCTAGTTCTGCCTGATTCTCTGGGCGAAGGGTTCCATAGTCAGTGCAAAGAGAAGGGGTGACAGAGGGCAGCCCTGCCTCGTCCCGCAAGTCATAGAGATTGGAGTGGATAGGGCATCATTGATCCTCAGGAGGGTTTTGGGAGATTTATAGTTGGCCATTATCATAGCTCGGATGGTTGGGCCAAAACCAAAGGCCGCCAAGGTGAGTTCCATAAATGTCCAATCGACTCTGTCAAAAGCTTTAGTGGCATCCAGGGCCATCAATGCCAGGCCCTGGGAGCTCCGGTGGGCTATTTCGACCAGGTTCAGGGTACGCCTGATGTTGTCCCCTGCTGCTCTGTTCCGGATGAAGCCCGTTTGATTAGGGTGGATTATGGTCGGGAGGATGTGTGATAGGCGAATGGCCAGGATTTTCCAGTAGAGGTTGGCATCTATGTTCATCAGGGCGATTGGTCTGTATGAGGCTGGGTCTCTCGGGTCTTTTCCTGGCTTGGGGAGGAGAATTGTCGTAGATTCCTGCATGGATGGGGTCACCGTGCCTGTTTCTTTGAAAGAGTTGAAGAGCGACACCATGGTGGGGATTAAGTGGGGTTTGAAGATCTTGTAAAATCTTGGGGAGAAGCCGTCCGGGCCCGGGGCCCGAGCCTTCAGAGACTTGATAGCTTCATCGACCTCCTCGGCTGTGATTGGGGCCTCTAGGCTCTCTCTCATTGCAGCGGGCAGCTGAGGCAGGGTCGTTCCCCGCAGGTACTCCCGCTGTGCAGCCCGGTTTTGTGGGGGCGCGGTCATTACTTGGGTGATGTGATCCGTGGCCAGTTGTTGTTTCTCCTGTTCAGAGTAGTGCATCCTTCCTTGTGGGTCGCGTAGTCCTGCGATTGTATTGGAGCGCCTTGCTTTGGCCAGTTTGGCTACGGGAAATTTGTTAGCTTTATTGTTTTTGGCGTAGTACAGTTGTCGGGTCTTGGCCATTAGTTGCGCGGTGTGTTCCGCGTAGTGGGCTTCAAGTTCTTTGCTAGCTGTGCGGATTGCCTGCTGTGTTTTGGGAGACCACCCCTTCCTCTTCTGCGTCTCCTCTACTTCATTCAGTTCCTCCTCGAGGGCCAGCCAGGTTTGTCAGCGGTTCCGATGGAAGGCCGCCCCTTGCGCTATCAGGGCCTTCATGACATCTCAGTTGTTGGCGGGGGAAGGTGTCCGTGACTGGGTTTTCCTCCAGGAAGTTTTTGATCGTGGATGCGATTCTGTCCCTGACCAGCATGTCGTTAAGAATCAGATCGTAGAGTGACCATCTGCGTGCGGGGTTGGCTCCGGGGTTTTGGGTGTGAAGTTCCATGATTATTGGTGCATGGTCTGATAGAATTCTCAGGCCGATGGAGACCTCATTAGCATATGCGAGAGTCTGGGGCGAGGTTAAGAGGAGGTCAATCCTTGAGAACGTACGGTGATCGTGGGAGAAAAAGGAAAAATCTCTTTCAGTCGGGTGAAGCACCCACCATGCATCTATCACATCTAGAGTTCTAAACAGACGTAGAAGGCTGAGGGCCAGTGTGAAATCTCCCGTAGTAGGGGGATGGGATTTGTCTTTGGTGGGATCCGGAACCCCATTGAAGTCTCCCCCCAACACTGTTTGGCCCTCTGTGAACCCTGTGAGGGAGGTGCCCAGAGCATCGTAGAAGTCTGCTTGGCCTGAGTTGGGGGCATAGGCCGAAACAAAGGTGAAGAGGTCCCCCATCAGGATGCATTTTACTGCTACGAAGCGGCCTTCCGGGCATGAGATTGAGTCCAAGATCTGAGGGTTTAAGTCTTTCCTAAAGAGAATTGCTGTGCCCCCCCTCTTGGTTCCCCCTGAGGCAAAGAATTGGTGAGGAAATAGACGTGAGCGGAGGTGCCCAAAGTCTGCCGGGAGGAGGTGGGTCTCCTGGAGCAAGGCCACTCCGGCCCCATCGTCTTGTAGGTTTTGTAGAATCGACTTGCGTTTCGGGGGGGCATTCAGCCCATTGACGTTTAGGGAGAGGCATCGCAATGTCTGGTGCTCAGGAGCCTGTGTCCCCTCCGAGGAATGGGCTGGCGGGAGGGGGTGGGGGACAGGCTAACATCCGTCGCCATAGGTGAGGGCTAAAAGTGGGTTGTCCTGCTCTTGGGGTTTTAACAAGGGCCCCCAACGGGGGGCAATTTTATAACTGGCGGGGTAGGCAGCATTGTGTGTGCAGGCAGTCCCCTGGCCAACAGGGCCAATCGAGTCGATCGAATAACTTGGGTTTCCAAGGACATGGAGATGGTGCGAACCTTGGAATGGGCATGAACCGTTGGTGAGGCCCGCCGTGTTGAGAAGCGAGGTTGGCGGCTAAATCGGGCATGATAAGTTGATGATACAGACGTTGGGCACTTGGACCATGGGGGCCTCCCCGGGTCCCGTGGGGGATCCCCGGGGGGTGTCTATCGCCTCTTGTTGCTGTGGGTGTCTCTTGACCCTGAGGCACGTCCCGGCCGCGGGGCCGCCTGGGACATCCGGAGTCCCGCCCGGGTCCGAACTCGCTGAGGCGGCCTCCTCAGGGCTGGTCGGGCACATGATCCTGCTGGCGTCTTCCAGGTGGCTAATCCTACGTAGAGTGCCATTATATGAGAATTGCAAGGCTGTCGGGAAGAGCCACCTGTATCGAACCTGTCGCTCTTGGAGGAAGGTGGCCAGGGGTCGGAGTGCTTTTCTCCTATTGAGAGTTAGGAGTGAGAGGTCTTCATAGATCTAGAGCGACTCGCCCTGGAAGAAGATCTCGTCCTGGGAGCGACTGATGGCTGAGATGGCCTCTTTCGTGGAGAAGAAGTGGACCCTGGTGATAACATCTGGGGGGGGGGTCCGAGGCAACCCCCCGACGTGGGCGCAGCCTGTGGGTGCGTCAAGGAGTAGTAAGGATTTGTCCATCTCTGGAAGGAGGGCTTGGAAGAAGTCCCCTACATATTCCGCTAGCTTTTTGTCCGGGACTGAAGATGGGATTCCCAGTATTTGGAGGTTGTTGCGGAGGGCCCTATTTTCCAAGTCCTTCTGTTTATACTCCAAGACTTCGCACTTATCCTGCAGGGCTCTCACTGCTTGTTGGATCTCCCCCAGCGTGGATGCCTGATCCTGGGAACGGTCTTCGATCTCCCCCAGCCTCTGCTCCACCTCCGTTACTCTGTGGTCGGTTTGCTCCGTTTTGGAGGAGAGTTCAGACATGCAGGATCTAAATTCAGCTTTAATATCCACCATAAAAGCTAGCAAGTCCTTCCTGGTGGCCGGGGGGTCCCCTCCCTCTTGGTGGGTCTGTTCCGGGGGGCCGGAGAGGTCAGGTTTATTTCCTTTATCTGAGGCGGTAAGCATGGTGGCTATGTCCCAGTGTTGGCTAGCCTTTGTTTGCTTAGAAATGGTGGTTGGGCTCGGGGCTGTAGATGATGTTGGGAGGCCTCTAGGTGCGCCTCCACCCAGATGGTACCTAGGGTTCTGGGACGAAGGGTCCAAGGACTTCTGGTGCGGCACCTCCGGGGAAGAGGAATCAGGCTTGGGTGGTGCGGTGGGCAGGGGCGCCCCAGGAATGAGAGGGTCGGGGGACGAGATATCCCCAGATTGGGGGCGAGCCTGGACGTAGAATGCAGGCTCTTCCACCTGAACGCAGGTCTTCTCGAGGGTCCGACAGGTCAGAGTGCAGCAAATGTGATGTGGTGGCCAGGGCCCGCTGAATTGTTGGAGTAGGTTGCTGGCAAAGGGCGGGATAGGGCCTTCTTGTTATAGTTGTGTCAAGGGAGAGGCAAGGCCTCCGCTCCGCTGTCCGGGTAGCGCGAGATCAGTTGGCAGCGCACCCCAGGAGGCAGAGGGGGCAGGCCGCGTGGATCAGCGAGCCCCTCCGGGCTGGATCCGGTGGTGTTGAGGGTCCGGGGAGCAGGTAGTGCCAGATGAGTCTAGGAGGTCCTTTGAGTGGTGGTGATGGCCCAGGCCAGCCCCCGCTTTTTAACTGAAGCGGAGGGAGGCAGGGCCCTTGCCGTGTAGCCTGGAAGCAGGTGCTGGATAATCCCCACTCGAGTCCGGGGAGAGGAGAGAGAGAGTGTCCAAGGCGAGGGAAGCCTCCAGGGACGGCCGGGGAGGCCAGGGGGAGGGGTGGCCAAGGTGTGCACCACACTATCACCTAGCCAAGAGAGTAACAGCCCCCCCTGGGATCCCCCCAGCCAGCCTCACCTGTGAGCGCAGGAAGCGCCATGTCTTCGTTGATGCTGCCGGTGCTTCCCCTCGTCCCGAGGGCCTCGCCGCGAGGAGCCGCTCCACACGGTGCTGATTTTGGGGCCGGCATTAGGCTCCTCCCCCACGGCTCGGGCCCCCGCCTGGGCGCTCGCTGTCAGTGTGCCCCCGGCCCCCGCCGTCCAGGGTGCCCCGCACACAGCCGGCCATATGGGGTCCGCAGGGGGCTAGCAGGGTCCCCCACGTCGGCTCCGGGGATTCCCCTCCCCCGCTGAAAGAGCGTCCGCCATCTTGGACGCCAGGATCGGGCCGGGGACTCGCCGCCTCAAGGTGGATTATCTGGCCCAGCGGGAGTATTAAGCTCCCAGAGTCGAGCTGCAGGTGCCCAAGTTATTCCGATAGCGCCAGGAGTCAGGATGGCCCCGCTCAACGAATTAAAGCCGCATATTTGTACAAAACACGGCAGGCCTCGCACGGGTGGCCTCAAGAGAGCAGCCGCATCGGTGGCGCTCCAAGCCACGACCCCTGTCTCTCCTTCTTTTGCTTGGCCTTCCTCATCACTATCTCCTCTAGCTCCCTCTGCCTTTTCTTTTCTCTCTCTTCTCTTTCCCTTTCTTCTGCTCGCTCTCGTTCTCTTCTCAACCTGTCCTATCCCTCCTTCTCTTCCCTTTCTCTTCTCTGTTCTTCCTCCTCTGCTACCACTTGTAAAGGATCGGCAGGGACACTCCTAGCAGCTACCCCGATCAACAGCAAGATGGTACTTTGGCCCCAACAAAATCCCTGCTGCAAGAACAGAAGACTCAACCATAGAACAAGGTTTACTGTCTCTATTATCAATCAAAATGACAAGGATCACACTAGAACTGCATCTCGTTCCAGAGGTTCTCATCCTCCAAATGTGGCTTACTCCGTTTTAAAGGCTAGTGATGTCACAAAACAAGTTACATCCCAAAAAACCTACCAGGGCAGGGAATTGGTCAGTTTAGAAAACTGTTTTTGTAATACATAGGGGTTATTCTGGTTATTGGATTGCCATATCTGTTGGCTCCTCCTAGGACCACCTGTAAATGTTGCAATTACAAAGTTGCATGTTAACAGGGAAATTATTGGCCCCTGCAACATAGTGTGCTTAACGTGAAAGGTAGCTAAGGATTGGACAGAACAGGTCTTCTCAGCCTTGGGACCTTGGACAGCTACCAGGCTGAGTGAAACTGTTCAAGGCAGTGGGAACGATCACGCAGGTGCTGTGTGTTCCCAATAAGCTGCCATCTCTGATTGCCTAAGCCCTGAGAGCGTACATCCAGCTTTGAACCTGTGTAGCAATTGTATCTTCCACCTCTGTTTCGATGGGAACAGCTTTCCCCCATCTGCCTCAAATTAATATGCACTGGTGTAGTCTTCCGTGTGTTTGGACCACAAAATGGAGCTCTCCTGCTTGTAATTATGAGGATTTTAGGGTACATTCATCGCCTGTGTCTTATCACCTTGGTAAACTGGAACATTTCTGACTCTGCTCGTATTTGGCTAGGATGTGCACTGTGTCTGTGCTGGATGCTCTGTCAGTCTGCCTTTAGCTGAATCAGGCTGTCAGCCCCTCCACGTATTCAAAGTCCGTCTTGCTTTCCCCATTCACTACAATGCACCTATGGCTTCCATCTTTGTTCGTATGGTTGTCCATGTTAGTCGCAAATAAGCATGTGCAAGCTAACTGTACGTATTCTTGGCGTCTTGCTGTATCCACTTAGCAAAAAATATTTGCAGGGGTGTGTATCAGTCCTCTATCTGCATGAGTCATAAGCATTTGTTTTGTGTCTAGCAGTAATAAACTAGAATGTCTTTGTAGCTTTATGCATGGATGCTTATATGCTTCATGTCTTATGCATCTATGTTGCGATATCAGTAGTGATGTCATCAGCTTTCAGAGGTTATAGTAAGTCAACTTGTTCGATAGATGACAACTGTATCCCTTCCATATTGTCAGTTGGATACAGTTTGAAAAGCTGTCTGAGCTAATAACGTTTATCACATCTGCGATACATCACTGATGGCGATGAAGGGCCAAGGATTGATGTACATTCTAATTTCTCTGCCTTCGGGCTGCAAGTCGAGTGGGGGTCATGAGGGCCACATTTGGATCATCTACTTCAGGTGCATAGAAAGAGAGTATTGTTACCAGGCACCCATGGATTTCACCCCTAATCATAATATATCTGCCGTCAGTATCCCTTTTAGTATCGGTGTGCTTAAACACCAAATCCCGAAGGGAGAAGCTCTAACGCAGTCCAGCCAGAGCTCCAGGATGGTCAGGGGTGATGTCCCTGTCCTTGAGCATCTGTCTCCCATGTGGGACGATCATTCCAAAGTGCAGCGGCAGTCCCAGGGGACCCCAGCTGGGTCCCCATCCCTTCACAGAGGGAAATTCGGTAACGTAACTCAGCCAGAGCTCCAGGTTGGTTGGGGGGTGATGTCCCTGGGCTTGGGCGACTGTCTCCCATGTGGGTTGAACATCCCCAAGCCCAGCGCTGGTTCCAGGGAGGCCCTGCACAGCCCCTGTCCTTTCTCGGAGGCAGAAGCTATAACGTAGACCAGCCAGAATTCCAGGATGGTCGGGGGTGATGTCGCCAGTCTTTGGCGCCTATCTTGCATGTAGGTCGACCGCCCCCAAGTCCTGCCTGGAACTCTGGCTGGGCTGGGTGCATCTTTTCCCTCCGGGGAGGGATTGTCACACTGCTGCGGCTCTCTGGTGGGGAAAAGCTGTAACAGAGGCCAGCCAGCGCTCCAGGATTGTCGGGGGTGATGTCCCTGGCCTTGGGCAGCTGTCTCCCATGTGGGTTGACCGTCCCTAAGCCCAGCGGCGGTTCCAGGGATCTCCGGCAGGGTCTCCGTCCTTTCCCCAGAGGGAGAAGCTGTAACACAGGCCAGCCAGAGCTCCAGGATGGTCGGGGTCATGTTCCTGGATTGAGTGGCTGTCTCCCATGTGAGTCGACCATCCCCAAGTGCAGCGCAGTCCCAGAGAGCCCCAGCAGGGTCCCCATCCCTTCCTGGAGGGAAATTCTGTAACGCAGCCCAGCCAGAGCTCCAGGATGGTCGGGGATGATGTCCTTGGCCTTGAGCGGCTGACTCCTATGTGGGATAACTGTCCCCAAGCCCAGCAATGGTTCCAGGGAGCCCCGGCAGGTTCCCTGTCCTTTCCCAGAGGGAGAAGCTGTAACACAGACCAGCCGGAGCCCCAGCATGGTCAGAGTCATGTCCCTGACCTTGTGCGGCTGTCTCCCATGTGGGTCGACCATTACGAAAGTGCAGCGGCAGTCCCAGGTATCCCCGGCAGGGTCCCCATCCTTCCCCGGAGGAAATAACTGTAATGCAGCCCAGCTATCTGCAAACATTTCCCTAAGATTGATCTGCAACCAAGTAAGGGAAACTGCAAAATCATGGGAAATGCGGATGAGGGCAATGGCCATATGGAAACCCCTACCACCCAGAACATACTTTTTCCAGATGGCCTAGTGGCCATTGTTGCCTCCCAAGGTGATCAAAATAGTGGCCCAAACCTCCACATTGCCCTTCCAGAGAAACAGCAATGTTCTGCTGGCATGGGGGGCAATTTGTGGCCTGACCCTGCAATTGTGTCCCAGCCCACCAAAATACCACCCCAGAACACCCACTCCCGCCCACACTATCAACAATCCAGCTTCAGTCCCACCTGCCCCACTGACAATGGGCCCTAACTGTAGAATAAACAAAAACTACTTGCATAACAAAGCAGATGCTTCTAGCGTAAAAAAAACCTGTAAACAAAACCAAAAACATTCATAATCTGTGGTCAGCCCAGCAAAAACAAATCCTAACTATCACGCTTCCTATCACTGCCCCCCTTTCAAGCCATCCCTGATGCTCTAGTTACACTCGCCCCCCATAAAAACACATTTGCCCCCTCCTAGGAGCAGATTGGTTTACACTGCCAATCTGCCCTCAGGGAGGGCTAAATTACATGTCCCATCAATTTAGGGCAGGAGAGGGGATGTGTCATGCCTGCTAATCCCAGGGCCGCTACTGCTAAGCTCTGTCCTCCTGTAATGCATGCAGTCAGGTTTACTGACGATTCCCGAGCAAAACCTTCGCCATAGACATACAGAACAGCTGCTAAGCCATTCTACACACAATGGAAATTGCTCGGTCGGTTGCCGTGGCGACTATGCGGCAGCACGATGGTACGTCGCTTGGAAACCACGCTTCCCCATGATCACGTGGTACGGCACACAGTAAATCATATGGCAACTATTTAAACACTAGCGCTACTGCAATCAGGTGCTTCTGATTGTCTTTTCCTACAGAAGCTCCATCGTATCCAGCGTGTCTACACATTACCTGTTTCCTCTCGTGAAGACCTCGGCACTCGAATTTTGGATTTCCTATTTGTCTCCACCCACGGCTTTGTTGCGACTGGATCCCTCTCGACCTCGGATTGTCAAACAGACTGGCTACTCTTGCTGAACTGCTACGTTTACGTACGTACACTGTCAATTGAACCACCCAGTCTTGCTTTCTACCGGGGTTAGTGTTTCTTCACAATTACAGCTTTGCGTTCTATTCTGAGGCTACACCGGGGCTCCCATTCTCTTACGTGGTTGCCGTTGCACAATTCCAGCTTCATATTCCTTTAAGGCTCCAGCTAATGGTTGTGCCTCTTCCGCCAACACAATTAGCCTCTTATCTTTTAAAGGGATATCTGAAGTTGTATGCATTGTTAATTTTACAAACTTCCTGACGCTACATATGTTTCTCAAATCTTATGGTGTACTCCCTTCACTTCCTACATTGCAAATAAGTGCACAGAACTTTCTGCAGTCTTACCCAGTGCACCAACCCGATACTAGAGCGACCCTCATGCCGTACAGGTTTAGTCCCTTACTAACCTTGTTTCCTTCTACGGTGACACCTTGGATTGCTTGAACCACCACCTTCCCATTGGGTAACCCGTTTGCTACGGTAAGAAGACTGTCAGATGGCCAATACTCAGAGACAGGGGGGTAAGGATACCACCTTGTCAGTTTCATTGGTTTTGTTGGCCTTCCTTGCTTTCCTAGGGGGACCTAGAGGGAGTTCCGTACCGCTACCACAGGTGCCTGTGCTCTTACACTTACAGGTTAGTCTGGTTTCATTACAGGCTTATTTAAATACCCTGAAGTATAGTTTCTGATTTATACTTCTTCTTCTAGCCTGGTATACTCCTAGGCTTCGGATCCCGCGCCCTTTCAAATGATGTGCTCATCTAGCTTTTCACATTCATGGTAGCTAGTAGGGTGTATCGTTGGGAAGGTCTGTTATTTGATTTAGAGGTCGCAAATTCCTGGTCTTGTCGTTTCTTCATTTGAAGCAGAAGAGGTAACACCTGATATCACCAGTGTTGGACTTCTCTCTGGTAAGCCATTGTATTGCATAGTATTGGCTTGTGATACTCATGACAGGAAGGTGCTACCACCACCCCTTTCTTACAAGCCAATCCTGGTGGTCTAGTGACCCCCACACCCAAGTAAAACAACATTTGCCCCTTCCTAGGGGCATTGCCAGATTACACTAGCAATCTGCCCCTAGGGAGGGCTAAATGGCATGCCCCATCCATTTGGGGCAGGAGGGGGAGTGGGCCACACCCATTTCATAAAGCCATACCTGGTGGTCTAGTGACCCCACAAACCCCAGGAAAAACAAATGAACCCCTTCCTATGCCAATCTGCCCCCAGGGAGAACCATACAACATGCCCCCCACCATTTAGGGTAGGAGGGGGAGAGGGCCACCCTGGTGGTCTAGTGACCCCTCCACCCCACAGTAACCCTTCAATATTCTTTTTTTGGGGGTTTACCCCTTTCCTAGGGGCAGATTAGTGTGCCCATCTGCCCCCAGGGTGGGCAAACCGTAATGCCCCATGCATTGGGGGCTGGAGGGGTAGAGAGTCGTATAATGAGTGGCCCCCTGAACCCTCCAATTCATCCCTGGTGGTCTAGTGGTGTTGCTGGACGCAGATCGAGCGCTCTGTGCCCAGCAACACTTCAAGGAAGGTGTCATTGGAAAGGGGAGAGCCTCCCCTTTCCAACGACACTTCTCTCGATCAAAATGGCATAAAAATGCCAGAGACCGGGGGAAGGTACGTACCTTCCATTTCCCCGCTGTAGCCACAAGCAGTGCCATTTTCATTCACGCTCACGTCAGCGCGCATTACGCATGCTGATGTGAAACTTAAGAAAATCCAACCCCTGGGTCGTGAGGAGAAACCTCCTCCTCGCATAGCCCAGGGGTTGGATTTCAGGGATGTTTGATCGCTGTGCTGCAGCAATCACACAAACCCAAGTGCTTAAAAGGAGGAGGTATCTCGTCCTCTGCACTGCAAATGTAGTGCTGAGGATGAGTTACCTCATCCTTAGTATGTAAGGGGTTAAATAGGTGTCTATAACCAACAACATGACACCCTTGTCTCAGTCTCCTACATGTAAACCCTAATATATGGTGTGAGAGGTGGGATGTGGCCCAGTTGACACAAGCTGGGGGACTGTAGGGTATTTTGTGGAGATTTGGGGCCTGACGGTATTTTCTTACCGCCGAAATATAACTTAGCAACAATCACTCCTTGTATTCAGATTGGGCCATGTACGACAATAATACAGTGAACATGCATTATTTCAGCACCCAGGCATGCATATTTGGTATGCGTGGGTGGTAGGCGCGGTTGGTGGTATTTTGGTGAGCATAATTCCCTTGTTTTATTTGTGGCCCCAATGTCCAAAATCCCTTATCTTTGCTTAGATTTTTCGTGTAATCACTAGAGAGACCTCAGACCTACATTTTAGGAATACCACATTTTTCAGTGTTAGTGTGCCACCATGGGCGATCTCACTGACTTATTTACGACAGAGAGCTATATATGGTAATCTTGTGGTAATTTCCACTACCTTATATACGGTAGGGAGCTATGTTCAGAGAGTCTCTCTTCCCGTTGACTCATGTACCTCCAACGAGCTATGCTACAGTCACTCACAACTGTTCATACTGAATCTGACATGCACACATCTGTCTTAAAATGACCATTGCACTGTTTAAAATCTCCCCACATCATCAGCATTGTAATGGTAAATAGTAAATACACCACCTGTCTGTTTTCAAATATTTTTCTGTATTATAAAAGTTGCAATTAAACACGATCTCATTCTTTACAGAAATAAATAAAATGGTACAGTAAAAGCATTGTCTATGACACACTGCAAAGAGAGTGGCGGAGAACAGAACTCAAATTGCAACATTAGCATTTGATTAAGGCATGCACAGGAATCCTACACTGACTGCATATTACCGTACACACTCAGCTCCCACACTTCTGTAATTACCTTATCTTTTTAGTTGTTCTCTTTGGCTGTTCTCTTTGTGAATGTGGCTCCCTTGAAGATTAACTCCAGTAAAAAGGAACGCTTGCCTTCTCAAACCGGGGTCATTGCCTGGAATTCTCAGCTTTTGCAGATAGGAACGCCTCAGCCAGTGGAAAGGTCCTTCTTTTAGCTCTCCCCAATCTCGACTGCCTTTCTCCTTTCTCAAAAACCCCCCAGCAAAAGCCTGATCACTCCCTCTAGCATGATACTTGCTTTGACGCTGCTCCAATCAGAATTAATCACGCCATCTCCTCCTTCTCTACACAATGGCTCATTTTTATAGTAATACTTTGTAACCAACTGATTTCCTGTAGTTATGTGGACAGGGCAGCAGAGAGAACAGAAAAAAAAATGGATGTGCGTTTAAAAGTTCGCTTTCAGAATAGGCCTAATTCTGCAGTGGAGACACATTTTTATTAGTGGATTATGTTTCATTAGTCATGTTAGTTGTCAGTAAGGTTAGTTATTATTTTCAAATGTGTCTCTCGCACCATAGGCATTTCAGGTGAAAAATAGTGTGCATTTTTGGGTGTGCACATGTGCTTTTAACTGTAAAAATAGATTTGCATCTTATATGTTAAAATCGTTTTTGACTGAATGGCCTGTCTTTCCTTGTTAACTAGTTTCCACTTCCATTTCATTTGGTATTTGTTCAGCTGCACAGTCATGTAAGTCAGCTAACCCTTGAGCAATTGGGCTCTTTTTATTTTGTCCATATCTCACTTCTACGGGAAAACCTTGTAATGCCAGCGTCCATGAAGTGATTCTGGATTGTGCTAGATTGCCTGATCTAATTCTTTTACTCTCTAAAAATTGCAAAGGTTGATGATTTGTTTCAATAATCACCTTTTCTCCCTGAACAATGGGGCGGAAATGTTGTAGCGCCCACACAGTGGTTAATAGGGCCTTTTCACATTCATTAAATTTCATTTCAACTTGGGAAAATGCCTTACTTGCATATGCAATGGTTTTGTGATTCAAATCGTGTTTTTGTGATAACACTGCTGACATACAATGTTCAGAAAAACCTATTTCTATAAAGAAATCCCTGTCCTTTATGGGGTATGCTAAACATGGTGCCTTTACAAGACATTCCTTTAATTTAGCCACTGCATCAGACTGCCCTCTTTCCCATTTCCAGGGAGTATTCAGTTTAAGCAGTTTAGTCAATGGTTGAGTGATTTCTGCATAATTTTCAATGAACTTTCTGTTATAGCCTGTCATCCCTAATAAACTTTTTACTCCTTTCACATTTTTAGGATCTTTTAATCTTTGTATGGCCTCTATTTTCTTCCTTTGTGGATTTAGCCCATGTTCAGTCACTTCATGCCCTAGAAAGTTCACTTTTTTCTTGCACCATTGTGCTTTTTGCAAAGATACTTTGGCGCCTGCTTTCTGCAATTGGCCAAGTACATGTCTTATTTCATCAAAATGGCTTTTCAGGCTTTCATTTTTTATCAGGACATCATCCACATAAACTATTGTTCCTCTTTCCGCTGCATCCGGCATGGCCTTTCTCAAAAATATGCCAAATTCACTCCCACTATTGATGTACCCGAATGGAGCTCTACGCCAGGCATATTGAGTCCTGTCAAATGTAAATGAAAATAAGTGTTGTATCTCCTCTGCCAATGGCACGCACCAATATCCAGAGGTGAGATCTAATGTGGTAAATACATTTGAACCATGTATCTGAGCTAGGCCCTGATCAATGAATGGCAGTGGCCATCTAGATATTGGTACTCTTTTATTTAACTCTCTTAAGTCTGCACACAGCCGCCATTGACCATTTGGCTTTAACACACCTAAAATAGGCGTATTGAATGTGCTATGACTGGGCCTGATTATTCCCCGTGATTCCAAATTTTTTATAATCTCTGCCAATGATTCTAAACATGCCAGCGGTAGTCTATACTGGCGTACAAACACTGGATTTCTGCTACAACCTTCTGGTAGTGTGGCCACATGTAAATCAGTTAAACCACAATCATAAGCATCTTTTGCAAATACATCCTTAAACTCCATAAATATTTTCCTCAGGTCGTCCCTATCCTTATCGCTGTCACATGCATCCGCTAAGGAGATCTGCTCTTCTACCATTCTGGAAAATTCTGGAAACTCTTCTGGTAAAGGAATCTCAGCGCTTTCCTCTAACTGTGTGGCTGTGTCTTTTTGTAGAGCTGCCACTTTTAAATATTTTGGCATATCAGCTTCCACTTCAATGGGCTGATTTCCTGTTTCATTTTCATTTAAATTAAATACTATGCAATCCTCTTGAATGAAGCACACTGTCTCATTTGAACCATAAGGATACACAGAATGAATTTTAAATATTCCTTTGGGCTGAGAGTCCAGGTGTTCTGGCAACTCGCCCTTGGCATCTACATATTTTTCAGGAATATTCCCAATCACCATGTTATTTAAATCTGCCGTATAATGTGACTTTTGTATGGCCATTCCTAATGGGGAGTTTTCCTCTAAATGAATATCCTGACAACCTTTATTATTTACCATGATTTTTACAGATCCCTCACCAATGTCTACCAATGGAATGTATTCATAATCCAGGCCTTGCTGTTTTATGGATTCATTCAGGCATACAAATGCATCAGAGCCTTTCATCTGCTGTCCATTTTTGCATTTCAGTGTTATTGCAAACTGTTTTGTAAATGCAGGAATAATAGTATTTTTCCTCATTTGTAATTCGACTGCATAAGGAACCAGTTGTGCACAATGATAAGCCCTTCTTTTGTCTTCAAATTCAGGTGCCGGACCACCTAGGCGTGACCATATTTTTTGATTAAGGAAATCTAACACCATACACATTCTGTGCATGATGTCATTGCCCATGTAAAATTCATTTTGTGCTCCACTCACTATCCATACATTATGGTAAATTGTTTTCTGCCCAATGCTAATTTTAAGCATGCATCTGCCTGCAATTCGGTTTTCAAAGTCTGGACTGTCCAACCCAGAAACATATTGGTTTTTAATCCTAAATTTCGGGATTTCTTCCCTCTCCATAATTTTTTGCAACAATTTCTCATTAATGAAACTCCTTTCATGTTCAAGTGCTAAAGTGGCTTTTATTGTTTTAAGATAATCATTTATACCAACATGAACCCATGGTTGCTCATCTTCCATGTGTATTTCTGCCAGAGTGGTAATGTGTTTTTCTGAATCTGTTTTAGGAGCAATATTCTGTTTGCATGTTTTCTCTTTTAAATAGAAACGTAATGTGTGCTCATCTATGGCAGTCTGCCAATCTTTCCTTGGGTCCAAGTATATTTGTACAGGTAGTTTTTCATTGTCGCTCTGCATTTTGTCTTGACACATTAATATAACAGTGGCACTAGGTATGCAGCTATTCTGGAGATATACCTCCACAGCATCATTTGTTTTGGCAACGGTGTGACATTCATTTATATTGCTGTTTTGTGATTTTAGTTTCTTAGGCCTCAATGGTTTTTTGGTTAAGGACCACAGCACTCCATTCACCCCATCTATGAGAGGAGACAATCTTTTCAGGCAATCTGTCCCCATCAGAAATGGAATTTCACAAATAGATGTGATCAATACCTCTTGTTTCATTCTGTGCTTTCCTATTTTTATGTCAATCTCAGTTACACCTATGATGGGCACCTCCTCCCCATTAAAGTTATGCACTGGGCCTTGATTTGCCTTCACTGTGATCTGACTCTGTGGAGGCCTCCCTTCATTGATACTCTTTACCAGCTCCTTGGACATAATTGTGGCCTGTGCGCCAGTGTCAATCATAGCGAAGGTGTGGCATTTTTCTTCTACAGTGATGGGTGCATAATATCTGTCCTCAACTTCCTCTAATACACATAAGAAATGTGAATTCTTACTGATTTCAGGGCTCACCTTTCTCAGGTCTTTTTCACTTTTGGCTAAGCACATTGGTAAATGAAAAGACATTTTTCCCTCCTTTTTACCCATTTCTGTGCGAGATATTTTATTCATTTCTCCATGTTCAGAGGTTTTTTGGAGTGTGGCCACTGTTCGCCCATCCATCTGGGTAACATCAGAGACCACATTACAACCTTCCAACTGAACATGTGTAACAACATCATTCAGCAATTTGTCATTTTTTAATTCTGTGCATTTGTGATCATTTAGTGTAATACCAGCCCTTTCAGCCTCTTCAAAAATATGTGGCTCAAAGAATTCTTCAGGTGATTGACTTGTACCCTCCTTGTGAGTATTTCCTTTTTCTGTCTGTGTTTGGTCATTGTTTTGCTTGCCCAGGGAAGGAGCTATGGCATCCCCACTTACTCCCTGTTCACTGGTATTCCCCATGCATGAGTCATTTTTCTTAAATCTGTTCCTTTGTTCTTTTGGAATTCCTAATGTTTCTTTTTCATTTGTGCAAATCTTTACTGTTTTATTTAGCTCTAAGTTAAACCGTACCTCTTTTTTAGAAGTATTTGCACTTTCTATCACAATTTCATTTACTGGTACTTTCATTTTTAATCCATTAGGCATCTCAGAGTCGTTATGCAAAATTATATCAGAGCAATCTGTCATTTTGGCACTGCAGTTATCATGAGTACTTAGTCACTTTTCGGAAGCCCCCCGGTCATTGCTATGGCCATCAGCCCCCTCTTTGGAAGGTTGTTTTTGCGCTGTATAGAGCTTTCCTATTTGCTCAGCTAACATTTTCACTTGGGCCTCAAGGCACTGGAACCTTTCCATCTCTCTAGGATCCTCTTTCTGTGGCCTAGGTCGATATTGGTTGTTTTCCCCCTGATTGGATCTATTCTGATACCTCTCAGGTGATTGATGTCGGTTGGGATGGTTTCTGAACTCTTGATTCATTTGTGGAGGGGAGCGGGTTGCACCCATTCTTTGATTATAGTCCCCTGGTGGGGAATCATTGTACTGGCGTGGACTGTAGTTCACGTTTTGCCTCATGTCCTGTCTCTCAGATTGTGGGTACTGGCCCCTATGTTGATTTCCATTATCAGTAAATCGATCCACATATCGGGGCCTATCCTGATTACCATATATCATGGTGTTGGGATCAAACCTACTCTGTGTCCCCAATGACTGGTAGGGACCATCATTTCTTTGATCTTGATTTTGTCTCTGGTTATTGTTCATACCTGCCATATCAGGCCGATATCCTACCCGGGGTCTATCCCCTAAATACCTAGGGCTGATGTAGCTCTCTCTATTACTAGGATCATGTGTTTGGAACATTGGTACAGGAAATGGCGATCTTTGTTGATTACCCCTTTGTTCAGGTGTCACATTATTTTTACCTTGACTTTGAGCAGACTCAAGGGACATTTTGGCTGACCTGATTTCCATTACTGTGGCTGAGGGTTCTTTAGATTTAGGCCTAGTATCTTTCATTTTATCACTTTCTCTACCCTGACAATAGAGTACCTCATATAGCTTTGTGCTTTGATGTACAATCCATTCAAGGGACTTGTCACGGTCAAATTCACGGACCAATTGGGATATGATGTCTTTCTGTAGCCCATAGAAGTATGCAGTTTTAAACTCATTGGAATTTGAGTCAAAAGATACATCAAAGCGAGAGAATGCTCTTTTTAAGTCTTGTAAAAATTGACGAGGGGATGTATTAGGTCCAGCAGTAATTGTGTACGCGACTTTCTTTGCCTCCTGCAATGACTGAAAAGGAGAAAAATGACGCCTAATTTCTTTTTCAAACTCCAGCCATGTCATATTCTGCTGTTCATTTAATCCCCTTATGATGCTGGCCGTCGGGGCATCTAAAGTTAAATGAAAATATTGTCTGTACTGTTCCTTAGGTATCTGGAGTGCTTTAAAAATGTCATGCACCGCTTCTAAGTGATCCTCAATGCAGCATTCACCTCCCTTTTTAAATGGTTTGATCAGGGCTTTAATGGATTTCATTATTTTTATGGGGCTACTTGTTGCAATACATGGAATTGCACTATTTTGTGAGTCAATCCTGTTTTCAGGTGTATGAGATTGGTGACTGCCCCCAATGGGAGTATCAAATCCCCCAAGGGCGCTGCAACCAAGTTCAGTCACCGGCCCAGTCACTGGGGCACTAGCTCTTTGGGCAGAGCTAGAATTCACCTCCACTCCATTGAATGTGGTACCCTGCCGCCTCTCCTGGGACCTGGGAATGCACATTTGCTGTTCTAAGTCCTTACACTTTTTAAGGAGTCTGTTGGCTTCATCATGCAAATAATTATTTTCATCACTCATTTTATTAATCACCTCCTGCATTTCGCACATTTGCATTTGGCATTCATTGAACTCTTTATTTCTCTTGTCTCTTTCTTGGATCATTTTAATCATTTCTTGTTCTGCACTCTGGAGATCACCTTCTTTTTCACAATGTTCTTTTTGTAAAATCTGCATTTCTGAAACAACCTCATCTTTATCCTGCCTAATGTGATCCACTAAGGCTTTTAAGTGTGCCAATTCTTGCTCACTATCTTCAAATTGTTTCTTGCTTTTGGATAACTGAGTATCAAAGTCTCTGCATTTTAATTGCATGTCTTTTTGGCATACATCCAATTCTGCTCTCAACATTTCCTGATTTTTACTTGCCCCCTCTAATTCAGTCTTTAACCTGTTAATTAGCTGAGTATCATTCTCTTGCATTCGCAGGGACTTGTTTAAAATAAACCATATTTTGCCGCATAGCCGTATTAAACAGTCTTTCTCTGCACTTTTATCGGCTGCATTCAATAATCTTGTAAGGCAGACCTGAATTATGCTGCCTTCTGCAAAAATATTGTCTAGTTTTTCTTTCTGCACCTCACCCTGAATGCGGTTACTCCATTCTAACGTGCTATTCGAAGACCAATTCCCATGTGCAAATAACTTTGCCTCTAAATATTGCACTAGATCTGAGAATGTGGTTTCCCTTTGTGACATTCTGAAATTCGTTTTTAGTGGCACACTGCTATTATAAAATGGGTTCCCTTTAATGTGCAAATGGCAGTGTGAGACACACTTGCCACGCCCAGTAGGTGCTCTATGATCACTTTCCCGGCCTGCAACGCACCATAAATATGTAGGTTATTTTGTGGAGATTTGGGGCCTGACGGTATTTTCTTACCGCCGAAATATAACTTAGCAACAATCACTCCTTGTATTCAGATTGGGCCATGTACGACAATAATACAGTGAACATGCATTATTTCAGCACCCAGGCATGCATATTGGGTGGTAGGCGCGGTTGGTGGTATTTTGGTGAGCATAATTCCCTTGTTTTATTTGTGGCCCCAATGTCCAAAATCCCTTATCTTTGCTTAGATTTTTCGTGTAATCACTAGAGAGACCTCAGACCTACATTTTAGGAATACCACATTTTTCAGTGTTAGTGTGCCACCATGGGCGATCTCACTGACTTATTTACGACAGAGAGCTATATATGGTAATCTTGTGGTAATTTCCACTACCTTATATACGGTAGGGAGCTATGTTCAGAGAGTCTCTCTTCCCGTTGACTCATGTACCTCCAACGAGCTATGCTACAGTCACTCACAACTGTTCATACTGAATCTGACATGCACACATCTGTCTTAAAATGACCATTGCACTGTTTAAAATCTCCCCACATCATCAGCATTGTAATGGTAAATAGTAAATACACCACCTGTCTGTTTTCAAATATTTTTCTGTATTATAAAAGTTGCAATTAAACACGATCTCATTCTTTACAGAAATAAATAAAATGGTACAGTAAAAGCATTGTCTATGGCACACTGCAAAGAGAGTGGCGAAGAACAGAACTCAAATTGCAACATTAGCATTTGATTAAGGCATGCACAGGAATCCTACACTGACTGCATATTACCGTACACACTCAGCTCCCACACTTCTGTAATTACCTTATCTTTTTAGTTGTTCTCTTTGGCTGTTCTCTTTGTGAATGTGGCTCCCTTGAAGATTAACTCCAGTAAAAAGGAACGCTTGCCTTCTCAAACCGGGGTCATTGCCTGGAATTCTCAGCTTTTGCAGATAGGAACGCCTCAGCCAGTGGAAAGGTCCTTCTTTTAGCTCTCCCCAATCTCGACTGCCTTTCTCCTTTCTCAAAAACCCCCCAGCAAAAGCCTGATCACTCCCTCTAGCATGATACTTGCTATGACGCTGCTCCAATCAGAATTAATCACGCCATCTCCTCCTTCTCTACACAATGGCTCATTTTTATAGTAATACTTTGTAACCAACTGATTTCCTGTAGTTATGTGGACAGGGCAGCAGAGAGAACAGAAAAAAAAATGGATGTGCGTTTAAAAGTTCGCTTTCAGAATAGGCCTAATTCTGCAGTGGAGACACATTTTTATTAGTGGATTATGTTTCATTAGTCATGTTAGTTGTCAGTAAGGTTAGTTATTATTTTCAAATGTGTCTCTCGCACCATAGGCATTTCAGGTGAAAAATAGTGTGCATTTTTGGGTGTGCACATGTGCTTTTAACTGTAAAAATAGATTTGCATCTTATATGTTAAAATCGTTTTTGACTGAATGGCCTGTCTTTCCTTGTTAATCTGGTAACACATATAGCAATGCACCGCACCCTTGTGGTGGTGCTGCAAAAAAAATGTGCTACCTGTTCAGTAGTGCTGTACTCTGTGCTGTTTGCTACCTATGTAGTAGTGCTGTACTCTGTGCTGTTTGCTACCTGTGCAGTAGTGCTGTACTCTGTGCTGTAACATGCCAAATATCCTTACAGGACCCAGAGAAAGTATAACCAAAACCAAACCTTCAAACCATCCCCTACCCCAAAAAACAGTAGAGTTGGACCTCTCCAGTAGTAGGTGGTGCAGTAAAAACTCTGACCCAACTACCAAAGGCCCTGAACAACCTGGGTGTTGGATTCATAGCTACCCCTGCAGAAGCTGCAATAATTTTAGGCTCACCTTCATGGCCCTAACTTCCCAATCCATTTTTCCAGTTAGGAGCGATGTCAAGGGAAATAGTTATGAGCTTTTGAGTCCCTACGACTGCCGAATCCCTAGGAGAAAGAAGCTAATTACCCTCTTTAGGGTATCCATTGATAAAAGAGAATAAAAAAACAGAGAATGAATTTACAACAAAAACATTTACAACTAACAGATATTTCATTAACAAAAATATATATATATATATATATATATATATATATATATACGGAGATGGGGTAAGGGGTTAAAATGGGTGGGGAGGGGGTTGTTGTGGGTTTAAAAACATGGGGAAATGGGGTTAGAGTAGGGACCCCCAAATAAAATACAAACATTACATATTTTGTAGTTATTAAAGTTTTGCTGTAAATTCATTCTCTGTAATTTCATTCGTTAAAATCACATGTAACCCCTCCTTAGACCTTCAGGTTCAGGTCCCTCTTCATCTGGTTACCTATTTAAGCCCTCGGCAGAAAAAAGGGCTGAGACTATTACCCCGCTTATCCTGTGGCAAAACATCGATGTCATAATCTTGAAGTTTTTTTTTAAATATAACTTATTATTGTTTTCAAATGAAACACATAACAAGACAAACAAGTGGTTGCCAAAACTTGGTTACATGGTGTCAAAAACATCACATTAAAATCAAGTACAAGATCACGGTTACACAGGGAGGGGTACTTATCAATTAACAGTTCAGCCTTGCACATGGTGGCTAGAAAACTGTAAACAAAGGAGGTATTGTAACTGTCTCTCATCCCTCCCCAACCCACCCACCCCATACCTTGTGACATTTCTGTGGGCATCCCCTAACATTGTAAATGCGCCATTCTAAGGACGCGCATCTATCAAACGCTGCAGACCAGCGACTTAGTCTTGGTCATTCTGCTAAGCCCCACATTGCAGCGATAAGCCTCTTTGCCAAGCCCAACGTTATAGAGAGGAACATTTTCTTATACCTGGTGAACCCCACCTCCCCCAACTCCCCAATACCACCAGTTTCAGGTACATGGGACCTGGGACACCAGCACCGCAGATAGCCCATGAATACATTTCCCCCAGAAAATCTGGATTAGTTCACAGCTCCATAACATATGGAAAAAGGTGCCCTCTACCCTCCTGCACATCATGCACATGTCAATGACCACTACCCCCACCGTGCCACTGCTTCCCATTAATAATATGCCTTATGCAATATTCTATATTGGATTAAGCGGGGCCTGGCAGCTAGTCCGATGTCCTGTGGGAACATGAGTGTTTCTATCTATTCCTCTGCCTCCAGTGGTCCAACATCCTTCTCCCATCTTTCTTTAAGTCAGGTCAGCTCCTGCGCCCCAAATGCTGTCAATACCTGGTACAATGTGGAGGTGACCTTAGTATCTATTTGTTCTCGGAAGTGATTGGCTTCCAGGGGGAGCACCTTGGAACACCCTCCAAAACGGGAACGGAGAACCTATGACATGTATTAGTTGCAGGTGTCTGTAACGTTTCTTGTTTGGTAACTCAAAGATGTCCTGCAATGTATCAAATGGAATGAGTCGCCCATCCCGAACTAAATCTGCCAGGGCCCGCACTCCTCGCTCCTTCCAACCCGCAAAGTTGCTAATTATTTGTGTTTCAGGAAGATACCTATTGGTCCAGAGGGGTTGTTCCAGCATTGGTTTCCCTCCCAATCCTGTGTGCCTGTGAGCATCTGCCCATATCTGCTGGATGTGTAGTGTCATCAAGGGGAGATCTGTGGTCCCCTTCCCATCTCCAAACAGTACTTGCTTGGGTGATTTCTGTCCCATTCTACTTTTCTCACCTGCAATGTGGGGAAGCCTGGGGTCACCGTGGAGTCAATTATTCACTACCCCCAGTTGCACTGCCCAATAGTACCTGTGAAGGTAGGGCAGATCAGTTGACCCCTGCCATACCAAATGTTGGAGAGTTTTGAGTGCAATCCATGGCTGTATCCCCCCCCCCACAGCAGACCCTGAAGTATGCATTGATGGTTATAAAAAAATGTTTGGGGACCTCTGTAGGACATGAAGAAATCTCAGGAGTGTCAGCATCTCCGCCCTTGCCCAACATCGTCAGTGGGCGAGACTGCCAATGAATTGTGTCTGCAGAGAATCTATCCATCACCGGCTGCAGGTCGCGTCAGACGAAGTCTGTGGGCCCGGGCTTACATGGATGCCTAGATATTTGAGGCAGGAGACTGAAACTGGGTATAGACACAGCCTGGGGATCGCCTCGCCCCCCACACCCTGTAAAGGGAAGAGAACAGATTTTTGACTATTTACCTTAAGTCCTCCAAACCCCAGATACTCTGCTAGTATATTCGTTACCGCGGGACAGGAGATCACTGGCTTACTCATATAAATGAGGAGATCATCAGCGTAAAGTGAAACCCAATCCCCCCACCCCATGGCCATGTGAATCCGGCCCACTCTGGCATGGTTCTACATTTAATGGATAGCGGCTCTATGGCCAACGTAAACAACAGTGGGTAAAGGGGGCAGCCCTGCATGGTCTCCCGTCCCAAGGCAAAGACTCTGGAAGACACGCCATTGACTCGCATCAAGAGCCCCGGGGACTCATACAACAGCCTGACCCATGACATGAAACCCTCCTCAAATCCCATCTGACCCATAATATCCCATAGAGAGGCCCACCCCACCGAGTCAAAGGCCTTCTCAAAGGCCATCGCCATGAGAGATAATGGGTCCGGTTTCACTGAGGCCTGACTGATGGCGAACTGCACTCTGCAAAGGTTCATGCACATGGATCTAGAGGGCATTTACCTGCATTGGTCTGGGTGCATTAGGGAGTTTTATCACCCCCAGCAGACCGTTGGCTCAGACCCGCGCCACCCATTGATCAGTGATATCTGCCTGTACGAGACACAGCGTTCAGGTGGCTTCCCTGGTTTCAGCAGCACCACAGTGCATGCCTTCCTGAGGTCTGCGGGGAGATATCATCTCACTTATATTGCATGAAAAGGCTGTGCATCGGACCAACTATCAAGTCTCCCAGTTACTTCCGAGTTTCTGCCTGGAATCCATTGGGCCCTGGGGTCGTGCCGGATTGTAGCTGAGTGAGCACGCCTGCCACCTCTTCCTCTGTGATCTCTGAGTCATGCCCCAGTGCTTGCTGTTCGTGAGACAGGGAATTGCCACTGAATCAAGGATGCGTGGTGCCTCCACTGGTGGTCCCACCTTTGTGGGACAATACATCTCCTCATACAATGATGCAAATGCTCCGACGATATCCGAGTCCTCTGTTAGCGTCCTCCCCCCGCGGCTTGTATGGCCCTTATGTACCCCTTCCCTCCGTCAAGTCTCTAGAGCCTGGCAAGAATTTTCTCTGCCTTGTCCCCCGAGTCATTCATTTGGCTCTGCACCACCCAGTGTGTCGATTTCACGCTGTCCAGAACCACATTGCGTAGGGCTTCTTGTGCTGTGAGTAGAGCCTCTTGTGAAGGCTGAAACCCTGAGGTCAGAAATTCCTCCTCCACCCTCACCGAAAGCAACTCGGCCTCCTCCATATCCCAGGCATGCTGGCGGCTTCTGGCCGCCACCAGAGAGACTGCCTCCCCTCAGAGCACCGTCTTATTGCCCTCTCATAGCATAACCAGGCCTTCAACTGACCCCTTTTGAAGGAGAAGTATTCCGTCGTCTTTTGGGATAACCCTCTAGTACCTCGGGGATTCCCAGGTAGTATGCGCTGAGGCGCTATTTGACCATGTGTCTTGTCCGCCCACTTTTAAGCTCCATGAGAAGTGACAACCCTATTAAGCTTCAGAGGGTAGGTTTAGTTGGGTATTTCAATTACGAAGTCTCAAGAGAAAGTCCACAAAATGAAATAACCCATCCCATGAGACTAGGAGGCCAGATCTATCCTTCAGAAGGAGAGGCTAAGCTGGACTACATTTTGAGTATGACCAGGCCAAGGGCGAGTCCTCGTGGGAAAATGCCAATCTTTCCAATACTCTGACATCTTTGAAAAGCTCCTTCCTGCTAGAAATAGAAAAGCCTGGAACCCCAGAGGCTATCAGCAGCAATGCTCTTTTGGTGACACATACTGGAGAAAGCTATGGTGGGTAGGGCTTCTCTCACCAATGGCAACATCCTTGAAGGGTCTGTGGGTGACTCATGTAGTGAGCCCGAGCAGGTTGAAAAAAACTATTCCTTAGTGGTCTGTTGGGGTAGATGTTTTAGGTCCCAGCACGGAAAAGAGGTTTACACTACATACATTGTACTAGGCCATGGTGTGGCTGGGTTAGATGCGATGTTGCAAATGTGTGTTCAATGTAGTTAAAATAATTGAAATTAGTATTACTTTGTATTGAACTTGGACACATTTAGATTATACTATGTATTGTGCAATGTACGCTTTGCAGCGTTGAGAAGAATAGTGGGGAGCTTTTTTGCATGCGAGAGAGGAGTTAATTGAAGGGGAAACGAACATCTGAGAATTCAACAATGGTTTAGATTGCAGACACATTTAGGGCACTGGGAAATATGGGGTTCTCTGTGGGAACATGGGGACATTGCAGAATGCAGGTTTTACCCAGATCCTGGATTCGCTGGGATAGTTTTTTGCATGGTTTTGGAGCGCTGGATGACATAGGTCATGAAAGGGGGTAGAAAGCGAACCGCATAACGGGCTGAATGTGAAAACAGAACGGAAAGCCATTTTGTTCGATTTTTATGGCCGCATGGGTTCTTCGATGCAAAGTGTCATTTCCAGTTAAATGCAGGGTCAAATTGAGAGCTGATGGTTTATGGGCTTACAGGGAAATAAGCAGAATGTATGCCGAAAGGCTGTATGACTTTAAATGGCAGTTGCAAATAGGATTACGTGCAAGAACACAGGAAAAATGGAATGGGATGCTTGGAGCATCTAGGAGAATTAGGATTTTTACTGCTGCTTCAAAGGTGTGTTTATTTATTTCTCTCCCTCCCAATGCCTTAACGTGTTTGTGGAAAGCCTTGCACTATCACCATTTGGGTTAATGGATTTCTGTCACATGGACTGAATAGTAAACAGAGTTATTCATGACCGACTACACCCGCGAGGAGCTCATCCCTTCGACCAGCATGATGACTATGTGGACTCGTTCAGCCTCAGCGACAAGACCATCATGTGCTGACTATTTGGTTCCACACACAGCACCCCTTCCAAATGATGTGACATCTGTTACCTGCAGCTTCCTCTTTGTGTGCATCGAGCGCCAAGTGGAGTGTGAGTTTCAGCTTCACACAGCTGATTTAAAATGGTTGTAGCAGCTCTGAAATTGTGTTGTTTATCTGGTTGCTAAGCAACTCAGCGTGGACGCCGCAGAAGGCCCCAAGTATAAGGTCCCTGTCCTGAGTTTGTCAGAGCCGGGAGGAGTGGAGGGCTGCCTGGTGCCCCCTAACCTTCTCGTACAACACTGTAAACCTCTACTGGACATCTCCCGAACATTATGGACCTATGTGTGCTCCAGTTATACCTTGCGGAAAGAGAATTATGAGTATTCTGTATACATAGAACTGTGACCGCTCTCCTCAAACCCTCACTTAGAATAATTTAGCAGGTATAGCGACCTCCAATCTTTTCGCATAAGCCCTGATTCAGGTGCCCAGCAAATATCCCTGCTACACGCCCCACTTATAGCACAGTGCCAGGAACTGGCATAACATCGCCCTGTAACCTCTTCCATCCGCCTCTCTCCAGTGCCTTGATACTGTAGTGTTCTGCAGCATACTTATTATTTAGCAGCAGGCCCCCTTGGTCAGCTGCTTACGGTTGTTATGTGCGCCGCCTGCCGCAGACCAGCACAGCGGCTCTGCGCCACAGCTAAATAACACTACACATCACCTTCAGCATACGTTTGCCACTATTCAACCCCGCCAGCTCCATCCAGTGTAACATCCTCATACGGGAGAGCAGTGGCAAACGTATATTGTACCACTACTGTTGAGCTCAGACTAGCCTAGTAGTTGATCATGTGAACGGAACTGCCTGGTATCATAGGAACTTGTTCTTGCCACACTAGCTCTCTCCCTAATTGAATCGCGTTGTATCCTATGAATTGTTTTGCACAGTAGCTGTACGCTTCCCATGATCTTGTACTAGCACATTACTTCATTACCTGAAATCATTAGTTCTGTATCATATGTAAATGTATTGCACAGCGGCTGTATTCCTGATCTGATTTGCACTGTACCCCTTGACTATGTACTGGCACACTAGCTCAGGAACACAGTGGTTTTGTATCCTATGATCACGTATGACACATGAGCTAGCTGTATATTTGAATTGAATTGCGCGGTTTCATATGAATACCTTTTGTCATAGTAATTTGCTCACTTAAAATACACTGCTCACTATGAGAATATACTAACACTCTATCTACTTACCTGAATTTACTTTGCAGGGTCCCATAGTCCCTTAGTCTCAGGCAGTAGCTTTGCAGCTGCATACTAGTATTACTGCCCTCCCTTCCCTACCTAACCTAACATGGCCACCAGACAACTACCAAAATCGGAGGACATTCCCCCTACCCACTTCCTGCCATCTTTCTCCCAGAAACCACCTGTGTCCAACACACCACGTTGTGGTTCCATCGCGGGCTACAACAACCCCTCAGCCATTAGACTTAACAGCCACACCAAGCCTCTCCAATGCCTCAAGCGCAGAAGATCGACCGGCCCTAGAAACAACCTCCTGGGTCAGCGCTCCCATCATGCTCCAGAAACTAAATATCTTAAACCCACATTACAAAGCTCACACCCCTTGGTGACACCTGCACATGTCTCAGCCAATGCCACAAAGGTCTTTACGACCTCCCAGACATATAAACGCAACACTAGGACAAAGCCAGAGCCCCGTCCCCAGCGCTGATAAATGCAAGATCCCTTCCAGCACATGCGACTGAAATCCATGACCTGATAATCAACATGGACCTTAATGCTTTAGCCATCACTGAAACATGACTTCAAGAAGCTTTGGGTCCTGCCATCTCTTTAGCCCTTTCACCGGGATACACCATCTTCCGACAAGATAGGCCAGCTGCCAAAGGCGGGGGAGTAGCCCTAATAGTCAAAGAGACCCTCACAGCAAGACAAACCACTTCACATCTCAGCGAGAATGTGGACTCCCTAGCAGTCAAGATTACTATCTCTCCGAACATCACCATTGCTATCCACATATCTTACCGCCCACCAGGCCCACTAGCTGACTTCCACGATAACTTAATCCATCTCCTTGGGGGAAATCTAAAAACCTCCACTAAAGCCATTCTCCTAGGGGACTTAAATCTTGGCTTCAATGACCCGAAAGATAAACAAGCCAAAGCCCTAGCCAAAGGACTACAGGAACTCGGCTTCCAGCAAAAAATTGACAACCCCACCCACTGCAAAGGGCGCCCCCTAGAATGGGCAGTAGATCACAACTGTGGTGTGGACACCAGCTCCAATACTCCTTCTCCATGGACCGACCACCACCTTATCCACTTCCTCATCCCTATCAACAGCAATACTCCTAAAACACTCATGCATGTCCCACCTGCCCTAGCCAGATGCTCACGTAACCTAACAAAAGACAGGATCCTTCCCTACTTGGAGATTCCCGCCCTCAAGCCTCCACTTTCCTCAGACCCCCGCTTTTCTGACTGAGCTCTACAGCACCACACTCAAAACAGCAGTTGATGTCATTGCCCCGCTAGATACCAAGAAAGCAGAAAAAAGAAACATGCTAATTCCAGGTTCTCCATCGAGCTCAAAGAATTATGCTCCCTTAAGCGTATAGCCCTGAGCAAATGGCAAAGGACTCCACAGGAATCCACGCTAACAGCCTACAAAACTCTAGCGACTCAATACAAAAAAGCTATCATCCTAGCTAAGTACTCAGCCTACAATGATAGGATCTCCAACACTACCTCAGAATCAAAAGAGCTGTTTGCCATCTTTAAAGAATTTGCTACGCCGGTCACCAACACATAAGAAGTCCTTAAAGACGAATCCTGGTGCACCAAGGTATAAACAGCCATAATTAATAAAATTTAACTCATACAGAAGATGATCAACAACCACCTTAATGACCTTTCCAAAGACCACGTACCTGCGTACCATACGACTAGCACAGTCACCAAAGAGAAAATACTCTTCTGCTTTAGGGAAGTAACCGAGACAGAGGTACTGGATATCATCCGGAAAACCAAACTGTCCAATTGCAAAGGCAATGTCTACCCAGCCAAACTAGTCAAAGAGTGTGCAGACTCCCTAGCCCCTTTCCTGAAAACCTTCATTAATGTTTTCAACACCAACACAGTCCCTGCATGCCTTAAAGAAGCGTGGGTCCGCCCACTACTAAAAAAACGTAGCCTAGAGCCTGAATCACCCAACAATTACAGACCTATCACCACGGTCCCATTTCTGCTGAAAATTCTGGACAAAGTTGCCTATACTCAAATCCAGCAGTTCTTGAAAACTAATAACATACTGGGCAAGAGGCAATCTGGGTTCCGCCCAGGCCATGGGACTGAGTCTGCCGTACTACATCTCAAGATCCAACTAAGTGACATTATGGACAAAGGCAAGCCAGCACTTTTCCTTCTTTTGATCTGTCATCTGCCTTTGATCTTGTTGACCATGATACCCTGTACAAACAACTCATAAATGCTGCCCAAGCATGGATCTCCTCCTTCCTGAAGGGGAGACTTTTGAGGGTCTTCTCGGACCAGGCATGTGCAACACCCACCACCAACCACCATACGCTGTGGTGTCCCGCAAGGTTCCTCCGCCGCACCTACTCTATACAATATCTTTACCCCACCTCTCTTCAACGACTTAGGTGACCACGGCATAGCATACACAAACTATGCCTACTTCCTCTCACCGGCTCTCATGAAGAGGATGCAGCAGTCCTAGCCAACATATACGCAGCTATTGAATCATGGATGGCAACAAATGGCTTATGTCTCAACGGAGATAAAACAGAGATTCTTCTGGTAGGCTCAAAAGACGCACTCAACAAACTAGGCCCTCAATATAAGACCTTCAACATTGACAATACTCCTATTACTGTGGCACCAGCAGTCAAAACTCTAGGATTTTTTTATTGACTCCTCTCTGGCCATGACGCGCCAAGTCAATGCCATTGCCTCCTCTGCAGCACTCACTACAAAAATCATCAACGCTGTCAAACAGTACCTGTCAACCACAAACCGCCTAGCAATAGCCAGAGCTACAGTTGGGGCCAAACTTGACTATTGTAATGCCCTACTGCTGGGAACCTCCTCCAAAAACCTCCACAGGTTACAAGTTACTCAAATCAATGCTCTCAGAGCTGCGCTGAGCATACCTAAAAGGGAACATCTATCACAGGCCAGAAGAGATGTACACTGGCTGCCGGTTAAAGAGCGCATTCTTTTTAAAACCATGGCCATCACACACAAGTGCCTCTCCCACACTGCCCTCCCTGCCTAACAGAAAGGATTACCCCTGTCACATCTGCCAGACCTATATGATCACACCACTCCAACCGGATTTACATTGCCTTCTTCAAAAGAGTCAAAGCGGGAGGTTCCAGCTTCCAGCATCTAGCACCCAAAAACTGGAATGTCTTGCCTACTGCACTCAGAAATGAAGCATCATACACAGTCTTCTGTAAAGCTCTCAAACCAAACTGTTTAACTAATACTCTTGTGATAGACCGTCTGGCACTTCTCTGATAGTAACTGTCTTCAGTTTATCTCCAATTACCGCCTGCGAGGCTGAATCTTCTCCCCGGTAACCAAGGACCCTCCATGCACTACACCATCTGCTGTAATTTTAACTCCCTGTGACCAACTTTTCCCCTATTACATCACACTTTCTTCCCCGCATAACACACCACAATCTAGTTCCACTGTTACCAAGGAACACATTGTAACGTGTAATTCTATTGTTGTTTGTATCTATTATTGTCGTCATTGTCATTTTTTTCTTGCAGCTAAGTAAGCCTACTGTAACAGAACCACGATGCCCAAGAGTCGTTTTTGTGCGCTTTATAAATGTGAATAAATAAAATGAACAATAAATGTATTATGTGGAGTACGTCATAACTGACTATGAAAGAAGATCACATGTCAAAGGGGTTGTGCTTTGTGAATGTATCCAATGGGGTTTTACAGCTAGGGGGATTACATTACCTTGTATTAGATTTAGCCAATGGAGGGTTGGGGGATGACTTTGTAACAAAATATTTGTGATTATGTAAATTGTCTAACTGGGTACATAAACTGTAACTTTGTTGTCATTCAGAGAGAATCAGATTTGTTTTCAGCTCCATGGAACTGACAACACTTGCTTTCCTTGAAAAAGGGCATTTGTTTGTTTGCAGAAGCCGTTCTTTCGCATTGAAATGTTTGAATGGCTTCCTTACATTTGGTGACCGGTGATAGGATGTCCAGGCTTTCTGCTGTTGGTTGTCCTGCTGACCACTGAACTGCTGCTCTTATCTGCAGAGGGGTCTTGTTTTCTGTGCACAGTAAAAGAAATGGTCTGCAGACACCAATTTAATGGAAGACCTATCTGCTCACTCGACTGCTGGAAGTGCTGCAGTCCAGTCGGAAAAGCACAGCTGCGGGAAGCTTCTGAGAACTTGTATTTTTTATGTGAATTTTTTTGGGTGCCAGGAAGTTAATTGAAATTGAATGAAAGTGATAGACTTTGACTTATGGGTATGTTTAATGCGTAATGGTGTCTTGCCCGTCGGATGAGCACTCAGCTGGTGGCGAGATGACTATGCCCACACCTCTCCTTGAACAAGCACGTGCATCGCTCAAGATGTGCTCGCACACGCTTGACCCAAAAGAGGTGGGTGTTTGTGATTATGCGCGATAGCCTCTCTCTGGAATGCTCTGATTACTTACTGGTAATCTTCATTACTCCTACTCTTCCTCGTCACAGTGCTTACTTCATGAGGCACCCGCCTCCGACACAGGACCTTCTTCTATTTCTTTAAATCCCTATAACTCCTCCCCCACATCCACGTCGCTCAGTTTCATATTACCAAGCCACAGCATGGGACCTTCCCCGCAGGGAGGTTGAGGAGGGTTGTCAGTACTGTGACGAGGAAGAGTAGGACTATGAGTAATGAAGATTACCGGTAAGTATTCAGAGCATTACCTCCATGTCCACTCTTCCTCGTCCCAGTACTTACTTCATGAGGTAAACCAAAGCAGCAACGGGGAAAAGGTCCCAATGAGACACAGAGTCAAAAACAGTGCAGCAAAACACACCCACAATAACTCTTAAATCACATCCCCACAGACAAAACTCCAACCACGAAGGAACCAACCCCTGAGTGGGAGCAACTCAACCCATAGCGGTTGATTAAAATGCCTAGACCAGCCAAGGCGGCAGCCATACAAATCTCTTGCAGAGAAAAACCCTCCTTGCAGCGGCCCAGGAAGCTGCCAAACCCCTGGCGGACCGCCCCTGATCGTGCGCAGGCACAGACAGGCCAGAAGCCACATAGGCCCTGGAGATCACAACCCGGAACCACCAGAAAATGGAAACCACAGAAGCGTTATGCCCAGCCCCAGCCGGACCACAAGCAATCAGAAGACTATCAGATTGGTGGAAAAAGCCAACCAAGCCAAATACTCCAACACGTCCCGCCGGACATCAATGTTAAGCCGAGCCACCTCCTCAGGCATTCTTTGATCATGAAAGAAGTCAGGGAGAACCAGACCCTGAGAGGTGTGAAAACCGAGAGACAACTTAGGGGAGAAACATTGGACTACACCCCAGCACCACCGAGTCTGGCAGCACCCTCAGGAAAGGAGCGTGACATAAGAGAGCCCCAATCTCCCCAAGCCTACGGCAGAAGTGAGGGCAATAAGAAAAGCAGATTTCAGTGTGAGATGTTTGATATCAATCTCGGAAATGGGCTCAAAAGGAGGCTTGTGAAGGAACCGTAATACAAGTGGGAGATCCCCAGGGGGAAGCCCTTTATCAGCACAAGGACGGGAAGAAGAAAAACCCTGGATCAATTTCCGCACCAACACCTCCCCATCCAAGTGACCATCAGAGTCCCCCAAAAGGTATTTCATGGAGGCCCACTGAGAGCGAAGCCTGGAAAAACTGCCAGGCCCCTGTCGAAAACCCCTCCTGGAGGAACCGAAGGATAGCAGAGAGGCCAGAACGCAGGGGAGGGATCCCAGACCACCCATACCAGTCTCGGAAATGGCCCCAATGTCTGCCGGACACCTTCAGAGTGAAGGATCTAAGAGCATCCATTATGGACTCAACTACAGGACTGAGAACCCCTGAGATATCAACCTAGACTGAACAATAGCCACACTGCCCATTGCATCCGGTGGACTTCCAACCGCAGATCCCCTTGAAAGGGACACGGCCACCTTGGAACCAGCCAAGGTTCCTAGAACCGAAGCTCCAACAGAGAGGGGAGCCAACTGCGGCGGTACCAGAACAGAGCTAACAACAACACAGTCACCCTGGACACTCTGATGTGACAAACCACCCGGGGCAGAAGGGGAATAGTCGGAAAGGCATAAAGGAAAACCCCAAGGCCACTGTACAGAGAGGATGTCCATCCCCCAATTCCCTCGGCCTGAAACCGAGAGCAGAAGAGGGGAACTTCTGCTGAGGCCGGGGATGCAAACAGGTCTAGAACCAGGGACCCTAATCTGACACAGGTCACTGCAAAGACCTGGGCCAACAGGACCAGTTCCGCAGAGGAGTGAAAACCGGCATCTGAGAAGATCTGCTTGAACATTGTCCACCCTTCTGATACGTGAGGCCACCAGAGACATCAGATGAGCTTCCTCCAAGGTGCCTTTCAGCGCTGCCAGAGCATTCAAGAGCGTCCAGAACCCCTTTTGCAGTTGACATATGCCAAGGCCGTCGTATTGTCCGATCGGACCGAAAACCGCCAACCGTCCAGCAACTCCTCGAAGTACACCAGAGCTTGGACAATGGAACAACTCTTTCCAATTGGATGATCGCCGGCTCTTCCCAGATCTCACAACCCTTGAGCTGAGAGGACCCCCAATGTAGACCCTTTCTGCTGGTGTTGGTAGTAAGAGAGGCCACAGGAGGAAGGACCATGCACACCTCAGCCTGTAGACCTGAAACCGCCCGCCACCAAGCAGGGAGACTCACAGCGATGGGGACACTGAAAACAAAACTACAAAAGCAGAGATGTCGAGAGCCAGTGGGAGAGAGTATAAGACACCAGGGTACGTAACCGAAGACGGGCTCAAGGAACCGGAAAACATGCAAGATGCCACGTGCCCCGTAACTTCAGCAACAGGCGAGCCGAGACATACTGCCTTCTGAGAACCCAGCCCAGAACAGCCAGCAAGCGCCCTCCCCCCTGCACAACATCCAGAGTATGCTCTCCCCAGACGTCCGGACAAGCAGTCCGGACAAGCAAGGGAAGGTTAGCCCATACTGCCAAGTCGAATCAAGATGGCCAAAACAGGAGGAGAGGGGAAAAACATCAAGCCCAGTCCTCCCCTCTCCTTACCTTCCCCCGGGCCGTGCAGGACCCGGGACACAATGCTCACGCTGCGGTCCGGAGCCCAGCAAAGAACCGAGTGAGGCAATCCAGCTCAACCATGTCCCCGAGCCCCGCAGGGGGCCCAGGAGCAGCGCCGCACCTGAGGGAGCCGAGGGCCTCGTCATACAGCCCCCCCAGGGGGCCAGCAATCGGTGCTCCCAGGTGCCCCGCACCGGGAAGAAAAAGCCCAACCTGCCAGAGGCAGGAAAAATTAAACTGAGTGACGTGGATGTGGGGGAGGAGTTATAGGGATTTAAAGAAATAGAAGAAGGTCCTGTGTCGGAGGTGGGTGCCTCATGAAGTAAGTACTGGGACGAGGAAGAGTGGACGTGGAGGTAATGCTATTCTTAAGTTGGCAGCAGTGCAGATGTGTTCTGTAAGAGATGAGGAGGATTTAAATACCATCCAGTAATTGGACCCCCCTCTAAAAAAAAAAAGAAAAGAAAACTGATGATGCATATTTTATTTTATTGTGTTAACTGAATTAACAGTTTTTACAAAAGAAAATCCTATTTCCTCAAAAACGTTTGTATGTTTTCACATTTTGTTTCTTCAAATTTCTTGTCCAGTTGCTTATCGAAGGGCTAAGTCCTTTAAGGTTTTTCTGGTCATTGACAGATAGCGTCCAAGTTCAAACTATGCAGAAAGTTTACAACAGCGATGACTGGTCTTCGATTTAGCCCATTCATCAAGAAAGACCACCAATAGTCCTCGTCCAGTCTTGAAAATTCAGAATAGAGGTGACCTAGGTGGGTTTCCCTGTTGCCAGTGGTACCCGGGCAATGGTGAATCAAGTGTTTTAGGCTCTCCTTTGAGTCCTGATTCAAACAAAAACGGCAAGAGTCAGTCACAGATTTGCCTCGAGTTCTCAAGACCTCGTTTGTTTTTAAAATGTTCAGTCTTGCTCTCAAGAAAGTCAAACGAAAGATCTTGTTCGGGAACTTCAGTAAATAGCTGATAGGCTCATTTATTTTTTGGGAAAAAAGCGGCAGGTGGGTCGCAGATTTGTAATTCAGAGCTTTCAGCTGTGTGTCACACCAGTCAAATTCTTTCAATTTTTTTGCCGTCTTTGTTGGATTAACCAAAAGCTCGTCCTCTGAACTTCCTATTGTTTTTAGGAGAGTTTGGTTTTTATGTATCCAGGTTGTTAGCATTTTGTTTGAGCCTTTCTTGATTTCTTCTTGGATTAGTGTGTAGATTTTCTCCTTAGATTATCTCACTTCCCTGTAGAACATCAAGCTGTTAAGGGATACCGTGCCTTCGAGTGAGATAAGGCCGAGTTCTCTTCTTATAAGAGTTATTGACGTAGAAATAGGCAGTCGGGGACTTTTTTTCCAGAGGAAGCCTTCCAGTTTGAGCCAAATTGAGTCTGGAATACTTGGCATGGCCGCCACACCGTAGGTAAGCGCTGGGACCACTTTCATCCTGTAAAAGTTGATTGCCGCCTTGACTGAGAAGCGACCACATTTTTTGTCCATGATGATCAGTTGATTAGTCAAGGTTTTGTTATAATGGATCAAGAGGTCTAGCATTGGTTGCTCATTCATCTTATTGCTGAACATGGTGCCCAGGTATCTGAAAGATTCCACCTCCTCGAGGCGGACGTTGTTGAAGAACCATGCCTCTAATGCTTTTCGTTTGGCCGCTTTTATCAGGCGCATCACTTTAGTTTTCAGGGCGTTGCTTTCCAGATCTTTGGTTTTCAGATATTCATTCAAATTGTCCGGTTTTCGCTGGAGCCCTATATTCGTTTGGTCAATTCGAATGATATCATCTGCGTAAAGCAGCCTACGGATCTTTTCAGAGCCCAGAGAAGGGGGAAAAGCTTTTAAATTTCTTTCGGCAAGTTGGTAGTCACCAGTGTAGGTGTTGTAAAGTGCCAGTGCCAAGGGACATCCTTGTTTTACCCCTGCAGTTTGTACCAATTGGTGAGGAGAGTAGACCTGTACCATTGAGTCAGACTCTCATAGATGTTTCGGAGTAAAGTTCTTGTATAGGATCCAACAAGGTGGGGGGACAGTTCCAGTTGGTAAGTTTTGTCCATAGCTTCTCTCTGTTTACTTTGTTGAAGGCTTTGGACAAGTCGATAAAAGCCAGGCACAGGGGGGGCACCCCTTCCTGGACTCTGGCCTTGAGAATGATGATAGTAAATATGTTTGCCATGGTGCTTAGGTTTTTCCTAAAGCCAGCTTGGAAATTGACCCACCCTTCTGAAGAAGACACCCAGATCTTGAAGCTGTCAAGTAGGAAGGATCCGAAGAGTTTTCCGATGCAGTCGAGGAGTGCGATGGGGCGATAGTTGTTCGGGTCGCCACTGTCTCCTGATTTGTAAATAGGCACAACGTTTGCTGTCTTCCAGGACGTCGGAATAGATCTAGTTGCCATGCACGATTCAAAGATTTCCGCTATCAGGATAGACCACCTTGCCGGGTTGGATTTTAAGTCCATGTTTGACAGACCGTCAGGGCCGGGTGCTCATGATGATTTTAGTTGCTTGATTTTAGATTCAATGCAAGTTGGGTCAAGTTCGATGTCCCAATGGGTACTTCGATGTTTCAAAGATTCTATCCCCTTCTCGGGTAGGCCGAAGAGAGCTGAAAAGTGGGCAATCCAGGCTTCTTCTGGGACGCTGGATGATAAAGCGTCCTCACTTGATGAGCTTTTTGAAGTAATCAATGACCAGAAAGCCTTTGCTTGCCACTAAGTACTTGCAGCATTTGCTCGGAATCGTCTTGATAAAGCTGGAGTTTGAAGCCTTTTAACTAGTTCTTATAACCATTGATAGCGGTCCGAGCTGCTTCTCTATTAATAGTGGAAGGAAAACGTCTAGCCTTTCTTGTAGCTCGTCTCATTATCAGCCTTTTTTCTCTAAGTATCAAATTGTTATAGTGGTGGGTCTTCACTTTGCTTCGGCTACCAGTTTTTTTAATCTGGTATGGCTGTAATAGGGGACAGTAGTCTGTGAGGCTACCTTCCTCTCTTAAAATGTCCAGTGCTTTTGCTTGACAATAATTTGTGGTTAGTCATTCGCAGCCTTTCAACCTCAGACATGTGAAGTTGGTGTGGGTCTCAATGTTGGCCGATCTCAGGACACACAAGCTCTCATGGACGTGTAGGCGGGAAGCTGACCACGTCATTTTCAAAAGGTTGTGGTTGCTGTTGCGTGTTCTGATAACCTCAAAGCCTGTGACCTGCGTCAGAAGGTTTCTGGAGAGATAGACATAGTCTAGGGTAGCGTGTTTTCCTGATAACTCCCAGGTTGGGAGGACCAGGTGGGATGCTTTGCCCAAGAAGTGGGCGTTGTGAAGAAAGTGTCCATCAAGTTCGCCCATTTCTTTCCTCTTTGTAGGGAGTTTTCTGGCAATGTTAAGATGTTGGCTTTTATTTGTGAATTTTCGACTCTTTTTTGCATGATCTTGACATTTAAATCACCACAGATGATTATACTGTCGATTGAGTTGATTGATAGAGCATCTTTCAAAATGTTTTCGATGTTTGATAAGAAGTTCTCCGTTGCACATTCTTTAGGGTTCCAATACAAGTTTACTAGTAAGTAAGTAGTTTTATTTTGTTTACTTGATCCTTGTTGGGGGTGGCGTGGCCAACTGCCATGTAGGCAAGTCGCATCTCCCTGCAGCTCCGCTCGTTGCGACACCGATATTGCTGAAAAATCAAAATTTAACAAGTTGAGCGCCTGAGAGAACTGCTACTTACGCGTGAGATCACTCGAGACACGGGTAACTGGAACTGCAAGTGCTGCATGTGTCCCGTCGGGGAGGAAGCACCGAGCGAAGACCGATCGGCAGATTTCGCAAAATGGCGCCTGCCCAGTAATCTGTGGTGCGACCTGACCCAGCAGCCCACTGAGATACAAGTGCGGACACCGGAGCCCGCCGTGTGGTGAAAAAGAAGGCACGCAGATGGCCGCGACCCCGGGCATTCGAGGTGAGGTGAGCACAAGCGGCGGCTCCCCTGAGGCGGTGGGGCGCAGGACCGCCCCCCCCCCCCCACAGAAGGCAGCGGGGCCCGGGAAAGCTACTACAGAAGTGCAAGGTGAGGAGACAAAGGGGTGGGGGCGCCATCACACCCTCAAAGACCGTGACCCTCCAGAAGGTGGGACCCGCAGCTCCACTGGGCCCCGGGCTGTGCCTGTACAACACACATCGCAGCCGCAAGCTGCGGCGAGCCCCATGAGACAATGGGCGGTGCCAGATAGCATTGCAGTCCCCGAACCAACACAGAAGCAAACCACCCACACTGTGCCCGGACGCGCCGGGCTGTAACAAGCCTGCCCAGCAAGCAGGCACTCAGCAAAAGACCCGCTGCACTCTGGGCTCCCTTCTGGGGAGGGGTTTGTTCTCCCCTTTCCCCGGACAATTAAGTTAACTGGCAAACAAGTTGTGGGACGCCACCATTGCCCCCTCAGAGAGCACAACAAACTACAGCTGGTCCGTAGAGCACAGAATAAGCCCAGATATCTAATGCATCCAGCGCAGCGTTCAGCCTAGACATTACAACCCCAAGGACAACTGCAAACCAGTGTAACAACCGCATTGCCCACAACATAGACCTAAGCCACCCTCAAGGCGGCCAGTCAAGCGCTGGCAAGCGCCACACCAGCCTTTGAGATGACCACTAAGGGGGCTAAGGGCAGCAAGAAACAAACCACCATGGAATCCTACACTGCAAGCGGCACATCCAAACAAGACCCTGCCACTACTATTGCTGAAACAGAGAGCAGCGAGCCACCTGAGCCAGCAAACTCGCAGCTCTTAGAAGCCATTAGGACACTTCAGAAAACTATGGAGAGCAAAATCGACGCGGTAGCGATTGACATAAATTTGCTGCGCCAGGACGTACGGTCCATTGCGAGCAGGACAGATGCGCTCGAAACCCAAGTGAGCGAGAACTCTAAAGCGAAAGCCCAACTACTGAAAGACGTAGATGCCCTCGAACAGATGGTTAAAAACCTAGAGAACAGAGCTGATGATGCGGAAGGGCGGGCGCGCCGCAACAACATCAGATTAATAGGCTTACCAGAAGGGATCGAGGGGAGCAACCCTACTAACTACGTCGAGGATCTCCTGCTGCAGGAAATAGGAGCCAGTAAACTGTCCCAGGGCTTCACCATAGAAAGGGCACACCGGGCCCTCACCAAGAGGCCTCCGCCGGGAGCCCCACCCAGACCAATAATAGCCAAGGTGCTAAACTATAAGGACAGAGAGACCATCCTCGCTTTTTCGAGATCAGGGGCTCGCATCCAGAGAAGCTCTGCAAAGGTCGCCATCTATCCTGACTATACTTTCCAGGTTCAAATGTGCAGGGCCCAATTCATCCACACCAAAGCTAGATTGAAAAATGCTGGGCTGCGCTACATGCTTCTCTACCCGGCGAGACTAAAAATACTGCACAACGACAAAGCCCACCTATTCGACACACCAGCAGAAGCTACCGAATGGATGGACAGCGTACAGATCCCGGACCTCGAAGAAAACTTGCGGAAACCGCGCCAGGCCGCACGCTGAGGAATCAAACCCAACACAATCGCAGAATAATGCGCCCACTAAACAGCAGATCACATTCGTAAGCAGCAAGATTGATCTGCAAGGAGCGACCAGGGAGACGAACTTTTACATCAACGACAGCAGTTAAAGAAGTATAGCTTCTTCCCCTATTAGTAGTTTGGGTATTTCACCCGCCCGTAGGGCACCAAGAGACCTTAGGGTCAACTGGAGCGGAAACAGGAGAGTCAGAGCGAGGGACCTCGCTAGACCTGTTTGGTTATAGGGGGGTTTAATGTTCAAGAGAATGGGAACCCCCAAGCTGGGAGTAAGGTTGGGATCGCATCTGAATTGGGGGAGTTTACAGTTATTGGGGGGAGGGAAATGGGGTGTTGGTATTGAAGATGGGATTTTGAAACGGGAAACGCCAAGACCACGGAGAAACTTTACACACAACGAGCCATCAGCTAGTCCTCAAATGTCGCTGGGAACCATCGCCATACCGCCTCACGCCCATGGCTGACAAGATTAAGGTAATGACATGGAACGTCAGGGGTATGAACAGCTTCGTTAAACAACGCTCCATCCGCGCATACCTGAAAAGGTGCAAAGTTGGGATAGCTATGCTACAAGAGACACACCTAACCCAGAACAAACTGGAGCGGAAACAGGAGAGTCAGAGCGAGGGATCTCGCTAGACCTGTTTGGTTATAGGGGTGTTTAATGTTCAAGAGAATGGGAACCCCCAAGCTAGGAGTAAGGTTGGGATTGCATCTGAATTGGGGGAGTTTACAGTTATTGGGGGGAAGGAAATGGGGTGTTGGTATTGAAGTTGGGATTTTGAAACGGGAAACGCCAAGACCACGGAGAAACTTTACACACAACGAGCCATCAGCTAGTCCTCAAATGTCGCTGGGAATCATCACCATACCGCCTCACGCCCATGGCTGACAAGATTAAGGTAATGACATGGAACGTCAGGGGTATGAACAGCTTCGTTAAACAACGCTGCATCCGCGCATACCTGAAAAGGTGCAAAGTTGGGATAGCTATGCCACAAGAGACACACCTAACCCAGAACAAACTGGAAACATTGGCCAAGACATGGCGGGGAACCCTGGTTGGATCCTCTTACTCCTCCTATGCCAGGGGGGTCCTGATATGGGTCTATCCGACCATCCCCTTCAGACTGATCAGCACCAAAACAGACGATGAGGGTAGGATGGCGCTCATGCACGGCACCATTGAAAACAGGGAGTTATGCCTAATCAGCACCTATGCACCAAACCACGATGCAACAGCCTTCTTCCATTCCCTGTACCCACGACTGACTCCTTATGGAGATAACATTATGATTTGGGGGGGGAGACCACAACTGCACCCTTGACCCTCTGAAGGACAGATCAGTTAACAAACACACCCGCCCATCCCCCCCGCCACAATACTTTCTAAACTAACTCACCAGCTGCAGCTCCTGGATGTATGGAGGGAATTGCACCCTGAACAACGCGAATACTCCTTCTACTCCCCACCCCACTCCGTTCACACTAGGCTAGATTATCTCTTTGCAAGCCATGAACAACTAGCCATGTTCAGTGACGCCCAATACCTGCCGAGAGTTCTGTCTGACCACTCTCCGCTAATGGCCACCTGGGAGGTGTCCCCACCCAGACCCCCAGTACCTACCTGGAGCCTTAGAACTGAAGCCCCGCTAGACACAGCCTTCCAGGAGCATATACAAGACTGCACGGAGGAATACTGGCAGCGAAACCTGAATAGCGTAGAGCACGTGAGCACAGCATGGGAAGCATACAAGGTGGTTATGAGGGGTGAGATGATTACAGCTATAGGAGGGGCCTGAAGATCCATCGTAACTGCATTAGAATGCACTGAAAGGGAGCTGGGGGAACTAGAGAATAGAGCCGACCCATCCCCAGACCGCCTGGAAAAAATAACTGAGCTGAAGCAAACTTGTCTGTCACACTGGGAATTCCTGGGGAAGCTGAGCTATGCCAAACACTCCGAAAGGACCCATGCCTTGGGTGACAAACCCGGGAAACTCTTAGCCTGGCTTTATAAAAAGAGAGACTCCCCGAACACCTATCTGCCACATACTCAAGCCTGACTGCACCACTGCACACACCCAAGAGGAAATCAACTCAGTCTTCTCTGAGTTTTATCACAACCTTTACTCCGAGACCTCGCCCCCCACTGACACTGAAATCGACGATATCCTAGACGCCATCGACCTACCCAAGCTAGACTCACAATCGGCTGAGGCCCTAGACGAGCCCCTTACTCCGGACGAAGTCAAGGTTGTTATCAGGTCCTTACCATCTGGGAAAACCCCAGGCATGGATGGCCTTCCTGGGGAATTTTACAAGTCATATGAGGAGACCCTAGCCCCCCTGTTGACCCAGGTATTTAACAAGGCTTACGATCGAGGCACCCTGCCTGAGTCCATGAGTGAGGCCGTTATTATCCCCCTACTCAAACCCGGCAAAAACTGAGCCGATTGTGGCTCATACAGGCCTCTCTCCATGCTAAATGTAGACAGTAAGATCTTAACCGCCCTATTAGCAAATAGACTGAGGAGAGTAATCCCCCAATTAATCCACCAAGACCAGACGGGTTACGTCCCGGGGCGCTCTATCACCGAGAACTTGCGCAGGGTACACAACGTCATACATAGTACCGAACTAAGACCTCAAAAATATGCCGTGTCATCATTGGATGCTACTAAAGCCTTTGATTCGGTGCGGTGGAACTGGCTGTATGCCACTATGGGGAAAATGGGGATTGGTCCAGTCTTCTTGAAGTGGACCCAACTAGTGTACACTAACCCAACCGCCAGGGTTTGCACAAATAAGACATACTCCTGCAAATGGTCCCTTCAGAGAGGCACCCGGCAGGGTTGCCCACTATCCCCCATGTTGTACATCATCGTCACCGAACCTGTTGCTGCCTACCTCAGACTGGAATACTCAGATGGAGGTATTGAAATAGACGGTGTGACCCACCTAGTCTCCATGTACGCTGACGACACACTATTGTACCTACATAACCCCGAACACCTTTTGCCTTATACCCTTGAGACCCTGGACGGATTCCATAAATATACGGGAATCCAGATCAACAGAGACAAGTCTTGTCTGTACCCCCTTGCCGCACTACATAACGAGGAATGCAGAGCCCTGCCCCTCTTGGACCTCCAATGGCAAGTGACATCCTTCAGATACCTGGGAATCACTATACACCGAAACCCATACACTGAACATATCCTCAACACAGTTAGGGCTAAAGACTCCCTTGAGAAATCTTTGCAGTTCTGGAGTAGACACCCACTTTCAGTAGCCGGTAGAGCAGGCCTCCTCAAGATGGTGGCACTCCCCCGCCTTCTACACAATTTCACTAACATCCCCTACAACATCCCCCCCTCTTCTTCAAAAACATAAACAAACTTTGCAGGGGATTCCTTTGGCAGAACGGCAGGCATAGAGTAGCGCTAGAAACTCTCCAAAGACCCTATGAGAGAGGCGGACTGAAAGTCCCCAACTTTGAACTGTACTACCTCGCTAGACAACTGAGGCATGTGATACGATGGATGGCCGACGAGAGCACAGTAGACAGCTGACTCTTCCAACCCGCTCTACCCCACCTACTGCTCAGAGATTTACTTTGGGTGGAGGAGAGCACTACATGACACTGCCCATACATGGCCAAGCTAGGGATCCAGTTTTAGAATCGGGCCTGCAAAGCGATTGGTACAACGGACCCATACTCGCCGCAAATCCCCATAGCAGCAATCATGGCGAAACGCGCATGGGGACATTTGGAGGTGCGTACCCAATGAGAACCCTACGGGGTAGCCATGTTGGGAGACTTGGTTCATGAACAAGAGACCCTAATGTTTTCTGAACTCAGCGAGACCACCGGACTACCCACAGGACAATTCTTGCTCCATGGAGCGGTGATGCAAGCCATGAAGAGCAGATGGCCTGAGGCTACCAACCCGGCAATGGAACATGAGACTATTGAAACAATGCTATGCGCTGGTGAGGGAGGCCACGAAACTTCACGACTCCACGAGGCCTTACTGCAAGGCACGACAAGAACTGAGCTTAAATTCAAGGCCAAATGGGAAAGCGAACTGGGCCTGGAATTTGAAGATAAAGAGTGGGAAAAGATAACCTACTATCACAAGAAAAATTCCAGGAATGCCCGCTTGCAACTCATCCAACTATACATCACCAATCGAGCCTACCTCACACCAGAAGCTGTGTCGAGGTTCAGGGGTGCGGGGATCCAGATGTGCCCCAAATGCAACGAGCCTAAGGCTGGAATGACTCACATGTTCTGGAGCTGCCCAGCAATACAAGTCTTCTGGACACAAATAAAAGAAAGATTTGCGATTGCAGACATCGACGTGGAAGTCCATGGGCCTGCAGCTTGTGTATTGGGCAGCTACAGACGCAGCAGAAAAAACAAACCTCTCAATAGACTCAAAGATCTGATATATATCACTGCGAAAAGACGCATAGCCATGAGTTGGAAAAGCCCAAAAAGCCCAAGCGAAGCACAATGGTGGGGAGATCTCAGCAGGTGGATAACTGCTGAGACCGGAGCATGGGAAACTGCTATTCAGGAACAGAGACTAGAGTCTAGCGCAGAACTACAGCGTTGGGTAGCACTGACAGTGCCGTTGCTCCATCCCAAAGTGTCGGACAGCGCCTCAGACAGAAGCAATAGCCCTGGCTCGTAGGCTGATGCGAAGGTCACTGATGAACTACCCGTGGTCTTGGGGAGGGGAGGGATGGGAGGGAGGGAGGGGGGGCAAAAGACACCAGACCTATAACTGAGAATCTTTTATTAAATATTGTTGTGTCTTGTTTCTTTTGTTAAAAACCAATAAAAATTGTTTAAAAAAAAATACTTGATCCTTGTTGGCTGGCGCCTCATTGAATCAGCGCTGCCAAGATGTGCGACTCCTCCTTTATACCTTTAAGAAACTGGAGGTTGGATCCGATGCGCAGAGCAGTCAGTAATCCGGCCCTTGGTCGACCTGTGGCTCCTCTCAGGGCTGCAGAAAAGATGGTTACATAGCCCTCTATAGTTCATTTGTTTTGGAACCATGTATCTTGGAGACTCCAAATGTCAAATGATCCAAAGTTTACATCTGAGGAGTTTTCAGGTGGGTGAAGCCTTGTGTGTTCCAGGAACCCAAGGTTAGGCCGGTAATGGATTCCATGTTTGATGACTGACCAGAGGAATCCTTGTTTATCTGTCTTATGTTTGATTGCTAGTATCGTTGTTTTGTGGCACAGGGCTTTGAGCAGCCAGGCCCAACGGTTTGGATCTTCTTTGAGACTAATTTGGTTCCAGTCGCCAGATGACTTCTCTTTTCCTTTAGTTGAGATGTCTTGTTCAATGGTAATGTTCCAGTTTTTCTGGGTACCTGACGGGACTCTTTCCAATTCTAGAGAGCTTGGATGATGGCCCTCGTTCTGTTTCCGCAGAGCAGACCTTGTGTTATGCCGTTTTGAAGATGATGGAACTCGCTCATACCGGTGAGAAGTCCCTTTGGTACGTTGGTCGTTCGTCTTTCTGTGTCTCGAGCGTCTTTCCAAACAATCTGTTGAATGCTCTTTCTGTTTGTGACCTTCATTGATCGTGTAATCTATGAGATCGTATCCTAAATCTCTTAATTTATTTTTTGCCTTGGTTAAGAGAGACTTTATTGTTTCAGACTGTATGTGTAAGTAAACACTGTCAACTCGCTTTTTGTCTTGAAACTCCACAATCGTAAGATCTTCTGTCGATAGATTTTTTAGTGCTGGAACCAAGTGCAAGATTTTTAGAATGGTTTTCCTGTTCAGAATGAAAGAGGAATCTTCTTTCCAGATGCTTTTCAGGATGAAAGAGCGGGTCTTAGTAGACCTATCAGAACGTCTAATGAGTTCTCTTTTTGCTTGGCGTTGTTTGCTTTTTTTCTCTGGGTGTTGTCACGTTCTTTGTATTTCGGGGCCCTCTGGAATTTGAAGTTCGTTGTTTTCTTGGTGTAAACGAGGGTCTGGCTGCATGATCTGATTTTGGTTGCCTTTTTGTGCTCCAATTTCTTGAAGTTGAATGCTCATCCCTGTGGCGACTTCTATGAACTCTAGAGCGCCAATGAGTCGAATTTTCTGTCGGACGTTCGTATTTTGGTTTTTGAAAATCACCTCTCATTGATAGTTTCCTGTTAGATGAACGGGGCCTGGATCTAGCCCGCACAGGAGACTATTCCATTTTCTTGCCCGGTGGGTATTGAAACATTCTAGTGCCTTTATTTTTTGCCAGGAGGTTTAGTTTCTTCTCCTCCAAAGTTAACACGATTGGACTGGTTTGCTCCGGAGAGAGCATTTATTTTTCTTGTTTTTGTTTTTGGTCAATGTCCTCGGTACTTGACGCAGGAGATTTACTATTCACGTTTCTTTTCCTTTTTTGTGGTGGCTTCCGATCGACCTCGTCCCAGTCCTCCCAGGTTTCTGTCTCATTCAAGGCCGCCTCCATCAACTCACTTTCCGTGATTGACAAGGTGGTATCGTCCGTATCCTGCTTTCCTTTGGTGTAGGTACGTGAAATCTTTGGTTGAGGAAGAAGCGTAGGATCATTAGGTTTGGGCTCAAAAGGTAGGCAGGATTGTTTTAATGAAGATGCCAGACTGTCGTCATCAAGTTTGAGTCTGGCTGAGGGCCTGCTCGTCATCGCCTTGGAGTGCCCACTCAGTTTAGCACCGTCTTTTTGGATGGATTGGTCAGAGGACCAGAATGCACATACATTTTTCAGTTGAGGTTTGGTTACAGTTTTCAGGTTGATTTTCTTCAGGTTAGTTGGAGATGACCGCAAAGTCTTAGTGTTCAAAGATTTGTTTTTTTCTTTTGATTTCAGTGTAGTCGAACTTGCAGGAAGAACTTCAGCTTTTGTCGCTGCCTTCCGGCCAGATGGCTCGCTTATTGCTTGAGTGGTAATGGCTATAGTGGCTTCTTTTGCCGAGTTTCCTGTAAATTGGAAGGTTTGGAAGGTTTTGATGATTGGCTCATCCATTTGAGTGGACTTCGAAAACTTTGTGCCAACGGCAGGATATCCAGGTTGCAGTGAAACTTCTCCCATAGGAGGTTAATTGATTTCCTTTGCTGTAATGTAGCCTTCGATGAAGGAAAGTCGCGTTTGCATGTGGGCCAATAAAGTTACTTGGTCTTTTGCTGAGTCGTTGAGCGCTTCATACAGCTTGGTGAAAGGAGCTAGTGCTATAGTCAGGGATGACATGATGGCAAAGAGGTCTGTTTTTCTTTTTGGAGATTTGGTGGGTGAGCCAGGAGCAGCTCTAGAGTCGGGCGTAGAGTTAGGCTCATTCTTTCCGGTGAGGGTTGACGTAAATTATTGAGCCTCTCACTTGCAGAGTTTTCTTGGGTGGAACTACAAGGAGCAGCATCTCTTTTCCTCACTTCCTGGTCGGCCGAATTTATTAAGTCTTTGCCCGGGAGTTCGATCCGGCATTGACTCTTCGTTGGAATTACAGAACCTCATAGCACAGGATCCTCGACTGTCTTACTTGTGACAGGGGCGCAGTTAATTTGCGCTTGGTCAGTGAAGGGTTTGGTATCCTTTTGTGTCGGTTTGGATTCCGGTGCATTCAAGGTGGTTCTAAGGCCTGTCCTCTCCACTTTGAGGTGCCATCTTTTCAGGAACGCAAGTTTGCGCAAAGAGTCTTTATCGCTTTTGTGGTTCAGGTCTTGATGAGTTCCTTCCAAGAGTTCGGCGTCCGATAACTCAGCTTTGTCTTCCTCCTGCAGGTATTTTTTTTTTGTCGCAAAGAAATCGACTATGGATCCCTTCGTTGGTGTTTTTTTAGCCTTGCAAGGGCGTGATGGTGTTTTGTCTTTCATCAGTGGTTTTTTACTCGGCTGCTGCTTAGTAAACTTGGGAAAAGACGTCGTACATTGTTGTGACTGGCACTTAATGTTGGTTGCTACCATAGGATTCAGGCGACTTGTGAATACTGTTTCAGTCGGCGTGGAGTGTGGCTCAGAGAAATTGAGTCTATGCGGTATGTTTTGTGGCGTCCCCTGATACATCCAAGTCATCTTCAGAGTACTCAATTGTAGAGTACGAGCAGTCCTCAGTGCTCTTGCCAATAGCCCTGTTTTTTGGGGGACTGGGTAGGTCCTCATTTTTGAGTGGTTGATGAATTTAAACTTTGGTTTCATCTTTGTTCTGAAGGTCGGCTAATTTGGCTGACAAGATGGTAATTACCAAAGGAGAGAGGGGCGCCCGCTACCTTTGCAAACCAATTTTCAAGGAACCTGGCATTGGTAACCCTAGGTCTCCTGGGGGCAACCAGACGTGGTCTCCCTCTCACTGTGCTTAGAGAGGCATCAGCTTCACCTCACTGATGATCCCCAACAAGGGTGAAACACGTGTATGGGGTTGCTGGTGGTACTCTCGTTCAGGTTGGAATTGCCATTGCATTTCGGTGCTGGACTGCCCCTGGGCAGGACAAAGACTGATATGCAAATGGATATTTCCCATCTGTGAAAGGCACAGTGAGAAAAAGCAGTGGCCGCAAACTCTCAAGTGGTTAATAACCACTGAACAGGTTATCAAGCCTTGTTCTATCGAGAGAGGGGCGCCCGCTACCTTTGCAAACCAATTTTCAAGGAACCTGGGATTGGTAACCCTAGGTCTCTTGGGGGCAACCAGACGTGGTCTCCCTCTCACTGTGCTTAGAGAGGCATCAGCTTCACCTCACTGATGATCCCCAACAAGGGTGAAACACGTGTATGGGGTTGCTGGTGGTACTCTCGTTCAGGTTGGAATTGCCATTGCATTTCGGTGCTGGACTGCCCCTGGGCAGGACAAAGACTGATATGCAAATGGGTATTTCCCATCTGTGAAAGGCACAGTGAGAAAAAGCAGTGGCTGCGAACTCTCAAGTGGTTAATAACCACTGAACAGGTTATCAAGCCTTGTTCTATCGAGAGAGGGGCGCCCGCTACCTTTGCAAACTAATTACCAAAGGTGTAGGCATACTTGGCACTTTTAGGGGGGTAACAGGTGGTTGGTGGACCCCCGATGTAGGTGGCTCCTTCGTTATCTGGGTCTCCTGATTTTCTGGAGGAGCAGGACCCAGTTTTAGGTTTTCTGGCGAAGTCGGGTTCTGAGGATTACCCCGACCTGACGTTGAAGCGGGCTGAGCCTCTGAGCTTCGCAGTTCATCCGAGTTCCGCAAGGGCTGCATGGTCGGCAGAGTCTCTGAGACTGAGCCGCCACTCCGCCCCGTGTTTTCCAGCTCACTCTCCACCGTTCGCAGCTCGTCGGCGTGAGACTCGTCGCCTCCGCGGCGGGCTCCCAGCCGGCGGCGGCGTTCAGTTCGAGAGGAGAAGGATTTCGGACGGGCGAGACTCGCGGATCCAAGGGGAAGGAACAGTGCGCCTTGTCTGCAATTTCGCCTTCAGAGACTTCCACCTCGGTGACAGCGTAATCGGCAGGGTAAATTGCTGGCTCCTCCGCTTACAGGTCTTGAGGGCTAGTAGAGCCCGATGTACTGTTTTCAGGAGGGGGGGTGGTGGGGTAAGGTCTTGTTGTCAACCAGCGGGGCATTTTTGAAGGCTTCCACCGCCACCGCTGCCATTGCGGGCTGGTCACTCCCCTCCAGGTGACTAGGCCGTTCCGGTAGGGTGTTGAAACTGGAGGAACATCTTCCAAGCTGGTTAAGGCTTTAGTGTAGTCTTCTTGGTGTTTGCTAGAGTCCCGCAGCACCAAAGCTTCAAGTGTTTTGGGGTATTGTTGAGCTGTGCTTGCCTTCGTGGAGGGCGGTTTTCTGGGGCGGCTCACCGGCTTCAAAGGACTTCACCGCTCCAGGCCACTGTCCTCGCTCCGGGTTCGCTGGCTCCGAAGCCAGTGCCCCTCACTGCCCGTTTCACAGACTAGCATCTCTGAGGCAAGCGGACCGCGGAGCGGCCGTGGTCTGCCGTAGACTGCGAGCACCTCAGCGAGCAGCTCTGCGGCCGCTCCGCGGCTCGAATGAGGTTAAGAAGGTTGTGTGGGTCACTCCTCCCACCACAGCAATGGAGAGCAGACTGCAGGGACCAGGAGACTGCCGTAGATACGTAGACTGCGAGCACCTCAGCGAGCAGCTCCGCGGCCGCTCCGCGGCTCGAATGAGGTTAAGAAGGTTGTGTGGGTCACTCCTCCCACCACAGCAATGGAGAGCAGACTGCAGGGAACAGGAGACTGGCGTAGACACGTAGACTGCGAGCACCTCAGCGAGCAGCTCCGCGGCCGCTCCGCGGCTCGAATGAGGTTAAGAAGGCTGTGTGGGTCACTACTCCCACCACAGCAATGGAGAGCAGACTGCAGGGAACAGGAGACTGCCGTAGACACATAGACTGCGAGCACCAGCACAACGGTTTTAGAAAATAGGTCTGGTCGCCCGTCGCCTGTCCCCAGGCACAAGACGCAGGACACACAGCTTTGTGCATTATCAGTAATGATAACCCTCCAGTGTTGGCTCACCATAAGAACAGTTCAATGCTCAGAGAGGGTGCAGATGCAGTTTTCCTCCAGTTACTTCACTGGGTTGTTAAAGACCCAGGCCTGCTATGATCTCCTGCTTGTTGTCGCTTGTCATTGACTTTCACTGTGTATTCATTTCATAGTGTGAAGTTCTGTGTTGTCAACTTGCTATGCCTCTTAAAACTCTTCTTGCAGGATTATGGTTTTATGGCGAGGGAATCAGCAAAAGCAGCAGATTGAGGTTTGCTGACAGGTAGGTGTTCTGTAAGTCTCTTAAGTCTTTTTCTTTCCAGCTAGTCACTGCGTTAGCTTCACAGGTAAACGTGTGTGCCGCGTCCTGCAAGCATGTTGTATTTATGCTTTTCACTAAGCGTGTTATGTTCAGGATGTTGTGCGCGCTATACTCTGCAAGCATGGTGCATTCAAAGGCGTCAGTTATGCTTTTATACTGAGTCTCTGTCCATATATAATGCACCGCATGCAAGCGCGTAATCTTTGCGTGTTTACGATTACCAGAATACGCGCAATATTGATCAGTCTCTTCTTCTTCTTTACTTGCAGGTTACCAGAGCAGCTGGATGATGGAGTCAGTTGACAGAACAGGAGCGGAGATCAAGGATTCAGACCGCGGCAAGCATTAGGCGAGTGCTCAGTGCTTGCAAGAAAACGCAAAGCACGGGCGTGATCCAGGGCAGGGTTTTTATAGTCCTGGGTCCTCTGAAAACTGCCCTACTTTTCGTTCTCATGGCTAGGTCAGTGACCTTTTTGTGTGGTTTAGTTTTCTGAACCCGGTGGACATCTTTTTTTAAAATATTCCTTTTTTTAAATTTTGCACAGAGATAGAAATAAAAGAACAACCCCACCCATGGGAGAACCTTAATATTGCAACACGATTGGATGACACTGCGAATCCGAAGGAAAGCAGTGTCAGAAGACTAATCATCTGGAAACAACACAAAGAGCCCCTTGCATTGTATATTCTCTTCTCCAGGGCCATACAACAGTCCATGTCTTTGGCCCATTTAATCAACCTTGGGTTTTCTGGTGCACCCCACTGTGCTGCAACAGCTTGTTTGATCAGCCCAACAGCCATAGACACAAACAGTTTCTCAAACCTAGTGAAGCCCGTTTCTCCCCACACACCTGTTTGGGGCCTGCTCCGGGTCACCTCAGCGAGCAGCGAGCACCGACATGGCCCGTTATGGTGGCGATCACGCCGCAGACAATGGGGTGGGGGTCACCCCACTCCCTCCAGGTCACTGGAGGCACACACGTGGCTGGGGCACCCAGCACACGTCGTCCCCAGCTCTGGGGGCACCCAGGCCGGGGTCACCACAACAGCCATGGTCACATGGCCTCCATACTCCTTGGGACAGCGTTGCCCTACAGGGGCACCGTCCTTGTGGTGGGCCCAGTCATCGGGCCTACAGCATGCAGTGTGGCGCCAGCATGGCGCAGGACATGAACGACACCGGAGCCTTTTGGTGGTCAGACTGACGAGCCGGAAATAGCTCATACTTTTTATTAACTTGGTCACATGGGGAGCCATGTGACCAAGACACACATACTGGAGATACCATATCCCCCTACAGGGGGTGACATGCAACACTCCTCCTTTTTCATAACAAAACAAATAGAACCCCATGACATAATTCGCACACTAACTCTACAAACCATAACTCCCACACACATGCACCCTTTATTAACCTGGGTGAGTGGGTCTCATATCACTAAACGGCACCAACAAGGGCTCCTGGCACCCCATGACGCATTCCACATATACAGATGTTCACCGCTTTACATTTCCCATTGACTGGGCCATTTTACGCAAGTCCAAAGTCTGCCGGCTCCCAGTCTTACTGGGGACATCTATGGTGTCCATCTTGCGTGCCAGATATTCAGGGGGGGGCTGCACCTTTACCTTTTCATCCCGCTACTGCCGGTATGCGAACCAATGTGTCCCCAACCTTTGTTTCTAATGCCGGACAGGCAGGTGGGTTTGGCCCGGAAGATCCCACTCCATTCAGGTGACACTGGATGGGGTTGTGTGTGCCTTTTTTTTTTTTCTCCTGCTCCACTCTGGAGTACATATCTTCAATATCGGGCACCGGTGGTGAGGGGCCCGCCTCCCAATTGGGGGGGCCACCTCGCTGTTGGGCGGCCCCTGCGCCGCTCTTGGACCGGGACCGTCTCAGCTGTTCGGCGACCCCCACTTCTGCCTCCTGTCCTGCTCCTCGGAGCAGGCACCCCTCGCGGTGCGGGCCCCCCGTCACGGCTGACGCTGTGGTTAAACTCCTCCTCTGGGGGTCAGGCTGTTCTCCTCTCTGCGGCGGATGCCACGTGTAGGCCGCTTCAGTGGGGCAGGGGGGCAGCTTCACTTTGCTGCGGCTAGGGGGCCGCCGTGCATCTCGTTGTGGCTGATGCGCCCTTTGCTTTGTTGCGGCCGAGGTTGCAGGCATTCCTCCCCAATGGTGGGAGAGGGGGCAGCAGCTCACGCGGCCAAACACCGCCAAACACCACCTTCATGTTGTGGCCAACGCCGCAGATCCTCCCTCACACGGGGGCGGGCAGCAGCTCCATCCGTGTTTCCTTTGCGTGCCAAGTTGGAGTTGTGCTTGCATCATTTGTATTTCATGCGGCGATGTTTGCCGCTCTTCGTTTCCGTGGCTTGCAGGTGGGGGAGGGGCAGCACCTCTTCTTTGCGGCCGGCGCCACGGGGCACTCTCGCTCCCCACGGGGGAGGGGAGAACAGCTTCCTCCGTCCTGGTGGTGGTGGGGGGGAAGACTCCCTTCCTCATTCGGCCAACGCGGCACACCTCAATGTACGGCGGCAGCCGATGCTGCCACCAGTCTCTCCACTCTGTTGTTGGGCAGAGGCCTCCTCCATGGTGCGGGAGGGGCGCAGCAACACACACGGCCGAGGCCGCCTTGCATGCGGGGCTCCAGCCCTCGTCGCCATTGTTGGGGGCCAGCTCCGGGTCACCGGGCAGGCCCCATGCACGCGTCGGGCACACCTGACATGGGCTGTTAGGGCGGCGATCACACCGCAGACAATGTGGTGGGGGTCACCCCACTCGCTCCAGGTCACTGGAGGCACACACGTGGCTGGGGGCACCCCGCACACGACGGCCCCGGCTCTGTCGCCACAGCAGCCATGGTCACATGGCCTCCATATTCCTTGGGATGGTGTTGTCCTGCAGGGGCACCATCCTTGTGCTGGGCCCCGTCCTCGGGCCTACAGCATGCGGTGTGGCGCCAGCATGGCGCAGGACATGAACGACACCGGAGCCTTTTGGTGGTCAGACTGACGAGCCGGAAATAGCTCGTACTTTTTATTAACTTGGTCACATGGGGAGCCATGTAACCAAGACACACACACTGGGAGATACCATGTCCCCCTACAGGGGGTGACATGCAACAACGCCCAAGAGTAGTAGTTTCGGATCCCTCCAGTATTACCAGTCCAGAGGATATGAAAAAACGTGCCATCCACCCTCCCCACCCCACATCTAAGACACCCAGCATGGGCTACCTGCCCCCATTTGAATAAGGCAGTGCGAGAGTAATAAATCCTATGCAATATCTTCGGTTGTATCAACCTTATTCGAGCCACAATGCCAATCTCCCTAGGGAACTTTAGGGCCTCCACACAATCCTCTGGTTCCAGTGGGCCCAGATCCCCTTCCCCATGTGTCTTGAGGCCAAACAAATCCTTTGTGGCAAATCCGGTGAGGACCTGGTAAATGGTAGAGACAAGCCTTGAACTCATACGTTCCGGGAGAAGGTTAGCTTCTATCGGTGAACAGGTTGGTAGATCTCGAAGGGACTGAAACTGAGCTTATAGGCCATGCGACAGCTGTGAATAATGGTACCTTTCAGTCTCCGGCAAGCTGAATTTGTCACACAGCTCAGGAAACGGGACCAATGCCCCTTCTCTCACCACATCCCCAACATCCACCGGACTTCTCTCCCAGACCCTGAGTCTACTAATCTTACCCGCTTCCGGGATATAGGCATTGTCCCATATGGGCTGAACGAGGGTAACTCTGTCCCCCAACCTACATGATGTGGCAGTCCCGCCATACCTTCTGAGTGCGCTGCATCATGGGCGGGAGCGACCACCTCTTCCGTCCACTGTAAAGAATGCAGGGTGGAGGGAGACCCATCATTCTTACCTGCTCCAGCACCACTCCACCACAACATGCAACAGTGACCCATCCCCAAGCAGCCAATCATTCACAACTACCAGTTGGCCAGCCCAGTAATAGCAACGCAAATTGGTGAGCCCAATACCCCCTTACCAAACCAAGCGCTGTAGTGTAGCCAGGGCAATACAGGGTTCACCTCCCCCCAGAGAAGTGTCCAGAGAGCGGCATCCGTTCCATCAAATCCATTATTTTGAACAGAGCTGCTTTCCCTGTATGGTGATCATCTTGGAATGATCAGAGCTGCTTTCCCTGTACGGTGGCCATCTTGGAGTGATCAATATGTAACAGACTGGCCCATAAAAATGGGGTAAACATGCTTTTCTGCCCTGAATAGTGATATAACTTTGCATCCTGGTTGGTAGTTATTAAACCCTGGGATGTTGAATCCTGACTAGGCATTGGGTTCCTGGAAGCAGTCATGACAGCACTTCCCCTCAAAGACCCTCCCATTGCAGCATGTCAGGGTTTAGGCTTGCTGGGGGGATTTTTTGTGGAAGCGAGTCACTAGTCCCTGGGCATGGACGTTGGTCGCTGGTTCCCATGATCTGTCTACCGCCCCACAGCCTTTCCAGTCAATGAGATAGTAAAGGGTATCCTTAACCCATTTTGAATCCAGTATCTCTTTGATCTCATATTCAGGTTCTTCCTGATCTACAATAACCGGGGCGGTCTTGCTACTGTGGTACAAGCACCTCAGTGCACTGATTTTAGTAACAAGACATGAAGCGCTGGGTGGATATTTAGTGTCTTGGTTAGGGCTAGATTGACTGCCAAGGGGTTAATAAAAGCGGTGATAGGATAGGGCTCTATGTAGCGAGGGTGGAACTTTCTTGGGCATTTCAACCGGATGTGCCGTGTGGCTCACCAGACCTGATGCCTAAAGTGGTAGGTAGGTGAAGTTTCCCTTTTCGCATTGGCCCTCGTTTTATTTTCAATGTTTTTATTAGCATTTGCATCTTCCATCAGCATCTCACTTTCCAGTGTGTCACCTTTGCACGTAAGATTATAGTACAACAGAAGTTAACTTTCAAACAAAATAAAACAAAACAAATAGTCTTCTCCATTTGTTCTGATCATAGGATACAAATCCATTGGTTTAAGGGAGTCCGGTTATCCCGGGTGACATCTGATTTGTCTGGGCCTAGGGGGAGTCTGGTTTAGTATTCCCATCTCATTATCCCAGCACACAATGGCCCTGGAGCACCTCAGGTGTGAACACAGCTTATTCATGGCGGTTTGTCGTCCAATGGGTGGAACATGTCCCAAACCAATGTCTTCCAGGCCTCATATGCAGGGCCTGCTTCCTCTCCAGCCTTGGCCACCCCGTACCCACATAGTCTTGTTTCTACGCTAGACCAGTGTTCCAGTTCACTATGCTATTTAGTATACTGTGGACCTCCCTTCTTCTTCCATGCCATTGCAATGGACCTTTTGGCCAAAACGCACACCATGGGCCCCATTACGAGTCACTCGGTATGGAAACAACCGTGGCGGTAAACCTGCCCCCACCGTTGTTTCCATACCGGGTGATCTCGAGTCCTGCAGGCGGGAGGTGTCATTCCCGCTAGGTCTGACCTGGCAGGTTTAATACCACCCACCTGCAGGCGGACATGGAAACACCGGCACCATCACGAGATGGTGCCAGTGTTTCCACTTCCCCATTTCCATTGAGTCTTATGGGACTCAATGGGAATGGGTTTTACCAAATTCTGCCTCCGGAATTCCCGGGTCACCAGGGTCATAATGCCCCGGCAATTCCGGGAATCACGGAGGCAGAATGCTAATACGAGTCTGGCGATAACCTGCCGGAATGTCGGTAACCTGCCGGAATGTCAGGCACAATTACCGCCGGACTCGTAATGAGGCCCCATGTCTATAAATGTAACTATATGCCTAAATTTGCTGATTCTTGGGTAGGCTCCAAGGAGGCATTCTTTAGGTGTCCATTCTTATCTAGCCACTCCTGCCTTTCTGCAGGCACTCTCTATTTTGGGCTAGAAGTATTGTGCTTTCGGTCACTCCCAGAACATGTGCATCATTCCCGCTCCATCTGACCCACACCAAGGGAAGCTGGAATCCGTATTTTTACTAAATTTGGCTATTCTGCTCTGGTTCAGGTAGGTCCTGTGTAGGACATTCAATTGGATTAATCGAAATCGGGTGTTTCTTGACACTTCCCGGCGGTTTGCCATTATCCTTTCCTACTGCTTCTCTTTGATGGCATTCCCATGGTCTACCTCCCACCATTTTTTTAGCCTAGCGCTTTTGGGGTTGGGTCTATCTGCCAGTAAATTATAGAGCCTGGACTCAGGCTTCCATCCATCACCCAGGTTATGGAGTAGCGCTAGCAGCGGGTCTCCCTCTGGTTCCCCAGGCCATTCTTTCCAGTACTTTTTTAGCAGCTCTCCTGACTCTCCGGTACCATAGGAACTGGCCGTTAGGTATCCCTTCCCTCCCATTAATGGATTCAAACTCCATGAAAATGCCCTTATCGAACGTGTCTCCCCAAGTGTATATGCCATAGCCCTCCCACTGCCTTACGGTTGTCAGTTCCGCCCTGGTAGTGCAAACTGTGGCTCTGATGGGGGTCTCGGGTGAATAGGGGCATTCCCGTCCTGTCAGTTTCAGGGCCCTCACCCAGATCTTCCGGCCCAGTCGCACAACCATTGGGGTGTTGCCCATATACCCCCGGTGAGATCCACATTATCTCTTTTAGGTGTACCGGCTTTACAAGTTGCCTTATCCGTCTCGTCTCCGAGGTGGCCTCATCTGCAAGCCATTTTGTGACAAAGCTGAGTTGCGCCGCTAGGTAGTACCTCTCTAGGTCCGGTAATTGGACCCTGCCCTCACCGTACGGCAGCGTTAGTGTAGTCAGAGATAACCTATGTCTGGCAGTGCCCCAGAGTAGTTCCCTTATTAGTTTTTCTAGTAGTCTAAAAAAAGAAGCTGGAACGTAGTAGTGTACGTTATGGAATAAGTATAGGAACTGTGGCAGTATTATCATCTTTACTATGGAGACCCTACCCATCACTGATAGTGGGAGCCTAACCCAGAACTTCATGGACCTTCTGAGTCCCTGCACCGTCAATACAGTGTTTGCTTCATGTGTTAATTCAGGCGTGTGCCACACATTCACCCCCAGGTACCTAAACGAGTGCCTCTGCCATCGGATCCCCACTTTCGGGAGGTCACTCTCTGTTTTTTTTGCTAGCCCCGCTAGTGGAAATATGCAAGATCCTTCCTGGCTGAAGGTGATCCCTGACACCCTGGCGCAGTTTTGCAGTACCTCTAATATCGTTGGCACATTATAATGTGGGTCCCGCAGGTACAGGATCACATTGTCTGCTTATAGGGACACAACATGGTAGGCCCCTCCCACTCTAATACCAGCATCAAAACATTGTTTCCTAAGGTATATTGCTATGGGTTCTAAACCCAAAATGTAGAGCATCGGCAACAGCGGACAGCCTTGCCTGGTGCCCCTTTGAATATCCCATGGAGCAGACACTGTTCTACCTGTCTTTACCCTTGCCACCGGTGCTGCATAAAGTATCTCAATCCACCCAATTAAATATTTACCAAGTCCAAACTCCCTCAAGACATCTGTCAACCATTCCCAATATATGGAATCAAACACCTTTATGTCGTCCAGGAAGACTATGGCACACTGCTCCTGCGAGTCTGCCGTTTGTGCAATGATGTGTTGCAGCCTACGTAGATTTGTCACTGTGTTCCTGCCTGGTATTCATTCACTATGGTCCCTATGACTCTCGTCAGCCTTTTAGCTAATATGGTTGTCAATATCTTAATGTCATAGTTTAGCATTGCCAGCGGCCTGTATGAGCCGCATTCATTTGTGGGTTTGTTCGGTTTGGGTATAAGGACCACCAGTGTCACCCTCTTGCTTCTCGGTAGCACCTTTGTTTCATATGCTTCTTTATAAAACTTGTAAAACACCAGAACTAGTTCAGCGCTGTATGCCTTGTAGAACTCAGGAGGTAACACATCGCTCCTTGGGGTCTTACAAGTGGACAGTGCATTGATCGCCTCATGTATATCTTCCACTGAGAGTTCCCCATCCAGTATTTCCCGTTGGGCATCATCCAGTGAGGGTAGGCCTATCTCTTCCAGTGTCCCCAGGATTTCGTCTTGTGGTATTAGCGTGTCGTAGCAGTACAACCGGGAGTAGAATTTGCTGAAAGCGTCATTGATCGATGCCTGTGTCATGTGCACAAAGCATGAATCATCCTTGATTTCTGTGACCAAATGTCTAGGGTTCTCCTTCTTGCACAGCCACAACAGCAACCTACTAGGTGTATCTCCCTCTGAGTGCGCCCTTGTGGTTTTTGCAATGTAATTAAATTTTGATAATCTAAACAAGGCATTTTGACAGTCATTTCTCGCTGTAGCCAGTTCTAATTCGTGATCCCTAGTTTTATGAGCAGTGGCTTCCATCTGTCTGATCTTCCCTTCGCTTATCTCCAGTTCACTTCTCAACAACCATCTGATGCCCCCAGAACAAGCAATGACCTCACCTCTGACCACAACTTTCAGAGCCTCTCAGATCGTGTCCCATCCCTTCACACTCCCCACGTTGTTATCTTTGTACTCTTCTATGCTAGTACGTAGGCCTTCCCTAAAAGCGCCATCAGTCGGTGCATCTGCCGGCATTCGCCATAATGGTATGGGTAGTCTAAGGCCCTGTATCGTCCACTCCATAAGTAACGGTGAGTGGTCCGTGATTGACCTGCCTAAGTACTGCATCGATTCAACTTGGGATAGGTGGGTCCTATCTATTAGCATGTAATCTATCCTAGTATAGAGTCCATGGGGTGACGAGAAATAGGAATACTCTCTGCTGTCTGGGTGGAGCTCTCTCCATACCTCTGCCAACTCTAGATTCCCCATCACCTCATTAAGTGACGACTCGGCCACCCTCGCCCCTTACGCCGGGGGGCTGGATCTGTCCAGGGCAAGATCACAGAAGCAATTGAAATCCCACCCCCCCCCCCCCACAGATGAAAAGGCAGTCTCTGTAGGAAGCTAGCTTTTTTCTCAGTTCGGACAGGTATGCTGAGGTTCTGTGATTAGGAAGGTAGGAATTAACTATACAAACCCCCTGTTGTTTGATGCTGCCTCTAAGTATCAGATACCTCCCCTCTGTATCTACCTCCTTAGATATCAACTGGAAAGACACTGTGTCACTGAACCAGGTGTACACCCCTCGTGCGTATTTAGAGTATGCTGCTCCATAGCCCTGTCCACCACAGTACTCCATTACTTTGCTGTTGCCATCGGTAGGAAGGTGAGTTTCTTGTAATAGAGTCATGGAGATTTGCTTCCTCTTTAGCAAGGATACAATCCTATTCCTGCCTATGTAAATACCCATCCCTCTAATATTCCATGTCAGCACTTTTATGTTGACTGCCATTGTTCCTGTGCTGTGATTTGGTTCCTCCCTCCGCCCATCTTTAGGTAACAGTCGCCCGGCTCCCCACCTCCATATCCCCCTCTGTCCCCCTTTATAAGAATTCTGTATCCCATCATGCCAATTAAGGTGAAGACTTTGCAACAATACATACAATAAATGAGAACATCTCCAACAGTAAACCAAACTTAAATAACTGCTCCCAGTAGCTTCTCTTGCGCAGCAGCGTTCAGGCACCCTCGCACCTTCTCGGCCCGTCCGGGTCATCTTGTGCGAGGAGTATTGTGCCAGCAACAGGCCGACACTAGTCAATGCGCAGGGTGGGCCTGCTGTCCCGGGTCTTAACGCCTGGAACGCCCCCGCCCTACATTAATACTTTAGTTGCGATTGCATTAAGAACAATTTCCATGCAGTACTCTCATGCAGCCACGTTGAATATTATACTCGCTCATTTCAAGGTCTGCCTGCTGGTGTAACGTCATTCATGTGGTTACTTCTTCGCCCTCCGCCAGATTATAATGTTCCATCCACATGGTGGCCGCAGCAGGAGCCTCAAGGAAGAGTGGTCATCCTTTATATATCACTTTTAGTCTGGAGGGGTACATCAGAATATATTTAAGATTTACCTGCCTGAGTCTAGCCTTAATTGGTACAAAAGAGTTGCACGCCCTCTGAAAAATCAGCGTATAATCCGGTTACATAGTTATGTTGGAATTATCTCATCGGATCTCTCTGCCTTCCCTTGAGTATTTCAGAATGAACTCCCTATCCCAAAAATTCAGGATTTTCGCTATCATTGGCAGGGGATGCATGCCAGGTGGAGGCCACTTCTGCAAGGATCTGTGGGCCCTCTCCATCACAAAGCATTATGAGAGCTTAGTCACACTCACTTCCTTTATCAGCAGATTTTCCACGAAGTCTGTGGGGTTCGGGCCTTCCATTCCCTCTGTAATACCCAGCAGTCGGACATTATTTCTTCGGGCACGTCCTTCTGCATCCTCTGCTCGAGCTTCCAGGGCTGTGTTTCTTTTTTCTAGTTCCAACAGCCTTTTTCCCAGATCTTTAGTGGTCTCTATTGTTTCCGCCAGGTCAGTTTCTGTGGTTGTCACTCGCTCAGTTAGGTTGCGGATGTCTTGCTGCATCAACTGCATATCCACCTTAACTTCCTCGATTTTGGTGTCTATGAACGTTCTCAGCGCAGCTATTGCTTTCAGTACTTGATTCTCCTTTGCTTCATTTTCCGGGGCCGCTTGTTCTTTTTTTGCCGTAGTGTTGCTCTGCAATTGTTCCTGTGATTTGGACGCATTGAAGGCGTCCATGATTGTGGGGTCTTTCTTGCCCTTAGTTGAAGGCATTGCAGTGTTGCTGCCCTCTGGGTGTGTACTAGTGGGTGCCGTTCACTAGGCAGCTGCGTGGTTGCTGCTCAGTTGTTCTGTTGCCCCGGGAGCATGCCCCCATAGGTGGGAAGTGTATAGCACTCCTGCCTCTGCCCAGTTGTTTACTTCTGTGTTTATAGCCTAGTCGCAGTTCAGGTTTACGTTCCCTTTTATGTTCTTAGCATTCACCACACTGTGTCCTCGTTGCGATGCACGTGTGTTAGCACCAGAAGTGGGTGCCCCTTTGCTATGGTGGACTGAAGAGACTCTATTGTGATGTTAGCCAGCACTCAGATCTTGTTGGTTACCTGCCGCTCCCTTGCTCCAGTAGCTCTTTTGGCAGACCAGTAGTTCCTTATAGACGGCTATGTCCCAATTGTGCGTTTTGTCTAGTTCTATGTTTGGGCCCCCAGTTGACCTTGCGCAGTTGGGAGTATGGCCCCCGATTAGTTTTAGCTGTTATTCCTCCGTCCTCGGGGGAAGAGGCCCGCTGATGTCACTACGGTCTGCAGGTAGTGCTGGGGCTAGTATTGCCAGCAAGCCTCTCTCTGTGTTTCGGTGTGCTGCAATAATTATGTGCCGACTGTAAGCTTGTGTTGCAAGAGATCCCCAGTGTTAGTCAGTGTTATCCAGCTAGGCACTTTGGGGAAGTTATGGGCTCGCAAGAGAGGGTTCGCTCCTGCACCACCCACCCTATGTGATGGTGCCGGGATTGTTTGTGCTAGTGGAAAGTGTTGTCTACTAATGCCCTTGCTTCTTCACTCACCAGCTTTGCCCGGCGTAGCTTGCTCTTCTGCTGCCTCTCTTGTTTCAGGTCGCTCGTTGGGGCTGGTCTCCCTGGTGCTCTCGCTGTGCTGTGCCAGGTGGTTGATTCAATTCAGGTCACCAGTGCTTCATCCGCGAGCTGGCCTCTTCGAGCTCAAGGTGGAACGTGCTCAAGTCGGTATGACAACGCTGCTATATATATGTCTGGGAGAACGTTGCTGGCTGTCCACCCGCTCATGCCCAACACTGTCTATTCGGTGCATGTGGGCACCTCCTTCATAGTGTCAGGACTCACCGTCTCCTCGCGGCCCCCGACCCTCACTCTGGCTGTTTCTGTCTTTGCATGCCGCAGCCGGCCCCGAGAAGCAGTGTGACCGCTGGTCCCGCTGCACCACAGACAGCCCTGCACCGCTCTCGTCACCCTCTGCATGTCTAGGATGCAGTTGGGAACCAGGCCTCACCTGACACAGTTCTCCCTAGCCTGCGTGTTCACCTCTCAGGCAGTTTCCGTTGCAGCAGTGTGGTGAGGATCGGGCTTCGCTCTCCGTGGTTCTTGTTCTACGCCCATCTATCGTCTAAGCCACGCTTTCGGTCACCATCTTGTCAGCCCTTAGGCGCCGCTCTCCTGTCCTCCTTTGCTGTGCTTCCGATTAGGATTTTCTTTATTCCCAGCTTCTGGGCAGATATGGGCCCCTCAGGGAGGCTGCGTTGGCTGCTCCCCGCGCTAGCAGAATCCAAGGCAAGGGTGCAGGTACCAGTTCTAATCAAGCCTCACTGTTCGGCTTTCCACCCTTATGTTCACCCATTGTGGGCCCCTCGGCCGTGGGTCTCACGCCACAGTTATTACCTCCACACTTGCATTATGTGCTAGGCTCATCCTAGGGAGCATGGGATGTCCATTTGTGGGCGACCGTCCCCAGACAGAAAACGTTCTCTCTGTGTGTGCGCGCCCATAGCGGCAGGGTCTGCCAGCCTCCTCCCGGCACCCTGCCCGTGATCGGGTTGTTCTGCTTACTCTCAGCCTTCAATGCGGGATCTGGGAGCCGCCTTCTCTGTCTACGTTATGTTCTGCTGTCTTCCTTTACAGTCAGGTCCCGAAGCATCCTCACGCCTGGTCCATCGCCTCCCGCCCGTACCACCCAGTCCAGCGTAGGTCCGGTAAGGCGCAGCAGCCCACTCCTCCTCAGCATAGCGCGCTCCAGTCGATCCACCTCCCTGTCTCAGCTTCACCTCCGCCTCACTGCGGGGCTGATGTCGCGGCCGCCATTTGTATGCCCTGCGGGTTGTCCTTTGCGGTCTCAGATCTCCCCTTGTGTCTCTCCCATTTTGTCCGCAGCACACAGCAAAGTCGTGAGAGTCGCTTCACACAGGCAATTGTAGGTTTCTTAAGGCAAATTTTCAATGGCAACCATTAGTTTACAGGATCTTTATAGAATCATGGCTCACGCCAGAGACCTCCTCACACCATGGGCTCAGACCACGCCCCCTTTGGCCCTTGTATTATACTTGTGCTTAGCTTGTTGCAGGTGGGTTCTCGCCTGTTGTAGCATGTGTTGTATGTTTCTATGTAGGTTTTTTACAGCGGACATTTCAAAAGCCTCAGGGGGGTCATGTACTAAAGTGTGTGGATGCTTGCCATGTAGTAAATAGTGTGTTGTGAATCCCGTGGAGCTATGAGTGGTATTGTTGTAGGCATATTTCACCACCCACAAGAGATCTACCCATTCTTGATCTGTGTAGGGTAAGATGCAACGTAAGTATTTCTCCAGGGTCTGGTTGGTCCGCTCAGTTTGTCCGTCTGTCTGTGGGTGATGACTTGTGGACATGCAGACATCAATTTGTGCCAAGGCACAACATCTCTTCCAGAACCGGGAAATTAACTGTCTCGCCAATCTGATACAACTCCTTGGAGGAAACCATGTAGTCAGACAATCCGATGTAAAAGTGCCTGAGCTAGTGCAGTGGCCTTTGATATACCTTTCAGTGCAATCAAATGGGCCATTTTATAAAGTAAATCTACCACAACAAGAACAGTGTTCTACCCTTGGCTTGTGTATAAGTCAATTATAAAAATCAAGAGATATTATGTGCCACGGAGCCAGTGGTGTAGGCATGGGTCGTTGTAGGCCCTGGTGCACAAACATCACAGGTATTCACATGGACATTCTATCGCAGTATAGGCTACCAATATTGTATCTTGATTTTATTGTATGTCTTGGTGATTCATGGATGGGCCTCTAATAACGTGTCATGATAACTATGAAGTAATCTACTAGGAGCTGCCATAGTCGGAATAAAGAGATGTCTTTGGTGGTAGGGCAAACCCTGTATGTTCTGTCGTTTGCATTTCGTGCAATGTCGTTCTGCATTTTCTTCAACCCAAGCATGTAGTTCCTCAGGGGTCAAGGCAGCCTTAACTTCTTCCCGTGGTAGCGTAGTAGCGTACATTGAGAGTTCCAACAGTTTTCTGAGGTGGAATAATGGCCATGGGTTCTGGGGATGTGAAAGCTTGGTCTTCTTTATCTTTCTCACATCTTAGGCTTGATAAGTCATCTGCCTTTCCATTCTGTGTTCCTGGCCGGTAAGAGATAACAAAACCGTATTTGGTGAAGAAAAGCACCCAACTTAGTTGTCAAGCCAATTGTGCCTGTTCAGATATCAGGTACTGAAGATTTTGGTAATCAGTGAAGACTGTGACTTGTTGTTTGGCTGTCAGGAGGTAGTGCCTCCATTCCTTGAATGCTGCTTTAATTTCCAGGAGCTCTTTATCCATCCGGCTAAGATATTGTCCAGATGAAGGCTGCGCAAAGAAGATTCTACACAGGAACGCCAGAAGCAAGTGCAGGACTCCTGGGCGTTCGCCGGTGGAAAGAAGCAGCAAGCCACTTAACAGAGACCCGCGAGGAGAACAGAAGCCCAATCGGAACCATGGAAAGCAGGGAAGTCAAAAGCCGAGTGGTGCGAGGATGAGAGTATTCAGTGGCTATCATCGGCGGGCTGCAAGCATACCTGGAAACACCACGAAGAGACGGTGAGTCCACGCTGGGACGAAGGGGACACGCCGTATGTTCAAAGTTGAACAACCCAAAATGGATAAAGAAAGGAAGCCATTTGTTAGCACCAAAAGTGAGAAAGTAAAAGTACATTTTGCTAAAGGGAATATTTGAAGCTTGCCCCTATTTACAGAGGATAAGTAACAGTGACAAGTTAGTATTTATCGGACAATGTGAATTAGCTAATAATGCTAGGGTGGTGAATTGCCAAGAGTGAAAGTGTAAACAAAACACTAATGATGCAAGATACTATGGACAAAAGGAATTAGCCAAAAGGACTAATGTGGTGAATTATCAAAAGTGGAGTTGCAGAGACAGACAATTACAAGTGTGCAAATACAAGAAACCCTGGCAGGAGAGTATACCAGGCAATTATAAGTGTGTGAATGCAAGATGCTCTGGCAGGGGAATACACCAAGGTATTACAAGTGTTTGAATACAACAAGCCCTGGCAGGAGAGTGTACCAGGCAATCACAAGTATGGGAATATAGGGAAACAGAAAATCCCTGGCAGGAGAGTATACTAGGTTTCCTGGCAACCCGAAGGCCAAAGATAATTATACATGACTTTGGTATTGATCAAGAAGAAAGACAGGAACTGTTATTTTCAAGAAACCACAAATAAGAATGCAGGGAAAGGGAGACACCCTCTGGATTTAGGCCGACGCCATTATCCTTTTCACCTCAAGATTGATTTCCTTAGAATGTGAGGGTCAGAATAGTACTTTAAACACAGGACGGTTTTGTCTTGGACATTCTGACACTGACAGATCCTTAGTTTTGAGTCCAGATAGGGAAACACCTCTAGCGCAGGCACAGTGAGGCATTTTCCCAACCCCTTTTATTTATCAATTAAAGTCTTTAGCCAAAACCATGTCTAACTTGTGTCCAAATTTCATTCCTGACATCTCACAACAACATACTCCTCCAGTGCTTGAACAGCGATTTGTTGATAAGGAACCATGGTATTCTGTTTTATTATTGATAATATGCTGTTTTATGTGTAACAATGATTTATGTGGATTATTGACAAGTTTTTATGGTGTGAGTGAGCAAGAGGTGAGTGACATTTTGAGGGTTTTTTTAAGAATTTGGGGGGAAGATTGGCTTTTTGTTTGGGAATTTCTTGCATTTTTTGGCAAAATACTGGTTTGGTTTTGTGTTTGAATTCTTGTTTTTGATTAGTTAAAGGATTGTAAGGGAGTATGGAGACTCTGATTGATCATCTGTACCAGTCGCTTCCAAGATTCAAAGAAATCTTTTTAAAATATCACAGCGAATGGGGAAAATAAACTAAGGGTAGACTGTTTAGATCTTGGCCCGAAAAAGGTACTGTTAGGCCTGCAGCACGCATATGACTTGTGCGTGCGGCACACCCTCCTTTACCAGCAGTGTCCTGGCAGGCTTACCAGCAGTGATGGCTCCCCCCGCAGTGGTCCGCCATGACCAAAGCACGACCTGAAGGCGGCCATGGGGGGAGGCACCAAATGCCACGCATCTAATTTGCCATGTTGGTTTCTTTGTGGCAAGGCGGAGGCCCCCCTTGGCTACATAGGACTTCTCTCAGCATCTTGGGTTGCCAGAACAATGTGTCTTGCGCTATGGCATGATACTTCAGTATAGAAGGCAGAGAAGGACTGGAAGTCATTGCGTCTTTACGCTCCTTGCCAGGCCTGTCCCTGTGTTAGTTCTGGCCACATCTACTTGTTGCTACCTTCCCATTCCTGCTTCCTGTTCTCTGTTCCTTTTCTCCTGCCTGTCCTGGCCTCTTTTTGTCCAGTCCTCCCTGATGGTCCCTGTGATTATTTTCCCTTTGTTCTGTGCTATTCTGGTTCCCTGATTGCCTGCTCCTTGCTCTGAGCCATTCAATGGGGGTTTCTTCCCCTCACGTCTGCACCAGTTACCAGCCCTTTCGATCCTGTTTCTACATTACTGGAGCTTTGCCCATGGGATCAATTTGCAGCTCTCCATAGTACTTTGGCTGACTATTTCACCTGCATTAAGATCTAAGGCGACCCTGACAATGTTCCTCACTGTTCCTGTGCCACGTAAATACAGTGGTGCTACACCGCGTGGCATAGGAAGCTTGTCCAAAAGGTCTCTGAGTTCCTATATCTCCAGAGCCTAATGGGCGAGTCTTCTGTGTCACATACACTACACGTCCACCACGGCTGCTCCTTGGAGACTACGAGATCCAAGAAAGACTTCAGGACCTCCACAAAAACATGAGTTATTCCTTTTTTTTGTAATACTTTATTTTTCATTTTGCAACAACAACCAAAACAAACAAGGAGTCTGACCCAGCCCGCAACCCACCTTGAGCATGACACAATGTATATCAGCAATGCACATTACACAAATATCAGTTACGGTTCTACACATCGCACTTGTTTGTCCGCTGTAATAAACTATGGTACATACAGTGCCCACACCTCTGGTGGTCGGGCATGTAGCGGCAAAGTCCGAATAAATGATGTGTCCATGTTGTGGAAGTATGCCACATCTTGCAGCCACCCCTGCACACTGGGCGAATGGCACTTCACCTATGCCATGGCCAGCCTTTTCCGAGACACCACCAGTAGCAGGCCCACCAGGCGTCTACTCACCAGTGGCAGGGACCGTGTGCATCTCAGGAGCGCCACCACAGGATCTGGCTCCAAGACTTTTGCCAGGACATCCATCCAGAACCGGGAAACCTGTGTGCAGTCCCAGGCCAAATGAAGAAACCCATTCGGGCCAACCCCACAAGGACGCAAGAGTCTGGCATGGAGGGAAAATGCCTTTGGAGCCTGGCTGGAGCATGGTAGACCTGGTGTAGGAAGTTAAAGTGTATTAGTTTAAATCTGGAATTCAGGGACACTTTCTGGGTTTGAGCCAACACATATTTCCAATCCTCATCTGAAATTCCCCTGCCAAGAACCCTTTCCCATCTCTGTCTCAGCGTCTCCCCCGGAATATCTGCCATGAGACTGCTATATATTCAGGATACCAGGTGGCCCTCGCCTGCAACTGAATCACCCCCTGAAAAAGTGTCCACGTAGGAGATTGACAAGGAAATGAGAGGAACAGTGCATTGAGCGCGTACAGTACCCAAAAGTATATAAAGATGTCCACGGCAGTACCTGCACCTCTGTCTTTAGCCTGTTGTAGAGAATAGAACACGCCATCACTGAAGAAGTCCCCAAAGGTGGTAATACCTAGCTTTTCCACCCACTGCAGGTAGGTGCTTTCTGCCATTATGGCTAGCCCTGCCACGTCTCGGACTGGAAGGAGGGGTGAATACAGGGTGATGACGCCCATCTTACCTGCGATCTTCCTCCAAATTGCGCAGGTGATCTTAACAATGTTTAGGGAACTGGGCGTCACCCCCGATGCCCCAAGAATCACAGAGCGCAGCAGGTCAGGGACGGCAAGTGCTCTCTCCACCTGCACATGAGGCAGAACAAAGTGGGGGGTGTACCATTGCGCTAAGAAATGCACCTGTGCCGCCCAATAATAGCGTTCCAGATCCAACAGGGCCAGTCCCCCCCTCTCAAACGACAGTGTCAGCGTGGCATACACCACCCTCGCTGGCTTCCCGGCCCAGAGTAAGTCAAGAATGAGCCTCCAAAGCTGTAAGAAAAATCCCCCAGAGGGGAACAGTGGGAAGTTAAGGAACAAGTGTAGGAGTTTGGGGAGCACAATCATTTGTACGATTGCAATTCGACCCAGCAGTGTAAGCGTAAGCTTCCTCCACCTTGCCACCGCATCCTGAAGAGACGCTACCATCTGACCATAGTTGTCCTGGAACAACTCCACGTAGCTGCGCAACACCTACACCCAAGGTACTGGACCCCCGAGTATTCCCACTTGTGGCGTAACTCATCCTCCCATCTTTTAGAGGAAAGACCGCCAACTTGCTGTGGTTGATCCTCAAACCAGAGAACTCCCCAAACCTGATCACCTCTCGCATCACTGGAGCCAGGTTGTGCACTGGGTCGCTGAGGAAGAGGGCAGCGTTGTCCGTGTGCAGGGAGATGATCGACCTATGCAGCCCCTGTTGTAGCCCCTGCTGGGTGTGCCTTTCTCTCAGGGTTGCCGTCAGTGGCTCCATCAGAGCAAAGAGGAATGGGCAGAGCGGACATTCCTGCCATGCCCCCTACCCATATCGAAACTTTCAGGCCTTGTACACCCTACCATAATCCTTGCCGTCGGTTAAGTAAGGCCATTCGATAGAGTCAAATGCCTTTTTGGCATCCCAAAAACCTGTGGCAGCTTTTGTTTCCGGCTCTAGCAGCACAAAAACCCCAAAAAGGCGGTCCAGCCCATACAAAGTATTCCTCCCAGGAACAAATCCAGCCTGACCCGCCAGCATCAATGGAAGCAGCCGATTGGCCAGCACCTTGGCAAAGATCTTATTGTCTACGTTGATTAAAGAAATTGTGCGGTAGGATGCACAGTCCTCAAGTGGCTTCCCCTTCTTGTGTAGAAGAGTGATGTTCACCTCCCGAAGTGAAGGGGCAAGCGTCCCCATAGTGAGTGATTCCACATACACACGTAACAAGACGGGGAGCAAGATGGAGGCATATGCCTTATAAAACACCGTCCGGACCCAAGGACCTGGACCCTGGTAGCTCCTTAATCATTGCAATGACCTCTTCCAGGGAGATCTCTCGATTAAGAGCCTCGCAGAGTTGGGGTTCCAACCCAGTACAACTCCATCTCCTCTAAATACTGCTGCAGGCTCTCAGAGTTTTGCGAATATCTCTACCCGTATAAGCGCTTATAAAAAGCACATCTTCCTCTGCAGACTGGGGGCTTCCCTGGTGGTCCCTGATGCATTCCACCTGCGGAGGTCTCTTATCAGCTGCCAGCAGCTGGCCAACAAGGCCCCAGGCTTTTGCCCTTCCCCGTACTGTCACACCTGATGGACGCAGCCAAGAAACCGAATCTCCCGATCTGCGTTCGCCCTAAACCCATTTAGCTCCCACCAGAACTCGGCCAGGACCTTGGGGTCCGCCGTGGCCATGTATTCGTATTCCAGCCGCTTTAGGCGCACCTCGCCTGCCTCGAGATCCCCCCATATCAGTTGGAGGATACCTTTTTCTTTGGCCACACATACCTCTTGAATAAAACACTTGAAGCACTCCGAGAGGCGACAGAGCCCTCATTGTGTTAAAAATAGGCTGTGATCTTGTCCTGCAGTTCCCGGCAGAACACTGCATCTTGCAGCACAGCGGATTTAAAGCGCCAAGAATCGGCCCCTTGCCTCCCCCTCCCAATAGGCCTTCCAGGACTACCGGTGAATTGTATGACAAGGTCCAAGCAAAGATCTGCCAATTGGCCTACGTGAACTGCTCATCGCGGGACTCCAACAGACACTCAAGCCTAGAGCCAGACCCGGGAACCCAGAAGTGAAAGGTGTAGTCAAGCAAGCCTCTGTGCTGCCTTCTCCAAGGGTCCACCAGCTTATATGTCCTACATATTTCTTGCACCTGTAGACTTGCCCTGAACACCGGGCCTTGGCTACCGCTGGATCTATCCAGCAGGGGGTCCACCACCATATTTATATCCCCATTCCATAATATAGTGGCATCCCGACACCTAGCCATCTGGACCATCACCCAACCCAATCAAAGGCATTAGCATTGTCAACATTTGCCCGAATGAGTTCACTAGCGCTACGTTCACCCCTTTCAGGACACTGCAGACCAACTAGGTCCTCCCTTCGTCATCCCTTGGCACCGAGATCAGTCTAAACTTGACCCCTTTACCTATCAGGATAGCCACCCCCCCTTGCATAGGACGAGTATGATGAGAAGTATCTGTGGCACTCCGAATGCAAGCCCCACCTATGTCCCGAGGGGTGGGGGGTAAGATCGGTCTCATGAATAAAGGCCACCTCCACCCGTTACCTATGGAGATACTGTGCTAACTTCTGAACCTTTGAGGAGTGGTTCCCCCCACTGATGTTCCAAGTACCTACACTAAGGGCCATTCCCATACATCAACACCAGACGTGTGGAACCTGGTTCCCCCAGGCCAATCGCGCAGCCTTAGCTGATGGTTGCCGACCAGTGGTCATTGCGCAATGGTCCAGACTCCAGACAAACACAATACAAGCCCTCCCCAACTATACTTCCGCACACCACCCCTCCTGCCCCGGCCACCCCCCAACTCTACCTCCAGACCCCCAACCCCACAGTCAACCCCCAACCCACCCGAAGAACCCACCCATACACCCAAACATAAACCAGAAACAATGTTCCGCTCAGGGCGCTAGTACCCATTCAGGCAGGTGTCGGCTCAGCCACCCAAGGGTAGTGATACCACAATACTGAGGCAGCTCAAGCCACCGGATAAGAACACTGGTAGACTGCAGTCAGTTGTTAAACAGCCAGTCTGCTCTCCCCTGCCCTACCACACCTGTGGCCCGACTTCAGGGGTCCTCCTGGCCCCCCAGCCTTGTTTTCTGGCCCCATTCTGGGGTCTCGGATGGTTAGGATAATGTGACCTGCCAAGCTCATCCAGGAAGGAGCTCGCCGACTCCGGTGACACAAAGAACTGCGTTTTCCCCTCGTATTGAATACGTAGCTTTCCCGGGAACAACATGGAATTCTGAGTCATTGTTACTGTCTCTGAGTCAGCACTTAACTCCTGTGAAGGACCTCCTCGATGCCTGCACTGCCACCAAAAAGTCTGTGAAAACCAGGAATTTGTCACCGTCATATTGGAGTTCCTCCTTCTGCATAGCCAAACGGAGGATCGTGTCCCTGTAATTCAAGAGGCAAGGTATGATGGGGCATGGGGCTGCCCCGGGTACAGGCGTGCCGCCGGGATACGCTGTGCTCTCTCAATCACAAACGGGGGAAAGCTCTGTGTCAATAAAAACTTCTCTGCAAAGGGCTTCAATGACATCCTTTATCCTGGTCTGCCCTGGTGCTCCCTGATCCCGACCAGCCTGATGTTATTTCTGTGGGCCCGACCCTCCAAGTCCTCATTCTTGGCGGACACCAACTTGAGCTGCACCTCCAGGGCTGACACCCGACACACAAGCGACACCGATCCATCCTCTAAGCCAGACACCCTGTGCTCCACCTCATCCAGCTGATCCCAATGCTTGCCCAACTGATGTTGCAGCATGTCCACCTTAGAGGAGTGCGAATCCAGCTTGGAGTCCAGCCCACCAATGCCCGCCTTGATGTGCAGAAGTAATGTCCACCTCTGGCACTGGGGCGGCTCCTCTAGGAGCTTGCTCCATGGACTCTGATGCCTCAGCCTGGGACTGGACGTGGGGGGTCCTTGAAGAAGGGCCTCCCTCAAATGTGAGCTTCCTCTGGAGCTTGTCCGTCTTTCCCATGGTGAAATCCTACGCAAACCTGTGCACTGCCAAAAGATGGGCCAAGAGAGGAAGAAAGCGTGGACACAGGGGGCACAGATGGTCGGCAAAGAGATACAATTGGGGGGGCGGCCACAGGCTCCAACCTCCCCTCTCCAACATGCCCCCGGTGGGCCACACCACTCAGGCGCCAGCCCCTCCAACAATCCAACAATGCAGGATTGAGCAGCCCTTAAGGCCGCACTGCGCCTCTCCATTCAGCACTACAGTCCACTGGATCTTCCACGCCCAGGGCCGGCTCCAGACAACGCGCCCACCGCCTGCACACACAGCAGGAGAGACACCAGTCCATCCAGCTCAGGCCAACTCTGCTGCACTGTTAAGGGCCCTCAGGATCCAGTCACCCCAGTGAAGACCCCACACCCACTGCCCCCCTCAGCAGGCTGCTTCAGGACTCACCCGTCACTGGTATGCTCTTAGCTTCACAGTGGGGTACTCTCTCCCCCAACAGCCGGCCGGGGCCCCCACAGCTCTGCTGCACATCAGCTCCTGCCGGAGCACCACAGACCTCAATAGGTCTGCCACACCAGCCAAGGGACATTAAAATATTTGGCAGGGCCCCATTACAGCCACCAGTGCAGGCCGGGTCAGGATCCTCCTTTCTCCCCCTGCAGGCCACAAAGGCTGTTGGGTGGCTCCAGACTGCCTCTGACTCCCAGCTTCCGTGGCTCCAGCTGCTTGTGTTTTGCCACAGAGGTCACGCACCCCTGCTCCCTGACAGGTCTTCCGCTCCGGGCCTCCTCACAGCTCCAGCCTGTGCCCGGGACCTCGCCTCTCTCGCTCTCTGTCACCTCCGGCACCAACCGGATGGACAGCCCGCTCCCAGCAGGCAGACTCAGCACAATGCCAACTAGTGATACTGTGCCAAATGAAGCCAGCACAGGACCCATGCACCCTCGGGAAGGTCACAGCACCAAGGCCGCAACTTCCCTCCATAACCCCGACCCAGCTGGACAGCATGGCTCTGCCAGATCGTAAATGTGCTCAGCACAGGCAGACCACTTCCTGGCCCCCGAAAATGCTCATAGAACACGACGGGCCACCCTTCAACTGCACTTTCACAGGGTATTAATGAGCCGACACTAGGAGCTCACGGGGAGTCCACCAATCCTGGACAGGCTCTTTAGCGCCACCCTCTAACATGAGTTACTCCTTGATAGATTTAAGACACCTTTCTCCCGAAATGGATCCCGTTACCGAATTACGAGAAGAACTCCAGGCTCTGCGTACGGAAGTGACTACCCTGAAGCAGGAAAATGTTGTTCTATGGCAGACTGTAGCCCAACGTGCCACGCCTGGTTATACAGAGAGTGCAGTAGCCCATTCAACTGCCACCAAATTTGATGGGGATCCTCGGAAAACTGACTGAATTTTGTAATCATTGCAAGATCCACTTCCTATTCCATCCTACATGTTTCTAGCACGACAAAGCTAAGATCGGATACATTCTTAGTAATGTTATGGGCAGTGCCTTGGCATGGGGTGCACCATATGTATCAATAAACAGTCCAATTCTGAACTATTTCAACGTCTTTGAGAGGACTTTTTTGGAAACCTTCCGATCTCCTTATCTGTTGTCCAGTGCACAAAATCTATTTGTTGATATTAAACAAGATTTGATATCATACATCAGTTGTTTCTGACAGTTGGCCAATGATGCACAATGGCCTGAAATCACACAAAAGACTCTCTTCCGCAGAGGACTGAGTGAGGAATATAAGGACAAGTTGGTACACGTCACAGAGCCCAACACGTTACAAGCTTTGATGGATCAAGTCCTGCGCATTGAACATCGTTTGGGGGAGCAGCGAGGTGAACGTAGACAGGAAGGCTTTACCTATTGGGCCAAGACAGTTATCAGGAACTCATTTCACCATGGAACCAATCCTAGAAGCAATGCAATTGGGTGCGATCCGGGGGTCCCTTGTCTGAAGCAGAAAATAAAAGGCGTTGTGCTAACCGTCTCTGTCTGTACTGCGGAAGTGCCAATCACCTCTTAAGCACGTGTCCTGTAAAACCACCCAAGCCGTCGGGAAACTGACTGGCTTGTCGTCTGATGAGAAGGCAGTGACAAGCCTTGAGGACCATGCAGTCCTTACCCATACATTGACAACTGCTTTGACAATTGCTACCCATGTATTGAAACCAAAGGCACCTAGTGTACTATTAGTAGTCTCAGCCCAGCTTTGGTAGAATGCTCAGTCCTGCACTACTCTGGCATTGATTTATTTTGGTGCTTCTGGCAACTATTTGGATGCTTCTTTTGGTCATTCCATCTCTTTGCCATTATTAAGAAAGGACACTCCTGCGAAGGTTGAAGTAATTGATGGGACTCCATTAGCTTCAGGACCAGTTACTCTACATACCATCCCTACACGATTGTCCATCAATGCCCATCAGGAAGAAGTATTGTTTGATGTAATTCAAGCACCAGCTTTTCTGGTAGTTCTGGGTTTACCATGGCTACAGTTCCAGAACCTCTACATTAATTGGGCTACTCAGACTATGTTGTTCTCTTTGGACAGATTCACACAAGTTTGTTGTCCTCACGACACAATCAAGACCTTCAGAGAAAAAGCAAGACCATTAATGCAGCTGATGATTGGAATACTGCAAGAGGTGCCTTTTCAGTACCATGACTTTGAAGAGGTGTTTTCAGATCCTTCCAACATACCTTTGCCACCCCATTGTAGATACAACTGTGCCATCACCCTGAATCCATATGCCGTAATCCCTCATGGCAAGATATGTTTAATGAATCCTCAAAAAAAACTGGAATTGCGCAAGTATCTAGATGAGTGTCTAAGCAAAAGTTATATTGCTCATTCTGACTCACCAGCAGGTGCACCTCTATTTTTTATACCAAAGAAAGAAGGTACTCTCAGGCACTGTGCAGATTATCGCGATCTGAATGAAATAACCGTGAAAGATCGATATCCTTTGCCACTGATACGTGATATACTGGAATCACTCAAAGATGCCTGTATCTTCACCAAGTTGGATTTTAAGTCTGCTTATCACTTAGTATGCATGAAAGGTACAGCACATCCAAGCTGGTCCCGTGCCTTCGGCTGATACATTGAACTCTCAAGTACAATCTACACAAAGGTTGGCGATCCAAACTTTGCGTGTAGCATCGGATCGGAGAAAGGCACAGGCTGACAAGAAACACATCCCTGATCCAGGGTTCCAAGTGGTCCAACGGGATGTAGCTGTCCTCGAAGAACCTACCTTTGCAGAATTTGCCCTTGAAAGTGGCCCCTCGCTTCCTTCGTCCTTTCCGCATTTCTCATTGTTTTTCCCCAGTGGCTTTCCATTTACAATTACCCAATTCTTGGTGCATTCACCCAGAATTTCCATGTCTCCCTTTTGTAACCAAACCCTCTGGTCACCCTGCGACTGCGCCACCTCCCGTTTTTTGTGACGGTCGACCTGAATATGAGGTTCAGGAGATATGTTATTCACGTTGGCACAGGGGGCGGTTGTCGTTTTTGGTGGATTGGGTGGGCTATGCCCCATGTGACCGGTCTTGAGAACCTGCATCTCATGTCCATGACCCCCGTTTGGTTCTGAGTTTTTTTTAGGCATTTCCCTTGGAAACCTGGGGGAGTGGTTTTAGGTCTGCTGCGCGCATACTACTTGTGCGTGTGGCATGCCCTCACATACCAGCAGAGTCCTGGTGGCTTACCAGCGGTGGTGGCTCCTCCTGCGGTGGTCCGCCATGACCATAGCACAACCTGGATGCCACTTGCGGGGGCACCGAACGCCACACATTGGCGCTGCCATGTTGGTTTGTTTGCAGTGAGGCAGAGGCCCCGCCCTTTGGCTACCCAGGACTTCCCTCAGTGTCCGGGGTTGCCAGGACATGTCTTGCTTTATGACGCAAGACTACAGTATAAAGGGCAGAGAAGGACTGGAAGTTATTGTGTCTTAACGCTCCTTGCCAGTTCTGCCCCTGTGTTAGTTCTGGCCACATCTACGTGTTGCTACCTGCCCGTTTCTGCTTCCCGTTCTCTGTTCCTTTTCTCCTGCTTATCCTGGCCTCTTTTTGTCCAGTTCTCCTTGCTGGTCCCTGTGATTATTTTCCCTTTGTTCTATGCTATTGTGGTTCCCGATTGCCTACTCCTTGCTCCGAGCTAGTCACTGGGGGTTTCTTTCCCTCTGCACCAGTTGCCTGCCCCGTGGATCCTGTTTCTACATTACTGGAGTTTCGACCCACAGGATCAACTTGCAGCGTTCCACAGTACGTTGGCGGACTATTTCACCTGCTTTAAGATCTAAGGCACGCCTGACAGTGTTCCTCACAGTTCCTGTGCACCATAAATACAGGGGTGCTGCACTGTGGCATAGGAAGCTTGTCCAAGAGGCCTGTGAGTTCCTATGCCTCCAGAGCCTTCCGGGTGAGTCTCCTGTGTCACCTACACTACACGTCTGTCATGGCTGCTCCCTTGAGACCACAAGATCCAAGAAAGACTTCAGGACCTCCAAAAAAACATAAGTTACTCCTTGACATGTGCACATGAAGCAGGGATGTTGTAGAATATGTATATCTTCTTATCAGCAAGGTATAAGGGAAAGAAATTAGAAAAAAGGCAGCGCATTTTGGAATTGTGGAGGATGTTCGAGGAGACAGGAAAGGCCCAGGAAAGTAAGGTTGGGGAAGTAGGGTAGATACAGGAGGGCTCAGAGAACCTTACTGCCTGCCATATGGGCGCCTTTGCTTATCACCCGGTGCAGGATATATTAATCCCTAGTATTTGCCTTCAGTGTCTCAATCCTCCACCCCTGTACATGTGAGGAGGAAGCGAACAACGCCTCCAGCGGCTAGGATAGAAGAACAATTAAGAATGGAAGTTGAGAGCAAAGCACGTAGAAGCTTGGAGGAAGCACTGCAGCAGGAGAAGGAACAGTTGGCAAAAGTAAGGTGGCAAGGAAGAGAGGAGCGGGGAGAAGGCGACAGGCGGGCAGCAAAAAATAGGATTGGATCAGTGGAGGTCAGGACGGTTCCTTTCTAAATTAGTGCGGTTATAACAGACCTTAACGTGGATTTCGCCCAGGGCGTTATGTCCTTAAAAGGGGAACTTGAGACATTAGTCCCAGAAATAGTGCACTATGGTAGCATGGGCTATGATTTTCTGCGGTTAGAAGAAGTAAGGAATGTAGTGGAGGAAGATGAAGAGGAATAGGAAATAGATGGAAAACAGGGAGAACAGGATGCTTCAGCACCTGAGGTAGCTGTTATGGAAATTACACCATGGGGTCTTAGGATGCGCTGTGGTGGTCGTGTGGCATTGATGAAGTGCAAAGCGTAATAGGGAAAACCCCAACAAAGGTACGCAGAACACAGTTTCCGTTACTACAGAAAGGGATGGGTAGAGCACAATATGTCCCTTGGATGCATATGGACAGGAAATAATCTACAGCAGTGACTACCCTCACTGAATGGGATGGAAAGTGAATTTATGCATTGGAAAAACAGACAGCAGACATTATATTGGCCATGGGAGATATGAAACATTTGCTTGCTTGCTGCCCTTGTAGGAGAGCAAGCAGATGAAATGTGGAGGAAAGCAGGATATCCAGGGGTAAAGCTAGACACAAAGAACCATGATGGTTCACCCTATAATAATTGCTGGGCAAACGTGTGGGCAGCTTTAAGAGCTATGTATCCTGATACAACAGACATTAATTCGATCATGGCTAGGGCCATGAATGTGGATGATGATCCTGCTCCATATTTACAACAGATCCAAGAGATGTGTAGAGCAGAGACAGGTGTGAGGGTCAGAAATGCCAGGCCGACAACATAGTAAAGGTTTTTCACAAGTAGCCATTTTATCAACTCAAAAGGGTGTGATAAACACCTCACTGTCCCTAACCTTAAGATGATTTCCCTGCATATAAAACCAAAACTAAAGGAATTTGTGAGATGCGTGCTTGGTTTATGGTGGACTGGATGTCTCTGGCTGCCTGTATGTGCGTTTCCAAATGGACACAGCTCCTGCAGTCTAAGTTCAAGGTATATATTGTTTGTTGGGATTGGAAACCTTCTTATATGTTGGCGCTGGATTGGGTGATAACCCGTTTTCTATTGGCAGTATGTTAGTTTCTTCTTCAAATGAAATTGTAGGCCTTTTAGATTTTGAGAAGATATTGAGTTTTATTCGGTCAGTTTTTTCACACACGTTTGTTGGTTACATTAGCTGTCACTTGTGTGACATACATCCTGATGCGTACATTGTTCTCAAGTCATGAAGCTATGTGCTTAGGATTTTGAAGTGCCGATTTGGGGTGAGGGGGTGCATTTGGTGGGTTTAGAGGAATGAGTCCTAGGTTCAGTGGAGTCTAGTGTTGGTCCTGCTGGAGAATGGGACATTTGTCATGGGATTGTAGGTGTAGGCCATCATATTTGTATGACTTGCTCACTAATCCCAATGGACCAGCAGGTAGGTTTGCTGGTTATCCTTCTCCACAGATGCAGACCATGACTATGCTGTGTGCCCCAGGATCTGTGCAGCCACAGCAAGCACGCATAGGACAGAACCTGGAGTTTGAGGCTGCACAGACCTATGTTCCACAGTCAGTTGTACCAGCACACACACCGGTACAGTCATGGGAAAGGAATCCTTTGCCTCACGGTACTATTACACATTACACAGAAGCTCGTGTTTTGGGGGGAGTCCCTTTCTGCCCCCGGGTACAAGTTTATACCCAGACTAGGACAGCCCACAGAGTTCTCTGGCATGTCCAGTCCTGTCTGTTACTGCCAATCCGGAAGAGGAACCCCAGGTAGGTGCAACAATAGGTGATTGAACATTTTCATTCATGGTTGATACAGGAACATCTAAATCTTGCATCAAGGAAGGTAAGTTTCCCCTTTGAGGAAAAAGGCTGGACACACATGGATTCTCTGGGGCTATTCTGTCATCTGTGGCTATTCTGTCGGTTCCCAACACAAAGGATTTACCTATTAAGGTAAGTACTCAGGAATTATCAGCTCCTTTCTTATACTGTACAGACACCCCAGTGAATCTCTTGGGCAGAGACTTGTTAAGTAAACTGAAAATGATCTCATTCACAGAACAAAGTATAGTGTGCTCAACCCCCAGGTTTGTATCATGCAAGAACTATGGTGCTTTTGCAAGCATGTTTTGGTGACAGCGCGATAAGGGGTGATGCCTGTACATTCAGATTTGTTTCTCTACGTAGCAATGGTAGTGCTGGGGTGGATTCAAGATAGAGCATTACGGATGTCAGCAGAGTTTAATTACATTTTTTTACATTTTTTTATTGAATTTTGAGTATTTCATTGCTGTCACTCAATTACAACAATGTATTTTGTGTCGTCATACTTTTTTACATTTAGATGCACGTGTCTGCATGACAACACACAGACCATAATTAAACCTTGTAACATTTCCCCAACTCCCACGACCCCAACTCCAGTACCCTCCCTTCCCAGGTTGCCTGTAGTGTTGACCTTTGGCCTGTTTATATGTCGTTTACTGAGATTGGTTAGTGTGTATTGACGGCAGCAGAGTGTCCAACAATTCAGAGCAGTCGGCTTCTGGTGCAAATAGTGAGTGTATGAGAAACGTCCAAAGTGTAATGTCTTCACTGGTGTCCGAGGAGCTCAAATGTAATGCTCGCTTCCAAGCTACAGTTTCCGCTGCTGACAATTTTTTAAGGTCTCGCCAGAAGTCTGCTATATTAGGGCCATGTGGAGATTTCCATGACATAGCTTTCCTTCGTTTGGCTAGTATGTATGCTAAGTCTTTCATTTTAGATGAAATGTAGTTTTAGGCCGCGTGAAGCATCCTAGTGGATGGCGTTAGTGCATTTGTAATAAGGCCTGTTGTACTCACTCTAGACAACACTTCTCCCCAGTATCTCCCTGCAGTTGGACATGACCAAAACAGTCTAGCAACCCAGCATCTGAGGCATCGCATCTAGAGCAGTGGTGTGTGGCAGCCCCTGGGAAACACGATATTGTAAGGGGCGTCAAATATGTGCTGTGAGTAATGAACAGCTGAATTAGTTGCAGTCTGGCATTGCAAAATACTTTCTTGTGGTACATCAATATCTCTGCCCAGTCTGTGTCACTGAGCGGGGCGCCTAGGTCCTCTTCCCACTTGCTCATAATCCCCAAATTCGCAGAGGGCCCGCTTGTCAGTAGAAAGTCATATATCCTGGATATTGCGTGGCCACTTTCTGCTATGTCGTACAATGTGTTAATTACCAAGTGTGTTTCCATTGTTTGCTATATGTTGGCCATCTACATGTTATTATATTCTGGAGAGTGCGGTGCAACAAATACTGACCGTGGTGTATGCCATTGTTGTTTGCTAGCTCACCGAAGGGTATAAAGGAAGTGCTGTTCATCAGGTCCACCATAGTAGCGACACCATGGGGTTCCCAATGCGTGCGTATGCCCAACCAAGCTTGGGCTGCAGTGGGAACAAGTGAGGCTAGGGGAATCTGTACTGAGAATGGATCCACCAGACCTATCAATTTTAGTGCCCTGTCCCACATTAGGATGCCTAACGATAAGAGGTGTGGGTACCCAGTAGGCTGAGGATTTCTGTACCATAATAGGTCTTTGAGAAAGTAAGTAGGTGTGGGGGGCTGAAGGAGCGCTATGTCTGCAGTAGGCTCATCTGCCAGCAACCCCACCATGAACTGCAGTTGTCCTGCCATGTAGTATGACTGAAAGTGTGGGGCCTTGATGTCGCCTTGCTTATGGGGCCTTTGTAAGGAGGTTAGTGCTATTCTGCATCTTCCGTTGCACCTTAGGAACTCTCTGCATAGGGAATTTAGTGTTTAAAAAAAGTTTTTGGATTATATGGAACATTCACAAAATGATGTCTTAGTCTAGGGAGTACTACCATTTTCAACAGGGCAACGCTGCCCATTAATGAGAGGGGTAGTTTGACCCAGAACTTTATCGAGTTTATTATGTCGTCTAGGGCTTTGAGGGTGTTGTTGGCATGTTCTAACGCTGGGTCATGATATATGTTGATTCCTAGGTATCTGAATATGTCAGTACTCCCTTGCAAAGCCAGGACAGGTAGGCGGAGGTAATGGAGTCAAATGCTTTTATGGCGTCTAACGAGGTTATCGCACAGAGGGCATCCAATGTTGCGGTGCACTCTATTATGTGATGCAAGCGCCTTAAATTCGAGGATATATGTCTACCTGGCACGTATCCAGTTTGATCGGGGTGTATCAAGGAATGTATCACCCTTTTCAGCCTGTTGGCAAGTAAGGCTGTCAGGACTTTGCTGTCCTGGTTTGGCATTGACAGGGGTCTGTCTGAGCCACACTCTAGTGGTGATTTATGCGGCTTGAGGAGGGGTATGATTATTGATTCCCTTAGGCTTTGCAGAAAGGGGCCTATTTCGAATGCCTCCGTTAGTGTATTCAGTAGGTGGGGTGCAAGATCTGCAGTGATTTCTTTCTAGAACTTTATAGAACATCCTGTGCACATGTGGACGTGTGTTCGTTGCTGTATAAATTACGGTACAATTCATGAAAAACTACGCTAATGCCTTCTTGTGTAGAACAAGTGGTGCCTTGTGGTGTGTGTATCAAGTAAATAGGTGCTTGCTGTTCCTCTTTTTTGTATAACCAGGCTAGGAGACGGCCTGGTTTGTCCCATTCAATGTGCTGTCTTTCAATATATTTATTGTAATTGTACATGCCCAACCTCTCCCAGCACTCCGTACATTTTTGTCGTAATGTTGCGTTATTGGGGCCATTGGCCTGTTTGCTCTGTCCCGCTTGTGCAAGCTTTTGTAGTGCTTTTTCTATGGAAGTAAGTTCTTTGCATAGTGAGGCTTGTATGATGTTGATGAATGATGATTGGCTATTTATAACACGCTTAATACCCAGATGTTTCTAAGCGGGGACCCGGGGCGACCATGTTGCCCCTGAGCTATCCTCCCGTGATTTGGCAATGGCTGTGCCTCTGAAGACCACTTTCATCGCCTCCAAAGCGTGCTGGCTCCAGTGACACTGCCAGAGCTACGTATAAAGTATTCTTTAATACTGTCTTCAATATGGTCTCGAAAGGGGGGTCTTGCAGTGCCTTAGTTCTGAATCTCCAAGTCGGGATTGGAGGTCTGGGAGGTGCGTTTCGGCACTTTAGTAAGAGGGGGGCATGGTTCGATAAGGCCAAGCTCTTATATTTAGTGTCTATAAGTTCAGGAGCCGGGTCTCGTCCAACAAAAAAATAGTCCAGTCTGGTGTGAACAGCATGGAGTGCTGAGAAGTGCGAATAGTGTCTTGAATCCGGGTGGAGTGTTTGCCATATGACTAAGGGATCAAGGGATGACAGAAATTATATCAGAGACCTGGCTGGCGGGGCAGGTCTATGAAATTTGGTATCAGACCTATCCATTAGCCGGCTTATAACGCAATTAAAGTCACCTCCCCATATAATCTTACCCTCCTGGTATGGCCCCAGCAGTGTATACAGTGTTTGAAAAAAGGCAGCTGTGTCATGATTGTGGGCGTAAGTGTTAATTAAACAGGTATCCACATTTTGCAGGAATCCCTGTACAACCACCATCCTGCCTCCATCATCTGTTTTATATTGGCTAATTTTAAAAGGTACTGTAGGAGCTATCCAGATTAAGACCCTGCAGGCATACGCTGAAAATGGGGAGCCCACAGATCGCCTGCCCCACTTTCTGGCAATTAATGCCCGTTTGTCTGCAGTGAGGTGGGTCTCTTGTAGGAGGGCAATGTCTGCGTAGGTATGCATAGACTTGGTTCCTTTTCACAAAGCTATTCAGGCCTCGGACGTTCAAAGTGAGCAGGTTCTGGTCGTTGGCCGTATCAAGTTATTTGATTTGGCAGGATCCAGGGTGTTGGACCATGCACCTTCGTTCTGTCTTCTCGTTGGAAAGGTTGTGTATAGTCGATGTTCCATGCGTATCTCCCAGGTTCTGTGTCTCGGGCCAGTAGTTCCTTTTCTTATAGTACGTTTAAAGCGGTGGGCCAGAAGTACTGTATGGCTTATTAGTGTATTCAATGATGCAAATGTTTCATGACATCTTGGTGCAGTAATCCCACGTCGATCATGACCGCGTCTATTTTTGAGTAAAGTGAGGCTTTTAGTTCCGCAATCGCCTGCAGGATTTCATTGTCCGGCCCTTCAGCCCCTTTAGGTTTTTTCTGTGCAGCCGCCATCTGCGCAGTTGGTGTCTGTGTCTGAGATCTAGTGTAGCTGTCGGTCGTTGTTTGGCTGCCTTTTGTTTTGGGCGCTTTAGGAGGCATTCAGCCCTCGGTGTGTAATGTTTATACAGTGCTGTTTATTGTGCACAAAGCGTGGGTGCGCTTTCTTTGCTTCAGCCAGAAGCGGGTGTTGGCTGGGCATAAGTGAGTGTCATTTCGTTCCTGCTTGCCGTTCACATTTGATAACCCTAGATGTTGTCAAGGCAGGGAGAGGGAAGTCTCTCAGAGCTCAGGGTCGTCTGCAGTCTGCATTTATTTGGATTTTTCCTTTAGTTTTCACTTTTTGTTTCCAGTTGAATTTACTTCTTTTTATTATTGGCAAGCCTCCAAGCTATTGAACCAGCACCCAGAGCCCTAGAACTAGTTGTTCTGATCTTGGTGGTCAGCCTTGATGGTCGTGCAGCTATAAACTACCTCCGTCCCCAAGTACCGCTCGAGCAGGTATAGAATACTGCCCTAGCAATCTTTGAGGCCACAGGTGTGGAGTGGCGCCGTCAGTCTGATACCGGGAACACCGGAAGGACCCCCGAGTGCTGTAAAGCAAAGGTTAGGATCAGGTAAACTTTGAAAGGAATGGCAGTGCAAGCAAACAAGGAAAAATGACAAAGCTTACCCCGTGGATGGTAGAACTGGTGGGAAACCTGAATGGGCAGCAAGGGAAGACAAACAGCAGGCTGGGATGTACTGCAGTTCCTCCAACCCACACCTGCAGCAAGAACGTGACCAGTTAGTGAGCCAATCCAAGGTCCAGGTAGTGAGCACAATAGTTAGTGAACCCCAAGTGGTTCAGGAGGCAAAAGCGTGATAAACAGGAATTGTGTGGTTCGTAGTTCGCCTAGACAAAAGGGTAATCCAGAGCAGTACCAGGGCCAGAAAGGGAGGTCAAGAGTTCCAAGGGTCCAGAAGATACGTTGAGTCCTGAGGAAAATCCAATACAAGTCCAAAGCAACGTTCCGTGGTCGAGTTCCAAACTGTAGCAAGAAGAAATGAGTAACGCCGAACAGGTCTGTGGTAGAAACAGCTGTGAAGCGCTGAGCGTTTCCTCTCGGCTCCTTTTGTGATGGAAATTGAGGTCACGTGACAGGGCACGTGACCGCACAGGAGCGTCACGTGAGGCCGGACGCCAGCAGTGATTGGTGTTGCCCAGTGTGTGGACGCCGGCGTCGTCGGCAGACGAAGAACCCGTGACTAATCACGTGATCGCCTGAGCGAGACGCGATCGGGTTCTCCAGTGCGCGGGAGCTGGAGCCGACGGCCCCGAAGCCGTCGGGCATGGATGAGACGCCAGGGCATGCGCCAACACGGAAATGGGCGGAAGGAGGTGGTCCTGCCCCCTCTGCAGTGTCTTCACCGTTGGTGTGGGTGGTGGGTATGGGAACGGATGGTGTCGGGTAAATGTCGGAAGGAGGGCGAGATTGAGGACGTGACACTAGTGCTCTGGTCTGCAGGTGTGCTGACGTCTTGTGTGGTCTAAGGGGCCGCTGCACGACAGTGTAGCAATGGGGTACTCAATCTGCAGCTGGTGCTGTGGGCTTCTGACATGCAGAGAAGGGATCCCTCCAGTGGTTGGTGGCCGTACTGGGGTTATGTATAGGCAGCGCTGATCGCGGGTTCGCAAACTCTGCATTCCTTGAAAATGCAGCTTGCAAGAAACCATATGGTGACCAGTTTGGGATTGCAGTCGTGTCTCTGCACATTGGTGCATGGGCCGGGATAATCCCTCCTGAGTTCTGTGGGTGCTAGTCAGCACAGCCTCATACTGACTATCTTGCTTGCTTTTTGCCTCTCTAGGGGTCCGCCGGCTGACTTGTGTGCGCACGGCCGTGTATCCAGGGCCGTTCTTGTTGGGCTTCAGCTACCATGGTAACTCCCAGTTGTTGGGTGTCTGTAGTTACTGTAAGCGTCTCACTCCATGTGGCCGGGACAAGGGCGCCATTTTCTTTCCACTCCGTCCGAATGCCAGCGAGACGCACGATGATTCGTTCTAATGATCTTCATGGTTTAAGTGCACCGCAGCTCGGAGCGCACACCTCAAGTACTTAGATAGGTTCCTAATAAGTGTAGAGTAGAATCGGCTCAGCAGTGCAGCAATTCTTAAACGTGTTATGCCGGATCACGCATGAGCTCACTGAGAAGCCTCCTCACTCCATGGCTGCTGGCCACGCCCCCTGGATTCCAGCAGATTTTTTGTTTCACCAGAGAAAGCACCAGTGATGTCCCCATACTTTTAGAAGCAGTAATTGTTAAAAAGGGCAAAGTAGTTCTCTCAGGCAATGACGAGGAAGGAAAGGAATGGTGCACAGTTTTGTGCATCGATACAACACTATAATTGAGGGAGGTGTCTGACAAACAATTGTTCGAGGATGCTGAGGACACAGGAGAAATAGGGCCTCATTCCGAGTATGGCGGTAAGGGATAGCGGCCACCGGTAACGAGACCGGTGGCGGTAATCCCTTACTGCCATACTCCGAGTTCCCTCTGCGCCCTCGCCCTTAACGCCTGCTTTGAGCAGGTGTTAAAGTCGAGGGCGCAAAGGGGCCTCCAAGCCAATAACGGTGACCGTAATGAACGGTCACCGTTATTTGCATCTTCCCCATTCCCATTGAGCCCTATGGGGGCTCATTTGGGAATGGGGAAGAGCCTTGGTGAATGGGGAATTACCGCCCCGCCAACCTTGGAATGGGGCGGTGATTCCGCCATCCACCAAGGCGCTGCCGTTCCGGGTACGGCGTCAACCAAGGCGTTAATAGCGCCATTGGTTAGCGCCATACTCGGAATGAGGCCCATAGTCTTTGAGGTTGGTATACCTTGCCAGATATCAATAGAGCACATGGAGATACCTCAGACTATGGGCGTTATTATAGGTTTGCCGGTCCGGAAATAAGGGTGCAAGTAGCAATGTACCAGCATCCTTTCCGGATCACCAAACTCTGAGTCTGCCAGCAGAGGACAGTTCTCCCGGCAGGACTGATCTGCCGCAAGTTCAGGCTCCTACCAGCAGTGTTTTCACTGAAGCACCAGCACCGTTAACAATGGTGCTTCCCTCCACGGGAATGGAGATTACCGTTCCGCGACTGCTTAGGATTTCCCGGGGCTACAGAAATGGTGTTATGGGGTCGGTGGTAGCCCGCCGCCTACCGGTGGGTTTTACCGCTGACCTCGTAATGAGGCCCTATGTCTATTGTTAGAACTACATCATTATATTTTAAGGAAGAGTTGGAGAGTACCTAGTATGAGGGGTCAGAAATGAGAGGCGGACACAAATTTGCAATGTTTTAACATTAGCCATTTTAATTAAAATAAAAAGGGGTTTGGATAAAGGCCTATCTGCCCCAACACTAATAAGCGTGTCCCTGCATATATGAAACTAAAGCAAGCTGACCTTGTGTCCAAAATATATCTGACCCTCACACTAACATACACAATGACAAGGTGCAAGGTAAATCTCTGTTTCCAACTCAACAATAATGTGCACAAATCCAAATGTGTAATTTCAACAAAGCAATCCTTGTGTCAAGGGATTGATTTCCTTCCCCTGAACTATTTCAGGAAAACTGTGGAAAAAGTCAATGAAAATGTCTCTTTCACAAAATACTTTCCTCAGGTTGGTAAAGCAAATGTCTTTTCCATAGCATATTTTTCTGAGGATAGAAAAGCAAATGTCTTTTTGACAGCACTGTTTGTAGTATAGCAAAAGGAAGTATTTTCTATTTTATAGGATGGCAAAGTGTTTAACTTCAATAGATGCTTCTGATGAAGTGTTTCCTTCACACAACTGCTCAAAAATGATTTAATGGTATACTCACCTGCCAGGAATTTCTCAACAGAACCTTTAGATATCCTGATGTTCTCTCCTGCCAGGCATCCTTCAGTGTATCTTGTCCTTTCCTCTACCATATGGATTCCATGTGTACTCCCCTGCAAGGAATCCCTCCACCCCCTTCTGGTTCTCGCAGACCTCTACCGTACTCTTCTGCCAGGTATCTCTTTACAAGAAGGGCTCACTGCCTGATGCATATTTTTCACCAGATCTTTCTACAATGTCCACTTTTCTTCTAAGTGTAACACAGTTGCACTTCTTCAGTTTATTTATTTTATTTATTGTTCATTTGTTAAGTGCTTAGGCAGTAAGTGAATTATGTTTTAAAGTGCCCACAGGGAAACAGGGAGGCAACATGGGATTGGAAAGCAATGAATACAGTGGAGGATAAAGACAGGCCTACTATGTCTTGTGAGTATTCAGAACATGCAAGTGCAGGGAGAGGAGGGGAAGTGGGGGGTGGAGGGAAGTGCTGGAATGTACATGCTCGTGGGTGAGCAGCATATGAAGTGCATAGTATGGTAAGTGCTATTGGGTGGAAAATGCAAGCCTACAGAAATGAGGCCGGTGGGTGCCGAGGCAACTGCTAAGAGGTAGGCAGAGGCCGGGGTGATTGGGTATGGGAGGCCAGGTCCCAGAGGGATACACAAGGGCCCTGGCCACCAATCACAGCGACTGTGAGATTAGCATAGGAGGGACGAAGGGAAGGAGGAGGTGAACAGGAAAGTCTTGAGGAGTTTCCGGAATTTGAGGAGGTCCTGCTCAAGACGAAGAGGAAGGGGAAGGCTGTTCGATAAGAGGGAGCCAGCTGAGGAAAGTGATCGGCCTCTAGCCCTCTGTTTAGCGAAATGCTTTACACATAGAGAGTTGGTGCCAGAGGACCGCAGAGGTCAAGAGGGAGGGTATTTAGTAAGAGAAAGTTGCAGATATTGTGGCCCCAGGCAGCCTTGTGGGGGATGCAGCAGAATGTGATTTTAATCTGTGCCGCAAACGGGAGCAAGTGAAGAATTTTTAGGGTAGGAGAGATGCGGCCCGTGGGCTTAAGGCCAAGGATTAGTCTTACTGCCCTATTCTGAATTAGCTGGAGGGGGTCATAAAGTCGAAGAAGGTAGATTCAGGAGAAGGCTATTGCAGTAGTCAAGCCTGGAGAGTACCTGTGCTCGGGTAACATTGAGCTTCTGGGGGGGAAGTGAGAAAAGGGAGAATTCCTTTTTGAAGGAAGAGTTGAAAGTGGGACTTCTTGGCAATGTCCTGGGTGTGAGGGAGGAAGGATAGAGAGGAGTCAAAGGTGACTGCAAGGTTTCTGGCTTATGAAGAGGAAGCAGGGGTAGAGCCCATAGAGGATGGCCAGAGTGAGGGGGGGAAAAGAGGGAGCAGGGGTCCCAATGGGAATGATCTCAGTCTTTATACCGTATTGACTTCAGGTATTACTCAATCCAACTCCCACTGTATTGGCACTGTATTGGCATTGCATATATAGAGCTTGTTCAAGTTCTGGTTGTTAACTTCTTCTACTTTATTTCTTGACATCTCATATAAGGAGATTTGTACCACTTTTGCCCTTCAATTCTATTTGGTTGGTGTTCAAAATAATCACCCAAGTGTTTATAAGTCTGTTGGCACGTCCCAGGCCCCCATCTTCTTTGGGTCAACTCACTGGTAAAACGTGCATCTGCGGCAAAGGTTTACTTTTGGGCAGGCATTTGACACTAACAAGAATTAATTTGTCTTAGTTCGTTTGCACGTGATTCTCAGTCCCTCACTGTATTCGCATATAGAGGTCAACGATTTCAGCACAAAAGGTTACCACAGGGCTTTTGTGAATCCCTGAGTATTTTTAATCGGGTAGTTCAAATGGATTTGGGGAATGTACCTGTGCCCAGTACAGTGATTCAGTGTGTGGACAATATACTAGTATGTAGCACTTTGGAGGAGCAGTGTAGAGGAGATTCAATCACGCTTCTCACTCTGCTTGCTGAGAAGGGGTAGAAGGTGGACAAGGAGAAATGAAAGTATTGCCAGACAGAGGTAGTGTACCTGGCACAAATAATATAGCCTATGGGAAGAAAACTAATGCCTGAGAGTGCTGTGGCTGTGCAAAATACACTACAACCAGTTACCGTAAAACAGATGCAACAGTTCTTGGGACTCTGTAACTATTGTAGATCTTGGATTTGTGACTACTCTAGTTAAACAAGGCCCCTGTTGCAAGGGCTCAATGGAGCACAGAAAGTGAAAGGGCTGATTGAGCGGACAGAAGAAATGAAAACTTGTTTCCATGAGTTCATGACTGCGATCAGTAATGCTCAAGTCTTGGCGATCCTGGATTATAAGAAGTCATTCTATTTGTTTTCACATTCCAAAGGACAGGTAATGACAGTGGTGGGTCATAAGCCTTTGGCTTATTATAGTGGCGTCCTAGATCCAGTTATGCAAGGGCACTGCCCGTTTGAGCAAGTGTTGGCAGCGGCAGCAGCCTTTGCTATTTCTTTTTTTCTTTTTTACTATACACTGGTTTATTACAAACCTTTCATAAAACAAAACTTCCAGTTTCTTTACATCATACAAATCCAAACACTTTCCTTACATCATTAAAACAATTTCAACAAATTTCAATGCGGTAAACATCATTGGCAAATTTTCCCAATTAGCAGCATATTCCACCATTCTTCCGTTGTTAGAGTTTTGAATTGCACCGGACGACCCCTAGATGTTTCATTCTCAGCATGATCAATTCAGGGCATTCTATCATGAGATGTTTTGAGGAGAGGACTCAATTATCCCCTGTACCTTACAATACCTACATACAGACACCGTTGCATCTGATTGCCTCCTATTATTTAATACCTCTTTTGTTGGTAAAATGTTAAGCCTTAGCCTCATAAATAGGTTCCGATACTTTGGACTAGGGAATTTCGAGAGGTACGCTGGGGCTTGATTGGCGGGTCTGCTGTCCAATTCCAGCTTAAGAGACGTTTTGTATGTTATTCTTTTAGCTTGGTTCGCGATCTAGTCTAATGTCATAATCTGTGTTTTTACTTAACCGGGATTTCTCACTAGGATATCCCAGGTTATATCAAGATTGGTCAGTTCTTTCATGCAATTTTGTTTCCAGCCATCAAGAGCAGGGTCTCTCCCAATTAGCTCTCTATTCTTCAAGATTTCCCAAGGCCCAAGTATATCTGGCTCAGTACATTTCCAGTATAGTGCCAATATCTTCCATCGGATAATAGACTTGATGGATTGTAGTCCCAGTTCATGTCTGATGAACGAGATCGGGAGACAGTTAGGCAATCTGAGAACTTTTTTTTCCAAAATGCGCCTTCCACCCTCTCCCAGAAACTCGCCGGGAGAGATGTGGCTACCTTCGCTCCATATATAAGAATGGGGATCATCTTCTGCTTATAGAATGGGATCGTTGGAGCTACGGAGTATCTCCCATATCTTTTATGGCAAATTTGTACCTGCAAAGTTAGAGTTTTACACTTGGATTTGATTGCCTCCATCCACTGTTTCTCAATTGAACTTGAAGTAATAACTACTCCCTGGTATTACATTGAGTCTACCCACTCCAGTTTTTCAGAGCCCACACACCAGCTGAATTTGGCTCTTTTGCCTACCCTGTCCATGGGATAATGTCATTATCTTGGTTTTCTTGACATTTATCCTAAGGGTGTTTTCCTCTAGGAATAGCACCAGTTGGTTCAGACGACGTTGTAGACCGATCAGTGCCTGGTCGATTAAAACCAAGTCATCTGCAAACATTAACCATGGGAGCTCTTGTGCGTATATCTTTGGTGGGAAAGCGTTGGTCCCACTTTGAGAATCTGCCAGGTCAAAAGTCTTCAACCATTAATATGGGCTGCCCGGTTACAAAGTATGTAGAACATGCAGTTTTTGCGAGCCTGGAAAAATCTAAATCAACCCTCACCATGCAAAGGGCTTCGGGATATGAGGTCATCTTGTCAAATGCCTCCAAACATCCAGTGGTGTCATAGTGTCAATCCTGCAACATTCTTAGCCGAAAAAGTGAAACCTGATCATGTTGTACATAATTGTGCAAATTATGAGAGGGAGGGAGATGTGAGTATGAATGTCAAGGAAGATGCACTAGAGGGAGGCGAGGTACTCTTTGTTGATGGTAAATTGGCAATTGATCAAAACACTGGTGAAAGGCACACAGGAGCGGCTGTTGTGGGCCTTGCGGATGAGGAGTACCAAGTCAGAGTGAAAAATAGATGGCTTTCACATTATTCTGCGCAAGTGGTGGAATTGGTAGCACTCAGATGCGCTAGCGATGAGTAAGGGGAAGGCAGTCACTATTCACTCTGACTCGCTGTACATCACGTCCACTGTGCATTCAAGTTTGTTGAGATGACAGAGGAGAGGGTTTAGGAGATCTGATGGGTTCCCCATCCAGCATGCTGAACTATTATTCAGACTAATGAAAGCATTAAACACTACCAGCACAGATATCCATTGTTAAATGTGCTGCACATACTAACAATACTGACTTTACTTACGCTTGGGAATAATGCGGCTGACAGAGCGGCAAAGGAGGCAGTTTCCAGTCCGTATACTGCAGTTACTCTGATTGAAATGATAAAAATGCAAGAGAGAGCATCTAAGGACGAGAAAGAGCTGTGGGTGAAGTGAGAGTGTGTACTCTCACCTACCGATTTGTTGTGGAGACAGGAGCTTACTGGTAAAGTAGTAATGCCTCTGGAGTTCCTTATTGTGGCTCTGGAGCAGCTGCATTGTCCTTTGCACATGTCGCTGCAACAATAGCCGTCAGACCTCCAAGAGAATTGGTTCTTCCCTAACTTGCAGGAACAGGTAAGTAAGTTCACATCTAACCACGTGACATGCCAGCAGTTCGACACTGGAAATACCATGAAGACTTTAAAAGGCACTTTGCCCCAACCTTCGGGGCCTTTCGGAGAAGTCGCATTGACTATGTGGACATGATAAACAGGTGCAAAAGTTTGTGTTATCTCATTGTTGCCATTTGTCCATTCTCCCAATGGCTTGAGGCTGGACCCTGTGCACACCCTGATGCTAAATCAGCTATGAAATTCTTAGTACGGGAGGTATTCCCACGGTGGGGTATATGAGAAGTTTTGGGGTTCGACAATGGGACCCACTTTTTTTATGAGTTTTTCGCAGAAATAACTTCCATATTGGGCATAACACAGTACCCAGTCATTTTACCGAAAACATAACAGAGTGTTACATTTCACTGCGGTTCATAACACAGAAAAACACCAACAATATTAATTAAATATCTATGGGGTAGTTGGTTAAGGGGTTAAAATGAGTCGGGATGGGGTTGGGGTGGCATTATAAGGGTAGAAAAAGAGAGGGCTTGGTGGGGGACACCCCCAAATAAGAAAAATTAAATGTTGGTGTTTTCGGTATTATGGCCGCGATTAAATGTACCATTCTGTAATCGAGGTCGGTAAAATCACATATAAATCATAAAATACAGATTGTGTTTGGTGTATTGCTCACACCCACAAGCTAACAAGATTATGGAGCGCATGAATGGTTTGCTGAAAACCAGATTGTCGAAACTCAGTTTTGATTTTAAAAAGAACTGGATGCATTGCCATCCCCTAGCTCTGTTTTATCTTTGTAACCAGCCGGGGAAAGAGCACCATTTGTCTCCCCATGACATAGTGACAGGGAAAACGATATATACACCACTCTCACCCACATGCATGGCATCAGATACTCAGAAGTCCTCAGAGATTCTAGGAGTGGAGTTTAGGGCATATCTTAGGGACTTAACCCGAGCTGTCAGAATGGTATCTTCACGGGTTGCTTCCTCACACCAACAGCAAGCTGCAACAGAAGGCATCGATCAAGATTCTGGAGTTCTGCCACAGCCACTGCTCTTTCCTCGAGACAACATGTATGTCCGTTCATTTGTCTGGTGCTGGAATGAGAGCCACTTCCATGGGCCGCTCACCAGTGTCCATGCCACCCCGAGAGCCATGAGGTTGGAAGGAAATAAATGCTGGGTACACCTTACCGACGTGCGGAAAGTTGCCAGCACTTCTTCACCTTTGCAAGAGCAGGACTCTAATAGGGAAGTAAGGAAGAGTCGTAAAAACAAATACTGAGTTAAAAATTCCCAGAGAGGTCAGGGCTCATTCCAGCTAGGCCATTTAAATGGACAGACATACATTACGTTTCTTGTGTAAATATTGAAGAAATAGGTCAAAATGTATGGGTGTTAGGATGTATATTTGGTTGTTCTGTTAGGATCAGGGCGGACGCTCTCAATGCCAGCACCCGAACACGATCTTACATGCTCATGTGGTGATGGCATATTGGCCTGGCAGGGTCCCGGGGGTTTCCTGCAGCGTTAGATTGTATTTACTTTGATTTTAGATTGTATTTACTTACTCTGATGCTACAGAATTTTTATTACTTGCGTATTTGCACATTTAGCTTTGTTGGAAGCATTTAGAATTATTGTGGGTTGAAATTAGGAAATTGTTTCCTTTCATGTAATTTTATCTAAGGTGCTGCTATATTTGAAATATTATCTTTGATTAAAGTTTCACTTTGTTAAATCACCCAGAAGCCGTTCAGGTCCGTTTTGGACTACAGCTCCCAGGTGTATTGTAGTCCCTCTGACTCGAAATTAGCGCGTGAGCACCGGCACGTGACGGAGAAGCCGGTCTGTGTCGGTATTTAAGCTTGCTCCCCCCGCTTTGCGCTTTTTGGATTGTATTTACTTACTCTGCTGCTACAGAATTTATATTACTTGCTTAGTTGCACGTTTGGCTTTGTTGGAAGCTTGGCTTTGGCTTGAAATTAGGAAATTGTGCCCTTTTATGTAATTGTATCTCAGGTGCTGCTATATTTGAAATATAGCATGTGAGCGCTGGCGCATGAGGAAGAAGCCGGTCTGTGGCGCTTCGTGGCATCTGGGACATTATATTGTTTTGTATGGCTTTTCCATCTCCGGTAAGAGTCGTCATATTAGGGAGCTAATGGATGCCCGGTTTGCAGCGGCAGCTAAACGTAGAGATGATATTGTGAAAAGTTACCCAAAGGGAATTAATGAAAATAGGCCTATGCCCATGGGGTATGTTGTGGGTGACTCTCCCATGTGCATTGCCCTTTAAGGGGATGTGTCCCTCCCACGTGTATTGCCCCTTTAAGATGGGCCATGACTGTGTCATGGCCCAAGCTAACAAAAGGAGCTCCTGCAGGCACGTGCAGCAGAAGGGCTGCAGACTCCCAAAGAGGAACGACTGAGTCCGTGTCTCATTAATGATGTAGGCCGCAGGCCTACACGTGGTGGCCCAGGCCTGCAGGCCCTGATGCCATGGGACCCTCATGCCAGGACGGTGGTAGAGGACCGCAGGTTCAGGAGCCTGGCAGGCTGTGCCCCACTCTGATGGTTCTGATGTCCGATAGCACCAGGGGTCCTGCCGGATGTCCATGGCAGGCCCCCAACCCCCACAGGCACTGGGCCTGTTGTGTGCTTTGATGAATAGCACCCTGGGGCGCCTGCCGGATGTCCATGGCAGGCGACCCCCAACAATGGCGACGAGGGCTGGAGCCCTATGCGTGTGGCGGCGTCGGCCGCTCTAAGGGCTGCCCAGGGTCCCGTGCTGCCAATGGGCACGGGCCGCCTGGGGCCCGTGGTGTGGATACGGTGTCGGCCGCAAGGAGGAGGTGCTGCCCAAACACCCCCCCACCCGTGTGCCGGGGAGGAGCAGTGGACATCGCCGAATAATTAGGATGCGGGCCTATCTACAACGGGGCCCGCAAAGGAAACACGGATGAAGCCGCCTCCCCCAACCATGTGGTGGAGGACTGATCCGCGGCGTCGGCCGCGCGACATTGCATATGCAGGCGGCATTTACCGCGTGAGGGGGGCGGCGCCAGCTGATGCCCCTCTCCCCAGGAGGACAACTCTAGTGGTGGAGGTGGCCGCGGACGTGGGGAGATGGAGCCTCGCCCTGCCATAAGGCAGGCCCCCCACCATCAGGGCCCACGAGGGCTGAACGGTGCTCCGGAAACCAGAGCAGGGAAAAAAAAAAAGGAAAAGACAGACGAAATGAAGGCGGCTGCCCGCCCCTCCCCCATGGGAGAAAAATGGTTGGCGGCTGCCCTGCAATGAGGATGTCTTTCCATGCACCACTAACAGGAGGTTGAGGGCGTTAATGCAACACCTGCAGTAAGTCCGGAAATGCATGTAGAGCAACTCGCATTGGGTAAGAGTGAGAAGGAGGAACCTGAGAATGGAAAAAAATAATCTAATCGAATGTCTACAACAATCTAGTATATGTATTAAGGAGGATGCTTTGATGGATGACTCTAGTGTTCTGAGACCGACCGGGGCTAGTAGCACATGTGCAAAATCACGCGGGGAGTGCCTCAGGTTACTATTACTGAATACTAGGTCCCTATTAAAACATGCATTGGAAGTCGTCTAATATATCAGTAATCAAGATGGGGATATATGTGCAGTTACTGAGACCTGGAGTCATGAGGCAGCCAGACCAATACTGGCATTAGTCATCCCAGAAGGATATGGCATTATACAACAAGATAGAAACATAGGAAAAGGAGGAGGGGTGGCATTTATTTTTACATCTAGTCTTGATGTTTGGGAGTAAACGCCTTTAGCTAGCAATGGGATTGAGATTAAACACATTAATGTTCTGACTGATGCTGAAACTACTATGACTATGATCTTCGTGTATAGACCCCCAGCCCCTATACCTGATTGTGCTAACCAGTTGAGTAGTATCCTGTTGCCCTTACTGAAAATGAATACCAGGGCAATGATCCTTGGGGATTTTAACTTGTGGTTGGGCAACAAAAGTGACTTTATGGATAAGAAGCTAGAGGACTCTCTCGATAATTTGGGCTTTAAGCAACTTGTGCCGACTCCAAATCATGAAAAGAGAAATATTTTGGATTGGATAGCTACACATATTATTAAACTAGAGGACTTGCTTGTCCTGCCTTGCACATGGTCTGACCACTCTTTTATACATTGTAGGATAAATACTGAGAAACCAATTAAACTTAAGACAGAGGAAATGATAACTATAACAGCTAGAAATGTTTAAAAGCTAACAGTTAAGGCATTAGAGATGTTAACCATGGCTACCACAAAAAAATCATGAATCTTACAACTGCCGATGAGATGGCAGAAGTATACAGGCAGTCGATTCAGGAAGCCACTGACTCGCTGGCCCCTGTGAGAACCAAGCAGGTGGCCGAAAAGAAAGATCTACAAAAGATGAAAGCGATTAAAAATATACACTTCTATGCATGGAAGTCATTGCAAGGCATTCATGAGAAGGAGGTCTATCGGACTGCAGCAAAAAAAATTTGATTGGCAGTGATTACAGGTAAGAGGAATTTTTATGATGATAGGATCACAAAGGCACAGTTGAGTCCTAGAGAACTTTTTAAATTATTAAAGGAGCTGGAAAAACAGCGTAAAGTTAAGTAGATACTATTATAAAGAATTCTGCTTGGTGTACCTCAATTCAAGATGCCATGATGGGGAGGGAAAATTGATAGGATAAAAGCGAATATTGAAGCTAACAGGAAAACCTGTCACTTAACAGATAATAATGCATCAATAGAAGGTTCTACTCCGATATCAGAGAGTCAAGAACATCGGTTTCATTTTAAATCCGTTACAGAAAGCGAACTGGCTGCAATTATTGCTAATCTGAAGGCAACTAATAATTAAAGAATGCGCCCCTCAGTTGATGGGCGCACTCTAAGTTTTGGAAATACATCCTTTTTGGAGAATCATGTCCCTAGAGATCTTAAGATTGCGTGGATCACGAAGAAGCCAGGCCTTTGTCCAGCCACCGCAGTAAATTACAGTCCTTTTTGTTGTTGAATATTCTGGACCGGTTGGCATATATGTTGTTTTTAAAACCTTTATTCAGCATAAGGAGTTTCAGTTAAAATGACAAAAACATTTATTTACATAACAAAGCCAGACAAATAGGTCACACAGGTTTACATTCAAATATTAAAATCAATGTACAAAAAATGTGTTTAAAAGGAACTATTCTAAAAAGACAATCAATGCATCAAGTGGATATTATAAATTAATCAGTGCCTTGAGACATTAATTAAGAGAGCCTTGTTTCTTCTTAACCACGGTCAATGGGTGTGTTTGCATGCAAAGTAGGCCACATTCAAGTCCGTAGACTGCTTACACAGCAGTATGGCTTCCATAGAAACGGAACAGGGGTATCAAATAAGTTGTTCTAAAATCTTTCAGTTTTTTTCACACAGTAGTAAAAGGTTGAGCCATTGTTTCCACTCCCTTATCACACAAGGGACACAGTGTTTTCTGTCCCAGCCCAGCATTCTGTATGAACTCGCACTGGGAGGGAGTCGAAGCATAACCGCATATACAGAGCATGAGCATATGCTGTGCTAAGTGTATCCAAACAGCTTTCAAAGCCCTTGGGGTGCAAAAGGTTTTCATGTTGTACACATTAGCTAAAGTTAAGATAGCTCGACAGGAGGTTAGGGTAAAAGAAATTCGTCGATACGAAAATAGAGATCCAGACCACATATTTAGCCACAATAAAAAGAGGAGTTTTAGAGCCTGGATCACGGCTCTAAAATAGTAGATGTGACGAATACTATGGCATTGGGTTCCCTAAACGTCAGGGGGCTAAATTCCCCACACAAGAGTACTTTAACAATTTGTGAGTTCAACTGTTTCAAGCTAGACTTATTGTTCCTGCAGGAGACCCACTGGCAGAGGGGGAGGGAACCATCCCTTAAAGCTAAATCCATTAGGTGGGGTCTTCCACGCGTCATGTTTGTCCAAAAAAAAGAGCAGTCACACTGGTAATAGCCAATAACCTTAACTTCACTCTGAAAGCACAACTGAAAGATCCTGTAGGCCGCTTTGTAAAGGGGACGTTAGAGGCCATGCACTGACGATGATTTCCATATACTGACCGAACGATGCCCAAGAACAGTTCTGGGACTCAGTCAAGGGTAAGATCCACACTTTTGTCATGGGTTTGTCATGGCTTTTGCCATGGCCTTCTAATGGATTAACACAGAATTGGGGATGACCGATTCCCATATTCAGATACGTGGCCACAACCCCCCCGTTCACATACTACTCAAGGGTACACAATACATTTTCAAGGATCGACTATATCCTTGTTGACACCCTGCTACACATTAGCATATGGGAATCAACAACAGAATCCATCCAGTGGTCAGACCACAACCTGGTGATGGTCGAAATGGGGGAATGATCCCCATCCCCACTGAAACACAAATCTACATGGTCATTTAACAATCTATTACTGAGAGACAACAAGCTCGCTCTTGTGCTGTTGAGAGATTAGAGTATATTTTGAACTAAATGATAATGGTGAAGTAGCGATCCTGGTTTTCTGGGAGGCGTTCAAGGCCACAATGAGGGGTGTTCTGATGGGGATGCGAGCCAAGAGAAAGAGAGAATGAATGGAATAAGAGTGAGCGCTCAGGGGGAACATTGAAGCTCTTCAACCAGGCGGGAAACTGAAAACTCAGATGTTCCGGGGGACTGGAGCAAACTCCAGGAACACAAAGCAAGGTGGAAAACCCTATTGATCGACCAAACCGAGCGCAAACTAGCATTCCTAAAACAGAAATACATGGAAAAGGGGGAGCGAGCCGATATAATTTTAGCCTGGAGACTCCGGGAATAGAGAAAAGCCAGAAGAGTGGTGGTCATACAGACATCTAAAGTAGAAAAGCTTCTCCAAGACACCCAGATACCCTTGGAATTCTGAGTTTTTTTTTTACAAAACTCTCTACAAAGCAGAGTACAGAGGTGATGGTGACGAGGTGGACCGCTTTCTGAACTCCCTTCCGATCCTGACACTCCCCCCGGATAAGGCAGCTGCCCTTGAAGCTCCCATCACCAAACAGGAAGTGGTCGATACGATCAGTGGTTTGAAGGGGGGGGGGGAAATATACCACGGGGGAGGATGGTTTCATGGTCTGCTTCGTGGTCTGCTTCTGTAAGAAGTTTCCCTCCACCTTAGCCCCATTCCTGACCAAACTATTTAACAATGCAATGGTAAAAGGCACTCTCCCGAGCTCTATGCTTATGCTTTCGGCGTTGATAATAGTTATCTTGAGAGACTGTAAGGACCCATCCCTTTGTCGATCCTATCGCCCAATCTCCCTACTAAACACTGATGCCAAAATGGCAAAAGTACTGGCCAATAGACTCCACCACCTAATTGCAACATTGGTGCATGGAGACCAGGTGGGGTTTATCCTGAGCCAACAGTGTTCTGACAACATGAGGAAAACTATGGACTTGATGCACAAAGCACAACGCCTGAGGATGAATGCATCCCTGATCTCCATAGACTCAGAAAAAGCCTTTGACCGGGTAGAGTTGGGCTATATGGGAAATGTTTTAAAACAAATGGGCCTGGGTAGAAACTTCAGGCAGTGGATTTCGGCCCTATAAAACATCCCTTTGCAAAAGTGGTAGTAAACTGTGTCACCTCAACCCCACTCCTTTTGACCAGAGGCACGAGACAGTGCTGCCCCATCTCCCTTCTGTTATACACCCTTACTATGGAGCCCCTAGAAATCGTGATTAGGGAAAACCCAGAGCTCACAGGAATCCAATGTGGGGAAATCAACTTTAAACTCTCCCTATTTGCCGATATCTTATGTTACATGATGAATGTCGAAAAAGTCCCTTCTGGAACTCCTTGATCAAATAGAGTGATTCAGTAGACTCTCAGGCCTGAAAATAAACATTCCCAAGTCAAATGTGATGCCCATCAGAATCACTGATGACACAATTAGAGGGAGAAATTCCATTTGTGGGATGAGAATCGAGAACACAGCCACCCCATACGTGGGCGTGCATTTACCCAGTGACTTTCGAGGCTGGTGGAGCTTAACTTCCTCCCGTTAATTGAAAGAATAAAATCAGACCTCTCCTGGTGGGCGCCCCTTACGTTGTCTTGGTTTGATCACATGGGGCCTCATTTCAAGTCCGGCGGTAACCCTTCCGGTGCTACCAGCAGGTTGCCGCTGGACTTGCAATATTTACTGGTGCCTGACCTCCCAGTGTTTTGTCCCCGGTGGCTGGGAAGTCAGGCGCTGGTAAATTTGTAAGTCCCCATTCCCATGGAGTCCTATAGGACTCCATGGGAATGTGGACCACAGAAGCACCAGCACTATGTACAAAGGTGACAGTGCTTCCGTGAAAGTCTGCGGGCGGGTGCTGTTCCGCCCGCCAGGTCTGACCCTGGCGGGCAGGACGGCATCCGCCCGCAGACACATAGTGTGCCGGTCTGGTAACAATGGTGCTGGTAGGCTTACCAGCACCGTTGTTACCAGACCGACACACTCCTAATGAGGCCCACGGTGTCTGTAAAGATGAATGTCCTCCCCCGCTTCCTATATCTGATCTCAGCACTTCCCACACCCATCCTGGGATCCTTTTTCGTCAAGTTAAAAAACATGGTATCCAAATTTATATGGAAAGGGAAAAATCCCAGAATTAAATTTGACGCCCTAACTCTCCCCAGGGACTTTGGAGGCTTCAGTCTCCCAGTCTTCGAGCAGTACAACAAAGAACAAAGCAGCAAAATTGCGAGTTATATTGGAGCATCTCAGAGACGATCTGGGCACTTATTGGACCTACATCGAAGACCTATTGACCCACCCTAAAAAAGTCAGAGACCTACTGTGGGCTCTGAGCAAAGTGACCCTTTGCCCCATCAAAAACCGTCTTACCCTGGCGGTACTCTGGAATATATGGAAAAAGAACAAAGTGAACTCTGCCCTCTTCTCCTGGCCATCTCCACTGAGCTCGATATGAGGTAGTCCACTTGAAAGCGGGAGAAGGTGCCTCCCTCACAAGCAAATTTGGTCAGACAAGGGACTAGCGAAAGACGACCAACTGTTTTCGTAAGGCCACTTTATCGACTATGAGCCCCTATCCGAGATCTTGGGAGCAAACTCCTTGAGTCTTTTTGAATACCTTCGCCTAAAAGGAATTATGTCCGACCCAAGATGGTGCTCCAAGGTATCACGGCCCCCCACATCGTTCGAGAAGACCCTCAGTGAAGCTACCTCGTGTAAGGGCATCCTCTCTCGAATTTTCTAGGTGCTTATCACGGCAGACCTGATGGGTAGGTGTAACGCTCACCTGATTCTCGCAGAGGCGCCGGTCTTGACTGGGCGACTACTGTATCTTCAAAGGTGATGTGTAGCACTCGGTTGGCTCTTTGGGCTGGACCTCTGTGCACTGTATGCCTGACTTCAAGAGTAAGATGTCTGCAGACAGAAAATATGGGATTAATGAACTGGGGTTATTGGGGTGTCCCTATCTCTTCCCTTTTTTGCTCTCCTGTAGACCCCCAAAGGTTAACGCTCTCACCTTAGGTAAGTGAATGCCGAGCTCTCCATCTGCCTCGGGGCCGGGTGCTGTAACCAGTTTCTTCACTGGATCGGTAGCGCAGGCCTCTTGACTTCAGAGGACTGCTGTCCGTCGTTTACTGCACGAACGGTAAGTTTCGAGTAATTCTATTGTCTTTAAAGTCTTTAGCAATGATGTCTCTTGTTTTGCAGGTTCCGGCGATGGCGGATGACGGGCTGAAGTGAGTTGAAGATGGAGTCCGTATGATGAATAGAAGCGCTTGGAAGCACGTAAGTAAGCGCTTGTTGCCTGCTTCACGATGCGCTCTAACTGTCTTTTATTTTGCAGGTACGAGTTCGGAGCGGCTGCAGGGTGCCGGAATACCCACTGGGGTTGATGTGGAAAGGAGTAATGGCACGTGAGTATCAAAGTTCCCCAATGTCTTTAAACGCACCTTGTTTTGTCTTTCAGATGCAGGATGCAGCGCCGAAGGCCTCCGGAGCGTGCGAAGAGTCGGTAAGCTTTTGTCTTTCAGATGCCGGAATGCAGTGTGAAGACCTCCGGAGCGCACGAAGAGTAGGTAAGCCTTTGTCTTTCAGATGCCGGAATGCTAACCTGTTCTTTCTTATCTTGCTGAAGACTGGATTCAGGATGGTAAGCCTTTTTCCTTAGGCCCAGGATCCGATGCAGAAGACACGATGAGCGTTCTGCTGCAGAGGATGCAGAATAACGCAAAGCAAGATTCATCCACCGGGTGTGGTTTAAATAGCCTCCTGTAGTGCTTAGGTGTCTCCTTCCACAGCCACGCCTAGGTAAGAAAAGAGTTCCTGCTTTCCAGAAGAGTTCCAGTGTTCTGAATCTAGGGAGTGGCTCCTGCCCCACCCAACAGGAAAAGTAGTTCCAAACAGAAGAGGATCAGAGGCTCAGCTGGCAGGCAAGTAAGCAGCATGGTCTGCTGCAGGTAAGTCCACCCAAGCATCATGAGCCCGGCGCTTCCAGCGCTGGGACTGGGCACATTTATGAGCCTGGTGCCACTGGCACCAGGACTGGGTCCAAAAGGTCCCAATTGGGACTGGTTGGCCCTCGGAACCTGGGTTATGGATCTGCTTCCAAGGGAGTTGGGAAAACCCTGACCTTTTGGAAGCAGAGATCATGACAGTACCTCCCCTCAAGGCCCCTCCCAAACCGGGCTTCTCTGGGGGTTTTGGCTTGTCAGGAAATGTTCGGTGAAATCTTTTGATTAGGCGAGGAGCGTGGACATATTCAGCAGGTTCCCAGGATCTCTCTTGGGGGCCGTAGCCTTTCCAGTCAATTAGGTAAAATAGTTTAGATTTGGAGATCTTGGGAGTCCAGAATGCTTTTGACTTCAAACTCGAGTTCTCCATCAACTAGGATGGGTTTTGGAGATTTAGTTAGTCGGGTTTGAGGTTGCACGGGTTTTAATAGAGAGACGTGGAAGACCGGATGTATCTTCATGTGAGGGGGCAAGTACAACTTGACCGCTACTGGGTTTATTATGGTAGTGATGGAATAGGGACCAAGGTATCTTGGGTTGAATGTGCGTGGCCCTTTTAGAGGTAGATATTTGGTGGATAACCAGACTTGGTCCCCTACTTGATATTGAGGGGCTTCCTTCCGATGTTGATCTGCTCCTTTCTTGTATTGTTCTTTAGCCCTTTGAAGGTGAGAAACAGCTTCCTTAAAGGCTTGGGTGATTGTAGAATGCAGGTAGTCTACTGCTGGTGTTTCAAGATCTTGGAGGGGATCCAACTCCGAGGTTCGAGGGTGACTGCCGTACAAAAGAAAAAACGGTGTTTTCCCAGTTCCCGAATGGACAGAGTTATTGTAGGCATATTCGGCTATCCAAAGGATGTCTTTCCAAGTTTTTTCAGTTTGTTGCAGAATGCAGCGTAAATACTGTTCCAGAGTTTGATTGGTCCTCTCGGTTTGTCCGTCGGTCTGAGGGTGGTGACTGGTCGATAGTCTCACATCAATTTGAGCCGACCGACAGCAACTTCGCCAAAAATGAGAAATAAATTGACTACCTCGATCCGAAATTAGAACCGAAGGAAAACCGTGTAGTCGGACGATGTTTTCGAGAAATTCTCGGGCCAGAGTTGCTGCTGTTGGCAAGCCTTTGAGCGGAATGAAATGCGCCATCTTGGAGAATAAGTCCACGATTACTAGAATCGTATTGTATCCGGAGCATAGAGGTAGATCGGTGATGAAGTCCATAGAAAGCGTATGCCAAGGGCGAGGTGGGATGTCAATAGGGCGTAAGAGGCCTGCTGGTCTTTCCTTTTGACTCTTGTTTTGGGCGCATACTCCACAAGACATTATAAAGTCTCTAATATCTTTTTTCCAAGACGGCCACCAGAAGTAGCGCTTGATCTTTTCTGAGGTCTTGGCCATACCGGGATGACCTTCCATTAAAGAATCGTGATAACAGGAGATTACTTTTTTCTGTAAATCTGTGCTGGGTAGGTATAATCGTTCTTGGAAATATAATAAGTTGTCCTTTACTGCAAAGTCCTTTCCCTGCAGATGCCAATTCTGTATGTCTGCTGGAGTTACAAGTTGCCTGGCTTTATCCTTAACTTCCTCTATGGATTCTGTGGCGATTACACCCAGAATTCTTTGTTCGGGAATGATTGGTACAGGTTTAGGGTTGATCAAGTGTTCTTCCACTCCCATCCGAGAAAGGGCATCAGCTTTACCGTTCTTTGTACCAGGTCGATAGGTAATTATGAAGTCAAACTCGGCAAAGAATAATGCCCAACGGAGTTGTCTAGAGGATTGGGCTTTTGCGGTTTTCAAATATTGCAGGTTTCGGTGATCCGTAATCACAGTAACGGTGTGTCGGGCCCCCAGCAGATAATGCCGCCAAGCTTTAAAGGCAGACTTGATAGCCAGAAGTTCCTTGTCAGTAATCGTGTAATTGATTTCAGGAGGCGCGAATTTGCGGGACCAAAATGCCACGGGATGCAACTGATTGGTTACCGGGTCCTTTTGTGATAGAACTGCCCCCATGGCAAGGCTTGAAGCATCAGTTTCCACGATGTAGGGGAGTTCGGGGCGAGGGTGTTTTAAGATTGGTGCAGAGACAAATTTAGTCTTCAAATCCTGGAAAGCTCGTTCCGCCTCGGTAGACCATTCAAAACGTTTGTTTTTCTTTAACAAGGCAGTGATGGGCTGGACTATTCGAGAGAATTCGGGGATAAACCTGCGGTAAAAGTTAGCGAAGCCTAACATGCTTTGCACACCTTTTACGGAGGATGGTGATGGCCATTTGAGAACTGCATCGACCTTCTTTGAATCCATACGTACTCTGCCAGGTGATAATATGAATCCCAAGAATTCAACTTCAGTCACGTTGAAAACACATTTTTCCAACTTAGCGAAAAGTTTGTGTTGACGCAATCTTTCGAGGACCATTTTCACGTGTTTCCGATGTTCAGATTCCGATGAAGAATAAACGAGGATGTCGTCAATGTAAACAACAACACACACATCTATGAGCTCTCTGAGGACATCGTTCATAAAATATTGAAAGGCGGCCGGGGCATTGCAAAGTCCAAAGGGCATGACCTGATATTCAAATAGCCCATACTTGGTGCGGAAGGCAGTCTTCCATTCATCGCCCTCTTTTACTCGTACCAAGTGGTAAGCTCCTCTAAGATCCAGCTTTGTATATATGCATGCTTTTCTGACTTGGTCCAGGAGTTCAGGGATCAAAGGTAACGGATATCTATTCTTAACGGTGATCTGGTTCAGGGAGCGATAATCGATACAAGTTCTAAGGTCTCCTTCCTTTTTTGGAACGAAGAACAAAGCTGAAGAAGCAGGGGACTTGGAAGGACGAATAAACCCATTCGCCAGGTATTGATCCAGCTATTGTCGAAGGTGAAGGTTCTCAGGCTCGGTGAGGGCATAAATTCTACTACAAGGAGGAGTAGATCCAGGTATCAGGTCTATCTGGCAGTCATAAGACCTATGAGGAGGTAGAGTGTTAGCCTGATCCTTCCGGAAAACATCTTGGTATTCAAGGTATTCGGGAGGTAACTGGGGAGTCTCTGAAGAAATTGCTGCCAGTGCAACACCAGGTGGAGGGTGACAAGTAGAGACACATTCTGGAAACTGGACCGTTCTTGCTCGCCAATCGATCAGAGGATTGTGTTTCTCTAACCAAGGTATTCCTAGAATAATCTGAAACTGAGGGGCCTTGATCACATCGAACACGATCTTCTCATGGTGTCCATCTTGACTTACTAGCGTCACCTCTTGAGTGGTATGCGTTACTGGCCTGGAGGCTATCTCCGTACCATCCACTGTAGTAATGACGTCCTTTACAGCCTTGGGACAAAGAGTTAGATTCATCCTCAAAACCATTTCATGATCCACATAATTGCCGATGGCACCGCTGTCGACGTAAGCTTCAATTGCATGTAATCGATCCGGATTATCAGGGCTAATGAGGACCATAGGTATCACGAAATGCGAGGTCACGGAACTGGTTTTCACGCTCGGCAAGAGGACCTCTATTCTTGTCGGGCGAGGTCGTTTCCCTGCTCAGAGTTTGTAACTTTGGTAACTGCAGCTCCTACTGCCTTCTTGGCAGGTTTCACCGGACAGTCTCGAAGAAAGTGCCCTGAGTTTCCGCAATATAGGCATAATTGCAACTGTTTTCTCCTTTCCCGCTCCTTTTGTGTTAGAGGACCTTTCAGACCCCCGATTTGCATGGGTTCCCCGGAGTCTACTCCTTTGGAAGGAGTTGGCGGTTTGGAAAATACTCGAGCATCAAACTTGGAACGGTCGGCCTTCCTGTTCTGCAGTCTATGATCTATTTGAACGACCAAGTCTATATAATCCGAACAGTCTTTTGGGGGATTCACTACTTGGGCTAAAACGTCTTTGAGCTCTCCACGTAGACCTCTGTAAAACAGCGTAATCCTTTTGTCCTCAGGCCATTGAGTTTCCACTATTAGTCTATTGAAAGATGCAATATAAGCCAAAAGGTCTTGATTACCCTGTCGCAACGAAAGAAGCTCATTGTCCAAGGCCTGCCCCTGTGAATGTCTTGCAAACAGTTTTTCCATACTAAGCTGAAAGGCTTGAAAATCATGGAGAACCGGATCATCTTGATTAACTAGAGGGATCGACCAGTCTGCCGCATTGCCACTAAGGTACGAAAGTACAAAAGCTACTTTAGCTTGATCAGTTGGAAAGGCTGCTGGCCGGCATAAGAAGTGCAACCGGCACTGATTGATAAATACTGCAAACCTCTTTGGGTCACCAGAAAATCGTTCGGGCGGAGCCAGAGGTACATTCCCAGGTAGGTTGATCTGCACTGGATTCATAGAGGATGTTGAAGGAAGATTTGCCCCTGATGCGGGTAACGGGGTTTGTCCGGCTTGTGACTGTAGCAATTGTCTAGCAAGACCGTCTGTTCTCTCCTTGGAAATAATTAGTTCCCTTCTTAGAGCATTCGTTTCCTGACGAGCTGCATGCACTTCTGCCCTTAGTTCCCCAAGTAACCGGGCTAGATGGTCAGTATCCGAGGTTTCCATAGCGCCTGGGCGAGAGTTTTGCGGTAGGCTTTGCGTTCTGTAACGCTCACCTGATTCTCGCAGAGGCGCCGGTCTTGACTGGGCGACTACCGTATCTTCAAAGGTGATGTGTAACACCCGGTTGGCTCTTTGGGCTGGACCTCTGTGCACTGTATGCCTGACTTCAAGAGTAAGATATCTGCAGACAGAAAATATGGGATTAATGAACTGGGGTTATTGGGGTGTCCCTATCTCTTCCCTTTTTTGCTCTCCTGTAGACCCCCAAAGGTTAACGCTCTCACCTTAGGTAAGTGAATGCCGAGCTCTCCATCTGCCTCGGGGCAGGGTGCTGTAACCAGTTTCTTCACTGGATCGGTAGCGCAGGCTTCAGAGGACTGCTGTCCGTCGTTTACTGCACGAACGGTAAGTTTCGAGTAATTCTATTGTCTTTAAAGTCTTTAGCAATGATGTCTCTTGTTTTGCAGGTTCCGGCGATGGCGGATGACGGGCTGAAGTGAGTTGAAGATGGAGTCCGTATGATGAATAGAAGCGCTTGGAAGCACGTAAGTAAGCGCTTGTTGCCTGCTTCACGATGCGCTCTAACTGTCTTTTATTTTGCAGGTACGAGTTCGGAGCGGCTGCAGGGTGCCGGAATACCCACTGGGGTTGATGTGAAAAGGAGTAATGGCACGTGAGTATCAAAGTTCCCCAATGTCTTTAAACGCACCTTGTTTTGTCTTTCAGATGCAGGATGCAGCGCCGAAGGCCTCCAGAGCGTGCAAAGAGTCGGTAAGCTTTTGTCTTTCAGATGCCGGAATGCAGTGTGAAGACCTCCGGAGCGCACGAAGAGTAGGTAAGCCTTTGTCTTTCAGATGCCGGAATGCTAACCTGTTCTTTCTTGTCTTGCTGAAGACTGGATTCAGGATGGTAAGCCTTTTTCCTTAGGCCCAGGATCCGATGCAGAAGACACGATGAGCGTTCTGCTGCAGAGGATGCAGAATAACGCAAAGCAAGATTCATCCACCGGGTGTGGTTTAAATAGCCTCCTGTAGTGCTTAGGTGTCTCCTTCCACAGCTACGCCTAGGTAAGAAGAGAGTTCCTGCTTTCCAGAAGAGTTCCAGTGTTCTGAATCTAGGGAGTGGCTCCTGCCCCACCCAACAGGAAAAGTAGTTCGAAACAGAAGAGGATCAGAGGCTCAGCTGGCAGGCAAGTAAGCAGCATGGTCTGCTGCAGGTAAGTCCACCCAAGCATCATGAGCCCGGCGCTTCCAGCGCTGGGACTGGGCACATTTATGAGCCTGGTGCCACTGGCGCCAGGACTGGGTCCAAAAGGTCCCAATTGGGACTGGTTGGCCCTCGGAACCTGGGTTATGGATCTGCTTCCAAGGGAGTTAGGAAAACCCTGACCTTTTGGAAGCAGAGATCATGACAGTAGGCAAAGGTTCAAACAAGTGTGGGAGGCCTATAGAGGGGTGGAAATTCCAGATAGAACTTGGAGTAAGATATACAAGTTGATATTCTCTGGTAATATTCTTACTACAGCAATGGAGCACAACTTCAAAATACTATACTGTTGGCACTTGCCCCCCTTGAAATTCTCAAAAATATTTGGGAGATCGTACCCCCTCTGCCCTAGGCATTTTTGTCAAATAGGGTCATGGTACCATATGCGGTGGGAGTGCCCACAAGCGCAGATATATTGGTCAGAAGTCCTTAATTGGACCAGAGACATGACTGGCATGGCCCCAAAACTAGACCCCACTCAAATCCTAGTGGGCGTCCCAGGTGCTGTTGATGAAAAACCCAGATTGCTGAACCTTGTAGAGTCTATGCTCAGAGCAGGAAGAGTAGCACTGGCCCAGAAATGGAAAGATACCCCCTCCCCCAACAAGGAAAGAATGGATGCGCAAGCTTTGGGATATATACATGCACGAGAAATTGGCAGCAGTGGTTAACGACCGGAGGGAAAAGTTATTTCTTGAGTGGGGAGCCTTCATCTCGAAATGGGGAAGTAGAAACTCTAATCCTTGATTGATATATGTCTTGTTGCCTGTTTATAAGTGGTCCCCATGTGGACCATGAGTGGTAGTGGCCCTTACATTCACCAAAAAGAACCCTTGCCACTAAAAATACACTTTTACCGGCCATATATAGTCAATCCAATGTCCTGTCAGCTGGCAAGTTTACGATTTAGCAACTTAAGGGGAGGCGGGTTCAAGGGAGGGGGATGGTGGGAGAAAAAGAGGTAAGGGGGCGATTGTCTAATTTTGTTTGTATCAACTTCCAAAAATGCCAATAAAAATCAAAGTTAAAAAAAAGAAATAGACCCCTAGTTTTTCAGAGGGGTAGGTGCATTAGGCATCCTGCTTCCTCATATGATACAGCCTGAGGCAGGAAAAGCTTGGGTGCCCCTATTACGTGTGTGGGATGAGTGAGCAGATGTAGCATGTGCCGTTCACCCTTTCTCTTCCCACACATAACATTTAATTGTACCAGACATTTCCGGATGTTATCTCCTACTCTGTTTTAGTGTCATGATGGAACTCCTTTATTTAACACATTTCATTTCGCTCTCTTTACACTAAGGTTTGAGCGTATATCACTTCTTTCATTAAGGAAAAAAACATAACAGTAATCCTATACTAATTCATGTTCATATTACATTCCATACAACAGAAATGTTTTGCTTTCCGTCTCAGATTCTGCTGGGTTAACACATGGAGCTATACCTTTATCACTAGCCCACTCCTCAGCGCAGGTTTCTGTGTTGTCTGCCGATGGTTCTTCAGAGGAGGTTTCCACTTTCCTTTCTCTCTAAGCACTGGTAGTCATCTTCCTTGTTATTTTTCCTTTCTTCTTGAAGAGATAGGGACGGGCTCCCCCGGAGGCCCCTTTGCCTAAAAGACAATCTGCTCAGCAGCGGGGACTCCGGGAGCCCACCCCAAACCAGGAAAAAGCAATGGCTAAAAAGCCCAGGGGATCACTGTAGTGGTGGCTGTATAGCAGAGGTAGTTGATGCTTGAAGATCTCTTTCCGGGATGAACACGCAAGTATACCAGGATTAGACTACAAGATCCAGCATCCACTTGGAGAGCTGTGTAGGTAAGCAAAGTCTGTGTCCATGAGGACAAAGGTAGAGGTAGAAGGGTCTGAGTCCGAGAGGACAGAGTTCTGGAAGGGACAGAGTTCCAAGGTATGATACAGAATAGAACACAGCGTGAGTGGGAGCTAGCGTTGAGCAGAGAGCGAGAACAGCGAGGAGCGCAGAAGCAGCAGAAGGAGGTGAGGGAGCCGTGCTGGACGCGGACCCAGAGTAAGTAGGAAAGCAGCGTGAACAAACAAAGAGGAACTGCAGCAGGTTATCAATGGGAAGACAGAACAGGAAACTGTTCTTCACAAAACGTAGCGTCAGACTGCAAGGGAGTTGTAACGCACCGGTACAAACACCTGGTGAACAGTTATAGCGTGGCGGTGGCCATGTTGGAAGACTAGACCGCTACTCCATGGTCTGAATGAAACGTGATGCAATGCTCAGTATCTCCTCCAGCAGTCCCATACTCACGAGGGACGAATTGTGACAGTATGACCCCTTCTCAAGGGCTTCCCTCCTGGTTTACCGGGATGTAACCGGTGGAAACGTTGGATCAGTCTGGGAGCCGATATGTTCCGAACAGGTTCCCAAGAATTTTCAGACATGGGGTACCCTTTCCATAACACAAGATACTGTAAAACCCCTTTCTTGTATCTGGAATCCAACAATCTGGAGACTTCGTATTCTTCAGTATGATCCGATGGTGGATACTGTTTCTTCTTGATCCCCCTAGCATGAGGATCTGGTATATATGCTTTTAGCAAGGATGTATGAAACAACGGATTGATTCTCCTGAGTTGTTGAGGAAGGGAAAGATGGAAAGCAACTGGATTAATTCTTGCTTTGATCTTGAATGGTTCGATGTACCGGGGTGAAAACTTGCCAGGATGAAACCACCTGGGTAAAAACTTGGTGGACAACCACACCTTTGTGCCTATGTCCCATGACGGGTTGGGTCTTCTTCTTAGATCGGACAATCTTTTATAGTCTTAACGACTCTTTTGAAGATTGTATTGAGCTTTCTTGTGAAGCTGTCTTAGGGTGTCCAACATATGATCTATGGTAGGCTGTTTGGCAGACGGCAGACTTGACAATGGTATATGTCTTGGGTTGTATCCGTAAGTGCAACAGAAAGGAGTCATCCCAATGGCAGAGTGTCTGGTGCTATTGTATGAGAATTCTGCCATGGGAAGATGATGATACCAATCACTCTGTTCTTGGTTACAGAAACATTTGATAAACTGTTCCAGGGTGGCATTGAGGCGTTCTGTTTGGCTGTTGCTCTCCGGATGAAATCCAGAAGAGAGAGCTTGTTGTATGTTTAATAGTTTGCAGAGAGTTGTCCAGAAGATTGATTGATTGTAAATTGAGTACCTCTATCCAAGACTATCATGTGTGAGAGACCATGAAGCTTAACCAAGTCTCTTAGAAACACTTCGGCGATAAGGGATGCAGAGGGTGTTCCTTTCAAGGATGAGAAGTGTGTCAGTTTGCTGAAAGAGTCAACAGTGACCATGATCGCTGAATAGCCCTGGGACAGGGGAAGGTCGACTATAAAATCTGTCGATATGTGTTGCCATGGTCCTGCTGGTGGTGGTTCTTGCTGCAGTAGGCCTAATGGTTTGTAATAGGAGTATTTGTTCTGAGCACAAGTAGGGCAAGTAGCTACATATTTTTTGACATCCATCATCGTAGGCCACCAAAAGTGTTGAATCGCCAATTCCAGTATTACAGACTGCCCCTTATTTTTTTATTTTATTTTTTTATTTAAAATGTCATTGTTTATGTAATTAAACCTTACATTTATATTCACCTGAAAAATACAAATAAGAACAGAGAAGGATGACAAGAAGGTCAATCGCATTTACATCCGTCAAACGGGGGGAATAATCAAATTAAATTAGGGATACTATGTCAAGCCAAAAACAAATCACAGCTGTAATCATTCTTCTATTATTTCCGGTTAATATGAGCGACCAACGCTCATCTGGGTCCAACATTCTTGTGGAGTTTAGGTATAGTTGAGCAATTACGGTGCGATTTGTTGTGAGAGTAGAACATTCCATGAAAAGATGGTATATTGTTTCAATGGAGTCCTTTTCCATACAAAATCGGCACAACTGGTTGTGAGGCAAGGATCAATTTCGAATGCCATTGATTTCTTGTGTGGGTAAAATGTTCAGTCTTAACCGGAGGAATAAATCCCTGATTAGGCGATCTGGAAATAATTTGAGGTACGGTGGCAGCTCGTTAATAGCTCTGATATCATTTGTGCAGTTCAACGTAAGTTTGTACTGATTTTTAATGGCTTGAGTTCTTATCCAATCAAGGCTTGGTACTTGCAATTTCGCTTTTTGTGGCTGATAAAGCACAGTCTCCATCGAGATATCGTTGTCGATCCTTTGTGCTTGAACAAAGTCTTTCCATTTATTCAGGGCTACAGCATTAATTTTTGTTGCATTCAAGCGGACTATGTCCCACGCAGGGATACAGTCAGTATTCAAAAGTTTTCTGAGTTGGTTACATTTTACTATTGAGCTCAAGGATTGCAGACCTAATTCAAATCTAATGTGTGCAGCCGGGACAGCATTAGGTAGAGAGAGAACTTTTGCCCAAAAGATGCGTTCGAGTTTATTCCATATATTGTCCTGTAGGTTGATCATAGTCTCTCCACCATATGCAAGGATGGGAGCTGCTTTCTGCTTATAAAAAAGGAGAATGGGTTTTATTGAGTACTTTCAAACTTTTTATGGATAATTAAGCCTTGGCGTGCCAATGTTCTTGCTTTAGTTATTAGGTGAGTTGCCCATGGTTCTTCAGTTTTAGATTGATTGATCCACATCCCTAAGTACTTGAAGGATTTAACTTGGATGATTTTTTCTCTGTTCAGGTGGAAGGTTGGTCGTTTGGCTAAATAACTTGTTTCGGTAATAAGGGCCATCACTTTAGTTTTTTTGGTGTTAATTTCTAATTTGTTGGTGATCATATAGCTATCAATGTTGTTCAACGAAAGTTGTAATCCTCTAGGAGTCTTTCAGAATAACACAATGTCGTCTGCATATAACATTGTTGGAATCACTGTCAAATTCAATTTTGGAGGATTTGTTAGGGGAGAGGCTACTGTGGTTGGACTTGGCCCTTTAGGAGTCTTTCAGAATAACACAATGTCGTCTGCATATAACATTGTTGGAATCACTGTCGAATTCAATTTTGGAGGATTTGTTAGGGGAGAGGTTACTGTGGTTGGACACTGGACTTTTCCTATTCCAGTCTAGAAATACCTTAATCACCATGAGACTGCAGATGTGTGGAACCGCGGGCTGTGTAGTATCACACAGACTAATTGTAGAAACCCCTTACTTGTCCCTGATCAGGGTCGGGTTCTGTCATTTCCCTGTCTCCTGGGGGGGTACCTCTGGGCAGTTACGTAACAGATAGGCATCTGAACCACAGTACATGCAGAGTCCGAGGTCTTTACGCCTCTTGCGTTCTGTGGGGGGTGAGTGGTCCTCTAGCAGTTCCGATCTGCATCGGTTCTTCTGGTGGGATTTTCTCAGGTAGTGAGGGTTGGCTAGGAAAGGGTAAACTGGATCTAGGTCTCCTTTTTTCTGCCCTTCGTTTGGCCAGTCTGAACTCGATTTGTAATGACAATAAAACAAGCTCCTGAAAAGACGTGGGTCTTGCTACCCTAGCCAGCTCGTCTTTATGTCGTCGTGGAGGCCATGCCTGAATATGGTTTGTTGTGCAGTATCTGGTCAGGCTGCTTCAGTGGTGACCTTCTGGAAGCATGATGCGTATGTTTGCACATCCAATGCCCCTTGTCGAATCTCAAAAAGATTCTCAAACGTGGTATACAACACTTCATGTCTCTCAAATCGGCTCCTAAAATGTTGAACAAAAGTGCCATAGTCATTGAGAGATGGATCTGAGTTGGTCACTATTGGGGTTGCCCATGCTAAAGCGTTACCCACTAAGTTTGAAATTAAGAAACCCACCTTTACTCTGTCAAACTCGTAAACTTTAGGGTGAAAGGTATAATGGATTGTACATGCGTCCAGGAATTCCTTCAACTTTTGGGGATTGCCATCAAACTTGCCCCAAGGCAAAGATAACAGAGGTAAATCACCTCTATGATCATCCCTCTGTTGTATCTGTTGTTGTACAGCCATATTATCAGCCCTCAAGGTTTGAACCTCCACCGTGAGGCCTTGGATGACTTTCACCAACTCCTGCCATTGCTCTAAACTTGCTATGTTCCTTGGCCGTTGCAATCTCTCAGATTCTGCTGGGTTAACACTTGGAGCTATACCCTTATCACTAGCCCACTCCTCACCTGAGGTTTCTGTGTTGTCTGCCGATTGTTCTTCAGAGGAGGTTTTCCACTTTCCTTTCTCTCCAAGCACAGGTAGTCCTCTTCCTTGTTGTTTTTCCTTTCTTCTTGAAGAGATAGGGACGAGCTCCCCCGGAGGCCACTTTGCCTAAAAGACAATCTCCCCGGCAGCAGGGACTGAGGGGAGCCCACCCCAAACCAGGAAAAGGCAACGGCTAACAACCCTTGGGGTGACTGGAGTGGTGGCTGTATAGCAGAGGTGGTTGATGCTTGAAGATCTCTTTCCGAGATGAACACCTAAGTATACCAGGATTAGACTACAATATCCAGCATGCACTTGGAGAGCCGTATAGGTAAGCAAAGTCTGTGTCCGTGAGGTCAAAGGTAGAGATGGAAGGGTCTGAGTCCGAGAGGACGAGACAGGGTTCTGGAAGAGAGACAGAGTTCCAAGGTGTGACACAGAATAGAACACAGGTCGAGTGGGAGATAGCGTTGTGCAGAGAGCGAGAACCGCAAGGAGCGCGGAAGCAGCAGGAGGCGAGAGAGCCGTGCTGGACGGGGCTCCAAAGCGAAGGAGGAAAGCAGCGTGAACGAACAAAGAGGAGCTGCAGCAGGTAACCAATGGGGAGACAGAACAGGAAACTGTTCTTCACAAAATGTAATGTCAGACTGCAAGGGAGTTGCAACGCACCGGTACAAACACCTGGTGAACAGTTATAGCGTGGCGGTGGCCATGTTGGAAGACTAGCCACTACTCCACAGTCTGAATGAAACATGATGGAATGCTCAGTGCGTCCTTCAGAGGTTCCATACTCACCAGTGACAAATTGTGACAGTCTGTCTATAATAACATTGTCCTGTAAATCACCCTCTCTTTCTTCCCTTGTTGGTCTTCTATAAAACCTTATTGCTGAGAAGAAAAGTTAATGAAAGCTGATGTATACTCCCAATCACGTTGTGCTCTGCCCTTCTTCTCTGGGGGGGCTGGTGCTCTTGTCCCTGAGCACGCCGGTGAGATGAACCCATCCTCAGCAACCTTCAACCTTGACCGCTGTTGGTGTTGAGTATGTCACTGTATGCAGACCAGTGAACCGTTCTTCCTTCCATTTTCTGATGTAATTTTTTATACAAATGTTATCGTGGGGTAAAGAAGTGCTGCTCGCTGGAATTCCTCTGCCTGCTCACCACTGTTTATTTCACCTGCTTGCTCTGTCCTTATTCTTGGAGTTGTCTGTTGGGATATATAGGCAAGCGATCTTGTAAGTTTTGTGAGGTACATGGGTGACCTCAAGATTGCCACCTGGAACGTCCGAGGCCTCAATAATTACCTGAAAAGAAATAAAGTCATGTTGTATCTTAAACGACAGAAGATCGACATTGCCCTACTACAAGAAACGCACCTGGCCCAACATAAACTAGACCTTGTAAAGAAAAAATGGGGTGGTACAGTGGTGGGCTCCCCGTACTCGGCCTATGCCAGAGGTGTGCTGATCTGGGTGGCCCCGCATGTCCCACTCAGAATTGTACGAGAGGAGGTAGACACGGAGGGTAGGCTGGTAATACTGAGGGTACTGATTGAGAACAGAGGACTGAGTATTATTAATACATATGCCCCCAATCAGAATACTGCTGTATACTTCAGGACTCTATGTACACGCCTGGGCCCGTGCGCAGGGGAACCGATCATCTGGGGGGGGGGGGGACTTTAACTGTGTTCTTGACCCCAAGATAGATAGGTCCGACAGTAAAGTAGACAGGCCCACCCCAGCGGCCAGGGCTCTACGGGTACTATTAGACGACTATGGACTAGAAGATGTCTGGAGATTGAAACACCCCACGGCCTTGCAGTACTCTCATTATTCGGCCCCTCAACAGTTGCACACGAGACTAGATTACTTCTTTGCTACGCCAGAAGTGGCGATAACAACTACACAGGTTGAATACAGAGCGAGGGTCCTGTCGGACCATTCGCCCTTGGTGATGGCCTGGCAATATGGCCGCCCCAGAGGGTGGATTCCAACATGGCGCCTTCGGGCGGAGGCGCTCAGAGACCCGGTCTTTAGAGAAGATATTAGAGAGACGATTACAAGGTATTTTGAGGAGAACACGGGCAGTGTGGATTCGGCTGGTACACTTTGGGAGGCCTTCAAGGTGGTAGTGAGGGGCGACGCTATTTCTAAATCAAAGGGCCTTAAGGGGGGGGTTTTAGCTGAGCTGGAGAAAGTGGAGAAAGAATTGGAGCGTGAATGTACCAGAGGGGGAGGGGACACAGACCTAGTACTCGAATTACAACAACGATGCTCAGAGCTTTGGGAGCGGCTTTGTGACCTCAATTACAGGAAATACGTGGAGAGGCAACATGCAGGAGGTGACAAAACTGGTCGCCTACTGGCATGGCTTTATAAGAGGGAAACCCCCAGGGCCCCGGTCATGATGATGGAAAGGGAAGACGGTGAGGAGGCTCACACTCAGGAAGAGGTTAACGCTGCTTTCTTAGATTATTATAAAGCGCTGTATGAGGACAAAGGGGAAGACAATCTGGATAAAATCAGGGACACACTGGAAGATATAGAACTGCCCAGGATTAGTGCAGAGGAAAGGGAGGAGTTAGATGGCCCCATTACGCTAGATGAACTGGAAGAGGTGGTGAAACGGCTGCCTACTTGCAAGACCCCGGGCACTGATGGACTCCCGAGTGAGTTCTACAAAACGTATAGCGCAGAGATACTCCCCCCTATGCTGGAGATGTATAACGAATCATTCGAGGGAGGCCGATTGCCAGACACGCTCAGAGAAGCGCTGATCGTACCACTACCCAAGCCTAACAAGCCGAGACAACACTGTGGATCGTACAGACCGCTGTCGATGTTGAACCAAGACAGTAAGATCCTGACAGCGGTCTTGGCGGACAGGCTGCGCAAGGTCATCGGCAGACTGATACACTCGGATCAGACAGGTTATGTCCCTGGCAGGAATATAACTCATAATCACAGGCGGCTCCACCGAGTGATAGAAGAAGGGAACAGAAGAGATGAGGAAATGGCAGTGATCTCCCTAGACGCAGTTAAGGCGTTTGATTCGGTGAGGTGGCCGTGGCTGTTTGCGGTCCTGAGGGAATATGGGTTTGGGCCAGGCTATATCAGATGGGCGAGACTACTGTATAGCCAGCCAACGGCTAGGGTGCGTACGGGATCAGTGATATCCGATAAGTGGCACCTAAGTAGGGGTACTAGGCAGGGATGTCCTTGGTCCCCGATGTTATACATATTGGCCTTGGAACCCTTAGCGGTATATCTTAGACAGCAATATGACCTGGTGGGCATCGAGGTGGGAGGAAAGAGCCATTTGATATCCTTATATGCCGATGACTTGCTGCTATACCTAAAGTATCCGGAAGAGAACCTCCAGTATGTTTTGGAGGTCATGCAGAAGTATGCCGAATTGTCCGGCATAGCGGTTAATCCCGGCAAATCGAGCATGTTCCCCCTAGGGTACTATTCGAGGGTCCCCACGGAACGCTTACCGGTATTGCCCGTGCCTTGGGCAGCCGAGTCCTTCCGATACCTCGGAATAGACATATATCACACTGTGGGAAACGAACATCTGCATAACACCCAGGTTGCTGTGGATAAAATCCGTGCGTCTATGCGATTTTGGGAAAAGCTGCCGCTAGCGATGATAGGGCGAGGGGCGTTGCTTAAAATGGTTGTCTTACCTAGACTGCTGCATTTCTTCAACAACATACCATACTTAATAGCTAGGAAGTTCTTTACCAAACTCGACAGTATGTGCAGGGACTTCCTATGGCACGGCACTCGCAACCGAGTGGCGCTGTGGAAGCTACAAAACTTCTACGATAAAGGAGGGATTAAATTACCACATTTTGAGGCCTATTATGTAGCGAGCCAATTGCAATATGTTACACAGTGGCTCTCTGATGAGGAATCTCCCGAGTCCAGGTTGGTTGGGACAGATTGCACCCCGTTTTATTTGAAGGAGATCATCTGGGTCCCTAGACAAGACTTAAATCTTCGCCCTGGTATGCTGTTACTTGGGTGGAAAATGTGGCGTAGAGCATGCCGGCTACTGGAAAGCCCAGATCCGTGTTCGCCGCAGGTGCCACTGGTTGCCTTGACTGCGGGAGATGGTCAACTTAGAAAAACGATCAGAATGTACTGGGAATCGGTTGGGTTGGCCACGTTAGGAGATATATGGCAAGATGGGGCCATCAAGGATTTTGCAGACCTAGAAGAAGAAGCTGGGTTACATGGGGGCCAATACGTTACATACCTCAGGTTGGTACGGATTATCCGAAAATCTTGGCCTGAGACGGTGTTAGCGGAGGATCCGGACGCCCTGATTGATACAATATATGACATATCAGAGGGCGGACACGAGATCTCCAGATTGTATGAGGTGGTGATGTCCCGAGTGGGGAAGGACTTGACAGACTTGAGACTAGAATGGGAAATGGAGGTGGGGGTTCAGATGACTGATGGGATGTGGGAACGGGCTCTGGGATATCATAAAAAAGTGTCCAGAAATGCTAGATTACAGCAAATCCAACTATATATCACACACAGAGCGTATATGACCCCCAAGAGAATAGCTAAGTTTGCGAACTCGGGCAGGCAGGCATGCCCGAAATGTAACGAGGAGGACGCGGACATGACGCATATGTTCTGGTCCTGCCCAGTAATCGAAGTCTTCTGGAGAGAAGTGTCACAGAAGTTGGCTGACAAAGGGGTCCCGATAAGCATTGACACGACCTGGGCTTGCCTTCTAGGGGGGTTCCCCAGACCGAAGAACACCAGACATCTGGGGAAACTGAGAGACCTAGCGTATATACTAGCTAAGAGGAGGATAGCTATGAACTGGAAGCAATGCTACAAACCTAGGATAGAGATGTGGTGGAGGGATCTCCAAAAATGGGCGGAAGCCGAAACCATGGTCTGGCAAGAGGCATGCAGTAAATGCGGGGAGGAAGATGTGGGCAACCTAGTAGCCTGGAGGTCATTAGTCACTGGTCTGTTTGGGGTACGAGGAGAACCTACTGCCTCGGAAGAGGAAGTCACCCGGCCACACCAGGTCGATACAGAACTACCCTGTGGATGAGCTCTTGGGGGGGAGGGGGGGAGTGTAGTGTTGTGTTTTGTTAAGTGTTTATTGTCTTACTGTATATAATGTCACAAGTTTGTTTATACTGTTTTCACTTAAAACAAAATAAAAATATATTAAAAAAAAAAAAAAGGTTTTGTGAGGTACATATGAAAATCCTCCCCCAAGATGTTAAAAGAAGAGTTAGCATCAGAAAGTGTACCTGCCGATGAGATAGGCGTATGCACTCTCCGACAAGTAACGATTTCATGAGGAGTGAGACGATGGTCTCCTCTAGGTGAATTTCGCAAAGTAAAGAGAGCAAAAGGCAATCAGTACAACCATGTCTTACCAAGCGTCAGTGTTAGCTTAGCTGGTTTGTGAGCGGTAAATTGTATAACTTGGGACGTATTCCCAGAAGGGCAGTTATTTCCCCAATCAAATCATTTGCAAAATGCTGACCATTATCATAGAAAATCTTGCCTGGGATTCCCCACCTCAGAAACACCTCCATCACCAAAAATGTTGCTGCTTAGCTGGCATCATTACGGGCACAGAGACCAGCCTCAAGCCAACGTGAAAACGGACATACCACAGTAGGCATGTATCTATAAGAGGTATATCTGTCTTGCATACCAACATAGTCTATACGCAAGTGCCGGAAGGATCCTTCCAGTCACAGTAAAGTTCCTCGTATCACTCTCAAAGTGTGACCAGATAAAAATGTTTGGAAAATGATACAGTTGTTCACAAATTCAGACACGCATCCTTGCAAATTCGGCACAAACCAATACCCACTTATCCTTGCAGCCACATGCTCTTTCGATATGTGGGCAGGGTAGTGAAGCTGTTCCAGGGCCACATTCAACAACTTCCTTGACATTACCACCTTGCCGGTGCTCTCTTGTTGCCAAATCAAATCTGTTGGAGACAGAGAGCACTCTCTTTTCTTCAAAACTCTTTTTCATCATTTGGTGCTTTTCCCTGTAATTGTTTTATCTGCACTATCGGTGTTGCATTGAAGCCCTCTGGCAGTGCATTTTGTTCTTTAGTTGCTTTCTTTCGATGCTATAAGTGGTATTTTCTCCTTCGGCCAGGGATCACCACATGTGTCCCTTCTGGCAAGTATGCTGCTTCTTTTGCTGCTCGGTCTGCTCTTTTATTACCCAATGAAATCATATCTTGCCCCCATGTATAGGCCTTGCATTTAATTATTGCTAATTCTACTGGGAGGGGTAGCATTTCTAATAATTTACTCAAAAGGGCTGCATGTTGTACCTGTGTGCCATCACTTCTCTTGAACCCTCTCCTTTCCCATCTCACTATTCCTGAATGTACTGTAGATGTTACCTATGCCGAATCGGAAAATATATTTATTGCATGTCCTTCTGACATGTTTAGTGCCGCAATTATTGCCACTAATTCTGCCGCTTATGCAGAGTAGTGTGCTGGCAGTCGTGTTTGGGAGAAAACTGTGAATTCCCCTTCCTTATGTATTCCAGGTTTGTGTTCTACTTCTGCTGAACCAGAATGCCTCTGTCCCGAATTTGGGTCGATACTTGAGGACCAGTCAATAAACATCACGTTACCTTCCTCAATTACCTCTTCTTTACCAGGGGTTCCCTGATGCTCTGAGTTGTCAACGTTGATTTGGACATTTCTAGTACTGCAAACGATGCATGTTTCACATACAAAATTGCTGGGCATCCCATTATTGTTTTTGATGCCTTTTCAATTGCGAATGCGGCAGCAGCAAGTGCCTGCTCACAAGGAAAGTGTCCCTGCATCAATGGATCTAGTCATCCACTGTAATATGCCACTGGCTTATGTCCCTGTCCCTTCTTTTGTGTCAGTCCGGCCATCATTACTTTACCGTCTGAGTTGAAAACAAATAAAACTTTTCTTCTCTTTGTAATTGGGTGTGGCCAATACTGGTGCATGTGCCAGCTCATTTTTGAGGTCATCAACATTTTCATTAATCTCAGCTGTCCATTTTATGTTACTTTTGTTTTTCCGAGCTTCCTTAAGTGCTTGGAGGAGTGGCCTGTTGTATGCGGAGTAATCAAAGACCAAAGCTCTGCAGTAATTGCATAGACCCAGGAACTGCTGCATTTCTTTCACCGTCTTAGGTCGGGTGTTTTATGTATTGCTTCAACCCTTTCTGGTGTTATTCTTCTCCTATCTGCCGATACAAACTACCCCAAGTAAACCACTTCTGTTTGACAATACTGAAATGTTTCTTGGTCTGCTTTGTACCCCTGGTCAACCAGCAAAGTTAGTAGTGTAACTGAATCCTTCCTGCACTCATCTTCTGTTGTGCTACACACCAAAAGGTAATCCATGTATTGGATCACTGTACTTCTTACTCGCAAATTGCCATTTGTATTACTCTGTTAAATATGCTGGGTCCCACCGAGTACCCTTGGGGCATTCTGGTGCATTCAAATCTCGTCCCTCAATATGTAAACGCGGTGAGATACCTGGAGTCTGGATGCAGGGCAATGGAGAAGAAAGCATTCTTCAAATCTACTACTGTGAAGTAACGTGCCTCTGTTGGGGTGCTGCAGAAAATTGTCACAGGGTTTGGAACTAGCGGAAATTCTGCTTCGATAACGTTAAGTTTGCAGAGATCTTGTATGAATCTCCACGCCCCATAAATCGCTATATTGCATGGTGCTGTAGATTCCTGTATTTTACCTTGCTGTCATAGAGCATGCAGTGTCTCATATATACCCTCATGTGCTTCCTGTGAGAGGGGATATTGCTTCACTTGTGGCAACAGTGCTTCTTCCTTTATCTTAATATGCACTGCTCCCGCCCCTTTCAATATTCCCACGTCATGGGGTACTTTGGTCCATAAATTCTTTGGAACTTTTTCCAAATCCTCCTGCATGTATTTTGTCTCTTGTTTTCACTAATTGTGTCATCTGGGGCACTGCTGTTTCCTTTATTTGTACTGGACAGGATATGCTCAACTAAAACACTATCTCCCCCTTCTCATCATCTTTTGTAGCAAACTCTGTGTCTGTTACTCCTGGCAGTGTTAGTTTGGGATCAATACACAGTATTGATTGACACTCCAGGTTATCGTCATCTGTAGCAACCAGTATAACCATATCTTTTCTCACTTACCGCAGGCTGCTCTTCAGGGTCTTCAGTTACTGCTAGGACAGGACACACTCATACTTCCTATGGACACCCCTATTGGGAAATTGTATTTATTGAAGATATGAATGGATTTCCACCCACCACTGTGACCCCAGTGTAATGAGGCACCTCATGTTCCCCCAATATTGTCACAGTCCTTTGTGCGTGTGTCTGCGCTGGTGCCTGCAGTACACTTACGGTACCCTGCGATCCAGCTATCATTCCCCCCTTGGGCTGATTCTTGTTCCTGTGTTGGCATGACCTGTGTCTGTATTGGTTGCATTTGCATCTGTTGCTGCAGCATCATTTGCGCCTGTTGAGGTTTTGTGTATGTCTGCATGTATATATTGCTGCTGTGGCTGCACTCCTCCTTGCTGTCACTTTTGTTGAATAAGTGGGCACGTTCGGGCATAGTGACCAAAGTTTCCAAAGACAAAACACTGTCCTCCAAACCGGGGCCCCATACCCTTAGATCCAAAATCCCTTCCCCTTGGATAATATCGACTTCCTGTATGATATTGTCCCATATACAGGTTCACCCCCCCTGCATGTACAAACCCAGGCTGCTGTTACATTTGTTGTAGTCCTCATTGTGGGTTATATGGTTCTTGTGTATATTCCCCTTCCTGCACTATCGCTGTTCCTGGAAGCCCCCCTGTTGGGCGGGTGGAACGCTAACTGGTCCTGTGAGCACTGCCCCCTCCATGCTTATTTTGACCAATTATTTCTGCACAAATTATTGCGTTATCTACTGCCTCCTTGTCTTTTTCCTGTTTTCTTTTACAATAATGTACGATAGTCGCCTGTATCTCGGGCCATCCTTTTGCTTCTATCCATACTACTTTTTCTAGGGAAGCCTGCACATCTGCGGGGAGCCCCCTCACTAGAATGTGATAGAATAGAGGTATTTTCTCGTTCCACAATTGTTTATTCTCTTGCTTCTATATTTCTAGTATTGATCGTATGTATTCTGCAGGTTCCTCATCTGGCTTCATTTTACGTGCTAATATTGATACTGTATCTGAATACAGCTTTCTTAGAGCTTTCCACATGTTTGCTTGGTAATTGTTAAAAGGTGCTCTGTCATGTATGTTAGTACTTAATTTTACCCCTGCATACGCTGCTTGCTGCAAATTGTGATACTTTGTTCCCCTACCAAAACTGCCAATAGACTCTTAATGTCCCCCTATGGCCAATGGGATCCCTGCTGTCTCCTTCTCGAATACATATATCCACTTGCTTGCCCCTGCCATTAGTGAAGGTAAACTGTAGACCAAATGATCCCTTATCCATCGTCTGCCAGGGTACATAATGTACTGCCCCTTTTGCCTTCTCTAGAAGGGGAAACTGTGTTTGCACTCTGTGCTTGACCTCCGTCGTGGTTTTTTCGCTACTGCGATCCTTGCTTTTCTGTTTCAAAGCCTATTTCCCCAGTTCCTGGTTAGCTCTTCTCTTTCTTCTTCTGCCTTTTTCCTCCTCCTTCCTCTTTTTACACTTGTTAAATCACAAGGGTCGAATTTGTCGTCCCTACTGTCATTGTCACTGCTGTCCTCCCAGTCTGATGCAGTGTTATCACCTTGTGACATTCAGTGTTATCACCTTGTGACATTCTGCTGTCCATCCCTGCTGGTCCTCTCCCTTTCCATGTTCCTTGTCTTTTTTCTCTATTTCCCTCTTCATTACCTTTTCTGCTTCTCTAAACATTGAATTCAGTTGCTATTTGCTGTTGTGTGCTTTTCTTAATGTCTGCTAAGTATTTCTTATTCCCTTTCTATTTCTCCAAATGAGGTTCTGACTCCGTCATATGTGTCTTTGTTTTCTCCCCGTCTGGAGATGCCAGCCTAGGATTTGTATATCCTGCAGCCGGCATTAACAATGGAAACAATCCATAGGGAGAGGGCTCTAGGGATAGGTATGTAGGGATAACTGGGGGCTCTGAGGTACAGGGGTTCATGTATATGTAGGGGGGTTCATGTAGAAATACAAACATCAATGGCCGATGCGCATCATAAATGAAATGCACATATTCTGGCAGTGAGCACATGTTTTAAAAATGCTATAGTTCAGTGTAACATTTCATCTGTCTGGGTTGCAATATATAGAAGTACTAATATGAACTAACAATCCCTTCCCAGTAATTTATAACATGTCATTAGCAAATTAGTGCAAATGGGCACATATGATTTAACCTGAAAATGAGTTTGGTAAAGTGCTCTCCTGCAATGGAGTAACATGTGCAGGCAGTTATCAGCTGTGTGGTTTCATTCAGCATGGCACGAGCTGCGAAGCTGGAATGTGCCCGTTTGGGGAAAAAAACATTGTGTGCGCAGGTAGCAATGTTACAAGCATGATTAGCAAAACTGTCATTTTCAAGGGGAAAAATACTGGGCTGAACGAATGAGGTGACATGAGCTAAGCAAAGGGAAGGGTTATTCTTGAGTGACAGAAAGAGGCTTTAAAAGAAGAAACTGGCAGCGGGTGTGGGCAGATTACAGGCAGAAGTGCAGACGTGACTTGGGAAACAGGGATCTTCTGACATCCAGGTCTTGTCCAGGAGCTGGGCTGAGCCAGTGCTGATAGCTGCTAAGATCGGAACATTCCTCATCAGTGGCGAGCCAAGGGAGAGGGGTCTTTCACAGTCAGCAGTGCAAGGAATCTCATCAATTTCTAGGTAATTATGGTTTTAAGTGAGCCGATGCTGGATGTTTTTGTCTGACAGGCAGGCAGGAGGGGGTTATTTCATGTGTAATATTTCAATGTTAAATGTGCATGCCATTCTGAATTTATATGTTTTTTCTTATAGTTGGATATTCACAAAGCGTAACTCCTACCAAGTCCTGCAACTGAAGGTAGGGTTGCCAGGGCTGATTACAGTTCATTCTTTTCTTGAGATGTGCCTTTTGCAATTGTTTATTTTATTTTCCATGTTCGCACTGGTAAATGTATTCCACGCATAGCTTTTACCATGTGCAAGTGGTAAGTTTATCTGTCATGATAAAGACACAGTATAAAATTGACTTTGTGTTCCGATGCATTTTGTGACCTTTGGTTATTCTATTTAATCTGCACATACAGACAAGTGTGCGATAGTGAATACTTTCATGGGAATGATTTGATGTGAATTCTATAGTTAGAAAGTGAGCGAGTGTGCAGTATTTCATTTTGCATGTTTACAACTGTGCAGATCTGCCATCAGAGCAATTTTCAGCATTGTAGATAAGTTGCTGAATGGTAAATTTACCGCCCAAGGCAAGTGTATTAAGTCCAGTATCTCTTATTACAACAACATAAAAAACAGGATGAAAGAAGACATTTGTTAGAGTATATTCTGAGGAGAGTGCCAACATTATAAAAGGGGATTATCAGAAGAGGTGCTATGGTACAATAAATACCACTATTTACCACCATAATAAGCTACCACAGAATTAGGTGTAACTTATATCTAACAGCGCGGAGCACTAGCCTTCTCCTGTTCCCCTTTTCCCTTCTTTTTGTCTACTTTAGTTTCTTTGTAAAGTTTCCAAAGACCTAAAATGTCCTGTCTCTTTTTAAGCTTTGTACCTTTATATGTTGCTAACAAATATGAATACATACTGTCAATTAAATCCGTTTGAAATGTTCCCTCTCCGGGCCATTCCTGACCCACTTTTTCATTCCTCCACAAAGTGATATTTTAATATTTTATCGCAATATTAGGATAATTGTTTGCACATATGATCAAGGGGTGAGTCCATATAAAAGGATGACATTACTGCGCCCTTTTCCCAATATTTAAAGTACTCTTTTCTCCCCCTTCTATTCTTGGCCCCTTACTTATATCTAAAAAATGTTTACCCCTTCCTCACTCACACTTACTCTTATACTTACCGTCTTACTAGTTCACCCTGGCCTTCTCACACCACTTACACACAATGGCCCACTCCACAGGCCTTTCATTTTACCAAGTATGCCCTATGTTTATGTGTCTAAGGTTCGGTTGCTCCTCCCTCTGTTCAACTGTGCCCCCTGCACATGCTACACAGCTCCTACAATATTTACATATTAATTCAGCTCTGGCCCTTCTGCGACTTCCACAGCCACAATAAACAGAAAACACAATAACTTCACTTTATCACAACAAACTACTACTGTTTCAACAAAACACCAACGCATATGTCTTTTCTCCTTCTGTTTACAACTTCAATACTCCTTAACCCGTATATAAAAAAAAAAATGACGCAACTCTACCAATTGCCTGTATTACTTTCAACTCTTGTCTAACAAGGTAGGTCCGCCACTTACTACACAACCCTCTGCTCTAACGCACATGTGCCACTCCCCACTCACTCCCTATCGGGTAAGTGGACCTAAAATCTAGGACTACTACAGCCAATCGCTCTCCAGCGCTTGAGGGTGCATCCTATACACCATCAAAATAATCCTCCCTGCACGTTCATGCACGGGTACACTCCAGTATCCTTCTTCAGAGAGTCTCAAGTCTTTTTGGCCCAGGAGTCTACTTTAAAGGCCAGTACCTTCTTCCGAGCACAAGGAGCATTTCAACCAGGCAGACCTTTTGCAAACTCGGCATCTGTGCGGCTTCCTCGATGTTGAGCCCCTAGGACTGGTCCGCAAACGCTGTCCCGCACTCCTCCGGAAGCAAGGCTGGAATTCCCATGTCTGGTCAGGAAAGCAGATTCCCTGTACGGGCCATCAGAAACGTACAGTGGGCTGCCTCGGAACTTACCAATAAAAATTCCAAAAGTTATCCAAAAAAGGACTGTAAACCAAGCAAGAAGTAACGCTGCATATTCTGGGCCCAGGAGCAGCTGAGAAAGCAAAGTTCACACAGAATGCGGAACAGAACTGCGTGAAAGACGCTGACAAAGATATGACCCTAAAACAAAAGCTTTTATAATCATACTAATTAGCATCAAACTGTGCAAATATATTTAGTTTAGTGTCCTATAGGTATGCATATTGGCCTAAGCACGTTCGCATCACGCTCCAGACCTACTGCTACAATAATGGTGACCACGTTGCCATTTTGTTTTATTCGCCATCTTGGATGCAATGTTCAGTTCAGTTCAGTTCCTTTCTCATTTCGCCTTTCTCACTCTGAGCGCATTAGAAGACCGCGGCATGAACTTTGTTATTTACGAGACAGGAACGTACATTATGCTGAGCATGTTGTTTGTCTTACACTGTAGAACCTTGAAGTCCTTGCAGAAGCATAGCTAATCTATAATTTAGGTGCCCGCCTGTCTCGACCATGTTTCTCCATTGAACCATTAATTGTAATAATGTGCAGCTGCAACGTTCTCCACTGGTGAAAATCCTGTTTTCTTAGCCTTAGAGCAGACTGACCTCAGGCTTCAAGAGCAACATAGATAAACTGTACAGCAAATGTTACCTTGTACCAGGGAACACAATATGCCCCCATGCACCGCTTTGCCCCGCTCCCAGACAGTAAATTGTCAATAGGACGGGGAAGAATGCACAAACATTGTCTCAGTAATATCACCTACGTGGAAAGGTCATGAATCCTATTACATGAGAAGGCTGGACAAGTGTATTGTATGTTATTCCTAAATGTATATATGCATCACACGCTAACTGTTCGGGGCTCTCTTGCGCCACGGTCTCTGTACGCATGCATCGTGGGGCGCTGAGACCCAAATCTGGGCTGAAATAAATAGTATTGTTTGACCTCGTGACTGGCTTTTTCCATTTCTTTGTAGTAAGCCTCATTTTGTGGTCTTTCAGATGGCGCCTGAACAGGGACACTCCCGGTGATGTTCCATTCGTGTTGGACACAGACGAGGCTGTTGGATCGAGATCAGGGAGTAAAAGGGGCCCCTGCACAAGAGACGTGTTTCCTCACAGACTGCTACACCTGATCTCTGGCCGATCGCAACACCCAGAGGACATTGCAGAGGGGGTTCCGGAATCGAGGCTTGTTCTGCCTGTTTGGGGGAATTGCCAGCCATGATGATTGTGCGGTGGACTGGATTGGAAATCAGGTGAGCATGTTTCAGTAAGGAAACGGCCTGGTAATTTGATTTGAAGTAATAATTACGTGTAAATATTTTGGCCAGGTAAGACTGAGATTTTAGTATGCCTGGTAAGTTTTGTTTTGAAATGTTTTGTTACTGAGGAAGACAAAGAATTAGAAACATAGTTAACCCGCACCACCCGACGGGTCGGTGGCGTATGTGTAACGCTCACCTGATTCCCACAGAGGCGCGGGTCTTGGCAGGAAGGTGTCTGTGACTCGAAAAGTGATGTGCAGGACTCGATTGGCTTCTGGGGTCGAACCTCTTCGCACTGTGTGTCGAACTCGAAGGGTGAGGTTTCTGCAGGTGAAAGAATATGGGGATTAAAGGTCTGGGTTGTTGAATGTCCCTATCTCTCTCTTTCTTCCCAGCTTGTCTGTAGAGCCCCCCTCCCAGGTCAACGTGCTCACCTTAGATAGGTGAATGCTGGGCTCTCCATCTGCGTCTAGTGCAGGGTGCCGTTGCCAGTTCCTTCACTGGTGAAACATTGGCCTCTTGACTTCAGAGGATGGTTACCGTCGTTGTCTGCACGACCGGTAAATTTCTGGACACCTTTTGCCTTTATAGTCTTTTAATGCGTGGCAGTGAAGCGCCTGGAAATTCATAAGTATGGCAAGCGCTCTAACTGTCTCTTTCCTTGCAGATTAGTTTGTGTTTAAGAGACGCCGGAGTATTCGCAGGCATTTGATTGACGAGCGTGATGGGCGTGAGTAGTACCTGCTTAATGTCTTTTTCTTTGTCTTTACAGGCGACGATGCAGAATGAAGAAATCCGGAATTCGCCGCGTGCCGGTAAGTGTAACAATGCTGTTGTCTTTGCAGGTGAAGATGCAGCGTGAAGAATCCGGAATGCACAGCGTGCCGGTAAGTATAACAATGCTGTTGGTCTTTGCAGGCGAAGGTGCAGCGTGAGACACGGCCGCTGCCGATGGATCAGGTGAGTAAGCACTGCGTGTAAAGTTTGTCTTGCTAACCTGTTGTTTCTGGTCTTTTGCAGGTGCTGATGTTGATCGGGTACAGGAATGGTAAGTATAAATCTTGCAGGTTCAGGATCAAAAGAAGAAAGGCTGGAACAGACTCGGTGAGCGTTCTGCTGCAGATGCAGAATAACGCGAAGCACGTTTCATCAATCGGGTGTGGTTTAAATAGCCTTGGAGTGATGAGGCGTCTTTTTCCACGGCCCCGCCTAGGTAAGAAAAGAGTTCCCGCTTCCAGAAGAGTTCCAGTGCTGTATCCAGGAAGTGGAGCTGCCCCACCCAGGTAAGAAAGTAGTCCCTGTTCACAGAGGGCTTCTAAGAGGCTGGTAAGTAAGCAGCATGGTCTGCCGCAGGTAAGTCCACCCAAGCACTTTCACACCAATGATGAGCCCGGCGCTTCCAGTGCCGGGACTGATGATTCTGATGAGCCTGGTGCCACCGGCGCCAGGACAAGGTCCAAAAGGCCCCTGTGGGGACCGGCTGGTGCCTAGGATTAGGGTTAGGGGCCTGCTTCCAAGGACGTTGGGCTGGTCCTGGCTCCTTGGAAGCAGTGATCATGACAGTATGACATGTATGTGTCGCATGGCCTAGGCGCAATTGTATTCAATATTTGGCACCAACAAACCAGACATGCTCCAGACCCTCAGTGGCCACTGCTGGGAAGTTTTGAGTTAGCGAGAATAGAATATTTGGAATCTGTATTATTGCGGAAGAAAGCTAGACCAGCTGCATTTAACGCTGTTAGAGATTGGAAGAAGGAAGCAAATAAGCGACTCAGAAGTAGAGAGAAGTATGCACGAAGACAAATGCCAAATGCCGAGAAGGCTTTAGTACATGACCAACACCAACAGAGCGAGGCCGTTAGGAGCATGGATAGGGCCTTTCAATTAGATGTGCAGAAAATATATCCGTCACAAGATTTGCATGTATCAGATGAGTTGTTGAATAAGTTACTGAATGAGCGGAGATCTGATTCAGGCACCGAATCAACTGCACCACCTCCTTGTGTACCTCCCCCCGCATCTGCGCCCAGGCCTATTGTAACAGATGCCGTTACACCGGTTGTTCCAGCTGCACCAGTATTTCCGTCACCACCGAGCGCGCATAATTTATTTTGACTTTCTTTGCCGTCTGCCACCACTTCCAGTACATGATGTGATTGACAGAGAATCAAGAATAGTGACATGAAGCACAATATCTTAAGAAAGGAATTGCGTGAATGGGCTGAGACGGTCATGGAGGGGGGTGATGAAACCGCAGCCGTGAGTGCATTGTCTGACCATGGGGGGTATTCCTGAACAGAAGGTGTTGATAGAGCAGATGGGAGTATACCTTGCTGAAGTATGGAGTGATTTAACTGGTTCAGCTATTCCACAAGAATTGTGAGACTTGAATTTCTTGTCTCATTCAAGAGATACCGTGACAAAGATACGGGAACATGTTGCAAAATTTTTTGTATATAAAAGGGAACTTGATCGCCTACATCAAGATGAATTAAATATGGATAAGCAACATACATCGTACGTACAGAAGCGATTTTTGTCTCCATTGAAACCGGTTAGTGAAGAAATGCGCATTTGCACGAGGGACACGCTTAGATAGATTTAAGATGTCTCCATTTCTCCTATTGAAGTACATGATACTTTTAGTCCGTACACACCTGCTATGCAACGGAAGGTGTTACAATTGATGGTTGAATATTTACAAGATGAATGCATGAAAAGAAATGTGTTGTCCTGCAGACATGATGGTGATTTACATAAGAGCATTTTCACCTGACACCACGTTAACCTCTTTGTCGCTCGATTTGGCCCTATTGCTTAACAAGCGTTCAGAACTTCCTACCGTTCAGTTGCCCATGAGAGAGGTTCCTCCGACACTAGCCCGAAAGTAGAGATTCCAGCTGTAGGACAGACACCTGCTTCTACTATTCCAGCGCATAATATTTCACAGTTTGTTCACGTTCCGTTTGCGACAGGAAGTGAATATGATTAAGCAATCAGTCAAAAAGTTTATTTCGGATTCCAAAAATCCATAAAAGCATCATAATACATACATACAATGATAAAACCCATCATTTCAGAGCATCCACAAAAACCACATTGTAATTTTTTTAACAGTCAAAGTAAAAAAAATAAAATACAATATATACTGCCAATAGCAAAGCAATTTTAAAACATATCTAAGAACAATATGCCCTATGCAATACCACTCGACAGAGGAATCAACGGCAGTCCTCACCCCGAATCCTTAGTATCCCCTTTCTAAAATACATCACTCTTTTCAGAAGGTTGAGTAATTCCCATGTAACCAAAACAGAATCTGCACTTGAAAGAAATAAAATAGCCTCTCTACAATGGCGAATCTTAGACTCCCTAAGAACTGGAATTAATGTTGCTCTTAACACATGTGGCAAATTTTCAATGCTGTACCCACACACCGGGCAAGCAGCAGAATCCAGATAGCCTTTCCAGTTCACGGTGTTCCCTCGCAAGAGGAGACAGTCGAACCTTGCCCGAGTCATTAACCAACAATCTTTTTTATGGGCACCCCAGATTAAATAGGGTTGAATCACAAACGGCCGGCTAATCGTTAAATGCAGTTTGGCAGGATTAGGTTTATACTCCAAAAGTGTTCTCCGCTTAGCAAACGCTTCACCCAGAACAAGTTTGTACCCATTCACCTCTGGTTTAGATAGAAGAGCAGCTGGGGGAAAAAGAAAACTTAGGTTGGCCTCTCCTAAGGCTCTAGCTAAATAATCGCGCCAAGGAATTGTTTGCCACCCCGTCCTCCCCAAAACAGAACGAATGATGAAGTGACAATGGGAGGCATGTACATTCGCCCATAACCGGACTCAAAGTAGTATAGGGGCCAATGCCCACTGATCCTCCCAAATTTCCAGGCCCAATTCTCTATGAATAGCAGTGCACGCTGGAGAGTTAGGGAGTCCCAATAATCTCCTCAAAAATATATTCTCCTTAACTTGTAACTCATCAGCCTTCTGGAAACCCCCCAATGGGGCCCTATATAGTGTAACTGCCCTTGATTGTGCAACATATATCTTAGATACCACATCAAGCGGTTGACCCTCACAACGAACATAAAATGAAAAATGCCCCTTATTTGTTGACCCATTTTAGCTAACTGTTTAGTTAGGTGTGCCCTCCCGGTAAGCAATCTATTCCAGACATTAGGAAGAATCCCACAGGGTTCTACAAAGAGATAGAATCAGTCTTGAATTAATCAATTTTCCACTTGGGGGATATTGACCTGTTTCCTGTGATCCTACCTGCAGATTTATGGAAACAAATTAGGACCATAGATGACCCAGCAGGGATGGGCGATACTTGGGATGCCTTGACACAAGCTGATGGGGCTAGGAATGCAGGTGAGAAACTGCCTCAGGTTATATTGATGTTACCAAATAATATAGTGACCAAACTGAAAACTTTAGTGCCCGAAAAGAGGATTATATGGGACAAATTGACAGCATGCATGCAAGGAAAGACCGAGGATGCGACTGCATTTTTTAACAGGGCAAGACTTGAGTACGGAACCGGGAAAGAGATTATTTGTTGGAAAATTTGTACGAGGATTGTTGCCTGACATTCAAACTCAGATCATGACGTCTGAAAGTGCGTGGCAAGCAAAATCACAATCCGAAGTGTTGTACATCGCCCAGTATTAGGAGAACAGGGTAAATACGGAGAAGGAGAAAGTGGAAAAGAAGAAAGGTGATTTAAAAACTAGAGTACTTTTGCAGCAGATAGCACAGGAATCAAGGTGCGGGAACACTCAATCGAGGGGTCAATTTGTGCCACAAATGGGTGCAAAGATGGGTCCTCTGCACATGAACCAGTGTGCGTATTGTAGACAGGAAGGCCATTGGAGGGCACAGTGTCCGCCCCTCCAACAGCAAGCTAATAACCCATACGGTATGATGGGGAGATGATCAAGGGGTCGTCCCGGTATTGCGGGTCCTGGTAGATACCAATTTGCACAGAATCAGCAGAGCCAACCACAGGACACAAATGTGAGTAATCAAGGAGGAGCACAGCCTCAGAATGCGATTAGTGGGAATGTTTTTGATAAACCTACTCACGCATATTTCACTGAAGATTTCACATCTGACAATGTACTGTTTTGCTAGGACAGCCCGAAGCAGCGTCTGGAACCAATGCCTATTCCCTTTGATCAAAAGGGGCCCTACATCGAAATGAAGGTGGGGAATAGGGAGCATATCTTTTTAGTGGATACTGCAGCACAGAAGTGTTTGATTGATCATATGAGGGTTCCAGGTCTCCCACTGCCGGGCAGAGCAATGCTTCCGTAGGGTTCTCCGATACGCCAGTAATTAGTCCGGTCTCTTGGCCGGTACCGATTGCATTGGGCCGTTCACTGATTTATGTCCATTTCTGTTGACAACAAATTTAATTGAAAACTTGCTGGGATTAAATCTGTTGAAGAAATTGAATGCTGTGATTTACTGTTCTCCAGATGGTGTATTTGACGATCTCTCCCCAACAAAATTCTGCTTCCCAATTCTTGTCTATGCCTTTGCCCGAGTGAGTTCAGTGAGGTGCCTACATTTTTATGGGCGGTGAATGATGTGGGGATCCTTAATGCTGAGCCAGTTCAAATAATTCTGAAAACGGGCGTTACAAAGCCATGTATTCCACAGTACAAAATATCAGTAGAAGGTGAGCGTGCGTTGAAAAGTATTGTTTCAGATTTGATATACCGAGGTGTGATTGAAGAAATTTCTGGGAGTGTCTGTTATAGCCAGATTCTACCTGCATATAAGAAAGGAGATGATGTCTTACCCTACCATTTTATAACTGATTTGCGCGCAAATAACAGGATCGTCGTGCCACATTTTCCGATTGTTCCTGATGCTACAACCAGTCTGACCATGATTCCGGCTACAGCAGCATATTTTAGTGTTATTGATTTGAAGAATGCTTTCTTTAGCATCCCTTTAAACATGAATAGTAGGTAATTGTTTGCGTTCACCTTAGGAGGAGGCTCTTTCACATTCACACATGTTCCTCAGGGTTATACTGAAAGCCCAAGCATATACAGTAGGGCATTGAAAGAACGGCTTGACACGCTTCATCTGCCGTCAACCTGCACGTTGCTGCAGTATATTGACAACCTGGGTATTGCCGCGGATTCTGAGGAGGCTTGCAAGGAGGGTACTACTCTACTGCTTATTCATTTAGCTACACATTGACACAAAGCTTTGTTAAAGAAATTTCAGAAAGAGATTTCAGTATTGTCGACAGGAGGTCGCCTATCTAGGCTATCTCCTCTCAAAGGAGGGAAGGCTTCTGATACCTGAATGTATAGAAGCATCTCTGACATGTTTGTTACAAATACACAGAAGGAAGTCAGAGCTCTGATAGGCATGGCTTCTTACTGTAGACAGTGGATCCCAATTGTTTCACTTTTTATCAAACCTATGTTGGCATTGACAAAGAAGGATGTTCCTTTGCCTTTGCCATGGGACATGGATTGCCATAACGCTTTTGATCTGTTAAGGCTGCTTTGTGTTCAGCGCCAGTTTTGGGCACACCAAATTATGAAAAGAATTTTGTTTTATATGTGCATGAGCGAGAGGGTTGTGCTTTGGCTGCATTGACATAGGAACAGGGGGGAAAGAGCAGACCATGCAGCTATTTTTCCTCCATGTTAGACCCTGTAGCATGTGCTTTGACAAAGTGTTTGTGAGCTGCGGCTGCTGCTGTGTCAGTAAAACAAAGTGAGGGTATGGTTTTAGTACACTCTTCAACTGTGATGGTACCTCACTCTGTTGATGTTTTACTTATCAGAACACAGACACAGCATCTCACTTCTGCTCGATTAACAAGATAGGAGTTGATTCTATTTGCTCTGCATATCCAAATTGAGATGCTGTATGTTGATGTCATGACTCGCTCCTGGAAGATATGGGATAGAATGAGGCGGTACTAGGCGTCCCATCACGTTCCGTAGGGAACGTGTGGCAACGCTCTAGCCTTTTCAATTTTCCCTGCAGCACTATAATTAGGCACCAGGTGTTCAGACCGGTGCGTTGCAACTCCTCTTTGCAGTCACGCTTGGTGAGACAGCGCTCCTGTTTTTGTGTTTTCTTTCAAGTTTTCCCTTTCCACCGTGTGTTTTTCCAGCTGCTTTCTCTCACTCCCCTTCTTAGCAGCTTGCCTTTTTTCATGTGCCCTGCTCGCCGCCTTTCTATTAGAACCTTTGCTTTATTGGTCCGGCACGCCTACACAGCAGTAAATTACCTGGGCGGATTATTTCTTTTTATGGCTGCCGCAGCGTTGTGAAGTGATGCCTTTGTTTTGGGACCTCAGACACCTCGGCTTGCCATTCCTTTGGTGCTTCTGTGTTTGCAGAAGGACTTCTCAGGGCAGCCCATTTATCAAGGCAGTCAAGCGATTATTTGAAGTAAGACACTTGCAGCTGCCTGTCTTGCAGTCACATTACAAGTTAATTTCATTTGTTTACATTTAACCATCTGCTGCTGCCCTGTCTTCTACTTCTGTACTATTCATACACTCCTTGCTCCATCTGAACACCCCACATCTCTTGGCTGTTGTGGATTCCCTCCTCTACTGGTGCATGCTGGAACCTGGAGACAAAACAAGGATTTTACTGCTACCTGCACCACCCTCAAGCCTACAGCAGAATCAAAACCCTGCCAACTTCACATCATCATTCCAGGTTTTTTTTTTTAAGCCAAATCTTTTTTCCCTGGTTGGGGTGGGCTCCCCGGAGTCCCCGCTGCCAGGAAGATAGCCTCACTGGTAAAGTGGCCTCCGGGGGAGCCCGTCCCTATCTCTTCAAGAAAAATGGAAGAACCATAAAGAAGAAGAATACGAGTGCCTGGAGACAAAAGAGAGAGGAGACCAGCTCTGAAGACTCAGAATTCAACACAGAGACCTCAGGTGAGGAGTGGGCTAGTGACCAGGGTATAATACCTAGTGTTAAACCAACTGAATCTGAGAGATGAATCCGGCCGAACTTCTGCCGTCTCCACAAGAGGGAGACCACACTAATGACATTCACCATGATTGCCTCTGTTACAGAACAAGAAACAAAGGGCAGAATTGATTTGAGTGATACACCTTTGAAATCTCCAGATGGGGAACTATTTTGTTATGGTTCCTATTTTAAACTACCTGATGGTACCTCCACTGCTGCCTATCCAATAACAATAGACACCATCATTGAGAGCAGAAATATACCACATATTTCCGCCCAGGAAGCAGAGATTGTTGCATTGACTAGGGCATGCAAACTCTCCGAGGGACTTAGTCTACACATCTATACCGACAGCCAGTATGCTTTTGGAGTGGTTCACAATTTTGGGCAGAGAGGGGATTCTTGACATCACATGGCACCAAAATTCAGCATTGTACTCTGATAGTAAAATTGTTATCCGCACAAGCGCTTCCTACACAGCTAGCGATAATGAAATGCACCGCACATCAAAATGTGACGGACTATGTAGGAAGAGGAAACGCTTTTGCCGATAAAATTGCCAAACACTGCTACCAATCCACACTCGGGAATTTATGTGTTGGATTCGGCAAAATGGGTTACTGACACTAATATGATGGAAGAAGGGGGTCAATAGTGTGAAAGAGATTCAGGCTGAAGCATCAGCAGAAGAGATCAAACAATGGTGAAATGGTCTGGCAGGATTGGATGTTGAGGGTTGTTGGGTAGACAATGTGAAGCAAAGATGGATGCTGCCCAATGCTTATGTCACTGCCGTAATCACTATGGCTCATGGTCCAGCACACATATCTGTGGAAAAAATATGCCAGCATTTGGATCACGTTTGGTACAATAACAATATCCAGAAAATATCCGAACATCTAGTTCAGAATTGTATGATATGTCTACAACACAACGTTGGGAAAGGGACATGAACACCAAAAGGTCTTTTGGGCCTCCCTCCAAGCCATTTGAAATTATTCATTTTGTATTTATCGAGAAGGAACATTGTCAAAACTACAGATACGTGTTAGTTGTGATTTGCGCCTTTAGAAAATGGGTTGAGGCTTTCCCCCTGATAGACAACACCGCTCTGTTACGGTCAAAGCCATGCTAAAGGAATATTTTCCTGGGTTTGATCTGCCGAGAGTCATTTGGTCCGACAAGAGACCGCACTTTATCGCTGAAGTTATTCTGCAAATCTGTGCGGGATTACAGATCGATAAACGTTTTCACTCAGCGAGACATCCTCAGAGTGCCAGTCTGATGGAACGCCAGACCGGTATTTTGAAGAATAAATTAGCATAGGTGTGCGCATGCAGCAATTTGAAATTGCCTGACACTTTACCAATAGCCTTACTCTCAATGCCGACATCCGCACAGTCAAACACAGGACTTTCTGCATTCAAAATTATTATGGGGAGGCCTGCAAATATATGGAATGCATTGAGACATAAGAAATTGGTTGAGATAGAATACTCCATACTGTCCGACTATTGTGACCAGTTGACTCAAAACTTGCGTTTGATTCACCAACAGGTTCGAGCAGCCCTGCTTGAAAAATACACGGGCCCGGCATGGGGAATTTGTGCTGTTGAAGAATTGCGAGAGGAAAACATGCCTTGCACCACGCTGGAAGGAGCCTTACCAAGTGCTATTGGCTACGCAGACATCAGTACTTGTGACCGGCAAGAAACATTGGATACACTCAACACATGCGAAACAAGTGCCACTGCCTTTGCCTGTCAATAAGTGTGACAAGAAGGAGATCGATCCCCACGTGCCTGTTCTGATCGACACCAAGAGTGATACGAAACCACTTCCTGCGTCTGTGGAGCCTGGGGAAACAGTTCTTTCTTCTCCTTCTGCATCGTCTCACATTGTTCCTTCAGAGATCAACAATCCTTTGTTCATCGACAATTCAGTACCTGGAGCTTTAAGGTACAACCTTTGACCGCGCGATCGGATTTAGTTCAGGGATTGCCATTACGTTTTGTAATAAAATAGGAAAGGGTAGTAGGACTACTGCACCAACGAAGAAACCAACGTTGTGCCATTCCCTTGTCATTCCCCTCCGGACAAGCTGAGGGGCAGGGAGCGGCAAAGAAGACTACAAGCAAGATTGGCCACGTGGTCAGGTGCCACCAAGAGATTAACTTATGAAGCCTATCAGTGAGGCTTCTTAATGGACGCTGAAGGACTATGCCCACGTTTGGGGCTGCTCCAATTAATGAGGACATGGTACTTTTTCAAATTGATGGGCAGGTACATCAAGGGCCATGGTCCCGGAGGACAAAATGGATAACACTTAGTGATAACATGCATTATGGTCACATTGATAGCTGTATTATGGTATTTGGAAAGTGCACATCCACTCGATACCCTGTTGCCAACTGTCAGTGCATCTACAATGTCTCCCTTACATGTGTACGTGACATCAGTCATAGAGGAGGTTATCGTAATAACACCCTCTTGATGATTATGAATGCAACACATGCTATTTTGAATAAAACTAACTGCTGGGTTTGCTCACATCTGCCACAGCATGGTTAGAAGGGAATAGGCTGGCATATTCATCCTCTCCCTCTGTCTACTGCATGTTATGCATCATTCAGGGCCCTATTCTTTGGACGATGTAACAACAGTGCCACTGGTAACTTTGATGGTACAAATGTTAATGAATTTGATCGACTGGTATTGTTGCCGCTAGGATGTTCAGTGTTTGCAAACAAAAGAAACCTCTACACTGCCACTGCCAAACATAATGACAAATATTCCAGACCTCACCAATCAATTTATTTTAAAATGACTCCAGTAGGAAATAAGGAGGTCACTGCTCCATCGTACACTATCAACCATGATCCTGACTCTGTCCCATTCAGTTTGCGAAAAGAAGGCACCCGACCTATGTGCTCCTTTGATAAATGTGTGAACACAGCCGTTCTAGTGAAAGAGGATCTGTATATAGGGGGTTCAATCTATTTCGTCTGTCGTAGTGAAGCTTTTCCTTGGTTACCAAAAGATTGGCAGGGTACATGTTTGGGAAAATCTTTGCCTGGGGTATATATCACTTCCAACGCCGACATTTTTAAAACTTGTCCTAGAAGAGAAACAGAAGGTGACACCCCACTGCAAGTATTGAGGGATATTGCTAAGCCCATGATCCCGTTATGGGGACAGATAATTAACTCCCAAGATATTAGGAAACTGGCTAGGATTCTGGAGAAAACTATCAATGAAACTACTGATGATATGTTCAATATGACACTGGAACAAAAGACCATTAGACTAGTGGCTCTTCAGAACAGGATGGTGTTAGATGTCATCCTGGCTGAGCGTGGTGGTGTATGCAAAATGGTCAGGTCCGCCTGTTGTGTTTACGTACCAGACTCCGCCCCCACCATTTTTCAAGCAAATAAAAGACTACATATTCTGGGTTCAGAGGTACATATACCCCGAGGGGATTAGGATCTTAGTACATGGTTTGGGAGTCTACTACGAACTTGGGGTTGGAAGATATTCTCTGTTCTGGCTATAATCCTCGGTATAGTTCTATTGTGTTGCTGCTGCATCCAATGTCTACCTGTCCTGGTTTCCTTGATAGGGGATTGTTGTGCACGATCATTAGTCAAATTGAAACCAAACCCACATTTGCCTGTACAAGTCAGCAATGCACAGGTCATGCAGGACATAGCTATAAAAGAGTTTATGGCCATCAGTGTTAATGATAGTGATGACTCAGGGTGTTCTGATGATGACTCTGCAACCTAGTCGTCTGAGAAAGCCATGTTTGGATGATGCTCTTGGCTTAGGCCAAAAGGAGGGTTTGTGAAAATATATTTAGTTTAGTGTCCTATAGGTATGCATATTGGCCTAAGCACATTCGCATCAGGCTACAAACCTACTGCTACAATAATGGTGGCCACGTTGCCATTTTGTTTTATTCGCCATCTCGGATGCAATGTGCAGTTCAGTTCCTTGCTCATTTCGCCTTTCTCACTCTGAACGCGGTTGAAGACCGCGCATGAACTTTGTTATTTACGAGACAGGAATGCACATTCTGCTGTGTGTGTTGTTTGTCTTACACTGTAGAACATTGAAGTCCTTGCAGAAGCATAGCTAATCTATAAGTTAGGTGCTCGCCTGTCTCGACCAGGTTTCTCCATTGAACCATTAATTGTAATAATGTGCAGCTGCAATGTACTCCACTGGTGAAAATCCTGTTTTCTAAGCCTTAGAGCAGACTGATCTCAGGCTTCAAGAGCAACATAGACAAACTGTACAGCAAATGTTACCTTGTTGCAGGGAACACGATATGCCCCCATGCACTGCATTGCCCCGCTCCCAGGCAGTACATTGTCAATAGGAGGACAGGAAAGAATGCACAAACATTATCTCAGTAATATCACTGTCATGGCCACAGGCCCCAGGACACAAAAACCATACCATCTAGCAATGGTTCACTTGACTCATTTGTGTCCCTTTGGGACTCAAACACAGGGGCCCTGGCTGGCCTCAGTCTTGGCGCCTTTGACGCCAGGCTCATATAGTGATGTGAACAGAAACACTTTATTTCAGTGCAGGAGTGCTTTTATTTTACAAGAACTTTCCAGGTGCTGAAAACCTTTATTACAGAGAACATCCCCATGTCCTGACTCATCGGGTGTGGCAGGGCATGGCAGCAGGCAAGCCAGAGCTACTGGGCATGGCCAGAACAAGACTATATAAACCCACCGACCCCTCAGGCAAACGCTTCGCATTACTTTGCACCTCTATGCAACGTGACGCTCACCGCCGCCTGGACCAGCTACTTACCTCGTGATCCTGCAACAACAGCATCTTTACCTGGACCCTGGCTAGCATCTCACAGCAACGCTCCATCTTCTTGGCAGATCCCAAATCGATTCCGCAGCACCAGCGCTCTCTGTCCCACGAAGCAGAAATCCTGAAACGGAAAAAGAAGAAAAGACAAAGTTAGAACTCCCGAAAACACCCAACCCAGGGTTGCGCCACATTTAAAACCCAACGCGCACCCTTAAGCGCCATTAAAGGCTACTTAGCAGCTGTCGGACCATCTCAGCCCCGCTCCTCCGTACCGCTGGCTCCGCTTCTGCTGGCACCGCTACACCACCTGCAAGGGGAGAGAACAGAGAAAAGAGACATTACATACAAAGGACAGAGAACAAACTTTACAAATACAATAACAACAGTCGGAAGACAAGCGGGCAAGTGGAAACAAGGGAAACACTTACCCACAAGAGAAGTGGACAAGTCGCAGCTGGCCTGCACTTCCACGACAAGGGACCAGTGAAACAACTCGGTTCCCTTCGACAAGCGCCCCTGCCAGAAGCGGCAGGACGGAGAGCTCATCATCATCATTCAGCAGGTGAGCCTAAGAGTAGTGCAACCCCAAGGAAACCACATCCAGGGAGAAGAGTTCTAGAGAAGGGGTCAGGGACCACAGGCTGCATACTCATACAACCCCCCTTATATTCACGCAGGAGCCGCACTGTTCATCATCGCAGTTCCCCACACAGACGCATAGAGAAGAGCAGGCAAGAGGAGTTTCATCCCTGGGGGGGGGCTGCGACCATGCCCCAATGCCTCCGCAGAGACCAGTGAGCGTAACAATCACCTACGTGGAAAGGTCATGAACCCTATGGACCCTATTACATGAGGGGGCTGGACAAGTGTATTGTATGATATTCCTGAATGTATATATGCATCACGACCTGACTGTTCAGGGCCCTCTCCCGCCACGCTGTCTGTATGCATGCATCTTGGGGCGCTGAGACCCCAGTCCGGGCTGAAATAAATACTATTGTTTGACCTCGTGACTGGCTATTTCCATTTCTTTGTAGTAAGCCTCATTTTGTTGTCTTTCAAAACCACATGGCAACATTAGGTTAGTCCTCCATGTGAGGCTAATTGGTAGAGCTGCTTCATTCCCCTATAGTGGGACATGCATTATCCTGAAATGATTGGGTCCTGAAAACCTTGCCACACCTCCCTCGACCACCTCTGCGACGTTACAGTCCAAACTACAATTCCCACATCATAAGGCCAAAACATTGAGACATTTGGGATGACAACATATCTTTATTCATCTGCCGCCAGTTATCTCCATCTGTTTCTCATGGGAATGCAACTAATCATGACACTGGAGGAGCCTTGAACCATTGACAAGTTACTGTTTTAATGTTGCATCTTAGGAACTCTTCGAACCTCTTCCCAGGCTCACATACGCAAAGGGGCAATTTGAAACCACCATGGGACATTTTGAAATCGTCAGTAGATCAGTTTCATAAACTAATATGCCGAAATGAAAGTTACTCAGCGTAGTGACTAGAGTACTGATACTCCATCGTCCCCTTTCCTCCATCCTTGTGGGCGTCCCCCAACATGGGGATGGTATCGTAACCGTTGGCAGTGAAAATTGAGTTTCCCCTTTAAATTTAATATAGCGCGCTGGGGCGTGGCCTCAGGCATGGGAACGCCCCGCCCTCCCACGCCTCACTTCAGTCTCCTTTGAACACATCAGACCCTTAGATACCTTGCTACACTTACGCATATTAGCCCTTGGCATACTAGCGTGGGAAAGGTGGGAGGACACATGGAGGAAAAGGGACTATGAGTACTCTTGTCACTACGATGAGTAACTAATTACTCATACGTGAATTCATGGAAGTGCTTCCGGCAACTGCTGTTACGCTGGTCCCACTCTGGAAAATAATTTTTGCAACAACTTGGTTGTTTTAATTACTATTTTGTGGATTAACATCCAAAGACACCATTAGCCACGCCCACCCTTCCCACAATCCTCAAACACTGCACGCGACTTCGAGGAAGTGCTTCGGGAAAGTGCTGTTACGCTGTTCCCACTCTGTAAAATAATTTTGCAACAACGTGGTACGGACTATATTACATCTGCATAGCAGCCATAATCACTGGATAGTAATGCCTTGCATAGTGAAGCCTGTTTTAATGTTTAATTGTGTTAATCTTTTTCCTTCTAGGTTGTTTTAACTCCTTATTTTGTGGATTAACCTCCAAAAGGCACCATTAGCCACTCCCACCCTTCCCACAAAGCTCAAACACTGCACGCTCGCACATTCGAGGCTTTTGCGTGGGTAAGCGAGAAGCATAGAACAGCTCTGTATCTAGCCTGCGTTGCCCCAAAGTATTTACTTTGCCTTGATAATCACGCACTGTCTCTGCAAGCTATCCAGTGATACATTGATACGAAAGAATGGCAACGGGTCCCTATACACTAAAATCCGCAATGCCAGCAATGGACACTTTAGTCCAAACACCTGATAAATTAAAGCACATGCCAGTAAGAATGCTGAAAACTCTGAGTATAATCAAAAGCAGAGCTGTTACAACGCAGGCTCGCGCTCAAGCTAACACAGCGGATATTCGGAATTTCTGTATTGCTGACCCCAACAATCAGTTGTACACCAATAATCTATCAGCAGTTGTGGTAACCACTACTTTGGAATCTACATTATTTGACATACATGACATGAATCGCTCCACCATAGACTTATCCACGCCACCGGATTAAATTATGGAGGTGGGTCTCACTGACCTTCCGCCCGACGACACATGCAAAGGCACACCCGGCTCAATTGTGAGTGGGATTTCCACAGAGACATGCCAAAACAAAAATCCATCTCTTGCCAAACCACCTTGGAGAGCTTAAACTCCATACTGGTAATGCTACAGCCTTTTCACAAACCAATCTAGAATTACTAACTGAAGCAAGGCCGTCTGCTTCTCTTGTTACACCTTGCAGCTCCCCCTGTGACAGAGCCGCGCTTTCACAGTCCCCAATAATGTTTCCCCAGTCATCGCATAACTACTCTGCCTTATCAATTTTGTTTGCCAACCCCATCCCTAGGAAGCCTCTTCCGACGCTCCACCCAGAGCGATCAATACTGCCCTGTGGAACTGGGGCTTCCAATTTAGACCACACGCTCACCGCTACGAATAATGCCCTATTCTCGATTACATAACTCTTTGAAATGTTAGACAATAAGATCACCTCACAGTCATGCATGCTCACACAATTATTGCAATGCGAGAGAGTGGAACCCACCTCTAGCATGGAAGGACTCTCAAAGCTCTATGAAATGCTAGACAGTAAGGTCAGTTCACAGTCGTCCATAATCAGGCAATTACTGCAGTGTGAGCCAATTAAACACACTACCAGCGTAGAAGGACCCTCAAATGTCACCCTCCTGCACTCAACAGGTGCAGATCCAGTTATTACTGCTGAGAAAATTCCGCACTCACACCTGACTAAAATAAATCATAACAATATTGATGACTGCATCATTATGGAACAGATTGTAGCCTCCGTAGTGACACCAATGCAAGTTCAGCCTCACAGCGAAATATCTAGCAAATCAGTCTTCACTATATTTGCAAAGCCAAAAAAGACGCCTGGTGCTAATGTCAACAATCCCATGAAGAAAACTAAAAACATGAAAGCCACGAATCCGCAAACAAGTTCCATGTCCAAGCATTTTTATAAAAACCATATCACTGCCGAAAAAGACAACACAAGCAGCATCATCAGCCTTCATAAAAAAAATATGCAACCATAGCTTCTAGCAAAATAAATCTGATTAGAAAGCATTTCTCCCAAAACCTACAATATGCGCCCTTAGATCAATTATTGCAATAAGTACTCAAGCAGAATAACTGGTCTACAGTGCCAAACAGGCGGTTGCTCGCCCTTCGACTCCATCTGTAGACATTGGCCAAGCTGGTCCTCGTCGCCGAGCTAATATGCTTACTCCAGAACAGCGTTGAGACAATATTCCAAAAACAAATGCGATACTGCGCACAGCAGTGCCTCCATCCCTGCCCTCTTCACCACCACAAGAGAGAATTGAAATTGGTCATAAGAACTCCATGCCAACTCTCGACCAAAGAAGAGAGGAAATTGAAAAATCTGTAAAACTGTATATTCAATCTACCCAAGGTAATCCTGAGCAGCAGAATAACAACTATTGTTCAGGAGTTCCAATCTAGTAAAACAAAGCGCCATTCTATACCAGACATACATACCTTTAAAAATCGGGTGAGTGCCAGACAAACGCCAGAGTCAAAACATAACGTCAAGTTAACTCAGGCAGTACATTGCCATCAATTAATTGTTGAATGTAGGGCTATACCATATCCCTCATAGGACTTGAGCGCAATGTGCATACTCAACACCTTTGGTGATATACCAGCTCTAGAGGACCTCACAACGTCAGACATTCATCAGGTTGAATTTTTTAAAGATACCGACCTCTCGATTGCCAGGCTATGGATACCATCTGGCATTGTTCTTAATGTCATTTGGCAGGCCAAGACGGCATTGTATGATCTAGGATTCCATATGAGACAAGATCCAGCAGCACAATCAACTTTAGAACCTAATACAGATTTAAGTCAACCTGAATCAAGCAATGCATGCTCTTCACTCCCACTCTTGAAGATCACATGTTCTCAGGACCACTCGTTATCAGTGTACCAACACCAATTGGTCCAAAAAGGAAGATGTGCTCATGCCCGATGACCTGCAAAGTTGAACTAGCAACTCAAGATCCCAGCCGCCAAACGCTACACACTAGCCTTCTGGAACACTGGGGGATATAAACATCTTTTGGAACTATCTGCTGACCAACGGAACAAACATGATGTTCTCAGCCTGCAGAAAACAGGGCTCTCTACCCCGCCTACCCCCCCCCCCCCGGTCTGTGATGGCTATTATCTCTTGCGACTCCCAGTGGAGACTCAACTCAAAGGAAGACCCATGGCAGGGCTTCTTGTTGCCACCAGGAAGGCTGCTGGACTTCAGCTGAAACGTTGGCCGAAGCCAAACTAATGCATACAATTAGTAAGAATAAAATCCAAAACTCAGGTCTTTACTCTCATTAATGTTTACTGGAATCGTGCCGGCATCACGACCAATACCGTTTTTCATAACATGAGTGACACCCTGGATCTTATTGCCTGTGATCCCACTATTACCCATTCCATCTTAGTTGGTGATCTGAACATCCACTGTCTTCCTAAAAAGGGGGCTCTGCCATCTCCTCTAGCTAGACGCTGGACTAGATTTATGAAGGACCACTCCCTAGTCATGGTAAATAGTTCCCTTCCAGGAGATACACCACCCAAGAGCACCTGGAGGCGAATTGGTCAAGAACCCATAATCAATTATCTGTACGTAGGATTGTGCACTATTTGCGGTTGCTGAATCCTTTGAAATTATACTGCAGACATGCAGCGACCACAAGCTTCTGTCTTTCTTCTGGAATTGTGATCTTCCCCTATCTATCCCAGCAGATACATTGTGACGTAATCTAGCGATTAGCTGGGGCAGAAATCGCTTTCACTAGACTCCTGATCAATTAGACTCCAACATACTTGCATTAAAGATCACTCACATATAATCTGTGAAAAGATCATTCATGAAAGGGGCCTATATGTTGCAGCTCTGCAAATATTTGAGCAGCAATCCGGTCATGCGGCCAAACCTACTCACAGGCACAAACATGCCTATGATGTTTACTTACAAGAAAGAAAATCTGCCCATTGCAAAGCCAAAAGGCAGACCTTTCGTCTGTCTCCTGAATCTAAGATCTGCACACTTTGGTTACGCAATACGCAATATAGGAACTGACTTACAGCACATAAAGCTCATATAATCCAAAAATATGGAGAACTCCTGCTGCGAACCCTTGCCTCAAAGAATTCAGCCCATATTTGGAGACTACTAAATTAAGCTAAACACACCATGCAGGTTCCCATCCAGATTAATGCGGTCCCAGAACAAGCTTAGAATGAATATTATTCTGCGCTCTATGCATCGATGCCATGTTATGGGCTCCTTGCTAGCTCACTTGTCAATATGAACTTTGCCTTGAACTTTGATCAACGACATAGTCAATTATATTGCAAAGTTAAGCTTGTCCAGAGCACCAGGGCCAGACGGCCTAAGCAATCTTATGCTCAAGACGCATCCTGATTGCTGGGCCAAAAAACTCTATAATGTGTTCCAATTGATAATAAAGACACAAATGAATCCCCCATTGTGGCGCAAGTCCATAGTGATTCCAATATTTAAGAACGGTGATCGCCTTCAGCCCAGTAACTACCGTCCCATATTGCTCTTAGATGCACCTAGCAAATTATTTGCACGCTTAATACTTCGAGAATGTAATTTATGGATAAGCAACCAAGATCTGCTAGATCCCTTTCAAACAGGCTTCATTGCTGGGTTGGGCACGTCCATCAATCTTATGACCATCTCTGCAATAAAGGCCCACAGTCTGCAAAGAGATCAACCAATCTATATGGCCTTTGTAGACTTCAAGTCTGCCTTTGATTCGATATCTAGGGAATTGCTAATAAGTAAACTATCACAAGCTGCTTGCCCGAATTCTATTCTGACCCGCATAGCGCAACTACACACGGAGACAACTGTCCAGATCTGTTTGACATTGGATGGCAAGTTGTCACAACCAATAAAAACCTCACAAGGTTTGAAACAAGGATTTAACATGGCATCTGCCCTTTTTAACTTTTTTATATCAGATATAGGCTCCAAATTAAGAGAAGTCGTATCTGACCCCCTGCAGTTAGGCCCACATTAGTTTTCCTTACTATTTTACGCAGACAATTTGGTCCTTTTATCTAAGACCCCAAAAGGCTTGCAGAATCTATTAACTCTATTACAGAATTACACAAATGAAAATTATTTGATGATAAATGCCGATTTTACAATGCAATGCAAAACGACGAATTTATAAGTATCGCCAGGGCTGGTATCTGCATAGTACCAGACTTGAGGTAATTAATGAATACCAATACCTAGGAGTCAATATAAATAATCATACTGTTAACTACCCATATTATATGGAAATTAAAAGAAAATGCATGGAGCCCCCTCACAGGCTTGCATTATTCATAGTAGGTACGGAACATTTTCTTATAGGGCTGTAATAACCTTCTACAATCAGAAGGTCATATTGACGATTCAGTGCAGAACCCAAAGCCCTAAAGTCTGAATTGTTCTGGACTCAATTGGAAGGCCTATACTGGAAGCGTGTACTAAAACATCCGCTGTCACTATCCATGTGTACCATCAGGCATGAGCTAGGCTTTCTTTCCTTGTACGGGATGGACGCTTGGAAATTATGTTGTCTATACAGAAAGTGCTTGATGGATTCCAAATCAGGAAGTTTACTGCACATGCTATCATCCTATTTGACTACTTCGGAACATCAATTCATAGTTGAATGGAAACAACAAGTTGTGGACATCATGGCATCCGCGAACATTACTCCCGAGTTGCTGATCAACAACCCGACTCGAGCGAAACAAAACATTTGGCAAAAAGACTGGATAACTACTCGTGAGTCGTGCCTTATCCATACCGCCTTCAACACCAACCCCTTTGGCCTAAAGAAGCTCAGAGTTCAGAGTCTTAGCTGGTCAGATTTCCTTCTCCAAAGCACAGGACCGCATATCTGCGTTTTCGACTAAACCTATGCCAGACTAAAGATCTAATGGCAAAATGGAAAAAGGCATCTGAAAATCTCTGTAGATTCTGCAAAGTCGCTGGTCAGCCGGAAACTTTCAAGCATCTAGTAACTGCATGCCCCGAACTGGCTAGTAAACAAGTTTTATATTTCAAGATGCATTTTAAAGAGTTAAGAATATTGTCGCAGGAAATCATGTGAAATGAATTGTTTTCATTACCCGCTACCCGCAATGTTCTGAGAATTGCAATTATTAGATATTTGATTTTGCTGAATCTGGTCTGATTTATTGCTAAAGTGATGATGTTGCAAATTATGATATGCAATTCAGATACCTTGAGATTACAGCTATTGAATGGTGCAATAGAAATTTGAAATCATGAAATTAACTTCAAGGATCATGTGCATTTGGCATTGTCTTGAGCATTTCCATTCTTGACTTCTGTGATGATTATTTATTGAAAGGTTGATAGTTGCTTGTTAATTCAACCAAAACAATAAAAAAGAACAAAAAACAGGCTTTCTGGGGCCTAGGCCCACTCTATCTGCAATGCTCTCTTCCTAAATACACTCCTTCCAGAGTCCTCTGCTCGTCTTCCTCCAACCCTCTGCGGGTGAGCCGCTTCTCCAAGCTGAGACTGGGGGGGGGGGATCTTTATCCACTGCAGGTGCCTTCATCTGGAACAGCCTTCCTGCCTCTCTCCGTCTTGAGCCGGATCTCCTTAAGTTCCGGAAACTCCTCAAGACTTTCTTCTTCGCCACCTCCTTCTCTCTCCCTCTCCCCTGCTAACCACCACTTTCTGCTCTCTCTTCTACTTCTGCTCAGTTTCACTGACTGGCTGCCTGGTGTACCATCAGAGCCTCAAAAGGTCCCAAACATCCTCAGCAGTCTCCTGCACTTGCCTCTGGGCCTTGCACTTCCCATCATCACCACTGCACTTCGGTTACGACCCATGAGAGTGGTATCTCTGCACTTAACCCATGTTCCGACGAGACTGGGCGCACTTGGTCCCTATAGCCCGCCCCTCGCACTTCCTGTTCTGTGCACTTGCACAATCTGACTGTACCACGCTTAGTAAGTAATATCGCTTGTCTTGTTTTCCTTATGTCTTCCCCTCCCATGCATGGTTGCACTTTGAAACACTTGTGTTTAAGCACATAATAAATAAACAATTGGCTGGAGCTGTGATAACCTGCCTCATATCTAGGATGAAGCAAAAAGGTTCTTCAGAACTGCCGACCAAACTCTGCATTGCGTCTGGAGCTGGTGTCCAATGAATAGTGCTTACAGAAGGCCAATGGGGTGGCCCAAGTAGCCGCTTTGCTGATTACTTCCCGAGATGCGTGTCTATGAAACAAGATGGCCGTGGCCTTGGCTCTGACCACATGAATCTCCTGAGGAGAACAGGTTTGCCCATGGCTGTACACGCCTCTGAAATGGCCTGAACCAGCCAATGGGCAATGGAAGCCTTAGAGGCCTGAGAGCCGAGGGAAGAGCTCACAAAAGTCACAAACAGTGCCTCTGACTTCATGAAGTATTTTGTCAGAGAGATAAAACTTGAGGACCATCTTAAGGTCCAAGGAATGCCCTCTTCACCTCTGACTGCAGATTCGGGAAGAACACCGGCAGGCAGAGCTCTCTCTTGATTCGGATGAAATGGAGAGAACACCATGGGCAAGAAGCTTGGGTGACTGTACAAGATGACCTTGTCATTGTGAAACGTGGTGAAGGGCTTGCACGAAGACAATGCCTACAGCTCACTAACCATGCACGCAGAGGTGAGAGCCACCAATAAAAGTCTTTAGAGTCACAAAATGGGTGTCCACAGAAGTCATCGGCTGGAAAGGCTTGCACTGCAAAGCTGCAAGAACCAAATTGAGGTCCCAGACCGGATGTGGTCTATGCACATGAGGAAAAAGCCTAGACAACCACTTAAGGTGGGCCTTAACCACCAGGGTGGCTGCTGACAACACATGGCTCAGGGGAATTCGTGTAAGTCCTGATGGCTGCCTAATACGTGCATCAAGTATCCACCTGAACTCCAGAACGAGCCAGGTGTGCTGAAAAGGGCAGAACGCCATAAAAGAGGACGGGTGACTGGGTCCAGCCCTTTGTCGCGAGCCTAATGACAGAACCTAGTTCACTTGCCCTTACACTGGGACCAAATCGAGGGCCTCCTGAATGATGTCGCAGTTGTCATCCGAAAATTACATGTGCTGAAGCCACAGCTGATCAGGAACCAAGCCGCTAGGGCCAGGAAGCCTCTACCAGGATAAGGCTGCAACTCACGGAGGCCCGGTAACTTGTGGAGAGTCCGTTGGAGCAGAAGGGTGGGCGGAAACGCATAACACCTGCAGCCGTGCCAACACATCTGGAAGGCGTCTCCAAGTGACCCCCGACCTGCCCATTAAGCAAAATGGGGGCACTTGGCATTCTGAGCGGATGCTAACAGATCCAGGTCTGTGAACCCCCAACGCTAGAACAGGGGCAAAAAGAAGTCGTTGTGCAATTGCCATTCGTAGGTGTTGAATCACAAGCAACTCAACTGGTCCGCTTTTGCATTGCTGTCCCCAGGAAGGTAGACTGCTGAAATCCAAATCCCCTCCGCCAGGCCCATTCCCAGATCGATACCGCATCCATGCAGAGGAGGATGGAACCGGTTCCACCCTGCTTGTTTAGGTAAAACATTGTAGTAGATTTGTTGGTCCTGACCAGAACAGAGCTGCCTGATGAGTGGCAAAGACACCTTGAGGGATAGGCGCAATACCCTGAGTTTGAGCAGATTGATATGCAGGAGGTCTTCCATCCTGGACCATACGCCATGAGGCGCGTAGCCCCCCCAGGCCCGAAAGTGAGGAGTCCAACATCATCACCAGGGTAGGCTCCGGCCGGAGGAAGGGGGGCTCTCACTGAAAGATTGCTATTAATCAGCCACCAGCGAAGATCGGGCAGCAGAAGTCATGGTATTGGAATCCTGTCTGACTGAGACCCGGTCTCCTGATCCCAATTGGCCGCCAGGTGGAGCTGTGCAGTACAGTGAGCATGCAGGAGGCCATCAGGCCCAGAATGTGCTATTACCACCATGCCGAGGTGGCAGAGTTGGCCAAGAAGTTTCCCACCGCCTTGCAGAGGGACATAAGCGTCTCGGGAATGGAAACACTTGTTGAACGGTAGTGTTCCAATGCACCCTAGGAAGACCAGTTCCTGAGACAGTAATAGCTCCGATTTCCTCTGGTTGAAAGAAAACCCCAGCTGATGAAAGGTATCCGCCAGTCGCTGGTATGCGTGAATCACCCCTTTGGGTGACACTGTCCAAGTAAGGGTATAGATGATGGCCCTCCAAGTGGAGGAGGCTCGCCACTGCATTCATCAACTTTCTGATGACCCACGCCCCGGTCTACAAGAGGAACCGGTTCCATCGCCTGCATCTCCAAGAGTGAAAGGATCCCCGTAAAAGAGCCAGGGACCTGATCTAACGAGAAGATGGTAAAGGAAGAGGAAGACTGAAGCCCTTGGAGACCACAGATAGGAGACACGGGTTGCTGAGAAGACGCTTCCAGGTGTCCTGGAACAGAGCCAAACGGCCCACCACAGGCGAGCTATGTACCTGAAGTCACTGCTTTTTGGCATTGGCGGTGGGGGCAGAGGAGGGGGAGTGGAAAAACCTGCACGGCGCCCTCTGCTGCTCGCTTCACCTGTCGCTTTGTGACCTGTCAGGCCGGCACGTACCGCAGTCTCGGAAACCCTTGAAGCCAGAGAAAGTTTGGGGTTTGAACTCAGTGCTAACCTGGGATTGAGGGAAAGATTTCTGACCCGGCTTTGGACGGTGGACGAATGAAAAAGGTCCACACCCTCGAAGGGCAGATCTAGGATCCATTCCTACACATCAGAACACCACTTTGTGGCATGCATCCAAGCCGCCCTTCTCATCTCGACCCCAAGGCAAAGCCCTCTGCTGGTTGTGTCGATGTGGGAGACCGAAGACTCCATGAGGTCCTGGCAATGACTGGGACATCTGCCAGACCAGCCTTGAAGGAGAGGCTGGTTTGTTCAGGGGGAGGTCAGGTAGAAATTTCCCAAGCTCCCACCATAGCTTCTGGTTAGCCACAGCCAGGATGGCGTCTGCGTTGGCGTGCCTCAGATGCAGTCCAGAGATGGAATAGCAGTGCTTTCTCAAGGACTCCAGAACCTTGTCCTCTTTGGAGAGGTAAATAGAGGTGGCCCTGTGTAGGAAGACGACAAAGACCATGGTTTAGAATAAAGTGAGGCTGCTGCCACCACAGAGGAACGAGGCTGCGGGTGGGAGGCAAGGAGGATTGGCTCCCCGTCCGTCAGACTGAACCTGCTGTCCAACTTCTTGTTCATTTGGACGTTGGCCCTGGGCTTCTCCTATACCTTCTGTGCTACATGCAGCACATCCCTCTGAAGGGGGATACCAGACCGCACAGTGGTGGCGCTTCCCAAAGTCTCCTAATGGGGTTCCTCAGGAAAATGGACCCTCCCCAAGCACTCCTCCAGGCCCTGACGGCAGTCACGAAAGGCCTTAACCGATGCTGAGGGCTCGTCGTCCTGGGTGTCGTTGACCCCACCGCTTACCACAGGCTGAAGGGAATCCGGGCTCTGGGACACATGTGGCACAGGAGTGCCCAGCAGGTCCAGAACCGAGGACAAGTCCAGCGGCTGTAGAGGGGGAGGCGGTGGTGGTACAGGAGGAGGTGGGGGGGGGTCAGTATGACCAGTAGGGCCTGAACCGGAGGAGGGACCGGAAAGCGGGAGCGCAAGAGGAATGAGAGGAACACCCAGAGGTGGGGGCCGAGGCGGCGCCCTCTGTGGGATGACCACCTTCACAATGTCCATTGGGAGCCCCTTGATTTGAGGGGAACGCATGAGGAAGCATTCAACGGAGAGGTCCTCACAAGCTACAGGACCACTGGGGGCCTTACTTTCCGAGGCGCTGGGCCTCCGCTCCATGGCGAAGTGGCTGGTGCGCATAGCTGTAGGGCTATGATGGGTGGATGTACCCGAGGAGACCAGACCCCTGCACCATAGGATCCGCTGCTACTTCCAGAGGGAAGGTGGCTGGAATCATCCTGCAGAGCCCACTCGATGGGTGAAAGGACTAGAGGGCCCTGAGCCGGAGCCCAAATGGCTGCCTGCCTGGCAGGCTCTGCCACATGCCACTTCACCATTTCGAAGCCTTGCGCCACATCTGGGCGGGAGGGCACAAAACCCCTGAGCTAGGAGAGGCCTCAGACATGGTAGGATACAGCTTGGGCCTTGCACCTAACCCAGAGGCGTCAACCTCAGAGAGCCCTCTGGAATGCGCTGGTCCCTCAGCCCGATAGCCGATAGTTGAAATGTCCCAGACGACCGCCTTGGAGCGAGCTCCGGTAGCCTGTGAGGCCTCGGCACCCGCTCCGGATCTAGCCAAGGAATGACTCTTGGAGGTGGCACTGGACGATCTCTTACCCCCGGAGTAGAAGAGGACAAACCTGATTGCCCCTCCAACGACAGCCTGGTAGGGTCTCTGGACCCCTCAATTTGGGAGTCGTAGCCTGGAAGGCCCCAGGGGCCTCTGGGTCACCCAGAAGAGCCCCCAGGCCCTTTGGCTTCGGAGCCGGTAGCCTTGGAGGCCTCGGGCCTGCCAGAACTCGAAGACAAGGAACCTCGATCCATGGGAACTCCAGGGAAAGAGTCGCTGCGCTATGGAGCCATGCTGAACAGAGGGCCTACCTTGCCTTGGCAAGAGGTCCTGGAGACAAAGTCCTTAAACTGTGGGGGAGGAGAAGTGTGGAAGAACTCCCTCTACTGCAACAACCGATTCTTCAATGCCCTGTGTCCGAGAGCGCTGCAAGCCACACACGCGTACCAGTGGGTACCATGTCATTTCATCGCTGGATGTTTTTTTTGCAGGGTTTTTTAACTGCAATTTTTTTTACAAAAAAACAAATCAAATTATTTTTCACTTATTTTTGGGGGTTCCCCCCCCAACCCCACATTTTCTTTAATTTGTATTTATTCCCAAACACCGACACCCCATATATATAATTTACTAACCCCCCCTAAAAAATTTGATGTGTTTTTTCGAAAGAGAATTCGCGGCAAAAAGCCCCGCGAAAAAACATCCCGCGATGAAAGGGCGCCATAAACACTCAAGACAGTACATGGGGGTGCGAGGCCAGGAACAAGCGGTCGCATGAGGCACATCTTGTGAAGCCTCCTGCGGCAGACATGTGCTGGGCAGGCGGAGCACCAAAGGGAAGTTAAAGATTGAAAAAACAAAATAGGGAGCATGCAGAAAACTAAAAAAGTCTCCGCTCTGGCTGCCAGGTCCGACACTGTCCGTGCAGAAAAAGGGACTGAGTTGAGACGCCGGAGGGCGGGCCTCAGCACGGCATTCCCACGCCTGAGGCTGCACCCCTGCACACTATATTAAATTTAAAGGGGAAGCTCTATTTTTCGCTGCCAAAGGTTTCAGTACCGTCCCCATTTTGGGGGACACCCACAAGGATGTAGGAAAGGGGATCGTACGTCTAAGTATTATAAAATGAGTGTGCATTCTCTGCCTTTCCCCGGAACCCATGAGCTTTGCTTCCTGACCTCGAAAGTATCAAAGGCTGTATCATTACTTACCGTACGATCCTGGGAACATATAGTTTACAATATGCTGCCAGCCTCTACAGCAACTAAGCAAATTAATAAAATATGAATTTGTTCCTAGTGAAAAGCAAGCTCTTGAGGCCTGTTAACAGTGCAACGGTCTAATGTTAAACCCTGTATACGTACCGTAAACCCAAACTTTATCGCCTATAAGCTATTTGCTTGGAACACAATTATTCAGGGCATTCAGCAGCTTAGAGCATAGAACTGTGTGGGTTTCAAAGAAGCCCCCTCCCCTTTTAGTGGGCTAATTCCACAGCTGATAGGTTTGCGCCTTTTTGCCACACAGCTTGCATTTTACCACATTAGTAAAAGAGAATTAGCAGTTTTCTAGACTCTTACTTCAGCGTCCTTCAATGCAAACAAAAAGCATCTTTCATTCAATTTACAGTACTGCTGAAACATCTCACTTTTATTTTGCAAGTGACTTAACTGTCCTTGACTGAATAATTGTGCTTCTGTGACCTTCTGTTCAGACCACCAACACTAGTTAGCAGGGATCTATTAAAAGTGAGTTTGTTCTCCTGGGGATTTCAGCAGTGAAGTACTCATTGGAATGTTTGCCTACCCAAAATACCCTGCATGAAAAAATATTGAAAGCCTCACCATGATATTATGGGCAGTTTAAGAAAATGTATGACTCCGCAAATGCACAAATATTTTGCAGTACCAGCAAGATTCTTTGCAAGATCTCCTCTCCTTATATTGCTAGGTAGGAGTATACAATTGCTCAGTAAAACCATTAATTTATAGGAGAGATCCGAGTTACTATTGCATTCATTAGAATCTATGCACAATGGAATACGGAAAACTTGAAAGTGTGCAGGTGTATTACACGACTTTAGCGGTATCGTGTAGTTTCATCCGCATGAGATTTTTTAATGTCATTTATTTCAAAATATGTACATGGAAATAACTCTGAAATATATGGGGGGTGGAGTAATGAGTTATAAGGGGTCAGGAGGGGTTCAGGGTAGGTTTTAGAATTAAAGTAAAAGGTGGGCTTGGAGGGACAACCAAATAAAAAATAAATGCATTTCAATTCGTTTTTTAAAAATAATTTCTAAAAAAAGATTTTGAAAAAACTCATGGCGATGAGGAAGCAAAGGGACGGCGAGGTGCCACAAGGGTAGTAAAGGAGGCAGAGCAGAGATTACGAAAAGGCTTGTAGAGTTGGATAGATGTGGTGGTGCCTTTCTGTGGATGAATTTGTGATACATGAGCTAACATTTAAATCTGGCCGTTTTGAATCTATAAGATGTTTCTGTATACTAGAGACATGGGGCATCTATTCTGGCAATTAATCTATGTCCTTTTACATCTACAAGGGATACTGTGAAGAGTCTACTGCTGACTGTCTCTTGTTTTGACTCTCCTCTTCCCCTGGTCTGTGGAGGCCTTAGGTGTCACATTCATTGGCACACTCCACGGTTCAGTAGGAAGGAAAGAATTGGCATCCGAGTGCTGAGATTTCACTCCACCAGCAAGCAAAGCTGGGATGGCTAGAAGCCTGTGAATGTCTTTCTTTTGGGATACAGTGAGATGTTAAACAGGGGAAACCATCACCCTTGCTGGCTGCCTGGCAGGTCTGAACACTCTGAATTTACAAATACTGCAGACAGTGAGGGATAGTCGCGTGAGTCCTTTCAGACATACAGTGCTTCACACAGTGCTCAAACGGTCAGGAATAAAGTTGGGGGGAGAGAGCCTTTTCATTGGCTGGATAGGGTGAGGCCCCAGGATGACTGTCTTCCTGTTAGTTTCACTGTGAATAGATTATGAGTAGGTGTGCAGTTCTCCGCTTCGTTTTGATAAATTTCAGTAAAGCATCACAGTCGATTCTCTGCTTGGTCATGTGCGGCTCGCCAGTCAATCTGTGCTCCTCCCCAGCCTTCAAGGGATGCTGGGATCAAACCAGGACGAGAAAAAGGCTTTTTTGGACGAGGCATAATCTCACAATTGGCTTGGTCCTTGCAATGGTTTTGCTGGCATATCTCACTATTCCCAACAGTAATGCACAGTATATTCAATAAATAGTAAAAGCAGGGGGTGTATGTGATTGTTTATTTCATATGAAACATAAAAGCAATATTTTAAAAGTATCAAAATATAATTTGATGACACTTTCTAGAAATCCAGATTAGTCCAAATGTAACCATATTGCTGTCAAAGAAAACAGATTTCAAAATTATACAATTTTGTCAGTGCAGCATTTAAAGAAATAAAATTCATTTATTGTCTTTTTTACATACCATTGTCTTCTGAAAATCAAGTACAGTATTTGCAGCTGAAGAACTCACTGGAATAATCTATGTAAGAACCTGGCACTATGGTTGTAGAGAATTGCACAATAGGGTTAACTTGTTAAGACGTCAAATGTACTTTAGTACCTCACACCAAATACAGATATGACACTTAGGACATGGGGCATTTTTTACAGGATAGGCATTAAAATTAACATTTGTCTACTAGATATTTTGGTCAACATGCTTCCGAACAGGCTTGATACATTTGACAATTCTATGCATACAGTTGCAACTCAGCAATTTAACCAATATCAACACCAACAGAATAGCAGCAAAGCACACTAATACTGCACAATCATGAGTGGGTCCACTAAAATATTTTTTAAGCAGCACAAGAAAAACCCTGTTTTTTAAATACATTTTCCACTGATTTTTTAAAAGGTTTACTTACAAAAGGTAAGTTTCAGTTATGAATTGTTTCAACGTGATTCCATGGTGATAGAAGTAAATCTCTTATTGTAAAATGTATTTAGTTCACATTGAATAAAACGCAGGTGGTAATGTTCTACTGTCTATTGAAGAGTGCAAATGAGCAGGAATGACTCTTTTTAGGAGAGGCAGTGGATTGTTTACATTTAGTTCTTGCAAGGAGCATGTGCAAAAGGATATCAGTTTTTCATACTGATCTGGTATACATGTAGTGCTGGTACAGAACAAATGATGCATTCCATGTGTTGACCACAAAAAGAAGACATTTCCATCAACTGTATGGACAGGGGAAAGTGCAGGCACTGTGAAAAAGCAACCAATAGAAGTGTTCCATTTGCCTTCATGTAAACAGGTTTAATCACATTTCTTTTTGTTAGACACAACTTTATATAAATATATTTTATATATATATGTATATATGTATATATGTACATTTTCACACTGGCTTTTATACACTTGGTTTAAATTACATCTAGGTAGATTGCTCAAGAAATTCTTCTAAAGTCTTTCTGATATGTGCGGGTTGGGATGCAGATTGGTTCAAAAGATTTTCACCCATTTCCGCAAAAAGTGCTTTTGATAATTTAGCAGTGGCTGTCCGCATATTTCCTCCAGCTCCAGGAAGAGACCCACTGTTTGTAAGATTTCCTAAAAGATGCCAGAGAACAACTAAAACTTTCTGTTCCACGGTATGAGGTTTCCGTGGGTACAAATCTATGACAATATCTGTAACAAAGGAAAAAAAATCAAAATTAGAACTAGGTCAAAGATTTTGAGAGTTAATTGGAGAGAAATATATGTTTCAAATGTAAGATAGCGTGAGGGTTTGGCCAATACCTTTGCCAATTAAGCGCACCACTTCCATTACAGTGAATGACTTGTGTGATGATTCACATTTTAGGCATCGTCTAGTTTGTTGAAGAAATAAAATAAACAACTTTTCTATTTTTGCAAAGATGAATTGACGGCTCAAAAGGAGCCTTGAAAGGAGAGACAAATGGATTCATTTATTTATTGTACATTTGTATGGCGCCTATACAAAGGTGTTTCCAGGCGCCACAAGACAAGGTGGGGGCAGGTGGGATCATGGGAACAATAGAAGTAAAACAACAAAACTGTTAAATTGGCTTTTTGACAATCCTACCGTGCAAGAACAAGGTGGTAAGTGCAAGGGGGCGATGGGAGAAGTGCAGGAGAGGGGTGCCCCAAATGTAGGGGCGGGCAAGTGCAAGGGGCAGCATGGGTAAGGGGGAAAGTGCAGTGGATGGGGAGGACCAGGATATGCTGGTCCGGGTAAGGGAGCCCAAAGGCTGGGGGGACTATATGGGGGTGGTCTGGCCCCTGTAAGACTCTGAAGGAGCCAGACCCCAGTCGCAGTGACAGAAGAAGAGGGAGAGTTAGCAAAGAAGGGGCAAGGGAAGGAAGAGGAGAAGTTTCCGGAACTTAAGAAGATATGGCTTAAGTTTGAGGGAGGAACCAGCCAAAGAAAGGGATCTACCTCCCACTCTCTGCTTCGAGGAGCTTTTGACCTGCAAAGAGCTGGAGCTAGAGGACCAAAGGACTCTGGCCGGGAGGTATTTAGGGAGGGAAAGCTGGATGTAGGGAGGTCCCAGGCCCCAGACAGCCTTGTGGATGATGTAGAGGGTCTTGAATTTGATCATTGCGGTTACTGGGAGCCAGTGGAGAGATTTTAGGGCAGGAGAGATACGGTCACTGGGCGTGAGGCCTAGAATTAGTCTTGCAGTCCTATTATGGATTTGTTGAAGGGGGCGAAGGCAGGAAAGAGGCAGATTGCGGAAGAGGCTGTTGCAGTAGTCCAGCCTCAAAAACCTACTGCAAGCTAGGTTACTTTAATTCAGAAGAAAAGCACGTCCTTGGAAAGCAGTTATAAAAAACGAATAATGAGGACAAGTTGAAGAAATCCTATTAATAGAGGCGATGGGTATGGGAAAGGAGAAATCCAACTGAAAAACTGAAACTTACCAGCAAGTCTCTCAGTTATGTTTTGTTTAGCTTTTCCACTTAGATGCTGAGCCTTTGAGCAGAAAATTGGAAGCAGCAGATAACTGTCTGAAAAGAAGACACATGTTCTTATTAGACTGTATAAAAGACGTTTTTTGCTTTAAAAAAAACTGACCAAGAGGTTTTCACCCATACAAGAAAAAAAATTGCTGCACCTTACAATTCTCCTTTTCCATATTTTGTAATGGGAGCACTCCGCAGGAAATGAACAATTTTTAGATTCAACAATGTCAAATATGCATATCCACACTGATCCCATAAATCTGCAGAATGGCCCCCACCCCGTTAGGGAGAATTCTCTGTTTAGGCTGAATTTCCTAACCTAGTGAGTCCCCCAGCAGCTTTGCTGGATTTCTGGAGTTTGTTTTTTCTCCTGCCAAGAGTGAGTCTCTTTTCCTCACACTCTTGGACATGATTTGAGGGGTTCCTTTGACTGTTAATGTGTTTTATGGGCTATGGGGTCTTTTACCCCATAGGGTCTCATGTGTTTTTACTATGTGTGTTACACAGCACCCTCAGTGCAGTGACACAGGGGTGTCATAGTGACACCCCACCATAGACTCCATACCCTGGGACTGACTACTGTCTCCCAGGGCATGTAAAGTCACCATTGGCTTTACTAGTCCCAAATTATGAACAGAAACCAGTACAAACCATCATATTGTAGACGTACTGGTAGGGCCAAATTGATTGCCCCGGGGTCTGTTATTAGAGGGGTCACGTCTCCGTCCCCCCTGATCGAGTTTTGGCTGGTGGCAGTGGATACTACTTTTTATATTCGACCACGAATATATATCTCTATGGGATTTTCCCATTGTTCGAGGCTACCAGCTTTAATTATTTAATTCTAATAGCCTCGAACATACCGCCGGTTTATTTATTTAATATTAATTTGCCGGTTGGTATTTATTGCCAGAACTCGATTCTAAAATGGTGTTTGTGTTCTCTTCTGTGACTCCAACCCAAGCCCTTTGTTCCAGGGTACCACAGGGGGTATGGGAGGGGGTTTAGGCACCCTGGACTGAGTTACCTTGGTAACTCAAGTCGCACTCTTGTGTGAATGGCCCAAGTGGTGAGCCGGCCGGCTCACCACTTAGCATGTTTGATTGACAGCTAGGCTGAGTGAATGGGGGTGTGCTGCATAAAAGCAGGGCTTTTGGGACTGGAACTTTAGAAGTCGCCACAGGACCTGAAAATCCAACGAGGGAGAAGCTGAGCCGACCTGCTACGACGACACCACCGGTGGAGCACTGCGGAACCGACTCACCACTTCCCAACGACAGAGAAGATCTCCCGGCTGGAGAGTCTTCTTCCCCTGACTGGTGGGCACAACCAGTTTACCTTCTTTTTCTCGCATCCCACGACGTCTTGTGGTCGAATTGCCCGTGCCAAGCACCCCGGCAACCGGATAGCCACTTACCACTGGACCGCGAATAAAAGGACTGCTCCTTTTAACTGAGAACTCTGCGGCTGGTTTCTTCCCTGGCAGTGCAATGGACTCCTGTCTTCCTCCCCGACGAGATCCTCTCTTCCCCCGGACGAAGCACCGACTTGCATCCGCTGCCAGGAACAACTGCCCCCACTGGAGTATTCTCACCACTTTAAGGTACCGTGTCCGCCAGGCCTTCCTTTCTAAAGATTGCTACAAGGTAATAATAATCCCTTAACCTTCTGGACTGGGCTGGCCGCCTTGACTATCTAACTGGTCCCTTTCTTTTGGTCGAACTCTTTCTGAACTGATTGCGAGACGTTTGGGCACTTTGAACCGTGTGACCTTGGACACATTTCGACCGGAGCCTCTTAAAGTGGGTCCGGCCTTGTTAACTTTGACTTTACGGTTTTAACCTGCCTTCTTCTCCTACTGTGTTCTTCCGAAAGTGTTGGGATCTGTTTCTATCTTTGCTCTGCCTTTCTCTCCCTTTTAAACCGATTGATTAGAGTGCCATCTTCGTTAAGCGCTCACCGCTGTCTGAAAATAAGTGTTGCTTTAATTAAGACTTGTCTAACTAATCGTTGAAGGAAGTGTATATCTTTTAGTGACCGTGTTTTTGAACTGCTTGATATTAGTGCCAGTGTGTTTTATTAGATGGGGTTTTAAATAAATAATTATATCTCTTTTACACCAAGCTCTGGTCAGTGTTTGCTTGTTCTACTGTGTTCTTTTGACCTATTGTGAATACTCTGTATACTGCCTAACTCTTCTTGAGGGAAGTCTGACCGCTCAGCCACAGCTACCAAGTGAATCTGTGTGGTACAGACTGCTACCAAGTGGGTTTACTGCCAAACACCTGTAGTCTTAAATCTTTTGCAGTGGTCCCAGAGGGAACTGCACAGGTTTCTGCCTAACACCCCGCACCTTCGTTTTGGAACTGGCTTATTCTTCTTTCATCTGATGTCCCCACCGCCCCCAAATAGTGTGGTTCATTCTCAATAAGAAGCAATCCAATGCAAAAATAAAATAGGTCATACAAGGGGAATTAAACTACAGAGAATGTATGCAGAGCTTATTGCAGGAACTGGAGTAAGGTACAGAAAGCAACACTACAGATGTATGCTTAAAGAAACCAACCACAGTTGCCTGTCTGTCGCCACTTCGACCGAACAAAACATGAACAACCAGCATCCCTTTCAGCTCATAACAATGTGTGATTAAAATCCTGAATAACATGTAAACAGTTTCTATCGGGGACTGCACGCATAACGCCAAGCTGGACAAAGGAAATTAGCACATTTGTAAACTCCACCTGTTTTACTACAAATGGACAGAATTAAAGTTATGCTTGGTATTACTTGACACTGGTGCAGGAAGAAACGAGACTCTGCATTTCAACAGCTAGACTCCGCAATTCAGCATTCACATTTTAGCGGGGGTTTGAACTTCAACTAGGGCCAAGGGTCTGAGACTCATTGCTGGACTCGAGTATGAGTCTCGGGCTGAATTTAAATAGATGCCAATGCACAGAGCACAAAATAGAAAATGATCCCTTTGCTCCGTGATGCTATTTTAATGGGCTGAGTTGCACTAAAAAAAAAACACTAAAATGAATTTAATATACTAATTAACCCAACCCCATTTAACATGCAACAGATTCACATAATAACATTTAGTTCAAAATAGTTCATGAAATAAGCTGGATGTAGATTGAGCAAAATGCATGATGGTCTGAAAATGGAAAGATAAAATGATTTAAACGTGCAGGCTGGGTCAGAGTTATAAGCTGATGAATGTGATGATCCGTTTCTTCTAAAACTATGGCATTGTATTTGAGCAGGAAGCACAAGATAGATGTATAATGTTTCTCTTCAGCACAATGAGAAAGACTCAGAGGAAATCGCGTGATGTTTTAGTGGGATGATCTGGTCAAGGGGAGGTGCTCTTAACTGACAAGGGGTTTGCACCCACTGACGGAGCAACAGAGGGCTGGTGCTGGGCTGACTGCTGTGGCTGTCTCGCTCCTGGGTTGGCAATTATTAGAAGGGCCGCGAAATTTCCAGCAACCTTAACTGTGAATGACCCTGGAGCACTGCCCAGCTGAGTCAGGAAATATCAACAGCATAACCTAGGTAATTATCTGTTAATTGAGGTGCTGGTGAAGTGAATTATACTACATAGCGCAGACCAGATAATTCAGTTCATTTTTAGGCACTGCATTAGAGATTCGATTTTTAAAAGTCCATTTAAAACTCTGTTTATATTTCTCAAAGTCTTGCTGTTAATCAGAGTATATTTATCCTGCCAACTTTTGTTGCAAAGCCAAGGTTGGTTTGGCAGAGCAAGCCATTGCAGGAAAAACTTTGCTCACATTGTGATTTACGTGTGTGTACGTGTCACTCTGTGTAACTTGCATAATTCTAGTTTATGATAAAGAACAAATTTGAAAAGGTAATTTAGTCTTATTGTATTTCTTCTGGTTTCTGTTTCTTTGATTTGACATGCATAGAGAGATAAACGTGCGGTAAGAAATATCGCAAAGCAAAGTTAGCCGCAGTAAATTGTTTTACTTAGAGAGGCTGAATTAATGTTTTGTATTTCATTTGCATGCTTTACATTTGTTGAAACACAGCCAGAAGGGTATAAGCGTAATGTTGTAAACAAAGCATCACAGGAGAGCATGAGCCATTTATTAAGAGTGTATTTATTCCAGTATTTGTTTGTTGTTAGTGAACCTGGTAAATAATTAGGCAGTATTCTGAAATTAGTCTCACCACTATAAAATACCACCATAGCAAAATACCACAAAAATATCACGAAATCCTAGAAATAACCCCAAAAATATATCCTATACTGAGTGAATGTTGGCTTAAACCCTTTTGTCATAATGTACTATGACATATCCAAACCTTCCTGTTATTTGTGCACTCCATTTTTTTTTACATAAAAAACAAGCAAAAAAAATTAAATCTCTAGGCAAATGTCAGTTGGACCGTAGCATGTAGGAAGAAGTAAATCCAGGAATTTGCAACGGCTCTTCATTTGGAATAGTTGAGCTACTATCTGCAGCATCTATTATGAACTAAGTGGAGCGCGCAGGCTCTACATTAAAGAGCTGCACACCTAATTTGATAATGCAGAATTGGTTATGAAAATTAAGCCACTGCCGTCCAACACATGCCAAACTATATTAAGCTTCAGCTGCAAACACCCATAGCATATGCCTTTACTCACACTCCGAATGCTCACAAGGCTTAGTAGGTCCGCCTGTATTTGTTCTTCATCTCCATGACCCCTCCATGCTACCCTGTGGGCGCTTTGAAACACAATTTATTTGATGTATAAACGCCTTACAAATGCACAATAAATAAATGCTAATAACTTGTGTTTTGCACCTGGAGAAAGATATTCTCATAGAGTTCCTTTATAATTCCCACGGGGATAAACTAAATTCAGAGTCAAGAACAAATACAGAAGTGTGATTCAATCTCTCTAAAGAACGCTGCCCTCTAATTTCTCAATTTTTTCCCAATGGTAGTTTCAAAATTTCCTAATTTATCAGCACCTCAGTGTTGGGGGAGTAACCAAAAAAGACAATAAAAACAAAATTTCTCCAGTTCGTCATCAATCGCAAGTCCGGTACCCTCCGGACATCCTGAAACCTCCGATTAGTTGTATGGAAAGTGCGTATGAAACAAACAAAAAAGATTTCTAAATAGATAAATCCCGGGGTTCCATGTGGCACTCTGTGTCAGGATTGAAGGGATACCCTTCCCTTCTTTTTTGGGGTATGATTGTTCCTATTTGCTGGTCGGTGTCTTGTATAGATTGCATACAGTTGGGAAGACCACCTCCTGTGGCTCCTGGACCACAAGACACCCGTCATCTAGGTCTCTGAAGACTGTCAGATGTGAGTTAGGTTTTTGTAAAAGCCCACAGTTTTGGCAAGCAAGAGGCAGTCTTAAGTGCTCTAGTGGATGTCTATGTAAGCCCTCACCAACTCCTTGGCCCAACAGCCTACTATAACTTTGATCCTCAAAGTCTCTCCATGAGATTTTACTTGGAAGAACCTTTTCCTAGTTCTCCCCTTTTATTGTTTAAAACAAGATTGTATTGGTCTTTAAATCATGAGATGCTCTGGAATCATCTGGTATTGAATGCTTACAATTCTTAACAGTTAAGTATAAACCCCACCTCGTCCCCCCTTGCTCATCCTCAGGAGTATTCCAAACGAAAATCAAATCAAGCGCTTTAGTAGGTAGCATAGACAGCTTATTATACAGGCTACTAGGTTCAGTGGCCGATGTCTCGCCGGGCAGGAGAGGGTGTTAAAATCCTTTTGCATTTAAGTTAAGAAAGGCCTTCACACAGTCATGAATGGCATCAGGGAGCCATTCATATTAGCTGACAATTTTCCCCATTGCTAGAACATTCCAGGCTTTGGCGAGGCACACAGGTTTATAATTGGGGGTTCTGACTTCTTCTAGAAATGGAGAACAGAAAGTTCGGCCGCCAGCAGGCGGTAAGTCAACAGTTTCAGATTGGCTGTAGTGCTATCCTGCTGCAACGCATCATTGAGCCCCAGAACACACACTATAGGGTCGTCTGGGATTTCCTTCTATAGAATCTCCGGATCTCACCTCTAGCCAGAAATCCTGTATCACCGGGCAACCCCACAGAATATGCAGAATTTACCTTCTAATCCACTCTCTCTCCAGATTAGTTTGTTGTTTTTCGGGTTGATGCGGTGTAGCTGGGCAGGTATTCTCTACCATTGTGTCATTATTTTATATCAGGTTTGTTAAAGGCACGGCAGAGCGAAACCCCATTTCCCCTGTAAATCCTTTCCCAGTCCTCTCGGGGAACACTAACCCCCAAGTCTCACTCCAAACCATCACAGTATGAGCGGCATTCCACCCCATGAGCCAGAGTATTGATTTATAAAGCTTAGAAATCCGCTGCTTCATGGAACACCTGTTCTAACTGCATTAGCTACCTCATCACCAACGCCCTGTTGGCAGGGTGAAGGACCCAATGCCTTGCCTGCATGTAGCGGAATCCATTGGTCTCCTCAAGGCCCCCGCATCCCTTATAGTCCTCAAAAGTGCAGATTTTCCCATTCATGAATAAATCCCCCATTTTACGTATGCCCCTGTCTAGCCACCTTAAGATCCTTCTGTCCGTCTTCCCGGGAGAAAAATCATCATTGCGGAGTAGTGGGGTATACGGGGAGGGGAAGTGGTGGCCCCCCTCTCCCAGCTAATACTGTCCCATGCATCGAGGGAAGCCCTAGTGATAGGGTTCAAGTAGAGGATCTGTGCTCACGCACGCTTGGGCAGCCATGGCTGCTTCCATAGGTGTCTTCCCGCGACAGCTTGCTCCATGTATTTACCTATAATTTCTCAGAATCCCTTTGCACCCAATCAATCAAGGGGTAGATTTGTGATGCTCTATAGTAGTTCCAAAGCTTAGGGAATGACAGTCCTCCTTGTGCCCTAACCATGTACATTATGTTCCTATTTACTCCAGACGAGCTCCCTCTCCACAATAAATAAATGTAATAGCATAGCATCCCAGTTTCCAATTTTACTTATAGCGTTAGGGATAGGAATCGACTGAAAAAGGTAGGACGCTGTGGCAGGACATTCATCTTGCCTACCACCATTCTGCCAAACCAGGACAGCCGCAGGGCACCCTATTGATCTAAGTCATTCCTGATATTCCTCACTAAAGCCGGATAGTGGACTCCAAAAAAGTCCAAGCTTACTGGTTATCTTGACCCCAAGGTATTTAATTGTTTTTGCGGCCCACGTGTAGGGAAACCACCGCCGAAGATCCTTTCTCAGGCGGGCGGTGATATTAAGACCCAAGATTTCTGACTTGGAGTTATTCATTTTAAACCCAGAGACCCGTCCATAGTGGTGAATTTCATCTTCTACACTGCGTAATGAATCTAGGGGTCCATCATTGTTAGGATCACATGGTTTGCAAAAAGGTTAATCTTATGTTGGGAACCCCTGAATGTTATTCCCACGATTCGATCATTGGCGCTTACGCACGTCGCCAAGGTTTCCATTACCAGCGCAAATAGCAGCAGCGAGAGCGGACAACCCTGCCTGGTGCCTCTACTAAGTGGAATCAGTGCAACCATAGCCCCATTGACTAACAGCCTTGCAGAGTCATGTAATTAGAAATCATCTGAGATATTTTGGGAGTCTAAGTTCAGCAGGGCTATGGGCTTATATAAAGAACATAATTTGGGGTCCTTTCTCAGCTTGGGTATTAGGGTTACCGTGGCCTCCGTCATTGAGGCCGGAAGATGTTTGCCATTTCTGATACGTCGACCATAGGTTTAACTAGTATCTAGCATAGTTATTTGTAAAAGCTAGCCGTAAAACCATCAGGACCAGGGGCCTTGTTAGGTTTTAGTGTTTTATGGCCTGGATAACTTCCTACGGTTCTATTGGCGCTTCCAGGGATTTTCTAGCCCCTTCCTCTCGCTACCTGGGCAATTCCACCTCCTCTAAGTATGCTTGAATGTTTCAGGGCACTGGAAGTGTAGAGCTCAGTGTAGAAGGCATGGAACAGTTCCCTTTTTTGCCCTCATTGCCTCACTCTTTCCACTGGGCATCTCCTCACTCTTTCCCCTGGGCGTCAACAAAGGTGTGAATGAACAATCGTCTCATCTGCTGCCTAAGAAGGCCCGCTAAAAGTTTCCCCGGAATGTAATCTGGCTCAAAGGTTGTAGCGGATCTTAAGCATAGTGTGCTTAGCTCTTTGAGTCCTTAAGAGACTGCTGTCTCTTGGCTACGTTCAGCGCCCTAAGATGTCATCTGTTTGGGGTCTCACTATAGGCCTTATCTGCTCTCTTTACTTCCCCTATTAACTGCTCCTTAGCCTGGACCCGAGGATGCTTCATCACGGTCGCACTTGCCATTATTGCTCCCCTGGAAACCTCTTTTAGCGCCTCCCAGTGGACGCCCTTTGCAGTGCCTTTGGGATGGCTATTAGACAGGTATTCACAAACTGCCCCCTTTAGGTCCTCCAGACAACCCAGATCCCGCAAAATACCCAGGAGATGCTGCAACCAGTCTTTCAGTCTCACAGTCACCATGTTAGGGTCAGTAAGGGTCATGGGCTCAATCTCTGAGGAGAGGACAAATTTAGTCATGCCAGTCGGGACAAAGATGTAGTCGATACGTGAGGCTGATGGGAGTTGTATGTGTAGGTGGTGGCGTCAGGGTGTACGTTTCACATATATATATAACACATTCAAGTGAGTTATGTGATTCCTAGAGTGGGAGATGGAGATGCTGACCCTGTTGTGGAGTAAGTGGTCAGTGCTGACCTGTCGTTAGCCCCATCCATTACTAGGTTCATATCGCCCATTAGAAGGAATTCTCCTTGGCCTATCCTCCCCACTTCTTTCAGCTGTCGCAATATAAAAGGTTTGTGCGCCGAGTTAGGGGCATAAAATTAGAGAATAGTAAGTCGCCTACCTGCCACCCGTGTCTTTGTTGGTTGCTATATATGTAAATTCCACATCCTTATCTACTAGCAATGATACCCCCCACCCGTTAACTGTCCGATGAGGAGCGATATTGGTGTGGAAAGCGTCTATTTCTAAGTTTTCCCTGGTCCTTTAACAGGTGGGTTTCCTGGAGTGCTACTATGAGCAATTGCAGTCTTTTCAGCTCCCCGAACAGCCGAGTACGTTTACCCGGGGTATTCTAACCTCGGGTGTTATGGTCCCCAAATTAACCACCATGATTTGCTAGAAAATGTCCCACCTCCCATTGAGTGCCCCAATCCATTAGTAAGCCTGTCATTTCCGTGCCCCCTACTGAGTCTGCGCGAGATCACCCCAAATCAAGTGGAAATGTGCTTGCCCAGTGATATTCTCACCATAATAGCTTCAGCCATTGGCATAATTACCTCTTTGTACTCCTAAAATGCCCCCGATATAGCTACCAGTCAATGAAATACCTGTTTTGGAAGATGAACTCCTACCCCCCATACAACATGACTTATCAATAATTATGTTCCAACTGGCGAAAAATCACTAATTCCACATATAACAGAACTTTTGAATAACTTCTAAACAGTTCTCTGCCAAGAGGAAGTTAGCGGCGGGTCATAGTACCAAATATGGCAATCCAGCCCGGTCACGTCCCGTGGTGCGGTGCGAGGTATGCATATCCAAAGCAATTGCAGCTCATTGATCAACCCTTTTTTTGCCGAGTGCGCTGCGTGCCAGGAGCCTTCTCTGTGGCCCCATTAACACTTGCTGCGGTTTGGGCTCCCCCTGTCCATGTTTAATGTTAGGTTCAGTAGTCAAGCTCCTTCCACTGTGAAAACCGTGTGCACTGCATCCCTCATTTTTAACTGGAGGCCGAAGGGGTATGTTCATCTGTAACGGTTGTCCTGTCGCCATATCTCCTTGGTGATGGGCTTTAGCAATCTTTGTTTTGCCAAAGTGGGCTGGGAGACATCCTGAAATATTTGGATTGGGGAGTCTTAAAACTGAATTCTGTTCACCCTCCTTGCCTCCACCAGGATTGCTTCCTTGACTTTGCAATCGTGGAATTTCACCACAATATCCCTGGAAGTGCGGTTCTTATTGTCTCGGGCCTACTCTGTGCACCCTGTATCTGGATAGCCTCAGGGGATTGCCCGATATGATTTGTAAAAGGAGTTGTCGAACACAATCTTCTATGTCGCCCCCCTCGGCTCCCTCACAAAGGAACTTTACCCTAAGATTGTCTCACCTCGCCCTCTCCTCCAAGTTGTCACACTTTGCCTTTAGAAGGTCGTTGCTGCCCTGGAGGGTTGATACCCATCCTTGCACCTCTCTCAGCTCCATCTCAAGCGTGGTCAGGGAACGCCCATTGTGGTCCATCCTGTCTATCACAGCAATCACCTCCTTCCTGATTTCGGTGGTAGAACCCAGCATCTCCTTGTGGAGTTCAGCTATCTCCAAGTGTAGTGAGTCCTTTATGTCCCGCCGAAGTGAGTCGAGGGACTTGCTGAGGAATTCCGGTGTAGGAAGTGGTGCTCTGGGTCAGGGATGTGGCTCTGTCATTGTGTCGTTTGCCATGACCTCTGCGGGTGGAACCTGCTTTACAGATGGTGTCAAGAATGCCTGAATGTTAGAGCCTTTGGAGTTCTTATAGGACTTGGACATTCTGCTTCAGTGGCAAGTTTTTGTGTTTGCACCTGGATGTGGCCACTAGCCAGTATATCCAGCTGTAAGGAAGGCATGGTATAAAACGGTAAGAAAGACACAATGATCACAGTTCAAGGGTGTTTATTGAGCTTCAATTGTGTTTGAGAAGCGCCCATCTAATCCTTAATCTAAAGATGGAAGCAAGCTACGGCCATCAAATAATAACGCAGTCCTAGTCGAGTCTGTCAAAATAAAAGGGCCTATACTAATAAACGTATTGCTAATCCGTACTTCTAAATACAAATAGTGTGGCAAACAATGTTATGCAAAAGAAAAGTGTTCAAGAAATGATTTGTCAGGATATTCAAGCTGTTGTCTTCCCTTCCCCACGTTTTCCACACGGGACAAGGCAGCACACTCAAGCTTGGCACATTCTCTGGCTTCTCTAGCACGAGGATACAGTTCAAAACTTCAACATGAGGGCCCTTCTCTGCCACAGTCTCTTTGCCATTCAAAGTCTCTTATTTCAGAGGGCCTGATGCAACACAACAAAACATTAAAGTTAATTTCTTCTCAGGATTTTCACTGATGCACCTTCTCAGGTGATTTATTGTTCATCCCGGGTCCCCCTCTGCTGGACTCAGACCCACTTTAACATAAAACCTTCAATTCCTATCCCTCTGCAGGGCTTGGTGCAAATTCATGTACTTTTCCAAACTTTCTCTACTTCATCAAAATCGAAGATTTTCGACTGTGCGCAGGATTTTGCTTGACCCGTCGCAGGATCACTTCGATTTACATTTATTAGTTTTCTTTCAATCGGTCTCCCTCTGTCAGGCTCGGACCAAATGTATCTACTTTTATTGCTTCTCAGCTGGATGCCTTACACAGAGCTTCGATTGAGCACCCTATGCGCTGCCGGACCACTCTATCAAAGGTATTGCAGCTTGCTTTAAAGTTCAATCACTCATCAGCAGTTCAACTTCACTTGCGTCTCTTATCACGCATTTTAACAATGTTCGTTCCAGCGCTCGTCATACAATGTTGCTGCTTGCAACCATGGCTTCAACACAGACCGGTCTTGTATGTTCGGACGCTGCTTTGTTCTTGGAGCCAAGGACGGTAACACATCGGCTGGCGATTCTCCCCGCCTTGATTATTGATGCAGGAGGGCCCCAGGTATCTTCGACACACAATGCAGCATTCTTCAGCCTGGTTTCCTGGTCTTCTGCTTTCTATTCGAGGTCTCGGGAAAGTAACGGTTCCTTGTCGAAAAGGTGAAGGGAATTTCTCTCCTTGCAATGCCCTTCGGTTTTGCAGTCTTTCCTCTCTTACTTAGTTGCTGTCTCGAAACTGTTTCCTTGTGTGCATTGCCTCCCTCAGATTATGTTCTCTTGCTCCGCCTTTTATCCATGTGGGGGGAAGTGTAATGGAAGTCAGGTGTGTGTGATGGTCAGTAATTGCCTGACAACTGTATTGGGACACGTCAGGTATACTGCTTGGGTGTTATGTCTGTTTTCTCTCAAGGCGGGCTGTCTGTGAGAAAGTGTTCATGTTGTAGGGGGGGGGTGGTAAAGTTCCTAACTATCATACCTGGTAGGATGGGGTAAAGGTGTTACAAGGAAGGGGATACATGTCTCACCATCAGGTGTCCCACTCCCGAAGACCCCTCATCCAGGTGATCCTCCCGCACTGGTCCAACCACAGGAACTGGATCCAAAAGCGATGGCTGTGTCCTGGCCACCTTGATGACAGATCCCTGGGGACTAGTGGATGAGATACCTTCTAGTTTCTCACACAGCCCTCTGCTGCTGGCACCCCTCACCGGCTCTTCAGGACATGGAGGGCCCAGTGCCTAATTGACTTTTGAAGTGCTTATTGCGGTGACAGGACTTTGGGAGTGCTTATTGCTGAAGCACTAAGTCTGCTTTCTCACATTGGGTAGTATGTGCTGCTTACATGGGTAGGGTACAGGTGCACCTCTTTTGCCTCACCCAGTGGCACCCCTGCAGGACTCTGCAGTGTGCACCCTCGCGCCGCCACCCGCTGATCTGTGTTGCAGAAGTCCCATGGGGTGGACAGAGCCCCCTGCAACAGTGTCAGCAGCCATGCACCTCCTCTCTCTCTCTCTCTTCCCGGGACCGTCAGGTAGGCGGGAGTCATCCCCTGCACTCACAGCCTCTCTGTGCTCACAATGTCAAGTCTGGGGGGCCAGAGTCTGGAGTGCCAGGAGCCGTGCCCAGCCATTGCAGGGGCCACGCTACCAGGCCAACTCCCCATGTCCATTGCGGGAGCTCGTGGAGGTTCACGGCCGCCCCCTCCGTCCCGCCTCAGGGCCAGACGGGGCTCGTAGCGGTCGCCACCTTGATGAGCCGGGCCGCCTCCTCAGCCGCTCCTCCCATCCTGATCTTCTTGCCGCTGCAGACTGCAGCATCCGCCCAGGGAGCCTCTGTGACTGCTGCCCCATAAATATGTGTGGGCAACATGGTTGTGAAGTTTCAGTTTGCTGCCATAAGCAACAGTCGGGCGATGGTCTGTGCGGGTCGGGAATGGGAGTCCTACCCCTCTGCCATCTTGGCCACACACCCCTAATCTTCCCCTTTATCTTCCATCTTACTCTGTGCTTGACACTCCACCACATGCTTGCTCATTCACTCCACCCTTAAGTTAGAATTCAACTTTATGTCTCTTTTCTTTCTAGTTGCCTCCCCCTGTTGGGGCCAGACTTGCCCTTCTTTGCATGCTCTCGGTTTCCTCTTGCTAACTCTCTTCCTCCAGGCTCTCCTCCACAACCTCCAAATGACTTAATCCTTCTCCTTTCTCCTTCTGGTGTTCACCTGCATTTCCTGCAGACAACTCTGCTCCTCTGTTTTCCTGCTCCTGACAACTCTCAACCTTCTCTCCTTGCCTCCTGATGTTTTTCTCCACCAACTCCTGACCCTTCTCATACTCCTCCTGATCAGTTTTCTCTTCGGCCATGCTGCTGGTGTGTCTGCTCCTTAGGGCTTCTCCAACTCCTTGACAACCACACTACTCTGAGGATTCCTTTACTTTATATAAGGCTCTGACCATGCCTTACAGACCTCTCTTGGTATAACAAGCAACAGGGATGTCTGTTCATGTGCGTTGTGACATGACTGATTGCTTGCTCGTGCTCCCAGTCTCAAGTGACACTCTCTCTTCCTGCAGTTCAGCTGTGCAAGTTGTCGTTCAGCACCCTGCTGGGTCTTTGTCTTCCTCGCTCCCTACACCTTTCTCCTCGCTGCCCTCTGCGCCTTTCACCGCCCTGCCCACTGTGCCTTTCTCCTCCACGCCCTCCCAGTCCTTTCTCCTACCCGCCCTCACAGTCCTATCTCCTTCCAGCTCTAGGAGCCTTTCTCCTCCGAGCCCTCAAGATTTTTCCCTACAAGTCTTTCTCCTGGAAAGAACATAAGTCATTGCTATTTGTACAGTCTAAACCATGGGTCTGCAACCTTAGGCTACACTGATGTTTTGGATATCTACTCCAATCAGCTTCAGCCAGTTATAGTCAATGGTGATTGATCCATAGTCCAAAACATTTGTAACGCTGCCGGTTGCAGACCTCAGATCCAACGGTTGGCAGACTGCATTTTTCTTAATGAAGCATTTTCTTCTCAGCAGAACGCGTGGCAAAACATGCCAAATTAAAGAACGTCACTTTCTTTTTTTAACTTTCTTTATTATTTTCACGAAACACAAGGTGATAACACCCTTGTCATAACTCCCCCCAACAAAATACACTTGATCAAATGCAATAAAATTGGTAGATATAAGTAAGCAAGAAGCGACCCGCCCCCCCCCCCCCCCCCCCCCCGGACACACATTGTTCAATGAAAGCACCTCGACCATCTCTCCCACGTACCTGTAAAATCATAACCAACCAGAAATAAATAAGCCAACCAAATCATGGCGAAAGTCAACTTCATTCTTCCTTACTCGAATCCTGAGCGGGCAATAGTGGATGCTCTGCATTGCCAGCATCTGCTCCTGGGTAGGATGGAGAGCTTGAGTCCTTTGTATCTTTAGCCACATAGGCTCTAAAGGGGGCCTCAATAGTGCAACGGTCTGCTTCAACTTGGCATAGATTGGTACTCTTTTCTCACACATACTCCTGCTATTCACTCATCCTTGAAATCACGGAGCCCAGCAGTTGCCCCAGGTCCTAGCAATTAGTGATCTGGCCATCGCTAATGCCATCCCCACCAATATCGACTCCACTCGAGATTCCCCTCCTCAATCAGAGCCAGTAACCACAGGTCTGGGGAGTTTAGCCTTTGGGTATATAGCATCTGAGTCATGGCCTCCTCTATTTTAACCCAAAACTGTCAAATTTGCGGGCAGTTCCAAGCCACAGGGAAGAAGTAAGCCGGGTCGAACCCACATCTAATTCATGGGGGGGGGGGATCTATCGGGATAAAACCCATGCTGATGAGCAGGGGGACAGTACACCTGATGTAGAAATTTAAAATGGATTTCTCAGAAACGACTATTCAAGGACAGGTAGCGTGTCTGCATACAGACCACCTTCCATTGTTCTTCAGCAATCGCTCTTCCTCAATGTCAACTCCCATTTAACCTTATAATTCCCCTCCCTAGTTATCTTCTGTGATCTAATAACCCTATAGAGGAGACCAGTTTCCAGGTAGTCGGTGGTGCTGTAACATATTGAAATCTTAGGGAGGTTGCAGGTGCATGCAGAAAGTCTGGCCATTTAGATTTAAATACCTCTCTCAACCGAAAATACAGCAGCATAGTCACTGACGTCCATTCTCACCTAACCTTCAGAGTGTCCCATGTGATTAACTTCCCTTCCTGTACGAGATCCCCAGGGTATGAAACCCCAACAACTTCTCCCCTTTGGATCTTGCCCGGATCCCCCGGTAAGTATGACATGCATCCTAAATCTTAGGGATTCTGTTCTCCACCTAGCGTTAGGAATTCGGGAGAGATAAGCCAGTAAGGACCCTCTATTCTTATCCTTGTTCGAGTGGGATGGCGCAATAGCTGAGGAACGCATTGTATCCACAGTTCTGGCCCAATCAAGGTCCAATATTGCTTCCTTAATGGCCACCAGACTAATTTAACATTCTCCAAAGGCCTATTAATGTTAAGCAATATCTTATTTACAACGTCCCACAATTGGGTCAGTACCGAGGGTGCCCCCATCTGTAGATTTAAGGCTAGATCTTCATACAAGGACTCCCTCTCCGGTACTAATATATGTCTGTAGTATAGGATGAGTCTGCTATCCAAATGGGCTCCTAGGGATGTTTGACCCAATTAATAGCGCAGACTAGCCATTGGGAGAGATGGTGGCAGACTCAATACTCTCTTCCAAATGCGCCCATCTATCCTCACCCAATCTACAGACCATGAGCGCGGAGCTATCTCCAGGCCATACAAGATTTTTGGTATAACTGCTGCTATAGAATCGGATCAGGGGAAGTATAGAAAACCTACAATATCGTACACTTAGTCTCTTCATATGAGAAATTAATAGTTACTCACTGTAGTGACTAACATTCTCCATACTGTATGGCCGTCCCATGCGAGGGACCGGAGACGGAACCTTTACCACCCGAAAAATCTTCCTCCCCTTTAAATTTAGAGGCGCGCTGGGGTGCGGCCCTGGAAGCATGCGGTCGCCTGACTCCGCCCACCAGAGGCACTCCTCAGTCCCCATTGAAGCATCGACAATATTTAGCATTGCCTAATGACACTAGTATTATTAGGGGGTAGGATGGTGGGACGTATGGACTATGGACTAAGAGTACGTTAGTCACTATGGTGAGTAACTATTAATTACTCTTATGCCCCGTCCCCTTTCCTCCATAATGTATGGGCGATTATAACTGAATGTAGCCCCAGGGTGGAGAGGAGACCCTTCTTAAGCAAACAGGTTTCTTAGAAACGCCTTCCCAAGCGCTGCGTCTCATCTGGAGGCGGTGTCCAAACAGTAGTGCTTACAGAAAGCCAAAGTGGTGGCCCAGGTAGCCGCCCTGCTGATGACCTGCCATGGCACATGCCGTAGAAACGCGATGGCCGTGGCTTTGGCTCTGACGGCATGGGCATGCAAATTGGCCGGCACTGGTTTGTGCTGCCCCTCATAGGCCAACTTGCTATGGAGGCCTGATAGCCGGGCCTTTAACCACCAAAGGTTATTAAGAGGGCATCCGACACACGGAAGTCCTTGGTCCTGTCAAGGTAGTATTTTAGTCTGACATCTAGACGGTGCAAGACCCTCTGAGGCTCATCCTTGGGGTCGGCGAAGAAAGTGGGTACGACTATTGCCTCGTTCAGATGGAAGGAGGAGGTCACCTTGTTTAGGAACGCAGGGTGCGTCCGAAGGACCACCATGTCCTTGTGAAAGGTAGTGTAGGGCTCTGATGCCACGAGAGCCTGAATCTGGCTGATTCTACGAGCGGAGGTGAGGCCTACGAGCAGTGCCGTCTTTAGGGTGACCAGCCTGATGTCCGCGGACGCTATCGGCTCAAACGGTTTGTGTGCCGAGGCGCCCAGCACAAAATTGAGGTCCCACACAGTGTGTGGCTTCTTTATAGGCGGGTAGAGCCTGTGGAGGCCAGCCTGATGCCGTTTGACCACCGGGTTAGCAGAGGAGAAGAGGCCCTCCTCCAAATTTCTATAGGCTCCTATGGCTGCCAGATAGGTGCGGCATGTGTCCACCTGAACTCCGGAGTGGGCAAGGTGTGCCGAGAAGGAGAACATGTCATCAAACGTGCACTTAAAGGGGTCGATCTCCTTAGAGTTGGCCCAATTATAGAATCTGGACCATTTGCTCTTATATTGGCTCTTGGTAGCTTTGCTTCTGGCGCCCTGGAAGATCTCCAGGTTAGCCTGAGATAGGCTTAAGTGTTTCTGTGTGACCTGTTTCAGTGTGACCTGCTCAGGAACCACGTTGCGAGGAATAGCTTGAGAGGAGCAGGGTGGAGTACCCTGCCCCCCTGCTGGTTCAGGAGAGGAGCTGGACCCAGCGGTAGGTGAATGGGCCTGTCCGATAGGTTGAGCAGCTCGGAGAACCACAGTCTCGCCGGCCACCAGGGAGCTATCAGAATGATGCTGAGGTGACAAGATTCCTTTATCCTGCAGATCACCCTGTGTAGCAGGGGTTTGGGAGGGAAGGTGTATGCCGTCATGTAGTTCTGTTGTATCTGGAAAGCATCGCCCAGGGAGCACAAGCCCTGTCCCTGCCAAGAGGTGAACTGCTGGTATTTCCTGTTGTCCCGGGAGGCAAACAGATCCACTTGGGGATGCCCCCAGCTGAGGAAGATCTCCTTCAGGACCAGGTCGTTCAATTGCCCCTCGTAATTGTCCACCCCCAGTCTGCGAGCCTGTCCGCCTCCATGTTGGACTCCGCCGGGAGGTGGACAGTGGCGAGGTGGATGTTCTCCAGAGCCCATTCCCACATGCTGACAGCTAGGTTGCACAGCGGAGGAGGATCTAGGACCCCCTGCTTGTTGATATAGTACATGCTTGTGGAGTTGTCCGTCTAGATAAGTACTGTCTTGCGCTCTATCAGAGGGAGAAAGGCCTTGAAGGCCAGCCATATGGCCTTCAATTCTAGCCAGTTGATGTGCGACTCCTGTTCCTGCCGAGTCCAGACTCCATGGACGCTGTGACTTCCCAGCGTGGCTCCTTCTAGGGAGGAGTCCTTAATGACGGTGACCTGCGGAAGAGTCTGCTGGAAGGGCTTGCCCTGCTGCAGGTTGCAATCCGCAGACCACCAAGTGAGGTCCGGGTGGAGAGATGTAGGAATGTCGATAGGCTGTGCTTGGGAGCCCCTCTCCTGATGATATGAGGCTGCGAAGTGCAGCTGTAATCTGCTCATCTCGAGTCTTGTGTGGGGTACGGCCAACAGGACCACCGCCATCATATCCAGCAGATGTTGGAACCACCAGGCTGAAGCCACTGTCCTGGAGAGGAAGTGAGTAGTGGCTCTCTTGATAGCTGTGATCTTGTCCGCCGAGGGAAAGACTCTCTCGGAGCCGAATGTCCCAGATGAGGCCCAGGAAGGTCAGACTCTGCGTGGGTTGCAGCTGAGACTTCTTGAGATTGATCGTAAACCCCAGGTCGTGGAGTATGCTCATAAGTGCGTAGGAGGTGTGGAGAAGGCACTCCTGAGAATTTTTAAAGAGGAAGGGAGAGGATGAGGGTGGAAAGGTTCAATATAACTCTCAGGCAAGCCTGGTTCTTCTTCTGTATGGTGAAAATCCTGGAATAGAAGCCCAAACCACACTGGGAGGTTGGAACTTCCTCCACTGCCTGGCTCTCAACGAGTGAGCAGATCTCAGAGTTGCTGTCCTAATCTGTGGGAGGGGAGGGGAAGAGGGAGGAGAGCAAGGGACCAGTATGCAGTACCCTGTGGATACTGCAGAGAGGATCCAGGAGTCCGAAAACATTTGGCGCCAAAATTGCACGTGGAAGGCAAGCCTGCCCCCCCCCCTGGAGAAACGTGGAACCACCAAAGGGGCGTGTCATGCCTTCTTTCCATTTGAGGCTGTTGCGAAGGAGGGGGACTGGAAACAACCCTTGGCCCCCTTTTGTTGTTTCCTCCAGTGCTGACTCGGGGAAGGGTCAGGTTGTCTGGACCTCTGTTCTTGGAAGCCCCAGAACCCTCCAGACATCCGCCCCTTGTCGGAGCGTTGATGTGACTGGGTGTATGCCTTGGGCGTGGCCTTCGGAAGAATAGATAAAGACTTTGTGGTTTGCAATCTGTTCTTTTTATCTAATTCTTCATCCGTGGACAAGGAAGAGGTCATTACCCTCGTTTGGAAGGTCCAATATCCAAGGCTCCTGGACGTCAGGGTTAAACTTAGTAGCCCGGTCATTCTCCCTCATACTATTTGCCCTGACCACGGAACCAGCCGCTGCTGCAATTAGAGAACATCAGGAACAGAGGGGTATATGGATGGCGGGCCTGACCCAATCAATATCCCTGTATGCTGATGACACCCTCTTATACGTCCGAGAACCTGACACACACTTGGGTCCAGTGATGGAAGCAGTGCACAAATTTGCAGTATACTCGGGATACAAGACTAATCGATCTAAATCTGAAATGTTCCCCCTGACCCCTGCTACCCGATGCCCAAGCAACACGCATGGTCTACAGTGGTCCCCAGACAAGATGAGATACCTGGGGGTTATCGTTTCGGGAGACAGAACATCCCTATTTTTGAATAACCATGACTCCCTACTAACTACGATTGCCAGTAGGCTCCGATTTTGGGCTAAACTCCCCATTTCACTTATAGGCCGAGTAGCCATATTGAAAATGGTCATCCTCCCTAAACTACTGTACATATTTACCAACATCCCGATTTGGCCTGGTAGGTGGTTTTTCGACACCCTTCGATCAATGGCGGTGGAGTTTATCTGGTGCGGGGGGCAGGATGTAATGGGAGAAAATGGTGGAACCATATAATAGCAGCTCCTGACTTCGAATTGTATTATCTGGTCGCACAAGCCCAATTTGTTAAGCATTGGTATGACGAACACAACACCTCACCCCACATTTGTCTTGAAAAGCACACAGCGCGCCCGAACGACATAAGGTCAGTCATCTTTAAAGTCAAACACAGGGATGAATGCCCATTTGACCCAGTTAGTACGACAGCACAGGCATGGTTCAAACTCTTCCAGAGGCTTGGGGTGAAGACGCCTTACTACGCTGAGGCCCCGCTTTGTAACTTCCCAGGTATAGCACCCACATACGATCCAAGTATACAAAACAAAGGGGACCCAGATGAGGAATCCAAAATCAAGGACATTTTCCCTAATGGTAAATTTATAACATTGGAGGACTTCAAAACAGGGATGGGAAGGGACCAATTGATGATTTTGCAATATCATAGAATGAGACTGGCATATAAAGCCCGGTGGCCGTTGTTCCCAGATGAACCCCCACCACACCCATGCCTGCTGACCCAGGCAACCCGAGCTGGAACCAGCATTTCGGGGCTGTATGCGGCCGTGCAGGCTAATACTCCAACGTTAAGCACACTTAAGGCCTCCTGGGAAACGGACCTGGGTGAAGATATAACAGACAGAAACTGGGAGAGGTACTGCAAAATGACCAAGAATCTATGAACGTCGGCCTCCGGTTGATTCAGTTTAAGATGCTAAATAAGCTACACTATACCCCCCAAAGGGTTGCAAGGTTTACAAATAATGGTCCTGGTACGTGTCCAAAATGTGGGGTGGATCGGGCTGATTCGATACATATGTACTGGAGTTATCCTCGTGTGCGCGCTTTCTGGGGCGAGGTTGCAAATATCCTAGAGGAGGTGACTCAGATACCGGCAGACCTCACACCACAAAAATATCTGTTTGGGGATATTGGTAAACAATCAGAGGTGACAAGGAGGCTCTAACATCACATGCGCAGTGGCAAAGAAGTGCATTTTACAAAAATGGAAGAGTGCACAGACACCGAGAATATGCCACTTTCTTAAGGAATTGATGTATGTTAACGAATGTGAAGAACACTATATAATGTCACTCCCGAATCCAAGTAAACCGAAAGACATATGGGCCCCGTTTAGAATATACCTATGCGAGGCGGACTCGACCAGCAATAGCCCGATAGGGCCAAGCGATTCATCAACTCTGTAATGCTGTTTATGCTGTAATATGACTGTACTGTCCGTTGATGTTCCGAATATATGCTATATGTGGTGTTGTTGCAATGCCATGTACCACAAGCATTAAATAGTTTTTTAAAAAAAACAAAACAAAAAAACTTAGTAGCCCGGAGCCAGGCCGTCCTCATGTTTGTGGCGATGCAGATGGCCTGGCCAGAGATATCGATATGGGCCTCTGTGGACTCCATGATGTCCTGCGCTACCAGCCTGGCTTCCCCTAGTCCCGCCTTGAAGTGAGCTTGGCTGTGTGCCGGAAGCTCCGGGAGGTAGTCCGCAATTTCTCACCAGAGCCTTTGGTTAACGGCTGCCAGCATGGCATCAGCTTGACGCAGGTGCAAGGAGGCGTTGGAGTACAGCTTTTTCCAGTATGTCTCCAAGTTCTTCTCCTCCTTGCCTAGCAGTGGACGACTGAGGCTTAGAGTGGAGTTACGCTGCAAAAATCACTGAAGAGTGCGGTTGAGGGTGTGCCGAAAGCAAGAGTATATCCCCCTCTATCTGCCTGTAATTGGCGTCAAGGCGCCGATTGACAGGCTGGGCAGAGTGTGGCTTGAGCCACCCCTTTTTGGCCAGGGCAACAACATCCTTCTGCATCAGGATCCCCGTCTTGGTAGGGGGTCTTAGGGTGAGGACATCTGCCAAGACCCCCTCCTCGGGCTGTTCGACATCGGGCTGAGTTAGGCCCACATACTCTGCCAGTGCTGCCAGGCGTTGATGGAAGGCCTTGGCTGAAGATGGAGTGTTGGGGTCCTCCCCCTCGTCTGTATCCACCTGAGTGCTCAGAGGACCCGGATCAGGTGGAGGGGTACTGGGGGCTGTGGGCTGCGGTGTGGAGACAGGAGCCAGTGGCTGCTGCGAACTGCCTGCGGGGGTGCCAGAATCGGAGGAGCCAGCCGGGCAGCGCGGGCTGTGCTGGGGCGTGAGGCACCAGAGCCATTGTAGGAATGACTATGGGTGCCGATGGGAGGGCCTGAGGGAGCATGTCCCTGATAGTATCCCGAAGGATGGCCCCCATCTGGGGAGTTCGCATCAGCGCTAGGAACCTTTTCGAAGAACCTGTCTTCGGAGGCTGAAGAGGTGGCAGGTGATACTGACGGAGTGGCTGTGGGCTGCTGAAGCCGGGGCACGCTCTGTCTGGGGTGCGGGGGAAACCTGTCCTGCGCAGCTGATGGATAAACTGTAGGCCACATACCTGGTTGGGACCAGTCCCACCTTTAGACTTATTCTTCTACCTGCTCTGCTAGAGGGGGGAAATCGGTCGCAGCCATTTTGTCGAACTGCATGACAAAGTCGTGGTGCCTGGCTCATCGGACCCAGCCCCGTCCAAGACGCTTGGTATTGAAACATAAATCCTATCCCTTACCTCATGCCTAGACCTGGAAGGCGTATTGCCCTTGGCTGAACTGCTCGTAGTACCGCGTGAAGGCACCCCCTCGGACATGGATGCCGGTAGTAGGGCGTTGCCCCTCAGGAGTAGCCACTGGTAAAAGAAACTTGCGGTCCCTCCGCTCTGACACTGGAAGGATCCGGAGACCCCTCGGCCGTAAGGCCGGAAGCTGGACTAGCCCCGGTATGTGTGCTGGTATGAGAGCCCGATAGGTTCCGCCCAGCCAGGCACTTCCTTGGAAAGGAGTCGCACTTACCGGGTGCAATGGTAAATAGAGACCTTGACTTTGGCCTCGAGCGATGTTTGACGAAGTCCTTTAGGTCCTCCAGAAGTGACTTCTGGAAGAGCGCCCCCACCTAGGTAGACTGTTCGTCAGTGCACGTGGAGTCAGCGCATTGCACGCAGAACAACCTTCCCAGCTGTGGTCGGGGCCAAGGCAGCTGAAGAAAGGGCGTGGGAGTCGGACGTGGGGAAGAGACCCTTGCAGGCTGGACACCTGCATGAAGCCCGCTTTAGTCGACATGCGCTGGTGTGGAGCGTGGCGTCGGAGGACCAAATACCTATTGAAAAGAAAAAGATTGAATATCCAGGGAAGAGTGTGTGGTATTACATGGCTGAAGCCAAACCCAGGAGCGCTGGTGAATTCGGCCGTTCCCGTCGACGTGGAAAAAGGGACTGAGGAGTGGTGCTGATAGGTGGAGTCAAGCAAGCGCATGCTCCCAGGGCTGCGCCTCTAAATTTAAAGGGGAAGAAGATTTTTCTGGTGAAATAGGTTCTGTCTCCCGTCTCTCGCAAGGGACGCCCATACAGTATGCAGGAAAGGGGATGGGACGTAAGAGTACAGAGCTGGTCTGCCACACGATCCAATCTCTCCACAAAAGGGACCATGGGAGAAGTTGAGGTGAGCATAAATGCCAGGAATTTAACCTCTGTGACCACAGGGACTGATGTTCCGTTCATTTGCCAGTCAAATTTCGGGACTCGTTTCCCTCGCTGGTGGAATCTAACTTCATTTGATTTACTGAGGTTTATAGTTAGTTCATTTTCCTCTGCATATTGGCCAAAGGCATCCCACTGCCTCTGCAAACCCCCGGCTTATAGTCCACTAGGACTATATCGTCTGCATATGCCAGCCATGATATATTCCTATATCCAACCTTCGGGCTGGCAAGAGCACTTGTGGATAATGCCCGACCAACATCGGACAGGTAAAGGTAAAAAGACAGGGGGCCATTCTGCATCCTTGCTTTACTCCCCTGCCTGTCGGAATTGGTCTTGATAGATGTCCCTCCCCGTTAAGGCGTATCTGAATTTTGGAATTGGAGTGAAGATTAATCAAAATGGTTAACGGGCCCCGAGGAATACCCCAGGACTGCAGTTTACTCCAAAGCTGTCCTCGATTTATTGTATCGAAGGCGAGGGAAAGATCCAACCACGCCCCGTAGAGAATTGGCCCTCCCTTCTGCCATGACCTTCCTCTAGCTAAATTCACAATCACTCCATTCAGAGAAGTAGAAAGGCCCCTCCTAAAGCCTATTTGCTGTCTATGCAGGATACCCCTAACATCCACCCAGGCCTCAAGATCCCAGAGTACAACACCTGCAAAAATGTTACTTTCCACATCTAGCAGGGCTATAGGCCGATGGTAGAGCAGTGAGGACCGATCCCCCTTTTTTATAAATTGGAATAACTAGTGCCGTTTCCCACAAGGCTGGGAACTCTCTATACTTTAAGATGTTATTAAACAGGTCCCACAGAATCCAAGACCACAACAGTGTATCTGCCCTCATAATAGGGTTTCTCAGGAGGAAGATGTCTTCCTGATCAAGTCCTCAATGATTACTCGGGATAAATTAATATCTCACAAGACCCATTTGTCCCATTCAAACTGGTCACTTTCAGCTTTCCTATAAAGTTGCAGGCAATGAGACTGCCAAACTTCTTCAGGAATAACATTAGCCTGCATCAATGCCTGGGATTTCCCCTCCCGATTTACCGCTTCCCAGGAATTATGTGAGGATTGACCTCCCAGACTTCTAAGCATAGCCTCACCGTCCCGCTGAAGACCTAAGAATCTATGTGCCCGGGACCACCCTGTATTCATGATGGCTTTACGTTTTTCTATGTGACGCGTACTTGAGGGGTAGGTGGCGTTTATCAAGATATCTAATATCCTTCCTCATTGCTATTTTGCACATACTAGTAGCCTCGCCAAATTCATGGGTGTGGGATCTCCTCCTGGCTGCTGTAGCTTGAACAGGTGCATCCAGAGACCATAAAAACTCCTTAAAAAGTTTTGGGTTAGAAAGATCTTCAAGTCCCCCTTCCTCACCTTCTTCCAACGCACAATTAAGTTTCCCATTCAAAATGTTCCTGTTCCATTTAAATTTAGAGATTCAGGATCCCCCAGGGTTCACCACCTAAAATCTAAAATATGTTTTCATGAGTAAGCGGCACCCCACAAACTCTATACGTGGCCTGGGCTGGGGAGTGTCGAATCTCCTCCCCCACAACATGGCATAACTGAGCCCAGGCTCTGCAAGCGGTCTCCACCAGTTGGCTCTCTGATCGCTCTACTCTCTCCGGGTCTCCCCATAGCAACCCCCTCACATCATTCGGGTGTGTAGTTGGTTTTTCAAGAAGAATGAGGGAGTTCTGTGGAAGGGAACCACCAACAGACAGAGTATTGTATCTGCACTGCTAAAAAATAAATATACAGATCTGGGTACTCCAGAACGCCCCACTCATAGGGCAAGGCTAGGGTATCGTACGACACACTGGCTTGCTTACCGGTCCAGACCAGTCGAACCATCAGGCCTCTAAGGCTGGACCAAAAGTCTGCCAGAGACCAAGTCGGTGCATTGTTAAGGTGCATTGTTAAATACATAGACATTTTGGAAGGATCACCATCTTGGCCAGAGATATTCAGGCAACCTCAGAGATGGGGAAGAGAATCCAAGACTTAACCTTGTGCTCCAATTTCTTGAGCGCTGTCACATCATTTTCCCTGTATAAATCCTCTGAGGACAGGGTAACCAGGATTCCTAGGTATCAAATACCTTTTGGACATCAAATAAAGCCCTCTCCAATGTCAGCCTGTCTAACACCGGGAGTAAGCAGGAGCACCCCTGACTTGGACCAGTTTATCTTCAATCCAGAGAGCTTCCAAAATCTCTCGTACCAGCGGTTGTAAATTCTGCCTAGGGTTTTTCACATAAAACATGTCTTCCGCATATAGGGAGATAATGGAGGGATGGGAATAGATTCCCCCCCAGCGATCATGATACTCCCTTAAACAGCAAGCCAACGGTTCAACTGCCAGGGCAAAAAGGATGGGGACAAGGGGCAACTCTGTCTTGTACCACGTGTCGGACGGATGTAATCAGACATCATTCGGTTAGTGTACACTGCCGCCCTAGGCGCTGTGTACAATAGTCAAACCCACTGGTGATAGGTCAGCCCGATTCCCGAACGCTGAGGGCCCCGACCACCGAGTCGAAGGCCTTCTCTGCGTCAAGAGCGGCCACAGCAATCGGGATCCCGGGATTCACACTATACATGTGTGTGACCAGAAGTCTCAAATAATTCTGAGTAGAGCTTCCGCGGATAAAACCTGCTTGGTCAGGGAGGACTTACACTGGCATATATGGTAGGAGTCAGTCAGCAAGTATCTTGGCCAGGATATTATTGTCCCCATTCATTAGGGACAGTGATCTGTACGAGAAGCACTTTAGGGGCCTTTGGTTGGTTTCAACAATACTGTCACAAGGGCGGTTCTATTGGATTCAGGCAGGACGCCCGACATTCTGGCAGCTTTGTGCATGTTTCACAGGTGTGCAAGTAGGAGATCTGCATACTCCTTATATAGCTCAGCTGTAATCCCATCTTAACCTGGGGCCTTACCATTAGTGAGACAGAGGATCACCCTACGAAGCTCCTCATCAGAGGGGGATACATTCAGGCTCTCCCCTTGAGCCAGGTCTAATCAGCCCAAAGCTATCTTATCTAAATATTGCACAATGGAATCACGTCCGGCAGTCATTTGGAATGTGTACAACCTTCATAAAAGTAATGGAAAATATTATTGATCTTTTCAAGATCCCTAGTAGGGTCCCCCTCTGCGTCCTCGATTTACACAATAGCTTCCAGTTAACGCTTGTGTTTAATGGCCCAGGTCAACGTCTGGCTGGGGCAGTCTCCCTCGCCAAATGCTACTGCTGCTATGGGGTCTCCAAGTAAGTGCTCCCCTCTGGCTGTCAGGAGGGCCATTTCCTCACTTTTTTCCCCTCAATCGAGTCTGGACTTATGGAGTATCAAGGTTCCCCTGTTGTGACTCCAAGTCCTTGATTTCCACCTGAAGTGTATCCCTAGATCTACGCAAAGCCTTCAAGACGCCTCCTTCCTTAGCAATACAGCACCCCCTGATATACATCTTGAAGGCTTCCCATATTACCCTGGGGTCTAGTACAGAACCCTCAGCCTGAAAATAGGTTTGTATGTCTTGTGCTATTCCATCCCGGGAAACCGTGCCTTCCAGTGCACGGGACCTGAAAAACCAGCGCAATTGTCTGGGGGGTCAGGTTAGACCCGATGAGCAAATTAATACTGGGAGAGATCGGAGAGGGTCCGGGGAAGTATCCTAGCCCCCACAATATTCTGAGCCAAGTCGACTGCTACCATGACAATCTATACTAGAGTACCTTCTGTGTACACCCGAGTAAATATTCCCCTAGTAGTGGGGTGCACCAAGCGCCATGCATCGTGGAGTCCATGGTATTCTGCCATCGCTGTCCACTTCTAAGCCACCTTGGGGAGGGTGAGTTGGGTAGTAGAAGATCTATCCAAACCAAGGGAGATTGCAACATTGAAATCACCTGCCCACACAACCTCGTAGTTGGAAAATATATGAAGGTGGTTAGTACAATGCTGGAAGAATTCTGGGCAATCATTATTTGGTGCATATAGGTTCATAAGAAGAACCCACAACCCTGCCACCTCCGCAGCCAACAAAAGATAACGCCCCTCCTCGTCCCCGATTTGATCATGAAGTTTAAATTCTAACGAACAGGGAATGTATGTAGCCGTCCACGCAAGTGAGGGGTAAAGGAGGAGCAGTACCTATGTGTACCCCACCCAGCAATATTAGGAAGGTCACCATTCTGTGCCAGGTGTGTTTCCTGCAAGCATTACATTTTTGCACTGGGATTCTTAACAAAATTCATTCGTAATCAGGCGAACTTTCTTACGGTTGGTGAACCCCTGTATGTTCCAAGCCATCAATGAGATGTTATCAGACCCCTTGTCCGCTTTAGACATTCCCATACTGTGAACGGACAGTGATTTCCCCCTCTGGGGCCTCGTAAGTTTCCCACAAACCCCTGTAATGTTCATCTGGGGGAGCAAGATTCTTCCGCTCCTTAACAAGGTCCATAGTACCCACTAGTGATGCTACCCAACACTGTAATGTGAACACATTTGCACTGCAATTTATAATTCCTAATTCCCCTTAATCCCGCCCACGTCAGAAACACAAATTTAACGACCCCCTGAACCCCCCTCCCCAACCCTAACCATCCCCATCAAATAACACCAAGCAGTGGCCGCAGTGCCAGCAGAATTGGGAAGCCAAAAGCGGCTAGATTAGCTCCCTGTGAAGGAAGGCATATTCCAACATAATTGCTTTGTTACCAGTTCAGAATGGGACTAGTTCACAACAGGCACCCTGCGGAGGGCACACAGTCCCTCAAAGATAAATCAGCACACTAATTGAACATGTCAGAATACAGCAGCAAATCAACAAGGTGATCTGTGGGAGATCCACCAAGGTCAGGAAGGTCTAATGCGAAGCGTTACGTGGCCTCAGCAGACGTGAAAAAAGTTGCCCTGCTCTCGTACACCACTCTAAATTTGTCTGGGAATAACGAGTAGCGCACCTCCTTCCTCCATGGGATGTTTTTCTTTGGTCCTGTACATGCGGGCTAATGTCTGGGAAAAGACGGATGGTCGCTGACCCCCAACGCAGATCTTTCTGATCTCTGGTGGATCGGAGCAGCTTGTCTGTACCGGTAATTAAATATTCTGGCAATAATGGCCCATTCCGGCGCTCCAGGGGGAGGCCTGGACACCAAGGATCTGGGTGCGCGCTCCACCACGAACATGCTCGTGACCAGGGGGCTCTCCAGAACCTCAATGAGCAGTTTTTCTACAAATGCTTCCATATTGTCCACGGGTGTGGCTTCAGGAAAACACAAGATACAAATACTGTTTCTTTTGGATCTGCCCTCGAGGTCATCATTCTGTGCTGCCAACTTAACTGTTTTCTGGAGTGCTGCGACCTCTTGCTGCAAGACGGCCACCTTATCCTCCCCATCTTTGATCCTCTGCTACGCCTTGGTCATAAAGCCACAAAGCTTATCGAATTGGAGTGCTGAGACATCAACCTTGCATGTTAGGGCATCGATTTTGGCTCCAAGGTTATCGGTACTGTTCTTCAGGGCCAGTAATGTCTGATTTAAGGCTGAAACATCCAGCTGGGACGGGCCAGGAGTCGCAGCAGGAGGATGTGGCGCCTGATCGGATTCAGCAAACTGGTACATATTGGCTTGTTTTTTTAAGATTGCCCATACTGGGATGGCAGGCTATAGTCGTTCCTAATCTATGCTGCTGTTGTCTTGCAGTATTTTTCCCGGCCAAACACTGTCTCTCCTGGGGGTGGGCGTGAGTTCAGTCACTGTGTGCTCCCACCAAGCCAAGGATACAACAGGGGTCTGTCTCATGAGCCCCCCTACCTCCTGGCAAGCTCCAGAACCACCAGTGCCCTCAGGGGAACTCAGACAAGCACCAGCTGATAGGCCAAAGGAAGACGGATTGGCGAAGTGCCCCATGCAGGTACCCACTAAGTCACCACCACTCTCTCGTCGCACCGCCACAGCCTTAGTTCGGACATCAAACTGTCCATCAATTACGAAGGGATAACAGATCCGGAGTACCCACGGTCCCCAGGGAGCAGCGCATTGTACCTCAGTCCTGGGGTTCGAAGCCCAAGCAGTCTGACTAGGCCCCTGCATTCCGGGAAGTTGTAGCGATGCGCCATCTGAGCGCCAAGTGAGCGCACGCCCAATTGTAGATAGGTACGGGATCCTAGACGTGAGCAAGTTTGGTGAATCAGTTGCATGTTAAGGGGGCTGGAACCAGCAAGCTGGCCGGTAAGGCCCCTACTCTGCTCAGGCCCCACAACTCCCATGCACCATGCATAACAAAATCGCATGGGGCGCTCGGCCAGTGGCCACAGCCCTGTAAACTCCAGGGCAACTTCACTGTAAGAGATCAGTTTGCGCTGCAAGTAGGAACTTGGGTGCAGGGTGTTTCAGCAGGCCATTGGCATGTCATGGAGATCCGCGTTTCTAAGCAGGGAGCCTGGTTTTAGTCCCCAGACTGCATTGTTCCGTGGTCATCCACATCAGGTGAACCCATACCAATTTTGGGTTAGCTTGGATCACTTGAAAGCAGGATAGTTATAAAGAATATGTCAGCCTTCGTTGGAGCAATCTCAGGCGTCGGCTGTTTTCCAGCCACACAACAGCGCCCCTCCCCCCCAAGAGAACATCACTATCAAGAAGGCACAACGGCACTATTGATGTTGCAAGCTATGCTGCCACTATCCTCATTCTATGCACACACCGCACAGTCCACTGCAAAAGTGTCTCTTGGCAGTAAGCGGTACCATCATTACAAAAAATGCCTTCGGAGTAAGAATCAAGGGCATACTTTTCCTTAGGAACACACAGTTTGATCAAGCAGGGCCATCTCATGCTGCTTAGGTAAACATCTAGAAATGTAATAGCAATCGCATCTCATCCATAATATTTATATAAAAACAAAACTTTGTTTCACATCATGTGGGAGTATCTCAAACAATCCTGTTTCTTCTTTGCTTTCGAAGGGCACGTAGTCATTCATTTGCAATGATAAAAGCAATAGTGAAAAGTGCCAGGATGCATATAATGTTAATGGGACCAGAGGGGCAATTGAGAGCTCTGGTTACGCATAGGTAATAGAAATGTACGCTCATATTTGAACACAAAATTGTCAAGCTCTGGCTGTAGAGCTCTCAAGTTCCCATGGCATGCGTGGGAAAGTCATCCAGTCCAGTTTTGCCTGTGCTGCAAAGAGGGGACTGCAGTTGTATGGGCAAAATCGAAATAAATAAACAAACAGGAAAGAAAATAAATGGCGGCCCGGGTGCCAGGAGGGCACCAGGGCCACATTTCTTTTCTTTCCTTTGTATACATTTGTTTCCATTTTGCATGCACTGCTGCAGTCTAGGACGAGGGGATTGCAGTGGCGCAGGCAAAATGTTAATAAATGCATAAAAAGTCAAGAAAATAAACAGCCTGGGTGCCAGAAAGGATGCAGGAAGTGAGGGGAGGGGAGGTGGGAACAAGTAGATGGATAAAACAAATGTACCTCATACGCAGTTGCATGGTCTGTCGTCGCCGCACTCCAGTCTCCTGCACTGCTGAGCCTCATCACACTGGAAACAGCCTTGAAGAGGTGTTAGGAAAAAGGGCAAAGACTCTTTAAGGCTGCTCTGGATCCCTGTTCTGCCCCCAGCCAATCCTGTTGTGTCGCAGTGGGACAGGAAGTCGTGGCTGAGCCCTGCACGCAGCGTAGGCTCCATTTTTTTCTTCACCTCTTGTGCTTCCTTTTTGTCCGAATCAGTGGGGTCCGGTAGTAGGCCTGTGGCATCCGGGGGGTTCTTGTCCTAAACGAGGATCGGGCTGGAGCCCCCGTTGCAGCCCGAGCTTCGCCCCTCTCTACAAGCAACCTACAAATTCGCACTTCCTCTGAACTCTCACAGTCGCCCGGCACAGGTTCTACTTTTATAGGGATTTTGCCCTGCCATCCAGTCTCTCCCTCTCTCGTGTAAGGCGACTAGATGGTGACAGATAGCTGGGATGGGGACTGGATGATGAGACTTCGGGCATGGCTTACAGCCCTGATGTGGGACTTGGGCATGACATCCCCATGAAAAGGTTCTTCCTCTGCCTGCCAGCCACACTGTGCCCTCAGGGTGAATTCTCTTAGCCTAACTGGTCTTAGTTGTATGCAGGGGCGTTGCTAGGGGGGGGCTAAGGGGGCTATAGCCCCTGATCTTTTGGTTGTAGCCCCGGATAGAATCTCAGGAGCTACAGCCAAAAGACTAGCTAGCCCCCAGTCCCAACAGTTCCGACAGCAGCTTAGCCCCGGGTCTTTTCCAGACCTAGCAACTCCCCTGGCTGTATGAGTGTGGAGCCCATAGGAGGTGAAGGATGGACTGCTTGACTTCTACCTCCTGGTTCAGGATCTGCTCTTTCTCCCTGCGATGTTATATTGGAATTCTGTATTTGTGGGAGAGGAGCAGAGTGTGCATGCATGGCCAGCTCTGTGGGTTCCATGTTCCTCCATTCCCCTAAAGGGGCATTCCCTCGAAGGTGGCAATCTGACGAGTCTCCAGACCTACGGAATGTTTATTATTATTATTTTATTTTTTTGCATAATCTCTTTAATTTCTAAATCATCATTCTCTGGGCACCTCCTAACACACTCATGCACAGGGTTGAAGGCATCCCACCCTTATTTCTAGGTCTTTCTTAAATTGTTCTGGCTTTTGTGTAGCTTGTTTATGGTGAGGAAGACCTCCATCTATGATGCATGAAAAAACAGAGTGCGTTGCATAGCCTAGTCCCTGGGGATCCTGTACTCAAGTGGCCAGGGAAAGGCCATCGCTTTGGATCCCGACCCTGGGTGTAGCCAAGCGAGGGAGGATCACCTGGGCAGGGTATCCTCTGGGTGTGGGGGTGAAGCACCTGATGGTGAGTCATGGTAGCCCCCTTTTCCCACTGTCCATCTAACCCCTATCCCAATTTATTTTATGGGGAAAGTACAGCTCCCATAATTCTTCCCTACTTTACAATGACAACACTACTGAGCCGAAGAAGATGAGGAATGAGGCCAGAAGATAACCTCTCATGACTTGCAATGGCTCAGTCCTTTTAATGAGATCAGGCAGAGTCAGGCAAGTAACTAACTGCGGACACCTGCCACTTATTAGCACTCCCTGTCAGGATAAAAGGTGGTGCGCACAAGCACACTCTGAGCGTGGCTGGGTACGAGGAGGAGCAGTTCTTCCATGGCTGATGCGAACCAGGCTATCGAAGTTGGAAGGCTAAGGGACTGATCAGCATTTGCAGAGAACGAGAGAAGGCCAGGTGAGAATTCCATACTGTCGGAGAGCCGTAAACTTTGTTAGAGAGAATTCTCTCTTTAGGCTGAATTTCCTAACCTAGTGAGTCCCCCAGCAGCTTTGCTGGATTTCTGGAGTTTGTTTTTTCCTCCTGCCAAGAGTGAGACTCTTTTTCTCCCACTCTTGGACATGATTTATGGTATTCCTTTGACTGGTAATGTGTTTTATGGGCTATGGGGTCCTTTACTCCATAGGGTCTCATGTGTTTTTCCTATGTGTTACACAGCACCCTCTCTGCCGTAACACAGGGGTGTCATAGTGACACCCCAGCATAGACTCCATACCCTGGAACTGACTACTATCTCCCAGGGCATGTAAAGTCACCATTGGCTTTACTAGTCCCAAATTATTAACAGAAACCAGTACAAACCATCATATTGTGGACGTACTGGTCGGGGCAATTCGATTGCCCCGGGGTCTATTAGTCGAGGGGGCACGTCTCCGTCCCCCCTGATCGAGTTTTGGCTGGTGGCAGTAGAAACTACTTTTTATATTCGACCGCGAATATTTTCCTATGGGATTTTCCCATTGTTCGAGGCTACCAACTTGAATTATTTAATTCTCGTAGCCTCGAACATACCGCCGGTTTATTTAATTAATATTAATTCTCCGGATAGTATTTTTTGCCAAGACTCGATTCTAAAATGGCATTTGTGTTCTCTTCTGTGACTCCAACCCAAGTCGAGCCCTTTGTTCCACTTTTTGGCGGGCTTCTCCACAGAAGCCTCCAAAAGTGGTGCCACTCTGTCTGGGTACCACAGGGGGTGTGGGAGGGGGTTTAGGCACCCTGGACTGAGTTACCTTGGTAACTCAAGTCACACTCTTGTGTGATTGGCCCAAGTGCTGAGCCGGCCGGCTCACCACTTAGCATGTTTGAGTGACAGCTAGGCTGAGTGAATGGGGGTTTTCTGCATAAAAGCAGGGCTTTGGGGACTGGAACTTCAGAAGTCGCCACAGGACCTGAGAATTCGACGAGGGAGAAGCTGAGCCGACCTACCACGACGACACCACCCGTGGAGCCCTGCAGAACCGACTCACCACTTCCTGACGACAGAGAAGATCTCCCGGCTGGAGAGGCTTCTTCCCCTGACTGGTGGGCACAACCAGTTTACCTACCGGATAGCCACTCGCCACTGAACCGCGAATCACCGGACCACTCCTTGTACCTGAGAAACTCCGCGGCTGGTTTCTTCCCTGGCAGTGCAACGGACTCCTGTCTTCCTCCACGACGAGATCCTCTCTTCCCCCGGACAAAGCACCAACTTGCATCCACTGCCAGGAACAACTGCCCCCGCTGGAGCGTTCTCACCACTTTAAGGTACTGTGTCCGCCAGGCCTCCCTTTCTAAAGATTGCTACAAGGTAATAATAACCCCTTTACCTTCTGGACTGGGCTGGCCGCCTTGACCCTCTCTAACTGGTGCCTTTCTTTGGTCCAACTCCTTTTTAAACCTTTACAAGACTTTTGTGCACTGCAACCATGTGACCCTGGACACATTTCGTTTGGATCCTCTGAAAGTGGACCCGGCCTCTTGAACTCTAACTTCACGGTTTTACTTTGCCTTCCTCTCTTGTTATGTTCTGGTAAAAGTGTTGGGATCTGTTTCAACTTGTTCTCTGCTTTTCTCTCCCTTTTTAAAACAAATGATTAGAGTGCCATCTACGTTAAGCGCTCACCGCTGTCTGAAAATAAGTGGGGCTTTACTTAAGACTTGTCTAATATCCTTTTAAGGGAGTGTATATCTTTTAGTGACCGTGTTTTTCTAGATGTGGTTTTAAATAAATAATTATATCTCTTTTACACCAAGCCCTGGTCAGTGTTTACTTGTTCTACTGTGTCCTCTTGACCTATTGTGAATACTCTGTATACTGCCCAACTCTTCTTGAGGTAAGTCTGACTGCTCAGCCACAGCTACCAAGTGAATCTGTGTGGTACAGACTGCTACCAAGTGGGTTTACTGCCAAACACCTGTAGTCCTAAATCTTTTGCAGTGGTCCCAGCGGGAACTGCACAGGTTTCTGCCTAACACTTCCCAGGATTGGTACTGAGTGAATCGGAAGGAAATATGTATAACATGCTTCAAAGCAGCCCGCTCCCCTCCCGGGTGAACAACAAAGTCGGGGAGGAGCAGAGGAGGCTTTGGTAGCAGCCTTGACTGCTACATGAAAGGCACTGAGAAAAAGAAACCTAATTAACACGACCAGTGAGTTATCAGAGGCAACAAAACCCTGGTTTTGTTAAAGTGAAACTGTAGCAAAGTGAAGGCTGCGCATGTGCCGATAAAATGCGTAATGGAAAAGACAATTGCTGAACTGTGATGAGAGTATACAAAGTAACGGAGTGGTCCTGCGAGGCGGAATCAGACATTTGAAAGTCTATGTAAAGTGTTTTGAAGTTGTGATAAAGCGGGAAGCAAAAAAAAGAAAGTAACTGCAAACCTGAATGGAGGTTGATTGAAAGGAAAAGTAAGGAACAAGTTACTTAGCTGTAACTGTTGTTCTCCAGCATGGGTCTGGCATGGATTCACATGCTCATGAACATTCCCCGTCGTCAGGCTGGGAATCCTCGGTAAAGAAAAAAACAGTATCAGTTTCGTTTCTGATCTGTCTTTCGTAGTAGTAACCAATCACTGGTCTCTGCGTCATACTGACCACAGCCAATGACTGCCCTCTACCTAAGCACCGCCTCTGGCAGCCATCTTCAGATTTGGAAGCACGTGAAGTGGCAGTATGACCAAGTGAAGAGCCGCAGAGGGGTAGGCGGGAGGGTTCGCATGTGAATCCATGCCAGACCCATGCTGGAAAACAACAGTTACAGGTAAGTAACTTGTTCCTTCTCCAGCATGGGGTCTGGCATGGATTCACATGCTCATGAATAAAGAATACATAGCAGTACACACATGCACAACCACGGGAGGTGGCAAAGGCTCAACATTAAGCATTACATCAAACTCAACATTAAGCATCTTACCTCCTCACCAGGCTCACCTCAGGCGAACAGGTTGCGCAGCACTGCTTGGCCGACCCTGGACTCCTCCCTGGAATCCCGATCGACGCAGTAGAATTTCGTGAAGGTGTGCGTCGACCTCCACGTAGCAGCCCTACATATGTCCAGCAGGGGCACACCAGAAAGGAACGCCGTGGTAGCTGCGATCGCTCTGGTGGAATGGGCTCTCGGACGGCCAGGCAGCGGTCGGTTTGCCAACCGATGACAGTACATGATACAGCCGGAGAGCCATCTGGAAATGGAAGCCTTCGAGAGAGCCTTCCCCTAATTGACAGGTCCAAAGTTCACAAAGAGTTGTGACGTCTTCCGAAAACACTTTGTGCGGTCCACGTAGAACTTCAGCGCTCTAGCCACATCCAGCGAGTGCAAAGTCCTCTCAGCCGGCGACGAAGGCGACGGGAAGAACACAGGCAACACCAAGGGTTTGTTGAGATGGAAGTACGACGGTACCTTGGGCATGAAGGAGGGGTGCGTCCTGAGCACTACCCTCGTGTCGTGAAAAGTCAAGTACGGGGCCTTGCAGGAAAGGGCCTGGATCTCTCCCACCCGTCGTGCGGAGGTGATGGCCACAAGAAAAGCTGTTTTCCACGACAGAAACTTCAACGGGGCCAAGTGCAGAGGCTCGAACGGAGGTCCCATGAGCTTGGTCAGCACCACGTTGAGTTCCCACGCCGGGGCCGGAGTCTTCACCGGCAGGAACGATCTGAACAGTCCCTTCATGAACTCTTTCACCAGACGATGAGACCACAAGGACGTCCGCCCCGTGGTTCTGGTGTATCGGGAGATCGCAGCAAGATGAATCTTGATGGACGCGTGTGCCAGTCCAGCTTTGGCCAGCGTCAGCAGGTACGGCAGTACCTGGGGAGCCGTAATCCGTAGAGGGTTAATCTTCTGTGCGTGGCACCAGACAGAGAACCTCTTCCATTTGTGTCCGTAGCATTTAAGAGTCGAGGACGCCCTGGCCTTTGCAAGAACCTCTCTACAGTCGGCCGGTATGTCGTATCCTCCAAACTCTAGCGCTGCAGGAGCCAGGCCTGCAAGTTCAGCAATTTCGGGTCGTGGTGGAGGATGGCGCCTCCTTCCCTGGAGAGTAGATCCACGTCCACCGGCAGCTTGATTGGCAGGGACGCTGACAAGTCCAGAAGGTCCGGGAACCATATCTGCCTCGGCCACGCAGGTGCGACGAGGATCATCCTGCACCGTGACCTCTTGAGCTGGTTGACGAGCCGGATTAGCAGTGGCAAAGGAGGGAACGCGTAGAGGAACAGGCCCTCCCAGGGGAACGAGAAAGCATCGCCCATGCTCCTCGCCTGGGGAAACCTGCTGGCGAACCTCCGGCACTTGGAGTTCGTCGCCGTCGCGATCTGGGGTGTGCCCCACCGTCGGAAGAGGCGATCCTGCCGTAGTTCCCACTCGTGGCACGAGCGCAGCTCCCTGCTGAGTGAGTCGGCGATGGTGTTTTTTATCCCTGCAGATGAAACGGCACCAGAAACATCCTTTGGGCGACGGCCCAATGCCACAGGTCCTGCGCCTCCTTGGACAGTGCTAGGGACCTGGTTCCGCCCTGTTTCCTGATGTAAAACATGGTGGAGGTGTTGTCGGTGAAGATCCTCACCACCTTGCCCTTGAGGGACGGAAGGAAGGACCTGAGGGCCCAGAACACTGCACGGAGCTCCAGGACGTTGATATGGAGGGACTTCTCCGTCGGGAGCCAAAGGCCTCTCGCGTGCAGATTTTCAGGGAGGCATCCGTGGTCACTGTCTCCTGGTGGTATGGGGTCTGGAAGTCCATGCCCGCCATCAGATGCGCGCGGGTGCCCCACCACCGGACCGCTCGCCGGAAACTCTCGTCGAGTGTGATCCTCTCCTCGAAGCCGCCCGTCGTTTGGATCCAGCGCGCGTCCAGGAACTCCTGCAACTGGCGCATCCGAAGCCTGCACATGGGAATGAGGTAGATGCAAGAAGACATCATTCCGAGGAGGGACTTGATGGACCTCACCTTGGCCGCGTCGGAAACCAACATCCGCTGTACCTTGCCCAGGATGGACCTGGTCCTTTCCTCCGACGGGGAGGCCAGAAGGGACACTGTGTCGAGCTTCGCTCCCAGAAACAGTGCGTTTTGCGCGGGTACCAGGTGGGACTTGGCGTAGTTCACAGAGAATCCCAGGTCCGTGAGAAGTTGGACGGTCCTTGCCGTGTGCTCCACGGCGAGCTCCCTCGTCTTGGCTCGGATAAGCCAGTCGTCCAGGTAGGGGTAGACGTGGATCCCCTCGCGGCGCAGCTGCGCCGCCACCGGTGCAAGGCACTTGGTGAATACCCTGGGTGCCGACCATAGACCGAAGGGGAGGGCTTTGAACTGGTAGTGACGCCCTTGGACCACAAACCTGAGGAATTTTCGGTGCCCCTTTAGGATGGGAATATGGAAGTAGGCATCCTCCAAATCCAACGACGACAGGAAGTCTCCTTCCTCCAGCTGACCCAGGACGTGCTGGAGGGTGACCATCCGGAACTTCTGCGCCTTGATGAACTTGTTCAGACGTCGCAGGTCTAGGATGGGGCGCCATCCTCCCGTCTTCTTCTTCACGAGGAAGTATCTCGAGTAAACTCCGGAGCCCCGAAGCCTCTTTGGGACGAGTTCGATGGCGCCCTTCCTGAGCATCGCCCTTACCTCCAGGAGAAGCTGAGGGACGTGAAGCTCTTTCCTGGCCATGGGGGGGGGACGCGCGGGCACCTTCTTTGAAACTCGAGCGCGTGGCCCCGGGCTAAGGCGTCCAGCACCCAACGGTCGGTGGAGATGGACTCCCACACGCTGACGAAGCTCGCCAGCCGGCCTCCCATCGGGGTGCTTCGGTGGGGGCCCGACCCCACGGCCGGTTCAATCCTGTTTCGACGAGGCTTTGCCGCCTTGACCTCCTTGGCGACGACGGCGGGGTCCGCCAGACTTGCCTTGTCCTCTGTAGGCCTCCTGAGACGACGAGCGGGCCGCTTGACGGTAGGTGGAGAAACCGCCGCCGGAACCTTTGGAGGCGCCCTTACCTCCGCTGCTCCGAAAGGGCGTCCGTCGTTGCTGCAGAACTCCAAGGGCCCGGGCCGTCTCAGTGTCCGCTTTAATGGCCTGAAGGGAATCGTCCACGGTTTTCCCCACACAGGTTGTTCCCATCGAACGGCATGTCCAGGACTCTGGTCTGTACGTCTTGACGGAAGTCCTTAGCCTTGAGCCATCCACGCCGCCTAAGGCACACGCCGTTGCCCAACTGGCGAAACCCAGTGTCGGCGATGTCCGTCGCAATAGTGATGGCGTGGTCCGACGCCACCTCACCTTCCTGTAGGATCTCCAGGGCATCCGCCCTCTTGTCGTCCGGTAGGAAGTCCAGCAGGGGAGCCAGATTGTACCATAGCTCCCTGTCGTAGCGGGCCACGATAGCCAAGGCGTTGGCCGCTTTAATCGTCGTCGCTGCAGACGAGATGACCCTGCGTCCCATCCCATAGCGTCCAATTTCTTTCCCTCGCCGTCCGGTGGGGAAGTCGATGCGGAGGCCGCACCCCCCCCCGCTTTCTTCCTGGCCGCCGCGGAGACGACGGAGTCCGGGGTAGGCTGCGCCCGGAGGCACAGGGGGGCAGCGTCCGGGACCCGGTACTTCTTCTCGTACCGGTCTCTTCTAGCTGGCGTCGTGGAAGGGTTCTTGAGGAGGGCGAGGCCCTCATCCCAAATGTCGTTCAGTAGAGGCACCGCGAGGACCGTCTTCCTCTTGGCCTCGCGCCGTTGATAAAGGAATCCTTCCTTTTTCTTCTCCTCAGGGCAGAGTTGGAAAAGCTCGGATGCCCTGGCGATCATGGAGTGGAACGATCCAATCTCGTCGGGCGGAGAAGCCCTGGTGGGAGGTGACGACGGTAGATCCTCGTCGTATACCTCGTCGTCCGTACCCGTCGCTGCCGTGTCGGTCCCCGTATCATCCCCTCGGGTGGAAAGGAGGTGGAGGGTGAATCCTTCTTTTATTGGGCGGGGGAACACCAGAAGGTCCCGGTTCAGGATCCCCCGACGGGAGAGGTTCCTCCGTCGGCAACGGTAGTCTCGTCCTTATCTCTGAGCATAAGGACTGTATAGCCAACAAAATGGCCGCCGAGTTGTCTTGCAGCGCTGGCAGAGGGGAATCCGACGGGCGATCAGGGGCCCCGTCGGCACCCTCGACGATGTCGTCGTCACCTGCGTCGGGATCCATCCCGACGGGCCGGTCTTCTTCCACGCCAAGGCCGTGGCTTAAGACCTCGATCAGCTCTTCCTCCGAGGTTGAAGCCGAATCTACGACGCCCTGCCCCCCTTTTTCTTCCCCGCCGGGGATTTCACGGGGGTCCTATCGACGGGCACAAAAGAGGACTCCCTCCGAGGTGGCAGGGAGACTCTGAGCCCCGAGGTCGCCACCATTGGTGTAGCCTCCACAGGCTGAGCCAGGGCCGCCGCGACAGTATCGATAGAGGGCTTGGCCGGATGGATTAAGGCCTTCACCACCTTAGGTGCGCTCACCGCCTTATCCTTGAGGGGGGGGACACTGCCTCGCTCCCCCTCCGATGGGGCCTTCGAGCTCGACCGGGGCCTCTCCAGGAGCTTCGCCGGGTGCTCGCCCTTCCTCTTACCCGACCCAGAGCGTTGGCTCGTGGCTGAAGGTGCCGGGGAGGGTGCGCCCTGCCTGGCGCCCGTAGAGCCCGACCGTTCGGCGCTCCCGGTGCCAGCGGACTCGCGGTGCTTGGTCTTATGTTGGACCCCCGTCGCCGGGGCGTCCTCAAAGGTCTTAGAAGACCGCTCGGATTTCTTCCTCTTCTTCTCGCCTGACGGGCTCTTCCCTTCCAGCCAGTTGGCGAGACGTTGATGGCGGTCCTTCATGGTCCGCTCCGACATATTGCCGCAAAACGCAGTCCTTCTCCACGTGCGTCTTGTCCTCATGTAAGCAGTAGAGACAAAAGGATTGTCCGTCCTCCTTAAAGACGTTCTGCAGCTGGCATCCAGGGCAGACCCTGAACAGCTTTCCGGGCGTCGAGCTTCCCTTCTCCTGGGCCATGTCCGGGCCTGAGAAGCTTCTGGAGTCCTCCAAAAGCGTAGCTCGACGAAATCTTCACCCTTGAGGGGCGCAGACTAATCCGACACGGGTCCCCGTTGATCGGATGGAGAGTCGGTGGAGCTTGAGGCTCTTTTGACCGAAAAAACGAAGTTTTTGAGAAAAAAAACGTGAAAAAATAGCACTAACGCTCGAGAGCAATAGCACGAGGATCCCAACACATGAACGTGCGGTAAAAATCTGAAGATGGCTGCCAGAGGCGGTGCTTAGGTAGAGGGCAGTCATTGGCTGTGGTCAGTATGACGCAGAGACCAGTGATTGGTTACTACTACGAAAGACAGATCAGAAACGAAACTGATACTGGTTTTTTCTTTACCGAGGATTCCCAGCCTGACGACGGGGAATATTCATGAGCATGTGAATCCATGCCAGACCCCATGCTGGAGAAGTATATGAATCTTAACAGGCCAAGAGGGCAATGTCTGAACTTTAAACTGGTACGCCAAGAGGGCAAAGGAACAAAAAGATGAAGATTGTTAGAACTACAAGTTCTCAGAAGCATTGGTGTTAAGAGTTGATGAAGTTGTTGAACTGTTTGGTTACCAGAGGTTGAAGTAGTCATGCAGAGGTCCAAGTAAAATCCTTGCAGTTTCGAAAGTCTTCGAAATTGAAAGCGAAGTAAAGTAAAAGTTGCATGCAACTGTCTTGGTAAAGGGAACCCCAACAGAGAGAAAAGACAGGCTCAAGCCCGGCAGAGGGAAGCCTGTGTTGAACTAGTTCTATTGAACTGTCTTGGGGGAAGGGAAGACCCACAAAGAGAAAGACCGGCTCGAGCCCGGCAAAGGGAAACCTGTGTTGTACTGTGGTAAAGTACAAGTTAAAAGTAGAATTATGCATCTGTGGCAAGGCGGATGAAGCCTAAATAATTTGTTGAACTATCAAAAGCTTGAAACCCATGCCTTAACTGTTGAATTGTACCATTAAGCCAGAGTGTGCAGATTGATGGAATTGTGCCATCCACCTATACATTTAAGAAACTCTTGAGACCATGTGCTTTTGAACGTGGGGAAGAGAGTTGCTACCTAAGCTATTCTGACATTTCTTTTGAGACACTATTCTTCCTTTATACATTCCCTTCACACATTGGTTATTTAGAAAGGAGGGCAAGGTTAGTTTTATTTCAGTATAGGCCTTTTTATTTTGACTAGACTGACCTGGACTGGTTTACTATTTGTGAAATGGTTCAGCCTACTCCCATTCTAGAGTTAGGGCCAGTCAGGAATTCTCCCAATCTTATTAAAATACAAAATAAAGGTTTTGAAACGTGCATCTATTCTGTCTGCGTCTGCTGTTGATACCATGCCTTCCCTTACAGGTGCAGGTCCAGAAAACAGCTGCCAGCTGGGTCCCTCAATACTGGCAGATATTAGATGGGCTTTTACAACAGCCCAGAGCTTCGCCCAAGTAAGAGGCTGTCATATGAGTTCCAGTGACTCATTTTACTCCTCAATGATTTCCACATACTCTTACCTCGGAGAACTTTACTTAGTCCTCTCTTTTCCTTCTCTCACACTGCCACATTCTCCTTCCTTTACACCCCTCTGGTTTACTGCTGGGTAACTAAGGGCCAGATTTGCCTTTCACAGTATGATCATCCTCCTCCTCGAGTCACCCCCCCGTGATGTCTCTTACTACTTCTCCTGATGCTCCTTTCCACCACCTCCTGAAGACTTCAACTCTCGTCCTCTCTCCACTTGATGTTCCTCACCTCCCTCGACACCTCTCATCCTTCTTCTAATGCCGATTAAATTCCTCTTTCCCGCCTACCCCTTGCTCTCTGCTTCTTTGCTCCCCTGCTCCATCTCCAAACAGCTACACTCGAATAAGAAACCCTTTCCTTGATATTGGGTACTGGCCCCCGCCTCTCTCTGTTTAACAAGCATCTGGTGCATATATTCCAATAGTATTCAATGCAATTGGTTGGATACTTGTGCTTCTTGTCTTAACTATAGTCTAACCCCTCTTCCTGTTGTTCCATTGATAACATTTAGCACCACCATCTTAGTTTTGTTTTGTGTGCATGGAAGGGAAGAGGGGAGTGTGACAAATCCAAGGTATTCGTCCCTTCTCCCCAAGGGGGGAGCCACCTCCATTGACACTAGGCAAGCAAGAACTTCCCTAAGGGTTTGGAGAAGAGGGATCTCAGTGGCTCCCCCGTAGGGTGCAAGGACTCCCAGTGTGTCTCATGATCTCACCCAAATCCTGTGTTCTCTGCCTATATGGGAGTTGAAGGGTGTCAAAATGATGAAGTCTGCTTTTGTCTCTAAAGTTAATGCTCAACTTGGCAATGCTGTAATCAACGGAAATGTGTCTCTCACTACAGAGGCTCATATAAAGACCTTTCAACCTCACCTGGAGGAGAAGACCAGCTGACAAGCACCCATCCAATCTGCTGGGGTCGAGATACGTAGAGCGGACAAAGCCGCTATCGTGCAGAACCAGCGATGCCTAGAGCCGGGACTAAAGAGGGGCCCACGTAACTCCACTGAGCCCAGGAATGCCGACCAAACAAGGTTCTTCACTCACGTAGTGAGAGACGCAGACAAAGGAAGAAGAGATAACTGCAAGCCTATGAGAAGGCTGCCGCCAGAGAAAACCTGAGAGAGAGACACCGGCAAGCCCAGGAGAAGGCTGCTGCAGAGGCCAAGCATAGAGAACTGTGATGAACATTTCCTTTCAAGAACTGTTGAGTGAGGAGGGGGTCAGCTACAAGATCCTAAATATAGAAGGCATTTTTTTAGGTGTCATCCGCCTCCAACTCCCTCATGGTCAGTCACTTCTCCAAGCAACAAGTTGGTGGTAGACCTCTTTCTTCGGCTAGGGCCTCCCTCTGGAACAGCCTTCCTGCCTCTTGAGAACCAGCTCTGCTTCCGTAAGCACCTCAAGACCTTCCCCTCTTTCTCTCCTCCTCTCCCCAGCTGAATTCCTGGCTGAATCTGGAACTGAACTGGTCACCTGGCTACCCTCTGTTCTTGGGCCCAGGTCCACTCCCTGCCAGTTGCTCACGTGCTCTGCCCCCATGGCAACCCTTGCACTCTAGGGCTGTTTCTGTATCCCTACAGCCCCCTACCAGCACTCGACACCAGATGTCTGCACTTACCTTGCACCTGCCACAAGCTGGCTACACTTCTTATTTATTGTTTTTATTTATTTACTGTTTATCCTATACCACTGCACTTCCCCTCCCCATCCCCCCTTGCACTTTTCTCCTCCCCTGGCCTAGTAAGATCGCTGTCTCTGTCCTCCCTCTGTTCCCCTCCCTTGCCTCATCGCGCCTTGAAACACTTGTGTATAGCCACGTTATAAATGTCATATCATATCATCATTTATGTTTGGTGGTAGGGCCAGTTCGATTTATTTATTTTATTTATTGTGGATTTGTGGGATTAGATTTCGGACAGAGGACAGACCCTTTTATATTGACAAGACGTGTTGAAGAGCACCTTAGGTCTTTCAGTTGTAGATAGGGAACCTCAGGATAGAGGTAGGGACAGATTAGGCAGGTTTTAAGTTAATACAAATATTTTTGTTGGATCATGTCCAGCCGTCTGACTCCTATTACTGGCACACCACAGGAGACACACTCAGCAGAGCTACACTCTCCCTCAGGCTTGCATCCTCAATGCAGAGGTGTATGTTGCCTATTTTGTCTACTACATGAGCATTAGTGCATGCTACAAGAAGTTAATGAGACAAGCCCCCGCCTCTTAACCATGGAAGGAGGGATTAGCCTGTGCATCTCCACGCAAATGGGGTCTCTGAACTCAATACATCATGGCTTGTGTTGCTACCCGGCTACTCTGGCAATCCCATCATCCACCTCCATGGTCAGACAGGGGATGTTGTCACTTTGCAACAACAGTTCTTGCCTTTATATAGCCCTACAAAAAAACATGTTACTATTTCCCAATTTCATGATGCTCAATTTATCATTTTGGAAACCATGTAGGACCTAGTCTGCCCAGGAGGAATTAAATCTACAATTTACATGTTTTTTTAAAAATAAATGTTATTTGGATTTTTGAAGTTGCAAAATACATAAACCACAAAACACACATTTTTGACCCAGACTTCCTAAAGTTCTTTGCCAGCTATGTTACCCAAGAGCCCTAATTTCCCTCTGACACTCTTCGCTTCACTCCCTCCCCTTTGCATCCCTGTTCTCCATTCCCAGGGTCTTTATCTGCGCTGACAAACCTGTCTGGATTTTCAGTCCTTATTCAGCTACTTCCCCCAGATCTTTTGATGATTTTGGAGACAGCCGCTTTCCCTGTATATGATGTCTTCTCATGCGCAACAGTGGCCCATTCCGTGCCCCCACAGATTAATACTTGGTATTGCTGGTACAGCCTAGCCCACCACCAAGTCTCTTTTTCCCACCATTAGTGCCGTTGTGAGCAAACTCTTTTCCTTTGAATTGAGCTCCTGATGTATAGCAATCCGAATCTGGGGTATTTCGGTATTTGGGCTACTATTATCCTTGACATACTGGTCGGTATAGTCCCTCAGAAGGATTGTAGCTTCGGCCATTCCCAAATCGTGTGCATGAAGGTGCCCACTACCGTCATGCACCTCAGGCAGTATGGGTGCAGTGCGGCAGTATGGGTCCAGGGCCCTCCTCATTCGGTGTAATCCTTCCCTGGTGTAATAGATCCTGTGGAGGATTTTGTATTGGCCGTGGTGTAATCTACTGGATAGAACGGCTTCCCTTGGCAACCATAGGGCCTGCCGTCCATTCCTCCTCTTCCAGCGCGCCAAGAGAACCTTTCCCATGTGTCCCTTAGTTTGGTCAATGGCAGGGGAGTATAACTGTTTATCGCCTGGTAAAGTAGCATTATGGCTTACCCTGGGCATCACCCATTACTTCTACGTCCCGTCCCCTTTCCTCCATACTGTATGGGCGTCCATGGATAGGGACGGGAGACAGAACCTTTTTCACCAGAAAAATCATCTTCCCCTTTGAATTTAGATGCGCGCAGGGGCGCGGCCATGGGAGCATGCGCTCCCCTGACTCTTGCCCACCGGCACCACTCCCCAGTCCTCTTTTCCACATTGACGGGACCGGACAGATTTCACCAGCGCTCATGGGTTAGGCCTCCGGCCTTGTAATTCCACGTGCTCTTCCCCGGAGAAGTATTCTCTTTTTCTCTTCCAATTGTTAGGTACTGCTCTGTGCTCTGGCGGCGGGCTTCAGCAGGTGTCCATCCTACAGGGGTCCCTTCCCAACGTCCGACCCTCACATACTCTGCCTCCGGTGCCTTGGCACAGACCACGGCAGGGACGGCTGTACCGCGTGTACCGCCTTGAGTCTGCGCACGCTGAAGAACAGACTAGGCATGTGGCGGAAGCTCTTCGAAAGATCGCCCCCAGAGGACCTTAAAGCATATGTGAAAAGGAAGACCAGGCCCAAGGTTGGGGCCCTATTCTCCTCTGCACCCCGCAAGGGCGACTCCTTCCCAGGGAAGCGCCCAAGCGGAAGGGACCTTTCAGGTTCTAAAACCAGCAGGAATAAAGAGGCTGCCCCAGCTACCGGCTCATAGGCCAAGGGGGTTGCAAGATCCTTCCAGTGCCATCGATAAGGGGCCGCAAGGCTCTATTACCGGGTCCCAACCCGAGGGGCTGCGCCCTAGTACTTGACCCATGTCTGAGGGGGCGCCTGTACACAGCATACTGGCAACCATGGCCGAGGGCACTCCGCCTACCAGGTGCAGGGAAGGTTGCAAGCATCGCTGCTCAGCGTACTGGTGGAAGCTGGACCCAGCTCAGCAACCACCACGACTCAGGCACGTGGCGCAGAGCAAGACAAAATGGCGGCTCACCCAGTGCCCTTCCCATTCGGAGATCAGGCAGGGGATCGCGCTTCCAGGTGGGATTGGACAACGCCCGTCACCTGGTCCACATCCTATCCCTCCGCTTCGCAGGGAAGGTACACATTCCCCAATTCAGCGAGACACAGCAGCCCTTAGGGCCCGACCCCTACGCCTCTTGCTTGCGAAGACAGGTTTTTCGAGAAGTTCCTTGCCCTCATGAGAGCACCACAGATGGGTACCATTCTCAGGGACATAATCTGGGACATGCTCCCTCCGGTACAGCTAAAAGGATACACTGTGGTTCTGCCCCTGGGTCCAGCTCAGCCCCTGGCTCCCATGCCCGTCCCTATCACAGCAGTTCCGGCTCAGCCCCTCAGCAGCCTCCGGCACTAATAATCAGCACGCCACCGCTGCTTGCGACCAGCACTGCTCTGGCTCCCCCGATCCGCAGGACACAACGGTAGATGCAGGCGAGGAGGAGGAAGACCCGGCCACCCGATAGTGAGCCACAGCATATCATTTCATGAGAGACTGGCGGGTCTGGCTGAGTACCTAAGCATCCTGCAACCACAGGTGGAACAACCCTAGGCGGGGGTCCTGGCTGAGGTACTTGCGTTACTATGTCCTACTAGAACTGGAATTCCGTTTCAAAGGGATGTCGAAGCCTTAGCCAAAAAAAGGCTGAGTCAAGCCACACTCTACCCATCCTACCAACAAGCGTCTTGATGCTAAGTAAAGGCAAACAGAAGGGGATTCCCTCCTATTGTCGGCGCATCCCCAACCGCACTCCTCGCTGATCGCTGCAGCATCACTATACTCCAAGCCACAGTCTTCCTAAACAGCTTCAGCGTCTGCACTCCTGGCCAAGTAGGAAAAGCTCTTGAAAGCGTTTGGAAAGAAAATGTACTCAAACGCCACCCTCCACCTGTGCCAGGCCAACGCTGACGCCATGTTGGCGGCTGTCAATCAGAAACTTTGGCGGGAGATTGCAGACTTCCTTCCAGAGCTCCCCGCCAACAGCCAGGCATGCTTCAAGGCTGGTTTGGCGGAGGCCAAAATCGTGGCCCAAGATATAATGGAGTCCACTGTGGCCCACAATGACACTTCAGGCCGAGCCATTTGTATTGCCACAGACGTGAGAAGGATGGCCTGGTTCAAGGTGACACATTTCAACCCTGACGTGCAGGAGCGCTTACTCGACCTGCGTTTCGAGGGGGGCGACTTGTTCCATTCGACAACAGATGAGGAACTTGATTAGAAAGAAAAATAGCTCCCAGACAGTGAAATCTTTATCTATTCCAAGTCCCCACCCAAGACCTACAGCCAAACGCACCAGCGCTTGGATAAAGGTCGGGCCTTCAGAGGCTTTAGAGGCTTCCAGGAGAGACGGTCCAGCCAACTTGACATATCCCCTAGCCAGCACAGACGCAAGCAGCACAAGGCGGCTAAAAATGGCTTTTTCCAGTGCCCCTCCACAGCACCAGCCTCAGAGGGAAAACTATTGCGACAGTTCCATCTGGATCCACAAGTCTTCGGTGGGGGGCAGGGTTGCCCTTCACATACACTGCTGGCAGGCAAAGTTCCCTGACCCATGGATCCTCTCAGTGGTATCCACGAGCTTCCAGCTTCCAATTCCTCCTCCTCCTCCTCCTCCTCCTCCTCCTTCCTCCCCTCCCGCAGATTGCTACAACAACTCTGTTGCCAGCAATCCGCTAGTTTGCAGCGAGCCAGGCAGTGGAGGAAGTCCCAGCCCCAGAGCGGGGCGAGGGCTTCTATTCACAAATTTTCACCATACACAAAAAGAACCAGGCTGGCCTGAGAGTTGTGTTGGACTTTTCTTTGTTGAACCTTTCCCTTCCCCTCCAAAAGTTCAGGATTGTTACCCCAGCCTTCATCGCGTAAACCTTGTATGTGGGAGACTAGATGTGCTCCCTGGATCTGAAGGATGCCTACCTACACGTCCCGATCTGGGAACCCCGTCGGTCCTTCCAGGTTCAGGATCATGGGTTTTCACTTTCAATACAGAGGGATGCGGGGCTACCCTGGACAGTCACAGCGTCCATGGAGTACATAACTGGCTCGAGAGGATGGCTATCTGGCTTGCCCTCAAAGCCTTCCTACCCATGATCACCGGCAAGTGTATTCTCATTCAGACATACAGCTCCACCTGCATGTATTACATGAACACGCAGGGTGGCAGCAGGTCTCCTCCCCTCTGCAGACTGTCGAACGACATTTGGGAGTGGGCTCTGGCGAACAACATGCACTTGTTGGTAATCCACCTCCCTGGGGAGTCCAACCTAGAGGCAGACAGGCTCAGCAGGCTGGGAATCGGACAGCTGCGAATGGCAGTTGAACAAGGTCGTCTTTCAGGGGATCTTCACTAGGTGGGGTCACCCGCAGGTGGACCTCTTCGCCACCACTGCCAACAGGAAATGCCCCCAGTTCGCCACATGGTTGTAGCGAGGCAGGGGTTCGTTAGGCGACGTGATGCAGATCCCGTGGAACAACATGAATGCGTATGCTCCCCCCCCCGATCCCCCACTCCCCTGGTGACGTTCTATCCTTCTCAGCGCACCTCGCCCACTCAGGGGTGCAGGTAGAAACATGCTGCATGTATCTGGCGGCCATTGGGGCCTACAAGAACTCGGGCAAGGAGGTCTTTTCATCCTAGAACCCGGTGGTTAAGAGGCACTTAACGGGTCTGACCAGATTGTATCCACCTATCAAAAAACCACACCCGGTCTGGGACCTTAATGTGGTGCTGGGCGCCCCAGCTTATAAACCATTTGAGCCAATGGCGTCCGCGGACATCAGGCTAGTTACCATCAAGACAGCCCTGCTGGTGGGCCTTGCCTCGGCACGCAGAATCAGTGAAATCCAGGCCCTGGTTGCATCAGAGACATATACTACATTTCACACGGACAAGATGGTGCTTAGAACACACCCCGCATTTCATCCTAAGGTTGTCTCCTCTTTTTACCTGCATGAGGAGGGAACAAGTTACTTACCTGTAACTGTTGTTCTCCAGCATGGGTCTGGCATGGATTCACATGCTCATGAATATTCCCCGTCAGGGTGGGAATCCTCGGTAAAGAAAAAAATCAGTATCAGTTTCGTTTCTGATCTGTCTTTCTTAGTAGTAACCAATCACTGATCTCTGGGTCATACTGCCCCCAGGCAATGACTGCCCTCTCCCTAAGCCCCGCCTCTGGCAGCCATCCTCAGATTTGGTAGCACGCAAAGTGGCAGTATGACCAAGTGAAGAGCCGCAGAGGGGTAGGCGGGAGGGTTCGCATGTGAATCGGGCAGTTACAGGTAAGTAACTTGTTCCTTCTCCAGCATGGGGTCTGTCATGGATTCACATGCTCATGAATAAAAGAATACATAGCAGTACACACATGCACAATCACGGGAGGTGGCAAAGGCTCAACATTAAGCATTACATCCAAAACAACATTAAGCAATTCTTACCTCCTCACCAGGCTCACCTTAGGCGAACAGGTTGCGCAGCACTGCTTGGCCGACCCTGTACTCCTCCCTGGAGTTCCGATCGACGCAGTAAAATCTTGTGAAGGTGTGCGTCGACCTCCACGTAGCAGCCCTGCAGATGTCCATCAGGGGCACACCAGACAGGAACGCCGTGGTAGCAGCGATCGCTCTGGTCGAATGGGCTCTCGGACGGCCGGGCAGCGGTCGGTTTGCCAACCGGTGACAGTGCATGATGCAGCCGGAGAGCCATCTGGAAATGGAAGTCTTCGAGAGAGCCTTCCCTTGATTCACAGATACAAAGTTCACAAACAGCTGTAACGTCTTCCGAAAACTCTTCGTGCGGTCCACGTAGAACTTCAGCGCTCTAGCTACATCCAGCGAGTGCAAAGTCCTCTCGGCCGGCGTCGAAGGCGACGGGAAGAAAACTGGTAACACCAAGGGCTCGTTGAGGTGGAAGTCCGACGGCACCTTGGGCTGAAGGAGGGTTGCGTCCTCAGCACCACCCTCGTGTCATGAAAAGTCAAGTGTAGAGGCTTGCAAGATAGGGCCTGGATCTCTCCCACTCGTCATGCGGAGGTGATGGCCATGAGGAACGCTGTCCTCCATGACAGGAACTTCAAAGGCGCCGAATGCATAGGCTCGAATGGGGCCCCCATGAGCCTGGTCAGCACCACATTAAGCTCCCACGCCGGGGCAGGAGCCTTCACCGGTGGGAACGATCGGAATAGTCCCTTCATAAATACCTTCACCAGGCGGTGAGACCACAAGGACGCCCGTCCCGTAGTCCTGGTATATCGGGAGATGGCAGCCAGATGTATTTTGATGGAGGCGTGAGCCAGTCCAGCTTTGGCCAGCGACAGTAGGTACGGCAGTACTTGAGGGGCCGTAATCCGCAGAGGGTTAATCTTCTGTGCACGGCAACAGAGAACCTCTTCCATTTATGACCGCAACACTTGAGAGTTGAGGACGCCCTGGCCTTTGCAAGAACCTCTCTGCAATCAGCCGGTATATCGTACTCTCCAAACTCTAGTGCCGCAGGAGCCAGGCCTGCAAGTTCAGCGACTGTGGGTCGCGATGGAGAATGGCGCCTCCTTCTCTGGAGAGAAGATCCGCGTCCGCCGGCAGCTTGACTTGTGGGGACGTTGACAAGTCCAGAAGGTCCGGGAACCAGATCTGCCTCGGCCACGCCGGTGCGACAAGGATCATCCTGCACCTGGACTTCTGGCGGAGCAGCAACGGCAACGGAGGGAACGCGTATAGAAACAGGCCGTCCCAAGGGAACAAGAAAGCATCGCCCATACTCCTCGGCTGTGGGAACCTGCTGGCGAACCTCTGGCACTTGGAGTTCGTCGCCGTCGCGAACAGGTCGATCTGGGGCTTGCCCCATCGTTGGAAGAGCCGATCCACTTGATCCTGGCATAGTTCCCACTCGTGGCACGAGCGCAGCTCCCTGCTGAGTGAGTCGGCGATGTTTTTTATTCCTGCCAGGTGGAAGGGAACCAGAAACATCCCCTGGGCGACGGCCCAGTGCCACAGATCCTGGGCCTCCTTGGATAGGGCTGGGGATCTGGTGCCCCCCTGCTTCCTTATGTAGAACATTGTGGTGGTGTTGTCGGTGAAGATCCTCACCACTTTGTCCTTGAGGGACGGAATGACCGACTTGAGCGGCCAGAACACTGCTCGGAGTTCCAGGATGTTGATGTGGAGAGACCTCTCCTCCGGGAGCCACAGGCCTCTTGCGTGGAGATCTCTGGTGTGGGCACCCCAACCCTCCAGGGAGGCGTCCGTCGTCACCGTCTCCTGAAACGCCGAGGTTTGAAAGTCCGTGCCTGTAGTGAGGTGAGCCCGGGTGCCCCACCATAGGATCGCCCGACGGAACGCCTCGTCGAGAGGGATCCTGTCCTCGAAGCAGCCCCTCGCCTGAAACCAGCGGGCGTCGAGGAACTCCTGTGGCGGACGCATCCGAAGTCTGCAAAGGGGTACAAGGTAGATGCATGAGGACATCATCCCGAGAAGGGACTTGATGGACCACACCCTGGCCACGTCCGTGGCTAACAGGCGCTGCACCTTGCCCAGGATGGTTTTGGTCCTCTCCTCTGAGGGGGAGGCCAATTGCCCACTGTAAAGAGCTTCGCTCCCAGAAACAATGCTACTTGCGATGGAACCAGGTGGGATTTGGGGTAGTTGATGGCGAACCCCAGCTCCGTGAATAACCGGACGGTCCTCGCCGTATGTTCGATGGCGAATTCCCTTGTCCTTGCCCGGATTAGCCAGTCGTCCAGGTAGGGGTAGACGTGGGTCCCCTGTAGGCGCAGCCGCGCCGCCACTGGAGCCAGGCACTTGGTGAAAACCCTGGTTGCCGACTTTAATCCGAACGGTAGGGCTGTGAATTGGTAGTGGCGTCCCTGAACCACGAACCTGAGGAACTTCCGGTGCCTTTTTAGAATGGGGATGTGGAAGTAGGCATCCTCCAGGTCCAACGACGACAGGAAGTCGCCTTCCTCCAGTTGTCCCAGCACGTGCTGGAGGGTGACCATCCTGAATTTCTGTGCCTTGATGTATTTGTTTAACCGACGCAGGTCCAGGATGGGGCGCCAACCGCCTGTCTTCTTTCTGACTAGGAAGTACCTTGAGTACACTCCTGAGCCCCAGAGCCTCCTGGGGATGAGCTCAATGGCACCTTTCTTGAGCATCGCCTTTACCTCCAACAGCAGTTGAGGGACGCGATTCTCCTTCCTGGCCACGGGAGGAATGCGAGGGCACTTCTTTTTGAATTCCAGCAAGTGCCCGTTGGCCAGGGTGTCCAGCACCCAATGATCGGTGGAGATGGACTCCCACATTCTGATGAACTTCGTCAGCCGGCCTCCCACCGGGGTGCTTCGGTGGGGGCCCGACAACCCGGCTGGGTCAGTTTTGCTTGGAGGCGGCCTTGCCGCCTTGGCCTTCTTGGCGACGGCGGTGGGATCCCCCTTGCTTGCCGCGACCTCTGTAGGCCTCCTGGGAAGAGGAGTGGGCCGCCTGGCGGTAAGTGGAGGAGCCACCGCTGGATCCTTTGGAGGCACCCTGTCTGCCTCTGGAGCTCCGAAAGGGCCGTCGCTGTTGAAGCACCCCAAGGGCCGGGGCCGTCTCCGAGTTGGTCTTGATGGCCTGTAGAGACTCGTCCACCGCTTTACCAAAAAGGTTGTTGCCGTTGAACGGCATGTCCAGCACTCTGGTCTGGACGTCCTGGCGAAAGTCTGTCGCCTTGAGCCATCCTCATCGTCGGAGGCAAACTCTGTTGCCCAGTTGGCGAAACCCAGTATCGGCAATGTCCATTGCCACCGTTATGGCGTGATCCAATGCCACCTCGCCTTCGTGCAGAATTTCTAGGGCCTCCGCCCTTTTGTCAGCAGGCAGGAAGTCTAGCAGGGGAGCTATCTTGAACCAGAGCTCCCTGTCGTAGCGGGCTACGATCGCTAAGGCATTGGCCGCCTTAATCGTCGTCGCCGCCGAGATGACTCGTCGTCCCATAGAGTACAACTTCTTGTCCTCGCTGTCCGGTGGGGAAGTGGAAGTTGAAGCCGCCGCGCCCGCTGCTGCCTTCTTAGCCACTGCCTAGACGACCGAGTCCGGCGTGGGCTGGGCCCTGAGGCACAAGGGGGCGGCATCGGGGACTCGGTACTTCTTCTCGTACCTGTCCCTCTTGGCGGGTGTCGTGGAAGGGTTCTTGAGGACAGCAAGCCCCTCGTCCCAGATGTCGTCGAGTAAAGGCACTGCGAGGACCGTCTTCCTCTTGGCCTCTCGTCATTGGTACAGAAACCCCTCCTTTTTCTGTTCTTCAGGGTAGAGCTGGAAGAGCTTGGATGCCCTGTTTATCATGGCGTGGAAAGAGCCAACCTCGTCAGCTGAAGACGCCCGCCGGGGGGTGGGGGTGGGAGGGAAGTGACGACGGGATGTCCATTGCGTCATCGCCGGCGTCATCGTCCGTCCCCGTCGCTGTATCCATCGCCGTATCCTCTCTAGGGTCCGGCGAGGGGGATGAGGGTCCACTGGTCTCGCAGGTACGAAGGGCGGAGCGGGATGGACTCTCCTCCGCTTATTCGGAGGGCTTCCCTACAGGCCTGGTTCTGGCTCCTCCGTCGGGGTGCGTGGTAATCGCGTCCTTATCTCGGTACATAAGGATTGGATTGCCAACAAAATGGCCGCCGAGCTATCCTGGGGCTCGGCAATGGCTGCGACGGGCAGATTGGCCGCTCCACTGAGCCCTGTTCGTCGTCATCGTCGCTATCTACGATCACGTCAGCGGGAACCGTCCCTTGGGATCGAACCTTCTCAAACCTCTCATTGAGGCTTATGAACCTCTCGTTGAGGCCCTTCTCGGTTTCCACCAGTTCCTCCTCAGAGGCTGATTCCGAGTCTGTAATGGCCACCGTCCCCCCCCCCCTCTTTTTCAGCCGGGGGCTTCACGGGGGTCTTAGCGATGGGCTGGAAAGGGGATTCCCTTCGCGGTGGCAGGGATAGGCCCAGAAGCCGCTTCCACTGGCGTAGTCTCAGCCGGCTCCGCCAGGGTCGCAGCGACCACTTCGGTAGAGGCCTTAGCCGGGTGGATCAAAGCCCTCACCACCTTAGGTGCGTCCTGGGCCTTCGCCTTGTGGGGAGGGTCAGCGCCTCGCTCCCCCTTCGAGATCGACTGCGTCCGCTCCAGCGGCCTACCCGGGTTCTCGGACTTCCTCTTCCCCGAACCAGAGCGCTGGCTCGTGGACGAACGTGCCGGGGAAGTAGCGCCCTGCTTGGCAACCGAAGAGCTCGACCTTTCGGCGCTCCCGGTGCCCGCGGACTCGCAGTGCTTGGCCTTCTGTTGGGCCCCCGTCGCCGGGGCGCCCGCACAGGACTTAGAAGCCGCTCAGACGACTTCTTCGCCTTTTCACCTGCTGTGCCCTTCTCCAGCCAGGTGGCGAGGCGGGAACGAGGATCTTGTTTGTGCGTTCTGCAAGAACCTTTCGGAACGGACCAGTCTTTCTCCACGTGCGTCTTGTCCTCATGAAGGCAGTAGAGACATCGCGAATGCTCGTCCTCCTTGAAAACGTTATATAATCCGCATCCAGGGCAGTTCCTGAACAGCTTGGATCCGGGCGTCGAGCTTCCCTTGTCCTGGGTCGTGTCCGTAGAGGTAGGCCTCAGATCTTCCGGAATCCTCCAAGAAGTGCAAACTCGACGAAAACTTCACCCTTGAGGGGCGTAGAAGAATTCCGAAACGGGTATCCGTTATCGGAAGTAGAAACGGTGGAGCTTGAGGCTCGATTAAACCGAAAAAATGATAAAGTCTGCTGAAAAACCGTGAAAACGCAGTAAAAAACTCAAGAGCTAAACACGAGGACTCCCAACACTTGAGCGTGCGGTAAAAATCTGAGGATGGCTGCCAGAGGCGGGGCTTAGGGAGAGGGCAGTCATTGGCTGGGGGCAGTATGACCCAGAGATCAGTGATTGGTTACTACCAAGAAAGACAGATCAGAAACGAAACTGATTTTTTCTTTACCGAGGATTCCCAGCCTGATGACGGGGAATATTCATGAGCATGTGAATCCATGCCAGACCCCATGCTGGAGAAATAGTATTACCCACATTCTTCGTGGACCGTAAAGATGAGACTCAGACGATATTGCACTGCCTGGATGTCAGGAGTGCGCTATAATTTTACTTGGACAGAACCAAGAGCTTCCGTAAATCGGACGCAGCATTTGGCCAGGCAGTGTTGAAATACTTGTTTTTAAGAGGGGCAACTCTCCAGCCGGGACTACATTCAGTTGGAATCACCCATACAGTATGGAGGAAAGGGGACAGGACGTAAGAGTAGTGATTTACATACTCCTAGTCTAGGCCCACAGATCATCCCACCGGACTGAGTCAAAGGCCTTCTCTGAGTCAAGGACCATAAGAGCATGTGGGCCCTCAAAGTGTGAGGTCATTCCCAATGCATTGTGCACCCTCCTGAGGTTCATTTGTGTGGCTCTCGCGGGTACAAAAACCACCCTGGTCGGAGTGATTAGTCAGTCCACCGCTTTCAGATTTTTGTTTGCTAACACCTTTGCCAAGATTTTCGTTTCCCCTTTCAGTAGAGAGATAAGTTGGTAGTCCGTTAACTCATCAGGGGGCTTCCCCTTCTTGTATATAACCACTATTGTTGCTAACCGTAGGTCCTAGGGCAAAACGTCCCTTTGCCTGCTTTCTGTAAACATTGCTCCACATCGCCTATAACGCAGTCTGTATTTTTTCCACCGTGAGGTCCGCCTCAAAGCTTTGCTCTGTGTGCCACCCTAGAGTAGGCAAGTTTATTTCCTCTGAGTAGTCCTTAGTGTCTTCCACTGTAGGTGCACCCTTCTCTGGGTACAGTTCCTGATAATATTGTGCAAAAGCTTGAGCGATGTTCTCGCTTTTGTTAAGAATTTCTCTATTAAGCGTGCGTTTCACACGCACCCATCTGGACCCTTCCTCTCTCTTCTGCAAACAGGCAAGCATTCTCCTACATTCATCCCCCATCTCGTATTGTCTAGCTTTCTTGTGCCAGAATGATGCTTTGGCATCCTCCCTGGCCACTGCTCTAAAAAGGCACGAGGACCATATGAATTCCCTTCTACAGCTTTCAGATTTTAGTTTGACAAAATTCTTCTAACTCCCTCACCTCTGCTTCCAATCTTTTAATTTGGGAGCGCCTTTTCTTCCTATGGTTTCCTATCGTGGACATGGCCACTCCCCTAAGTACCGTCTTACATGCCTCCCATACATTATAAGTTACTCACCATAGTGACTAACGTACTCTTAGTCCATAGTCCCCTTTCCTCCATAATGTATGGGCGTCCCTTCCAAGGGATGGGAGACGGAACCTTTTTCACCAGCAAAACCCTTTTTCCCCTTTAAATTTAGAGACACGCGGGGGCGCAGCCCAGGGAGCATGCGGTGCCCCGACGCTGCCCTCCGGCGCCACACCTCAGTCCCCATTGACGCATCGACAATAGATTTAACATTGCCTAATGACACCAGTATTATTAGGGGGGAGGCTGGTGGGACGTATGGAGGAAAGGGGATTATGGACTAAGAGTACGTTAGTCACTACGGTGAGTAACTTATAATTACTCTTACATCCTGTCCCTTTTCTTCCATACTGTATGGGCGATTATAACTGATTGTAGCCCCAGGGTGGAGAGGAGACCCTCTATAAGCAAATAGGTTCCTGAGAACCGCCTGTCCGAAAGCCGCATCAGATCTAGAGCCGGCATCCAAACAGTAATGCTTGCAGAAAGGTGAGGGAGAAGCCCAAGTGGCCGTCCTGCTTATGACTTGCCAAGGGACATGGCATTGGAATGCAATGGCCGTTGCCTTGGCCCTGACTGCGTGGGCACGCATGTTGGCCGGGAGCGGCTTGTGCTGGCCCTCATACGCTTCTTTGATGGCAGAGACCATCCAGTGGGATATGGCAGCCTTGGAGGCCTGATAGCCTGGCCTTGAGCCGCCAAAAGTGACAAACAGGGCGTTCGACTTGCGGACGCCCTTGGAGCTGTCCAAGTAGAATTTTAGGGCACGCCTGACATCCAGGCAGTGCAGCACTCTGTGCTTTGCCCTTGGGATCGGGAAAGAACGCAGGAAGAACTATTTCCTCGTTCAAGTGAAATGCAGATGGAACCTTGGGCAGAAATGGCAGTTGTGTCCGCATGACTACCTTGTCCTTGTGAAAGGTGGTATATGGTTCAGAGGCGACCATCGCCTGAATCTCGCTGACTCTGCGAGCCGAGGTAAGACCAACTAGTAAGGCTGTCCTGATGGGTAGCAGCCTAATGTCCACGGATGCCACTGGCTCGAATGGTTTGTGCGCCAGGGTGTCCAAGACTGTATTAAGGTCCCACAACAGGTGCGGTTGCTTGACGGGCGGGAAGAGCCTAGTGAGACCAGTCAGATGTTTCTTGTTGGAGGAGGAAAAAATGCCTTCCTCCGAGTTCCTGTAAGCCCCAATGGCTGCAAGGTATGTATGGCAGGTGTCTACCTGTATGCCAGAATGAGCGAGGTGCGCAGAAAAGGAGAGCACGTCATCCAATTGCAGGCCAAGAGGTCAATTCCCTTGGGATTCTGCCCAGTGTTAGAACCTGGTCCATTCGCTCTTGTACTGGGCCCTGGTGGCTTTGCTCCTGGCGCCCTGTATAATCTCCAGATTGGCCTTTGAAAGGCTAAGGTGCCGAAGCGTTACCTGCCCCCCTGCTGTGCCAGAAGATGTGCTGGGCCCGTCGGGAGGTGCATCGGGGGCACCTCGGAGAGGCCGAGGAGCTCCGAAAACTATGGTCTGGCAGGCCACCATGGAGCAATCAGAATGATGAGGAGTTGGCGTGACTCCTTGATCGTGCAAATTACCCTGTGAATCAGGGGAGTGGGCGGAAAGGTGTAGGCCTTCATGCCGGTCCACTGGAGGTGAAATGAGTCGCCCAGCGAGCCGGGGCCCTGACCCTGCCAGGATGCGAACTGGGGGCACTTCTTGTTGTGCCAGGTGGCAAAGAGTTCCACTTGGGGGTGACCCCACTTGCTGAAGATCTCCTGAATAACGAGTTTGTTTAGCTGCCACTCGTAATTGTCTGCTCCCAGCCTGCTGAGCCTGTCCGCCTCCAGGTTGGGATTCCCCCGGGAGGTGGACTGCCACAAGGTAAATTCCATTTTCCAAGGCCCATTCCCACATGCTGATCGCCATTCTGCACAGAGGTTGGGATTTGATGCCTTCCTGCTTGTTGACGTAGTACATGCTGGTCGAGTTGTCTGTCTGGATGAGGACAACCTTGCCCTTGAGAAGTGGTAGGAATGCCCTGAGCGCTAGCCAGATGGCATTCAGCTCCAACCAATTGATGTGGTATTCCTGCTCCTGTCGAGTCCAGGTGCCGTGGACCGAGAGATCGTCCAGGGTGGCTCCCCAGCCCTCGAGCGAGGAGCCTGTGGTGATGGTGGCCTGTGGAGAGGGCGGTCGGAAGGGCTTGCCCGTCCATAGGTTGCAGTCCATGGACCACCAAGTTAAGAACGTTGATCATCTCGGATTGCGAGCCTCGCTCCTGACTCCATGAGGCCGCGAAGTGCAGCTGAATCCTCCTTATCCTTAGTCTTGTGTGCGGCACGGCTAACAGAACCGCTGCTAGTAGACCCAGGAGATGTTGGTACCACCATGCCAAGGTCAACTCTCTGCTGTGGTAATGGGCGGTGGCCCTCTTGATGGCCAAGATCTTGTCTTCCGGCAGGAAAACCCTCTCTGAGCACATGTCCCAAATGAGTCCCAGGAATGTCAGAGTTTGCGTAGGGAGCAGCTGTGACTTCTTGAAGTTGAGCAAGAATCCCAGGTCATGCAGGGTGTTCATAAGGGCATGGGAAGAGTGGTGGACCGTTTCCGGAGATGTAGCCCCGACGAGCCGGTCGTCGAGGTATGGGTAGATGTGGAGACCCTGCACTCTGAGGAGGGCCGCCACAGCGTTCATGAGTCTGGTAAAGACCCTGAGGGCCGAGTTGAGGCCAAACCGGAGTACTTTGTATTGGAAATGGTAGTCCATGATCCTGAAACGTAGGAAAGAATAATGGGGCTGCCAAATCGGGAGGTCTAGGTACGTGTCCGTCAGGTCCAGGGAGTACATCCAGTCTCCTTTGACCAATGCCTCCGCTATAAAAGCTGGCGTAACCATCTTGAATTTTTGCAGGGGTAAGGAGAGTTTGAGGGTGGAAAGGTCCAGCACAACTCTGAGGCCCGCCTGGTTCTTCTTCTGAATGGCAAAAATCCTGGAGTAGAAGCCAAAGCCTCGCTGGGAGGCTGGAACTTCCTACACTGCTTGGCTCTCTACGAACGACCTGATCTCCACCAAAAGAGTTGCTGTCCCAACCTATGGGAGTGCAGAGGACGACAGAGGGGAGGCTGGGATGGGAAGGCGGTACCCCGTGGATACTATGGAGAGGACCCAGGGGTCCGCAAAATTCTAGCGCCAGAATTGTGCATGGAGCGCAAGCCTGCCCTCCACCGGAGACACATGGACCCGAAGAGGCGTGTCATGCCTTCTTTCCCTCGGAGGCTGAGGAGGGGGTCTGGAAAAAGCCCTTACTCCCAGCCCACCCTTTTTGTTTGCGCCGGTTCTGAGACGGCGAGCGGTCCAGCTGCCTGGATCTGCGTTCCCTGGAAGCCATTTAACCCTCCATATGTACAACCCTTCCCTGGGCGCTGCTGAGATTGGGTGTACAATTTGGGCGTGGTCTTTGTAAGGATGGATGAAGACTTTGCTGTTTGAGAGTTGCTGTTCTTTTTTGTCCAGCTCTTCATCCGCAGAGGAGTGGAAGAGGCCCCCCCCCCCCCCTCGAACGGTAGATCTAGAATACGCTCCTGGACATCCGGGTTGAATTTATTTGCCCGGAGCCAAGCTGTTCTCCTCATGTCTGTGGCAATACAGATGGCACGGCCTGAAGTATCGATATAAGCCACTGTGGATTCCTTGAGGTCATGCGCTACGAGCTTGGCTTCTGCTAGCCCCGCCGTAAAGCATGATTGCCATTGGGTGGGGAGTTCCAGGAGGAAGTCCGCAATTTCCTGCCATAACCGTTGGTTGGCTGCAGCCAGCATGGCATCTGCGTTGGTCTGAGGCAGGTGCAAGGAGGCACTGGAGTAGATCTTCTTGCTGTATGCCTCCAAGATCTTCTCCTCCTTGCCTAGCAGCGCCGCAGAGGAGGCTGAGGACGACTAAGGCTTGGAGTATAGTGATGCCGCAGCAATCACTGAGGGGTGTGGCTGAGGATAGGTCGAGAGCAAGAGTGTATCCCCCTCCATCTGCCTGTACTTGGCGTCCAGGCATCAATTGACGGGCTGGACAGAGTGGGGCTTAAGTGGGGCTTAATCCAACCCTTTTTGGCCAGGGAGACTACATAAGTTTGCAGTGGAATCCCTGTGTTGGCAGAGGGGCGTCTTGTGAGGACTTCAGCCAAAACCCCCTCTGCCGGCTTCTGGACCTCGAGTTGGGGGAGGCCCAGGTACTCCGGCAGGCCAGCAAGATGTTCATGGAAGGCCCTGTCCGGATCCTCCTCCTAGTCCGTATCCTGCGGATCTGGAGGATCTTGTGAAGGAAGAGGGGTAGATGGCGCCGGAGGCTGGGGTACAGAGACCGTAGCTGGAGGTGGAATTGGCTGTGGAACCGGAAGGGGCAGCTGCACCGGGGCCTGGGGGCCCGATGAAGGAGTCTTTGGTGCCTCTAGCATGGCAGGGAGGACTTCCCTGACTGCGTCTTTGATGATAACCCCCATCTGAGGAGACCTCATGAGGCTGAGAAACTTCTCGAAGAGCACCTCCTCACTGGCCAAAGAGGTGGCAGGGGGTACCGACAGGCTAGCGTGGGGCTGCTGGAGCCGCTGCGTACCCTGTCCATAAGGACGCAAAGGAAAGTTGCCCTGCACAAATGAAGGCTAGACTGTAGGCCACGTACCTGGTTGAGGCCAGTCCCACCTTGACACTCGTTCTTCGCCGAATTCGTGGAATGGTGTCAGACGGGTGCCCCTTTCTGGCGCGACGGCCATTTTGCTGAGCTGCTTGCCACGTGCCTGCGATGTGTTGCTCGGCCCTCTGTGCCCGGCCTCGTCCAAGACTCTTGTGTGTGGATCACAAGGCCTACTCTGCTCCTCGGCCCGCTAGGTGTAAGACCCTCGATCCGGAGGTAGGTTTAGGCACCCCCTCTGACGTATTGCCGGTATTAGGGCGTAGCCCCTCTGACAGATTGCCGGCATTAGGGCATAGTCCCTCGCCCATGGTGCCGGTAAAACGGCGTAGCCCCTCGGGTGTAGACACGGTACGAGAACCTTCCAGTCCCTCGACACTGCACTCGGGAGGATCCAAGGACCCCTCGACCCGAAGGGCGGTAGCTGTGGCAGTCTCGGGCGTGTGCTGGTAGGTAGAAGGACCTGGCCGGTCCCTCCGGCGCGGCAGAGTCCCTGGGACTGAGTCACCCTTGCGGGGTGCGCTGAAAAATATTGGCCCTACCTTGGGCCTGGCTCGATGCTTCATGAAGTTCTTGAGATCCTCTGGAGGCCACCTCTGGAAGAGCTCCCTCCACCTGGGAAGTCTGTCCTTCAGCCGTCGAGGACAACGAGTCACACGCCGAACAGGACTGCCAACCGTGATCTGGGCAAAGGCAACGTAGGCAGTGGCCGTGGGGGTCTGAAGTTGGGAAGAGTCCGTTGCATGATGGGCACCTCCTGAACGCTGTTGAAGTCGACATGCGCCAGGGAGGAGCGTGACGCCTGAGGACAGAGTACCTGAATGATAGATAAGACAAAAAAGACAAAGAGAAGAAGTATCTGTGCATGGAATTACATGGCCGAAGGCAAGCCTAGGAGCGCTGGTGAATTCAGCCCGTTCCAGTCGATGCGGAAAAGGGGACTGAGGTGTGGCACCAGAGGGCAGAGGCCGGGCAGCGCATGCTCCCTGGGCCGCGCCCCCCTAAATTTAAAGGGGAAGAAGGTTTTTTTCTGGTGAAAAAGGTTACATCTCCCGTCCCTTGGAAGGGACGCCCATACAGTATGGAGGAAAGGGGACGGGATGTAAGAGTACGTAATACTACTTTTCACTGATCCCTTGTTTATTGGGAAACATTCATCTGTACCCGCTTTTAGTGGATACAGAACTGTGGGGTTCTTGAGATGGAATGCGTTGAATCTCCACCTCTCATCCTGTCTGGTACCCTTGCCTGCAATTCTTATACATAGGGGGGGGGGGCGTGATTCGAGATACCTCTTACTAGATATTCAGCCGCCTTAACTCTCCCTGAGATCACCCCCGGGAGGAGAAAATCATAAATCCTTGAAAAGGACTTGTGTGTGAGTCAGTAAAAAGAGAATCCCTATTCCAATGGATGCCGGTCTCGCCAGATGTCGCTCATCCCTGTTACCTCTATAAATGTGAGGAGCTTCATGTGGGGTAGGCCATGTCTACCAATATGTGACGACCTATCTCACTCTGGTTGGGCTGTGTCATTAAATCCCTCCCCCCAACCCCAAATCACTGTTATATCCAACCTGTGTTTCATCAGTAGTGCTTGTACAGCATGAAGTGTGTTGGCTTGGAGGGTCAGTGGTGCATATACACTGATAATAGATAGTGATTCCCCCCACAAAGTTCCTTTGAGCAGTACATCTCTCTCGTCCTTGTCCATTTCCACCATTTTAACACTTAGGGGGAACATGTGTGTCTCTAGCGACAGTATTATGTTTGCCTTATGCATATTGAGAAGTTTGATACCAGGCCTCCTTATTTTGTCAAGCAATCTGTTAACGTTCTACGTCAAGCGTTTGAGAGCTTTCCCTGCTTCTTTATCCAATCCCATCGCTATGCTACGCCTAGTGTGTTGCATCTTATTTACATTGTGTCCCTTGTAAGGGGCCACAAGCAAACCTATATATTTATTTGTTATCTAGGTCACTAATGACACAAAAATGAAACCAAAACATGCCAATTTTCAACCCCTCCCAACCTATACTCCCGTTATGTTGCACCCTTAGGTAAATGTTCAGGGGGTGTGCTCTGCTCCAAACTGGTCCGTTATCGTCTACTTCGTTAGTCGGTACTGTGTCGGTTCTTGGGTTTTCAGGCTTTTAGATTTCAGCAAATGTTTTTTTCCTTCCCTTGGCAAATGTTCATTTTCTTGGGTTTGATGCTGTTTCTTCCTGGGAGCTAACCCCTGCCTTGTGACCTTCACCATCAATCCAGTTCTAAGCTTCTGCAGGGACAGTAAAGAATTTCACCCCTGGGGTCCTACGATTCGGAGGGTGGCCGGAAACAGCATAGCATATTTATGTTCTCTGTCCCTCAGTTGTTTCTTGACATGACTTTTGTACCAAACTGGTCAAGTTGGGGTATATTGCCACTTTTGCTCCCTTCACTTGCAATTTGCCTCTCTTTCGTGCAGTCTGCAGGAGCATGTCCCAGTCCCTATAATTTAATAATTTGGCGATAACCGGCCACGGCTGGCTCCCCAATGGCAGTCCTCTGCTCGGAATCCAGTGGGCCCCCTCCACGGATAAAAAGTTTGACAGTCTGTGGTCCCATCCACACATTAAACCAACCCTTCCAGGTAAAGCGCCATTGATAGTCCTTTAAGGTTTTCGCTGAGACCCAGAATTCTAGTTTTTGTGTTGAACTCTGCATTCCACCTCTTCCACTCTCTCCTCCAAAGCTTTCCTCATGTTCATTAAATCCGATGTGGTTTCTCATAGGGTCTATTCTATCTTCCACATCCGAGATTCTCGTTTTCGTTTCTCCTACTCTCAGCGAAAGTGCAAATCCTGCCGTTGGAGCCCCACACGTCGGTCCCATTCGCATCTATTTTTTGTTTCAAAAATGTTTTGGCTTCTTGGATAACAGTCAGTATCTTATGTATGGACTGGGCATGCAACCCCTCTTCTTGATTCATATGTCTCCCATTCTCCACTACTTCTTTTGCCACTTGTGAGGGCATCGCATATAAGTACATTTTAGCTTGCAAACTCGCTTTCTTGTTTTTTGTTTCACCATTCCCCTCGCGGCTGCCGTGATCCCCACATTTCACACTTGTTTTACAGCTACTGACGTTCAGGGTATTATGTTGCTCCTGTCAGTGTGATCCACCGAATCTGAGACTGAATTTTCCTCCCCCTGTATATATCCAGCGTCTCTGGGTCACTTGCCAGTCTTTCTCTAATAATGCCCTCTTATCTCTGGAGGGCCTCTGGAGCTGGTGACATTGGGGCTTCCCACATGTTTTCACTGTTAATTACGTTCCCAACCGCCACCATCTTGCGGCTGTCCCAGCACGCCATCTGTGCTTTTTGGCAATCAGGGGGAGGACTACCAGCCTGTTCTTTCCCATGCGGTTCTACCAGGCTTCAAATTCTCCTCTGCTTGTGTGCTCACCCGCCTTTGCCCCTACTCACTGTGCTTTCCTGGTTCTTCTCCTAGCACCATCTCAGGTGTCTGAGCTCCCGTCTCAGTTCTCACTGCGCGCCCCAGGCATTCCGATGGCGCAGCAACAGCCCGTGTACAGGGATCAAATGAATGCCCTCTCAGTGTGTTGCTGAGCATTATTCAGCTACGGCTGTGACTTTGTCCGAGTGTCGGTCCGCCGCTATCTTAGGCTCTGTCCAGCGATGTGTTCGGATGTCCGGCAGCCACCTCTTTCACCTCCGTATCACCTTCTGCTCACTTTTTCCTGTTCTCCGAGTGTTCCGTCGTCCCAAGCATATATTTCAAATAGATATTATACAGTTTGGGGAATGAAATAGCCCCTCTACGGCACCGTCTGAGCGGAGCGAGCAGAAAGTATAACTACTGCATGTCACTGTGCAACTGCGCCCCCTACAATTTGCATGTTGAACAATGATTAATACAGAGGAAAATATAATGTTCCATTTCTTCCATGTGCTGTTTTGCACTGACTTTCTTGCAATCACACATAAGGCTGCAAAATTTGGCAGCTGTGCACTGTAAAAGACCACTCTACATTACATTATAGGTGTGTTGAGAAGATATTTTCCTGAAGAATGACATTAGAACCCCGATTTGAGTAAGCACCTCAGTTGGAAGACAGTACTGGTGCAATAAGTATGTGTGCCAGATAAGAATGGGCTATCCACGTTCACTACTAGAATGCCTATTGGCAGATGGCAGTGAGCCAAGCTAAGGCTAATACATATGGGAGTTCTAAATGTAACAGAGATGCAATCTTCCTGCTGTTAAATGTGTACGAGGTAAACAAAAACGACCTACTTGTTATCTTAGATGTTGTCTCACTATATACCAAAATTCCCCAGGCAGCAACCCTGAGTATGGTAGAAGAGAAATTGTTATACTCTAGAGCGACAGGCAAAACCCCGAACTCATTTATCCTTTGGTGTACAGAGATGACACTATGTGAAAACTATTTCTCCTTCAACAACCGATTTTACAAACAAATACATGGAACTGCCATGGGGTCAGCAATGGCCCCAACACTTGCGAACCTATATGTAGAAACTATTGAAGTACACACCATCATGACTGATCTTTATCCATATAGACAATATATTCAATTATGGAAAAGATATATTGATGACGTGTTTATGATTTGGTCTGGTGATATATTGAATTTCAATGCATTCGTACTGTGGCTGAACTCACAAAATCCCTTTTTGCAGTTCACCAAAACTGTAAGTCTTGAATCAGTCACCTTCCTAGACTTAACGATCTACGCCAATAAAGAATTGTCAATACTTCAAGTCAAACTGTTTCATAAGGAAACTGACAAAAACTCGATGTTGGCGTATTCGAGTTTCCATCCGAAACCTACTCGACAAAATGTGCCTTTCGGACAATTTCTGCGTATGAAACGCAACAGCAGCACCAAAAGAGATTTTGTGATGGAAGCTGACAATCTTAAACATAATTTGATCCAGAGGGGCGACCCCCAAAAGATTGTTAAGACAGCATATAAAAGAGCGGCTAATAATAACAGAGACGCTATTCTAGAATACAGAGCGAAAACAACGATCAATGACAACAGTGTTTGTTAGTACTTATAACCCACTCTCTAATGGTATATCCAAGATTTTGAGAAACAATTGGCATATGTTAGAAAAGGGTGACTGTCCATTGTCTGCTCCCAAGTGTGCCTTTCGCAGGAGTAAAAACCTGAAAGAATTGATCACAAAAAATGATGTGGCTCTGAAGCCAAGTACTCAATCCACACTAACCGAAAGTTGGGGTTTACCTAAAACTACAGGCCATAGTCCGTGTGGCCATTGTAACTGCTGCGCACAAACCTGTAGATCTAAAGATATTGATTTGGGTCTCAACAAGAGATGGGAACAACGTGTCCTAACAAATTGTAACTCTACAATGGTAGTGTACGCTATCTGGTGTTCGTGTAACAGACTATACATAGGCAAGACCGAAAGGAAAGTAAAGGTCAGGATAGGCGAACATAAAAGCTGCATCAGGAACAATACCATGAACGCACCAAGAGTGGGTAATTTCAACAGGCAAGGGCACAAACCTGAAGAACTCAGGTGGACAGTAGTTCTAAAATTAGATCAAACCCAGGACACTAATAATGACAAACATATGCTAAGTGTACAAGAACAAAAAATTATCTTCCTGACTAAAAGTTACCCAGATGGATTGAATGAGAACATAGATTGGAGTATATTTATCAAATAATATACCAACTATATGCATGCTCGGTACTGCCACAGAATTCACGGTGTGTTCTAACTAGCCATTCACTATACCAGACTACACTCTTCGCTTAGTTAACTTGCACCTCCTAGCATTTTAAAAATTCTTCCATTGTTCGAGAATGAATGCCACCGAGATTATGACTCACCCAACCTTCAGTGGAGTATATGATAAACTGGAAGACTACCATCCTCATCTGTGTAGGACTTTACTAATACAGACTCATGCCCGAAACAGCCCATTATCTTCTATCTTTCCAGTTAATAACACACAGTTTTGTATTGATCGCCTCATATCTGGCTTACTTTACACACTTAGTATACCACCACTATTAATTAGGGCTATCATACATTTGCCTTGGGACACTATCTCGTTAATTTCTACGCCCGTGACACCCATCTTGCTAGTGACACTTAGATGCATTAATATACACAACGGTGGAATTGTATTACCCATGCCCTTCCTATTCAGAGCGTAACGTAGGTCTGTAATCCAAGGACAGCCACTTTCTCCAGCCGCCAGGTACCCTCTGCATCAACTGGCCCGAATGATCTATTCCAGATCAGTGTTTCGTATTGTATACATGCGCAGTAAGTCTAGAGTGCAAGCGCAAGCGTGGCCGGTTCCTATGGTAACAGACCACGGAGCTGTTGACAATAGGACTGAGCCTGTGTAAACCAACGTGACCTTCTACATCATTATTTTTGGGGCTTTACCATACACCTCGCTACTGTTTAACTACCTTTTCAACCCAATTTGAATACTGTTTTCAGCCGCGAGCAAGTACGACACGACCTATTATCAGCGCTACTCCCTTTTAGTATTCTACACTACATGCATGCGCTTTTCAGCTATTTACATGACCTCTGGCGAGCAAGCCGCCTTTATCAACGGTCACAAGCAACCCGGAACGCTGAACGAAGCAGTAGAACTGTAGCCGCAGAGCCATTCAGCTTTAGAACTCCAAGTACTTGTTGAGCTTCTCCTGCCCCACTTAGCCCCTTTGTCGTACCGCATATCCATCAGCACTACTTTGTATACTACTGTCTCAGTTATACTTTTCTCGTTAAGATTAACATACAAGCGACTAGTGGCTACCAGTATTTTACTGAATGTCATAGCCACTTTCTGATTAACCACGTGAACAGTAAATATTTTTCCCATTTTTTACGCTACCTTGACCCACAATTTGGAGGGTAGATTTTCCGACTGACCCTCTTGTCTACACAAGTCAGGACCATTTATGTACCTATGGCCAACTTGATTTTTTTCATTATTCCAACACAAGTTTACTATTTATTTTTACAGAGTATTACTACCCTTCAAACTACTTCGATAAAACCATTACACCGGAAGACTCAGGAAATACCATTCTACCACAATACGAAGTCTGAAGTAAGTCTCTTTTGAGAGCCTATTTACTGTACAACCAAGATGGCGACAGATGCCTAATTAGTATATGTAATTTGTGTAGGGCAGTACCACTTAACCTACGGATTAGAGAGTATTGAGCTATATGTTTGTGTGTTTACAGGGACAACTCTGGGACTGCAACACTAAGAACCTAGGCAGTACCTAGGAATTATTTACCGACACTAAAGAGACGGTAAGCGCCCTACTTTAGGGCTTTATTAATCGATTATGACTAATGCATTTGATTGAGAAACCACACAATGTGGTTTTCTGTTTTTACAATTAGGTTTGGCCTGGCACTCTCAACTTGTATTAAGAACAAGAGTTTGTGGACATATGTCAATCTAGATTTACCTTCTAGAAATACGATTAAGGACTCTGCGCTGCCGCAACACTCAGAACGAGTTCATTTCTACCAAGCTTCCATCTTGACTCAAGCTGTGGACGTGTTCTGTCTCAGCTTCCACAACCCCCTGAAGAAGTTCCTAAAACTAATCCTAAGGACTACAGGAACAAAACATGTAGGGTTACTGCAGATACTAACATCAAGTACCTGAATAAGGATTAAAACCCGCCAAGGTGTATTTTAGGTATATTGTAACCATAGCACCATGTTTTGAGACATTCAAAAAGGATAGGTCTCATTTGATGTATTATGTGTGGCTTCTTGGTTACTAAAACAAGTCAAAGGTTGCCTTTTCTTGATGTTTCTATACAAACATTGTAAATAAGTATTTGTAAACTTAGAATTCTCATGTATCTGAAAGTTAGATACAGTTCCAGTATGTATTTTTCACTTTATTAGCAACTTTGGTGACTAGCACACAGCACTTTATTTGACAGCACTGGTCACTTTGTTAGTTTTTTCCAGACTAAATCTTATGTATATGCTTTTTAACTTTATATGCTTTGTATTCAAATTGTTTTTAACAGATTTAGCAATGAAGTCTGGTTATATTTTCCATGAACTTCTATGCGTTACTGTTCTGAATCATTTTCTAGTGTGACAATTCCTGACCAGCCAGACAACTGAGTGTCCAAACCCCTATTCGGTACGGGAACCTCTATGGTCTATTGCTTTCTAATAAGATATGTCAGGTTTGCTCCTTGATTACCTACAGTATACCTGATTTCCCTCTAAGTGTGTCTAGTTAAATGTGTACGAGGGCAAGGTTATCCCAGAGTTGATTTTTGGGTGTGATACCTTATAAGGGGGTGTGGAATAAATTATATTAATTCATCTTCTTACTCAGTGTGAGGCCTGGCAGACCTCATAGTATTAATCAAAACATGCATTTTTTCTATTTCCTATTGTTTTTTTTATCAACCACCCTAATTAGGTATTGAGGAGGTATTACATTTTGTGGTATTCCAGGAATGCAAACAAATACCCGATTATAATGAAGTTGATTTGAACTTCAGAAACCAAATATTTTTAGATCCACCAAAAAAGGTGATGGTAAAAATATCTCATCAGCATGCTAAAATAATTGTATCTTTGAAGTGAAAGGATGTGCTGGCACATCCCCCTCAGTTTATCGGACACAAATATGCAGGGTACCCTAAAGGAATGCATACCGTGGGCAATTCGGACCCCCGCGTTCTGACCTGCTCCATGCATGATATGAAGAAGGATGTGACGCAGTCACAAGTGCCTGACAAGAAAAGGGAGTCGAGGGAGCTGGGTGCACGGGGAAAGCCAATCACTCCGTGAAGTGAAGTAGAGAGGGCGCTAGAGGGCCATTCAAGATGGCCGCCTTGGCCTGAGCTCCCGCAAGGACGCCGCATCAATCCTTCATAATCCTGCTGTTTCTGCACTGCTCAGCACCAATTCCTCGCCCCCTGACTTCCCGGTCTGTCCAGCTGCCTGCCAGTGTGTTCCGGACGTAAATCGGCCACTCCACGCCGGACCAAGACCCCTGAGGCCTTAGGTCTGGGCCCAGCACAGCTAGCCTGCCGGAGTAAAGGGCGCGGCGCTGTAGCCCACATCCAGCCAGCGGACCGCATTGACCAACGCCGCGCCGCCGAGGGACCCCCTCCGCTCGGCCTGAGCCGTGCCCTGCGGGAGGGCCGGATCCGGGGCGGGAGCGAGCTACGATGTCCCCGCGGCGCGGGCCCAGCTTCCGCCGTCCCGGCGCGCGGCCATCATCGGCGCCCGCCCGACGCCCCGCGACGAGTCACCAGTACCGGGAGAGCGAGGCCGGAAGATCAGCAGCAACACCAGGTACGGGGGGGGGGGGGGGGGGGGGGATTCGCGCGCCGCACTGAAGTTAGCCCCGGCCCGACCCACCCCCCGCCCACTTACCGCTTCGGCCCCGGGTCCCGGCTGCAGCGCCGGCCGGGATTGGGGGTTAGAGGGAGAGTGGAGTCTCCAACAGCACACGGAGGAGTCGGCCCCTCCGCTCCCCCCCTGCTTCGGTCTGGTGCTTCGGATGTGATGGGCTGCCCGACGCACTTGTGGCGATTCTGACCCTGCACCTGATAATTGACATATTGCCTGCCGGGAGAGCAGCCAGTGCAGGGCCACTTGCCACTTCATCCACCTCCTGAGGCTACGGCGCCATTCCAGTCCGAGTACAGCGCTTGCTGCCTCCCCACTGCGGAGTTGGCACTATCCCCGGGGGAGCCCGACAGCAACCACCCCGGCCACCACAGCAAATCGCCAACCCCTCGCCTAAATCGAACCATCTCAGCCCCCCAGGGTGAGAAGAACGCAACCCAATAACCGGCGTCCCACTCTACTATCGAACAATAACCCGTCCAGAACTGTGCAGCCGGACATCTCATACCCTCCCCAGGCAACACATCACAATATACAGCAGCTCCAGCACAAAGTGCACCGAAATGGGGAAATACGACAAGTCCCAGAGGAAGTTAACTTTCGAAGGTGGTGCGACCCCAAAAGCCCCCGCTCAGCGGGAAGACCAGACTCCCGCCCCCAGCGGGTCGCCCCCGACGGAGTCAGAGGGTAATGCATTTGAAATAAAGGAACTCCTTTTAGACCTGAAGGCCGGCATCGGGAATCTCAACAACAAAATGGACGGCCTCGCCTCCAAGGTAGACCTCCTTCAACACCGCATCGACACCCACACGGAACGTCTAAACGAGGTCGAGCAAAGAGTGTCAAATCTAGATGATGGCACATCATCCCTCTCAACCAAAGTTTCGCAACTCGAGGCCCAAATGAAGGCAACAATAGCTAAATGCGAAGACCTCGAAGGCCGTTCAAGAAGGAATAACATAAGAATCATCGGGGTGAGAGAACAGCAGCCGCAAGGCAGAATGGAGGAGTTCGTGGAATCACTCTGTACATCACTCTTCAGTAGAGAATCACTGTCACCAATGTTCATAGTAGAGAGGGCCCACAGGATCCCGTCAACCCGCCCTGTCCCCGGCGCACCACCTTCCTAGACCAATCATTGCGAGGCTGCTCAACTACAAAGACAGGGACACCATCCTCCGCATGGCAAGGGAGAAAGGAGAACTGCTGCATGATTGGGACAAAATTCACGTCTACCCGGACTTCTCTCCCATGGTACAAACGCAGAGGAAATCATTTACTGCCATCAAACAAAGGCTCCGAGCCAATCAATTACCATACTCGATGCTCTTCCCTGCACGGCTCAGAGTACAGCACGGAGAAAGGGTCCATTTTTTCCAATCACCCGAGGATGCACGCATGTTTCTCGACCAGATAGGCTGCCCTGACCCGAATCCTAACCGGCCCAGGCCCCAAAGAGACAGAAACATCAGGATTCCGCCATAATCCGGAGCGATCAGGGGCGAGATGAAAAATCGCAAGAGGACACATCGGAAACAGGCTCAACACACAGTGAGTTCAACGCGGGGCAGGGAAGCTTGGACGGCCCCAGGCGCCCCTAGCACAGCACCAGTTTACTCCCCAGGGTACACTCAGCTACCAGTAGGTCGCGTGGCTGAGTTCCTCGGGGGTACAGTTCTACAGCGACATGGTCTCCACCTGTTACACTGATTGTTTTAAAGGGTTTGAGTGGGTTCTCTCTGTGGGCCAGTTGGGGGTTGCCCACCTGGAAGAGAGATACACCACGGGGGGTTCGACCTCGGACGGGGCCCTCAAGGTTCATCAGAAAAGCACAGCGCCTCCAGTTCCAACCCCTCCTCTCGCTCTCCGTCGCCTAGGCAGATACCAAAGTCGTCCAATCAAGCAAGTATCAAAGCCATCAGCAACAAGGCCAACAAGTCTCTTCCCACTGCCTCCGCACGGCCAGCTACCTTAAACAGAAAATGGTCAATTAGAATACCCCATCCGAACCATTCAACGTTTTAACATGGAATATTAGAGGCGGAAATATCCCAGCCAAAACTAGGAAAATACTCCAATACCTCAGGCGTCACGAAATCGATGTGGCTATGATTCAAGAGACCCACCTTCTACCAGGGTCGGAGCACCAATGGGCTAAGAGCTGGGGCTGTCACAGATACTACTCCTCTTATTCAACATACTCCAGAGGAGTCGCGCTACTCATACACAGAAGGATGAGCTTCCGCCTGATACACATGGCGAAAGACGCAGAGGGGAGAGCAATCCTAGTGAGCCGTATTGTAGCCGGTCAGAAGGTGACCTTCGTCAACTCCTACGCCCCGAATACAGACGGCCCTGACATTTTTGGATGGGTACTCACCCAGCTGTCCAAACAGGACCCTGCAACCATAATCTGGGGAGGTGACATGAACACGGTACTTGATCCACTAAAGGACAGATCAAAAGCTTCTCAGCTGCCTCCAACAAAAGCTGGACTTCAAATAAAGGAAATATGTAATGCCTTCAGCCTGATAGACATTTGGAGAGTCTCGAATGGTGATTCACGAGAATTCACATTTCATTCACCTGTACACAACTCGAGCTCTCGTATCGACTATCTCTTCGTTTCGGCAAATGGTCCTCTGACAGGTGATCGATGCTGCATACATCAGAGAACTCTCTCCGATCATTCCCCGATTTTCCTCAACTTAAAACTATCCACTCCGATACCACTGCTACAGCGATGGCGCTTCAAGAACAGCTCGTTAAGGGATGAAGTGTTTGCTTCCGAACTGAGGAACGAGATCAAGGTATTTCTAGATGCCAACATTGGCTCAGTCCCATCCGCAAGCACAATTTGGGAGTCACTAAAATGCTTTATAAGAGGAGTCTGTCATGCCAAAGAAAATGGCATCCATAAGCTCATCAAGCGCAAACTCACAAGCAGCGAAGGAAAACTAAAGAGCCTTGAGCGTCAAGCCACCAGTGGGGCAGATCCCAAAATATCAGCAGCCCTGAAGGAAGAATTGACGAAATTCAATCTCGCAGCAGACCGCAAAATCAAATTCCTGTATCGCAACTGCCAAGCTCGTCAGTACGGAGAAGGCCAAAAACCCGGGGCCCTTTTAGCAAACTTAATCAGAGCCGATAACAGATCTGCACACATTGAATCGATTCGGACTACTCTGGGTGAGGCAGTCTATACCGATGAAAGGATAGCGGAGGAGTTCAGGATCTTCTACCAGGATCTATACAGTGCTAAACTCAATAAGTCGTCGACCGCACCACTGGAGTACCTTGAAGACACGGAACTCTACTGGGTCGAGCATTCTCTCCGAGAACCACTAAACGAAATGATAACGCAAGAAGAGATTTTAGAAGCCATAAAGTCCCTCCCCAGCTCCAAAGCACCGGGCCCCGACGGACTGACGGGAGAATTCTACAAGTCCTTCGCGAGCACCTTGGCCCCTCTCTTGGAGGCAGTATACGCGGAAGCGCTGGAAAGAAGGCACCTGCCCCCTACTACCTGTGAAGCAAATATTATTCTACTGCACAAACCTGGCAAACCTCCAGAAGACTGTTCTTCATACCGACCAATATCGCTCCTCAATCTAGACAATAAAATACTCGCCAAGGTGCTGGCAAGGAGGTTAATGCCATTAATGCCCGCCCTTGTTCTGGCAGACCAAGCCGGTTTCATTCCAGGCCGCAATACGACGTTTGGACTTAGGAGAATGTTCGGTGTCATGGCCGCTCTGGACCCCTCACTGCAGGCTGTGGCGGTGCTTCTCGACGCCGAAAAGGCATTTGACTCGGTCGAGTGGCCATTTCTGTTTGCGGTGCTCACCAGAATGGGCCTAGGAGCCCGATTTATCAACCTGGTCTCTCTACTGTATACCGAGCCTCGTGCCAACATTATTGTAGGTACAGCCAAGTCGGCCCCAATGGTTCTGCAACGAGGCACGAGACAAGGCTGCCCACTATCGGCCTTGATATTTGCTTTGGTGATGGAACCTCTAGCCTCCAGACTGCGAGAACAGAGACAGCAGAGGGGACTCATCATAGGCCCTCACAAACTCATCATCTCTCTCTACGCCGACGACGTAGCACTATTCATCCGAAACCCGGAAGACAATCTCAATCCAGTCATGAGGGAAGTCATCAGGTTCGGAGCGGCGTCCGGATTAAAAATCAACCAGTCAAAATCCATTGTATTCCCTCTAACACCAGCCACAAAACAGTTCCCAGACGACTTCAAACTCACACGGAAGTGCTCCGGAGTTAGATACCTCGGGATACAATTATCTCTGAAACGCCAGGAGGTGTTCCGGGATAACTATGAAGTGGTGGTCAAATCACTTCAGGACAAAATCTCGCGCTGGAGGTCTCTTCCACTAACCCTCTGGGGTAGGATCTCCCTGGTGAAGATGGTGATGTTACCCAAACTATTATACCTATTCAACAATATCCCGATGCTGCTGCAAAAACCCTTCTGGAAAAAGGTGAAAAGCTTGGTCTTCGAACTACTCTGGGCGGATAAGCCAGCGAGAGTGGCATATACCACGCTAACGCTCCCCGTCACCAAGGGGGGGCTGGCACTTCCAGACCTGGAAAGATACTACTGGGCAGCTCAAGCACAGTTCCTCAGCCACTGGTACGCCTCCCAAGCGATTCGACCACATGTACAAGTTGAGCGTGCCCTCGCAACACCCAACTTCCTAACTGCAGTCGTCCTCAGTCAAATGCCAGCTCCAAGCGACACGATGAATGTGATGCTCACAACGCACAAAGTTTGGAGGACGCTGGCCCAGAAACTTGGGGTGCAGACACGGTACTCCCCACTCCTGCCTGTCAAGTTTATTCCCGGAGTCCCACTGACCTCGGAGACGGTTTTTCACAAGTGGGTCGACAAGCTGAACATACAAACATTGGGGGATCTCTTCACAGAAGACAGTTTTTTAACATCGGAGCAAGCAAAAAGTAAGGGGGGAACCACGGCCTTAGATGTATTCCTCTACTTCAGAACCCGCTACACCATGCAGGCTCTACTGCCCGACTTCCCACGTCAGCCACCAACATGGCAATTATTGCATAGCGTCATCCAAGCGCAGGGGGAAGGTAGGCTAGTGTCACAGATCTATAAAGCCCTCATTCCCTGCACACATCTCGCCACCTCAGGTGTAAAGGATAGATGGGAGAAGTCGTTACAGGTTAAGATTTCTGAGGAAGATTGGCTCTATAGTCTGAAACAAACTCAAAAAGTGGCGCTTAACTCACGCCTAAAACTTATACACTTTAACTTCCTCCATCAGACGTATCACACACCGGCGAAAACCAACAAGCATCATCCAGACACAGAAGCAAAATGCGTCAGATGTGGGGTCACCTCAGCTAACTTCATTCACCTAGCTTGGGAGTGCCCCGAGCTTACGCATTTCTGGAATCAAGTTCTGAAGACGACAGCGGCTGTTGTGGGAGAACCAATACAACCAAGCCACACAGCGGCCCTGTTGGGCATGACGAGGCTGCTCTCTGCTCCAATAAGGAAATTGGCAGGGGTAATGTTGACTTTGGCCCGCAGGAGGGTTGCCATGGCATGGGGCAGAGGCCCCCCCCCGTCAGTCCTCGCCTGGCGCAAAGATTTGTTATATTACCAAGATGTGGAAGCAGACTTCATTAAACTACTCCCTCAGCACGCCAGACCTCCAGACATCTGGGGGCCATTGACACGGTTTTTGATGGGCGAAGCGACAGAGCACGCATTTGCATCGTCAGACTCGGAGGACACCACCCCGTGAGGGCTGGGCCAGGGTATCTCCACATCCTAGTAGCGATGACTGGAGGGGGCGCAGTCTCAATTAAAGAGGGCGCTGTTGCAGGGGGACGGAGCTGTGAGGGGGAGAGGGGAGGGGCAGTTGAAGGGTCCCGGGTCCAGGCGCAAAGTTTAAGTCCACCCTAATGTGGGTGTGAAGTTGTATCGTGAGTTAAATACCAAAAATAAAGTTTATAAAAAAAAAAATCACTCCGTGAAGTGACCTCTGGGAGTAGTACATGGGGGAATTCGCCCATCCTCCAAATGTTTGCCTGAAAAACCCACAACTGTTCCGACATGCCCACACGGAAAGTGAATGAAAGGGAGAAACACCCTGCCTAGCTTGCACAAGGTCCACGGAGCAGGAGCCCTAAGGTGGCTTGTACTTTAGGGACAAAGCCCAACCTGGAGTGCAGACTGTACTTTAAAACAAAATGTACTTCAGAAACAGGAGTATGATGCTCACGCCAGCTAAGTGACTATGAACCGCAGTTTCAAATTTCCTGCGCACAAAATTTCCTGGCAAACATGCCAGGGAGAGTGTTGGCTTGGACGGGCATGTTTTCCACAAACTTAACAGAAAGAGCAGTGGTCAGAAAGCAGGCTCGACTCTCCTGCCTGACCCCAACATGATGGCCCTGAGCAGAACAGAAACTAAAAAACTGGAAAAACCTCAACTGAAGCGAAGGTGGGGAGGAGGGTGTTCCACAGGAGGATGTAGCCGGTCAAGTGGCACAGCGAGTAGAGCGCTCGCTTTGACATTCGTGCAGACCCTGCTAACAGGTTCGAATCCTGGCAGGGACAAACTCAGCCTTTCATCCTTCCGAGGTCGATAAATGAGCACCACAAACCGTGGGTAATAATAAGCAGCGCTCAGATCCCCGAGGGTTCGTAGCGCTACATAAATGCTAAATTATTATTATTTATTATTGTAGAAACACAGAAACAGGGCCAATAAGGGCCAGTGATTCACAGACAGGAACAAACCAGCTAATTAGAGAATATATTGTCTCAATTGCCTTATTACCCACAGTAACAAAAGGCTCCATATATCCAATGGCTTTGTGGGGGAGAGGCAGGTTTTTTCTGGAGTTGGTGCACAAGAAAGAAGAGCTGGCAAGAGATTGGAGGAGAGGCAGGAAGAGAAGAGCATGAGAAGGAGCTGCATCATGAGTTAGAACAGGAGGAGGAGAATGAGCTGGAGCAGGAGGTGAAGGACAATAGTAGAAGAAGGAATAATGGCAAGAGCAGCAGGGCAAGAGCTGGAGTGCAAATCTGAGGAGGGTCACCTACAGCAGGGACAGGGATCAGGAGCGGGTCAGCTCCACGGGTTCATAGTAAGTAGGAAGTCCAGATAAGGAGGACTACAGCGGAAAGAGACTGTTCAGAGTACTAAAGGATTGCTGAAGCGGGTCAGAGTATCTCGGGAGGATAACTCAGCGGCAACGTGCTCGACTTGGAAGCAAGACGATACGAAGCAACAGAGGTTCAATCCCCGGGTCTGCACTTAGAAAATTCTGGGTATTAAGCGAACTATAATTAACCTATCATATCATACCTATATCATCTTAAGGTTTCTGAGTGAATTAGAGGCGTGGTTTATTTATTTTGAAGGTGTTCTATAGCACGCTCCACAAAAGCAGTTAACACACATTACAATTACTAAGTACAATAGTAAAGACATTATATGAGTACATGTCAGGATAACAATACAAAAGGAAGAAGCAAGGCAGAGAAAACCAAAACCAAAAAGGAAGAAACATGTAATGTTGGCCCATAAGATCTAAATCATGAATTTTCCCAAAAAATGAGTTTGCCAAATCCTAATCTGGCAAACAGCAGAATAGGAGCAACATTACCAGCTGTAGAACAAGTAAGGCCTGATGCCAATGACTAAGATACCAGCATAAAGTTTGCTGGACAGCTGGAAACAGAGGCAGCTAGTAATGTAATTACCGGCTACATAAACCAAGTGTCCAAAAAGCCCTATTAAAACAAAAGACTGGCGACCACCAGACCAAGGAAGGGCAGGCAACAGTTCCAAACCAACATTAAGAGAGGTCCCATGGTACTAGAGCAAAGATAGACTTCTTTCCAGGGTGGCCCAAATAACTATAGTCATCGGTCACAAAACTGTTCGCCATAAACCAACCCAGCATGCAGTCTGCATTACCAGTGTTTCTCAACAAATGCATCCAGGAGCCAGAAACCAGGGACAAGAGAGAGCACCACAACAAAAGTGAGCCAAGCAGCAAAATCTGCATGCTCACAAGACAAGCATGACTTCTGGGTGAGGAAGGATGGTCCATGGACCAAAATAATGAATCCAACTCACCCACGACAACACCCGCAGTGCTGAGGCAGGCAGACAGGGTTATTCCATAAAATACTCAAACGGGTCCCATGCAAAATGACACACAAATGGCTCAAGGCCAGAATCAACCTCTATCTGTTAGCAAAATATCAAGCTTAAATTCACGGTTTCCAAAGTCATAACCATAATATAAGACATTTAAGGATTGCTACGCATTCAATCTCTAATCAGCCAAACTCCAAACAGAGATGGAGGACTGTTGTGCCTTTCGTTAAAGCTGAAAGGTTTTTTAAAGGTGTTTTCAACATCACCAGAGGCTAAATGTTAATATTACCCCAATGTTCAGCACCATATGATATAGCTGTGGTCACTTGGGCCCTAAAACCATTAATACTAAGGGCAATAACTCGCTCTCGAAACCGTTTGGAAAAAAGAAGGGTTACTCCTAGCTGCCTGTTCAGGACAATTGCACTTTTGCAGTGTTGTGGAATCTGGGAACCATTATTACTAAATAATACATCTAAATATTACTAAATAATACATCTAAATAGTGGAAATAGTCCACACAGTCAATCCTATCGTCCGTATACCGGATTGCTAAAATCTTAAGTTTACGTTTATGACATGACATTGCCTTCCTTTTGGGACAATCAATGGCAAGTCCTTTCAAGCCGCAAAGATGAGAAAACTCACTGAAGGGTTTACTTAAGCCAATCCGTGTTCATGAAATAACGGTGGCATCAACTGCAAATGATAACATTGAGATTTCACTCCCCGTTTGATGTAAGTGGAGCAGCAGAAAGTGCTAATAGGAATTATGGTCAAATTACTTTCCTCTCAGCCTTTCTCATTATCGGCAAAAGGTCTAAAGGCATCTGCATCAGCCTCACCTACAGTGAAAGGCCATTAGGTCGGGCTTGGTCTCCGGGCCTCCTTGAAGTCTCCATGGACAGTGAAAGTATTCTGCAGAGGGCCACTGTGGCAGAGAATGTGGCTTTGTGTGCTGCTGCTGGTGGCTGATGGTGAGACATGCACTGGTGACTAAGATTCTTGTTTCTGAGTGTCCTTTCCTATGTTTTTCCGAACGTTAACCAGAGTGACAAAGGAGGAAGCAATATTTCTTTGAGAATATTTAAAAAGGTCTGGTAGGTGATGAGCCCCTTGATGTGCAGGCAGTGTGCAGACAGCATTATTATTAGGCCTGCTGCGAAGGCCCGGTAGTACCAGGGGCTACGCTGCAGCGGTGGCTGTACGGAAGTGCAGTGGTACAGAGGGGGCAGCATTTGTCTTGGACTCTTTTGCCACTCACGGTTCACTTATGAAGGTATGGTTGCGGTCTTGACATAATCCCTTCTTGCATTATTTGTACAAAAAAAAGTTTGCAGCAGTGTGGTTAGCTGTGGTCCGTCAGGGCTTTGTTAGAGCTGCTGGAGCTGTGCCTTATTAACCTGGGGTGCATTGAACTACAGGCAGGAGTGACTATTCTACGTGCCCTTGCTGCATTGGGTAAGCCCCTTTCGGACCACACTATCATGACCACTAATACTACCTCAGCTTACAATTTGTGGCGTAACGTGACAAACATTACGGCTATGGTACACACGGCCCATCCTGTAGATTCGGCTGTGGGAGCTCTCTCTGAGCTCCGGCAGTCATTATCCTAGGCCCATGAGGATCCTGAAGAACTGTTTTTTTCTTTTCGTTGTGGGTTACGAAAAGCACAGAACGTAAGTGTAACTTTACTTTGAGACAATCTGGCATCTTTTGGGACATGGTACATCCAGGAGAAAGGAGTCATTCTCCTGGTTCACGATCAGCACCCGAACTATATAATTGTTTATTGTAGTGACAGGGATAGCGTAGGAGCTTTTTGATTGGGAAAGTGCCTTTTTGATACTGACTTAAAGGCAAGGCGTCGGTTGGTGAGTCCAGATAAAAATTGTTGTCGTTTTTGTAAAGACGACATTATCCCCGAGACTCTTATTCACCTGATTACAGAGTGTCCAATGTTAAGACCTAAAAGAGAAATTACAAGACACTGCGATTACCTGGGAAGTAAATCCCGAATTGAATGTTGGGCGGCATTGTTGGGATGCAACAACATGGCAATACAAATTGCAGCTGTTAATTTTCTACTTAGCCTAAACTTGGAAGAGAAAATGTGGTATCAATATCATAATATCAATAATATATGATAAGAAGCATTTTGTTAATGTTAATGTTGGGCAATATTTTATTCGACTTTCATTTTCTGACTTTTCGTATTTTGCATAACACATGTATGAGAGATTGTCTTTTTGCTTATTTCTTAATTAATCTTGAGAATTTTGTTGTATTGAAATGATGATTATGAGAGTGATGATAGTTGTTTGAATTTTGATAGTTGAATCCTTTTTTATAATGACAAATTAATGTAAACAATTTTAAGAAACGTTATTTGAATTATTTGTTTTATGATATACTTTCTTTCTATTTTGAAAGGTTGATTGAATAGAGCCAAATCAAATAAAATGGGGAAAAAAAAGATACTGACTTTTTGAGGAGCACCAGAGTTTTTAGTTTAGGTGGGGAAAACCCCATTAGAGTTAAGGACAGATAGGTTTATATTTCTTTAAACAAAAGTTTATAGCAATCATCATCATGGCACCACTTGGTCAGTCTCTTCATTCCTTGTCGCCACAGTGACCACAATCCAATCAGGGCCGATTGAGTGTTTCACTGGAATTATTCTGTTTGTCCGGTCCTTCTTTTGAACCTGGCCTCGCCTCTTCTGATCCATCCTTTCATCATAATCTTTCCTTTGCAACCGCTATGCAATCACACACTGATTCCACTTCACAAAGAGAACAAACAAATTTACCAAATGTTAAATAAAATAAGTGGAAATCTTCTTTAATATTTTTGAGATCGCTATCACTATCTCAGGAGGTGGTGGATCTTGCTGCCGAGGGGGAAAGCCAGTTTAGCATTGGTGGTTCTATTACGAAACATCAAACCAAGAATCACTCTACTCTAGTTTCTAATATGAAGAGGAAAACAACTAAGCAGATGAAATCTGTTAAATTGGTGCAAGAAAAGAGGAGTACCCTTTTTGATAAAACAATAATAAAAGTAAAAAAGTGGTTGCCACGCAGTCTGAAGTTCTGTCAATTGAATCTTCCCATGATCTGCTAGACTGTACAATGTTTATGATTCCTGCATAACAAGGCCCGGTTGAAGCAGTTCTGCCATCTTTGCAATCTCGGTCAATCATAAAGATGCAAGCAGTTATACTAGATAATAGGGAGCACAACCAAACCATTATTGTTGATAAAAACTTTCATTGTCTGTCCTACCATCAATTGTAAACCCTTTAGATTTGTTTAATTCTTCATATGATGAGAGGTTTATTGGCTTTGAAAATTTAAGAGCGATGAAGGACCCAATTTATTTCAACCGATGGGCTTCACTTCAAGCTTGCGTCTCAATTCCCACTCTAAGACTAATTCACTCAGGCAATATCGATTGGGTTGACATTCAGGATTGTGAGAAACTCATGGTGACAGTAAGTAAGACGGACACAAATGATCACAGTTCAAGGGTTTTTATTGAACAATGAAAGTGATATATGGGTTGGAAAAGCGCTTAATCTAAAACCAAATCTAAAATTGGGACAGGTGTCAAACATTAAATGAAAATAAGGCAGTCCTAGTGGCGTCAAGTAAAAACAAAAGGGCCTATACTAAGAAAACCTATTGCCAATTCCTTACACTAAATACAATAGGGTGAGGGGTTAAGTTTCAAGAAAGAAAGAAGTGTTCTCAAACAATAAGTCAGGAGTCGGTCTCCCGAGTCTCTCTTCCCCACGTTTTGAGCACAGTGAAAAGTGGAGTTGGTGGAGCACAGTACAGTCTCAGGCTTCTCCAGCACGAGACGACAGTTCCATTAACAGTTCTCAGGACCGTCGAGGGCCAAGTCTCGTTTCTTCAGAAAGTCTCTTGCCTTCAGGGCTGATGTGTTCAGATAAACAAAAACAAAAGTTCCTTTAGCAAATGAAAGTTTGTCACCAAAGTTCCATATGGGTGATGGTTTCACCCCTGTGTCCCCCTCTTCTGGGCTGACCCTTTTGCATCGTACTTCACAATTCCGTTGGGGTGACTGCTTCACCCCCAGGTCCCCTCTTCTGGGCTGAACCTTCTTAATTGTAATCCACGGTACAAATAGGGTGATGGCTTCACCCGAGGGTCCCCATCTTCTGGGCTGACCCTTCTCATATCGCTCGCCACAAAGTTTTGATGAAAGCTTTGCCCCTGGATCTCCCTCTGCCAGACCCAGACCTCTTGATTGCTAGTACTTGGGTGAGAGCTTCATCTGTTTCTCAACAATATTTTTTTTGCATCACTTATTCTTTTCTCATTAAACTTTGGGTAATGGCTTAACTTCTTGGATCTCGCTCGGGCTCGGAGCTCTCTCGACTGCCAGTATCGAGTTTAGCTTCACCCCAGATCTCCCTCGTCCAGGCTCGGACCCTTCTTGGCTTTAACAGGAGTCAATTCCCTTGGTTTCTCAATGTTCCCTTTCGCTATGGGATTCACTTCCCTTTCTATCACAGTCATGTCTCGGAGCCATCTGCACTCCTTACCTATCTCGCTCCCTGCTTGGGGGTGGGGTGCCATCTCCTGCTGATGCCCCTGTTTTGTACCACGGGGACACTAAGCTGCCATTCTGACTGTGCATAGCACCGGGGGCCTACACACCTGGAGGATCACAACAGATGTTCAACTGCTGGGCTGTGCATTGATCTGTCATGCTTGGAGGGGCCTGGGGTATGCAACCGGCCCCAGGTAACCCAGAATCTGACAGTGGGGTGGACACTGTCTACCTCACTGGTGCCCAGCTGCGCAGATCAGCCAGACGCCCCCAGAAGATGGATATACAAAACGCAGCTCCAAGCAATATTAGGGGAAATGAAGCTCATCGGCCAGCGCACACAGGAGACCAACTCCACCGTACAAGACATCAAGAAAGAGTTCCAGGACGTTACCACGTGGATGAAAGCCCAGGACAACACAATTGCAGACAATGAACAGCGTATTAGCACACTTGAGGACAACCTCTATACCGCTAATGCAGACCTCAATGGGCTAATCAGAGAGGTGCAGTGTCTGAGTGCCAAGCTAGAAGTCTAGGCACAATAACCTCTGCCTAGTCAGGCTCCCAGAGAACGCTGTGGGGAGTGATCTCAAGGGCTACGTGTATGGCCTTCTGCAAGATATGCTACACCTCGACAACCCTTGCTTCTATACCATCGAAAGGGTCCACAGAGCCCCTAAGCCATCACCCGGGGAACGTGCACGGACCATCACAGTGCGGCTGATGAATTTTGAGCACAAACTGGATATACTCAAGGCATACCGAGAGGTGGGAGCTATAAAACACGATGGCAGCAGAGTTTGTATGTTCAACGACTACTCCATGGATATCTCCAAACGCAGGCAGGCCTTTAACCCACTATCAGAAGCACTAAAGGGGTCTGAACATAAAAACTATCTCAAGTTTCCGTGGTGTAGTCCACCCAACTGAATCGTCAATGGCACTCGTTCGAGGACACTGAGGAGGCCTGGTGCTTTTTAAAGATCTGGGATATTAGTACCTTGGAGTGCACACTGGTGGAAAAAAGGTCAACGCAGGGGGAGGGAGCGGGCCGGCCTCCTCGAGCACAGCAGCAGACGAGGTCCCGTAATGGATGGAAGAAGGCAGGCAGAAAACCACTTGGAATTGGCTGGCGACAGGAAGGGCCCACAAACTAAATGATTCAGGATGCTTTGCAGGCGCTGGATCTCCACCGCGCCAATGCTTACAGCCTCCCCTACAGTTTTGCTGTGGGCCACGGGAGCATGCAAACTTGAGTTTGCAATGGCAACTTGGAACAGACGCATTGCCGATACCGAACTGCTACCAGAAATGTAACCCATAGCTGATATGCATGCTGGTTAGTAGCTTTGAGGAGATCGAACTGCAGGGTAGAGACGCTTAATGGAACTCGTCACCCCGAAAGGCATCTGTGGTCCCTTCTTAGCTATGGCTACATTTGTGTGTCTTCCAAGTAACATAACCTGTGCCCTCACCTGGGGAGGACAGGGATGCAAAGGGAGGGTCGGAGGATACAGGGCCTCGCCTGCCCATGCACTTGCATTGGCTTTATTCTATCCTAGAAGTTGTATTCAAGTCTGGTTACAGGGCTTCAATATTATGTTGTTTGGATGGTTGGTTGGTTGGTTGGTTGGGAGGGGGTCTGTTTTCTGGGTAAATGGTACCTGGCAGAATATCACAAAGTCCTCCCACACGTAAATCTATACATGCTTGGTGCTGGGGTATAAATGGAATGAGCCATCTGTACCTCAGCCTGAACATGTCTGAGCTAATAGTGAATGCTGATGATCTCACTCATATGTATCTATCACCCTTAATGTCCAGGGGCTGGGGCATCCGATTAAGCGGTGACGCTTACTGAACATGCTGCGGGACCTGCATGGTGACATTGTTTTGCAAGAAACTCACCGTGACGCCAATGAGTCGGCTAAACTGTGCAGAGAATGGGAGGGGGCTGCAGCTCATTCCCAGTCTCATGGTAAGAGGGGGTATCCATCCTTATTCACTGGCGTGTGCCCCTTACTATTCAGACATGAAGGCTGACAAGGAGGGATGATGTGTACTCATACAGGGACAACTATATAACCAAACTGTTACCCTCATTAATATTTATGGCCCCACGACTGATACCACCTGATTCTTCACACACTTATTTGCTACCTCTGCACCATTTATGGGACGCCCGATATTGATGGGGGGTGATATCAATGTAGCACTGCAACCTGATATTGACAGGTATAACCCTGCGCAATTGCAGTCTGGCATCACCCCTAGAAAAGTCCATACACTATGGTCCCTTTTAACAGACCTTAAGATTAGTGGACGTATGGAAACATATGCATGAACATACTAGTGACTACACATACTACTGTAATCACCACCAGTGTTACTCCCGGCTCGACTAGTGGCTGCTGCCATGCACTATGCTATATATGAACACCTCTTGCTCAATCCTCCCTATGACATTGTCAGATCACACCCCGGTCTTTATGCACCTCACCTTTCCGGATACACCACCCAAAACGCCCTCATGGAGGATGAACCTCATTGCACTACAATATCCCGATATGGTAGACCTGCTGACACAAGATGTGGGAAGGTTCGGGCAAGGCAACTTAACTGAAGGCTCTAGCACACTCCATTGCTGGGACCCCTTAAAGGCCTGCTTCAGGGGTCACTTCATATCACGATGGGCACACAAGAAGAAAACCTGGGTAGAGAGGGAAGCCCAACTGACGGCTGAGCTCACAATGGCCAAACGAATTCAAAATGTGGGTACAGACCCCAAGGCGCCTACTCAGATACTTAAGTTGTGCTCCGAGATAATGCATATCATTAGGCTCCGAGCCCAGAAGGCCTTTTCTAAGTGGGCACTCGACCTCTGTGCATCCGGAGATAGACCTCTCTGTATTCTAGCTCTCGCCCTGCAGGGAAAACAACAAGGTCAGTTAATCACTGCTACGCCCCTCTGATGAGCCACTGAGGACCATCCACTCTTCCTTCCTCGTGATTGATTTTTTTAACGCTGCGCACAGAAGTTAATACATTTGTGAGTCCTCCTCCTCCCGATCATCTTGCAGTCTTAGTCCGGCACCAATGAATTTGTCCCCCCCCCCAAAATATCATGTTAGTCTCAAGGTTCTCCACCTGCCATTCCAGTTGGGTATAACTATTTAACCCGTTTTGGTCGATTCCAGTATGGTCAGCTGCATCCCTGCTTGACCGTTCCCCTTCAATCCAGGCCTCTTCTGTTACCTGTTGATTGCAAGGGTTCCTCACTTCTTGTACCTCTAGCTGTATTCGTGTGGAATCAATATGTGCCAACACTCCACTTTCACTGAATGTCTCTTGGGGTCTGGCATTATCCTCTGGCCCACACTCTCTGGTGAGTTTGTTACTTATTCCTCCGTCGACAACAATCCTGGTACACAGGACTGCCCCTCGCAGCCTTTCTAAAGGCATGGTGTCGGGTTTCGTTCCGTGTCTGTGTAAATCACAGGATTCTTTCCAGACCATCATTTGCATCCCATTCCGTCTCCCCCACAATCAAACGGCTTGGTGTGCCTTGTGTGCCCATATGTGTTGCTAGATCAGATTACGGCAAGTGTGGCAGATGTGACTGCTTTGCCTTCACTTTGGTGTGGGTGCGACCAGACAACGAATTCGTCTCTTCGGGCACCTCCAACATTGCTTTCCTCCCGCAAGTGAGCCCCGTAAGAGGCGGGCTGACCAGCGGGTTCAGGTGTTCGGTATGCAAGACTTGGCGGCTGCAATAGTAAACTAAATCGCTGATGCTAGTGGGAAGAGCGCCTTGTACGGTGTAAGATCAGAGGTGTTAATGTCAACAGGAGTTTGACAGTTCAGCCAACAATATAGCATGTACCCGGTCACTCACCTGCCACAGCTTCATTGCTTTTGTCTTCACAGTTCGAGCAGTGGGTTTTGCCAGGTCCCGCTCTGGTTCTATGATGTTATATGTGCGGACCACTTCTCCTCAGGAACATCTGCCAAACCACTGCCAAACCACTTGTGCTCCACTCTGCGTTGCACTCCGTGCAGGTATGAGCTATATGTAGTAGTGGTTGCTGCGTGCTCAACAGCGCGCAGCTCCTCCTCACAATGGAAACGGTAGAGTCTGCCAGCCACTGCCAAACTACTTTTTTTTTTTAAACAATTTCTTTATTTTTCGTTTAACAAACAGACAACACAAATAAACAACAACTCACAACATTTTAGTCTGGCACTTTCAGGTTTGAGTTCACAATGTGCTTTATCCGCTCCGGTCACAGCTAGACACCCTCCTCCTCTGTCATGGTGTCCCCTCGTTCCGGTCAGCGTGCTGCGCTCGGGTGCGGACAGGATGGTTCTCCTCTCCTCCCGGTTCGCTTGAATCAGTTGTGCCGTTCTCCTCGTCGCTCCCAAATAAGTCTTTTACCAGGGTATTCCACGCTAGTATTCTGGCCCCACTGTTATTTTCTCCCCTTTGCAAGGCTCTGGTCCAGACCGTTGTTTCTGCTACTGCCCATTTTTGTAGGTCCGCCCACCAGCCTTCTATCGAGGATCCTGCGGTTACTTTCCATGCCATTGCATGCAGCGTTTCACCAATATTGTCATCAAGTCTGTCATCTTAACTACATGGGCCCTCTGCTTGTCTCCCCTCGGGAACAGGCCCAGTATGTAGGACACCAGCGACCAGGCTCGCATATGGATTCCTGCCTTCAACGCTCTTTCCTGTATCGTATTCCAGAAGGCTGTCACTCCAGGGCATGACTAAAACAAGTGCACCATATCTGCCTGTTCTTCCTGGCAGCATGGGCAACTCCGTATTTGTCTGTCCCCCCCCATTAAACATTATTTTAGGCATTAAATATGCCCTGTGCACTATGTAGAACTGCAGCTGTCTAAACCTTGCGTTTCTGGAGACTTTCTTCGCGTATTGAAGGGCTCTGTTCCATTCTTCATCCTTGAGGGGTCGCTGAAGTTCCTCCTCCCATTTTGTTCGACTGTTCAGTGTCTTAGAGTTGATGGAACCCAACAGTTGATCGTAAAGTCTGGACACAGTGTGTCCCCCCTCGGATGCATTGTACCAGGCGTCCAGTGGCCCACCCAGGTCTTCCTCTTCCGGTAGGGTCTCCCACCTCTTTCTTATTCCTTGGACCATGCTATTATACAATATGAACTGGCCACTGTGGATGTCCTGCTCCTCCGCCAGGGTCTGAAAGTCTACCAAAGTCCTTCTTGCCTCAGGTCACCTATTTGGGCCACTCCTTTGTCTTCCCACTGTGTTCTGAACGTTGTCAGGCTTGCTATACGGGTGCCTACCAGTCCCGCCAGGGGGGATGTGCCTTGAATAGGGGTCTCTCATGTCCTGCACTTTCCATGCTCTTTTCCACAGTGCTCGGCCTAGTTGGACTATTCTGGGAAGGGTCTTTGCTTGGGTTTCGTTTACCCACAGGAGTTCCTTAAAATAGTATCGCTGGAGCGATGGTCGAAACAGTATTGCATCTATGGAGGTGTCTTGCCCCAGCCACCGGACCACGAATTGGAGTTGTGCGGCCAAGTAGTAGCGCTCAAAGTCCGGGAGCTTAATCCCTGCCCATTCGTAGACCCTTTGTAAAGTGCTTAGCGCTACCCTGTTCCTCTCCCCCCACCCATAGGAAGGCCCTTGTCATGGAGTGTAATCGTCTAAAGAAGGACCCGGGGATGTTGGTGAAATAATATAGGAGTCGGGGTAAAACTATCATCTTCATTAGGGCCACCCAGCCTATCATCCCCAGCGGTAGTGTTTTCCAGAACTGCATGGCGTTCTCCATCTTGTCCAGGGCTGCCTGCGTGTTGGCCATGTGTGTTTCCGTGGTGTCGTGATATATGTCCACCCCCAGGTATCTGAAGGTGATTGGAGTCCATGTCAGGCCCAGGTGTGGCAGCTGGTCTGATGTCGTCGCCCTCAGGCCTGCCAGGGGGAACAGTGAGGATTTTCCCTTGTTGATGGCGATTCCGATAACCTGCCAAACGCTCCCAGTGCCTCTAGTAGGTCCGGCAGGTGGGTTTGTGGGTCCAGGATGTAAAGCAGTATGTCCTCTGCGTATACTGAAATCTGGTGTGTTTCCCCATCTATCACTATGCCGGTGCCCCCGTACTCGGCCCTTAGGAAGGCCACGAACAGTTCGGGAGCCAATATATATAGCATCGGGGACAGCGGGCACCCCTGTTTCGTGCCTCGCCCTATGCTCCACTCCCCTGAGACATGCCTGCCCGTCTTAACTCTGGCCCTCGGGTCGTTGTACAGCAGCTTTATCCAACGTAGGAACCCCCTGCCTATCCCGAAGTGGGCGAGCGCCCCCCAGAAGCCAGTTCCAGTTCACTGAATCGAACGCTTTGATTGCATCTAATGACGCCACTGTGTATTCTCCCTCCTCTTGGTTCGTCCTGTCAATCACGTGATGGAGTCTCTGGGGGTTCCACGCCGGATTTCGTTCCAGCACGTACCCCGTCTGGCCTGTGTGTACCAGTGTGGGTACCACCCTTTTTAGCTGGGTGGCCAATGCTGCCGTCAATATCTTGGAATCTTGATTTATCAGAGAGATCGGTCTGTAGGACCCACACTCGAGGGGCGGCTTCCCTGCTTTAAGTATCGGGACTATTACAGATTCTGACATGCTCTCGTACGCCTCCTCCAGCGTCTCTAATAATCTCGGAGCCAAGCTATCTTTGTATCTTTTATAGAATTCTCCTGGTAACCTGTCAGGCCCTGGGACTTTCCTGTCGGTAACTGGGTGATGACCTCCGTCAATTCCTCCACAGTAAGGGGGGAATCCAACATCTGGGCCTGCTCTTCTGACAGTCGTGGGAGTTTGATTTCCGCAAATGCGTCTTCAAGGTCTCCCTCTTCTGCTTCCTGTACTTTGGTATATAGTTTCTCATAGAATTGCGAAAACACCGTATTTATACCCTCCTGGGACCTTTCGATCTCCCCCTGACTGTTTCGGATTGTGTTTATCGGGTCTCCTGTTTGGTTAGCCAGGCGAGAAGTCTACTAGGCTTATCCCCTTCTGCGTGCAGCCTCTGTATGCACTTCCCATAGTCTAGCTGCCCTAGTCTCTCCCAGGCCGCCGTACACTGTTGTCTCAGAGTGGTAAGGTTGCTCGCTTCAGCCCCCTCCCTACCCCCCTACAATTCAGCCAGGGTTTCTCTCCTAAGGCCTCTCGTCTTCCCAATCGCCGCCCCCCTGATCACCTCCTTAAAGGCCTCCCAGGTCGTTCCCGTGCTGTCCACACTACCCATGTTGTGCTCGAAGTAGTCATCTATTGTGGTTTGGATATGGTCTTCGAAATCTTCTCTCTTCTCCCTTCTAGGAGTGCTTCCGCCCTAAGTCTCCACGTGGGTATGGGGGCTTTCCTATATGTATGTGCCCATGTTGCTCCCAGTGGGGCGTGATCAGATAGGGTTTGTGCGTGAATGTGTGCCCCAGTGAATTTGACCTAGTGTCTCTTTGCCCGTGAATAAATAGTCAATTCGGGTGAATGTCCCGTGTGGGGCGCTATAGTGCGTATATCCCCTTTCACCCTCATGTACCTTCCTCCAGACGTCTTCTAGCTCGAGCTGGTCCAGTGTCTTCTGCAGCACCCGTGATGGTGGTGCAGCCCTTTTGTGTTTATCATCCGACCAGTCCAGCCTGGGGTCCAATGTGCACTTAAGATCTCTGGCCCAAATGGTTGTGGCATTCCTGTATGGGGGCCAACTGGGGTATGAGTGATTTAAAGAAATCTGTTGCGTCGTGATTTGGGGCATAAGTATTCACCAGACACACTTCCCGGTTCTCTAGCATTCCGTGAACGATCAGGACCCTGCCTTCGGAGTCTCTCTCCTGTTTGATGAGTTGGAATGGGATGCTCAGGGCAATCAAGGTCGCCACCCCTCTCGCATAATTGGAGTATGTGGAGCTGTATATCTGGCCGCCCCATTTCTTGGCCATCTGGCTTGTTTTTCAGCTGTCAGGTGGGTCTCTTGCAGCATTTCGATGTGGGCTTTCGCTTTGTTTAGCCATGCGTAGACCCTCAGTCTCTTCACGTAGGCATTTAGCCCCCTGACATTCCAAGTCACCACTTTTAGTTCATCTCGGTTCCTGTGTCTTACAGATTCCAGCGGCCCGCTCGTTCCCATCGGCCTGTTTAGTTTTCCCTTTCTGACATGCTGTCCCCGGAGGTCCGTCTATCGTCTTCTCCTCGTTATTCCCCTGGTAGCTTGCGGGTCCACCTTCCCTCTTGCCTCCCCCTGTCCTGGCGGACCGCCCTGCCACCAGTGTCCCTTTCTCGCTACCTCTTCTCGTTGGTGCTCCTCGCCGGGTTTCCACGTTTGAGTGCAGCCCCACTTGCGCCCTTTCGTTGCCTTTGCTGTGTCAGTGACTTCTTCGCTCATTATGTTTACTTCCTCTCGTGCCTTCTCTTAAACTTAACCACACTACTACAACTACTATAAACCAATGCCTAGCCTCCCTCCCCTGCTCGGGCCCCGCCGCATTTCAGGTGCTGCCCTCGTTCCGAGGGTGCACTTGCCGAGGCGTATTGCCTTGAAACTGACACTGCTAACTTATCGCTGCTTGGGGTCCCCTCTGTGGGTCTTGGCGGTCCAGTGCCGGAGGCCTCGAGACCCCGGGTTAACCATTAATTTAAGCTTTCGGTTCTCATTCTGCTGATTGTCCTGCTGTATCTTGATTCGGCAGGGTGTCCTTAGTGTTTTGTCCTCACCCTCATTCCCTGCCTCGCCTTGGTGCTTCACGGTTCCTCTCGACCCCCTCTCTTGGTTGTGGGATCCCCTGCTGGTCCATCCACTCCTGGGCGTCTGCCGTGGTCTCAAAGATCGGTGTCCTCCCGTTGTGCAGAATTTTGAGTTTGGACGGGTAGAGTAACATGAATTTCACTGAAGGCGCTCTTTGGTCGGCCAGAACTGGGCTCGCTGTCTTTGCACACGTGCCGTATAGTCAGGGTAGATGGTTATCCTGGCTCTGTTGCGTGTTATCTCCCCGCCTTCTCTCGAGAATGTCAGGATTTTCTCCCTGTATTTAAAGTTCAAGAGCTTCGCGATCATGAGTCTCGGTGGCGCGCCCGGGGGGGGGGGTTCCTGGTCAGTGCTCTGTGTGCCCTTTCTACCACGAAGCCCTGGGACAGGGTCCCTGCACCTACTTCCTGGAGCAATAAGTTCTCTATGTAATCTGTGGGGTCTCTGCCTTCCACCCCCTCCGGCAGCCCTACGATGCGCACATTGTTGCGTCTTGCTCGGCCTTCCGCATCTTCGGCCCTGCATTCTAGTGTTCTGATCCGTTCCAGTGTATCCATTTGTGACTGAGAGGTGGTCACGTTTGCTGTGTTGCTCTGCACCTGTTGTTCCACCGTTGTCACTCTCTCTGCTAGGTTCCTTGTGTCCTGCCTGAGGAGCCCCACATCTACGATCACTGCGTCTAGCTTGCCCTCTATTGAGGCCTTTATCACCTCTATGGCCTCTAGGATACTGCCCTCCACTTGTTTGAGCTCCCCTTGCATGGCGTATGATGTAGTTGTGTCCGCCGCCACCGTCCCAGGTTGTGGATCATCGCTCTTGCGGGCAAACGTCTCCATGCTCGTTTGCCTCCCTCTGCTACCTTTCTGTTTGTCGGCATGCTGATGTTTGTGGCCTTGTGAATATGTGCTTGGATAGGGGCGGTGTGACCCTGGGCGGCCTCCACTTCGTAGTCGGTGCTCTCCCTTCCTTGCGGGTTATCCCAGACGTGGCCCTGTCCTTCTCAGGCCCTCGTCGGCCCTGCCGCTCCCCAGCACCTCCCTGGGCCCCGCTCTGCAGGGTCTATACCGCCCTGGAAGGTACGGGCCCACCAGCGTGCATTGGCTAAAGTCTCTTTGTGGTCACTCTACCCAGCTGCAGCCTCGCCGGGGCGGGGGGTCTTACGATTTCCTGCCTCCGCTGTCTCGTCTTTACCGGGTGTGCCGGTTGCGTCTCTGCTGGTTGCTGCTGCTTGCTGTGCCGCCGCGGCTCCGGGTCTGTGGCCGCCCACCTACCTCCCGCTGTTGGGGGCTGGGACAGGGTCTTCCCCACAGGGATGCCGCTGCGTGGGCGTGCTTCGGTTAAACTTCTGTGTGCTGGGGGGAGCTCTGTCGGTGCCTCTGGCTGCAGGTGCCGTCTTCTTCCTGTGTCGCGGCCCTCCACTCTCCTCTGCCACTATCCTCGGTTGCCTGCTCCTCCTCCGCCCGTGTCCTCGTGGAGCGGTGGAGCGCGCCTCGTTCCTCGTCCCTATTGGGGAGGGCGGTCAGGTTTGGCGCCTCTCTCGATCTTCCGTGGGTGGTGTGTGGGTATCTGCTGGGCAGCCATCCGCTCCCCTGCGCTTGGCCGTCTCACGTACTCAGCTTCCGCTGCCCCTTGGAGCGTGGGCGGATCCTCAGCGGGCCGCGGCCACCATTTTGTGTGTGGTGGTCCCGCGCCTCTGCCTCGCCTCGGATCTTTCTGACATCCGATTTTGTTCGGGCTTTCGCCTGTGCGTGCCCTGGATCTTCCGGGTTCCGTCCCTTTGATTTGTTCAGGGTCTCCTGCCGTTTTTCAGCCGTTTAGAAGGATCATGTAGCGGATCACCCGGGAGCTCTCAGTGACTCGCTCTCTCTCGCATGGCTGCCAAGCCACGCCCCCCACTGCCAAACTACTTGTGCTCCACTCTACTTCTTTACTACGATTTCCCAAGTGTCCTGTTATCTTCGCCTGAGGGAGAACCAATTCAAACATAGGACCTATTACACCCCAGCAAGGTTGTACAGTATGGGCATTGCAAGGACGGCTGAGTGCTGGCACAGATGTGGCCAAGAATTGGCCAGGTCTGGTGTTTTCCGACTTCCTGTGTTACTGTGTTAACGGCATGTTTGTGGAGACTTGGTTTAGTCTTGAATGACACCCGGAGGTCTACCTTTTTGGGAACCTACTGAATTCCTGAACCGCTTTTGTACCCGAGGCCGAACCACAGATCAAGTAAACATCATTTGATGGTACCCTATTGGCAGATCCTAGTTCGATTGAAGATCAAATTCATTTGAGATCTGTCTCTGGTGTGGCCGGACTGCTATTTCCTGGACTCCTTGTCAGGCTTCCAGGCCCACCCCCAAAGGGTTTGAGATCATGGCTTTATTATTATCTCTGTTTAGAGATATTACCTTTTAGTATAAAGTTTTTTTTTAATGTGTAACCTCTGTGTACGTGTACTAAAGACACAGATGAATTCCCAAGAATGTATGTATGGGAACGCCACATCCTGAAGAAGATGGACATCATCTGCAATTCAGTTAGATGTGTTTTCCATCGAAACTTTTTCCACGGTGCCATGCTCACTATACTGTTCTTATGTATCTGTGTCAATTTATGCATGTCTCCTCACTAGTCGACGTATAGTATCCCATGTCAGACTTTTTAGAGCATGGGTTTAGTATTGTGAGGTACTCTAGTTTCTTGTTTTTCAAACTATTGAACTGCTATATTTGGATACGATTAACCTTTTTTCCTGCCATTTGCCATAGAAAGATTTAATTGGTTTATGAATTTATCTTCAAATCATGCAGACTTGTTCAGTTGACCAGGATTTTCCCACTCGAGAGATTCCCTTCTCCCGAATGAGTTAAATCACCTGGCACTGACTTTAGTCTATTCGGGGATGATTGTGACTTCCCCTCAGCTTGTGATTTGGCAGTGAGTTTCCAGCAGACTCTCCTTGAAACTAGCACTCTCTTCACACTATGCACTTTATTTGTGTTATATAGTTGTATGTCATATATTTACTCTTATTCATGTATGAGCTCTAAATTATTTAATAACTATTTTAACGTTTCTAATTAAATAAAGAAATTTATTTAAAAAAAAACTTTTTTGATTCATGTGCAGTGATCTGAGGGGTCGATTGAGGGACCGTTCCCGACATTGCTGGTGGGATTGTGCTTTTTTTAGTGTACTTGTTTGCACATCCGCTGGCCTGACTTATTCTTTAGAATTGGCATCATGGGACATATGTTTTGGCACTGCCCCAAAATGTAACCACTGCGGTCCAAGATCTCAGAGGGATACTGGTTGAAACAACTGCACTGGCGATGCTGTTTGGGCATGGGCTCGGAAATTGGCATGGGGATGCACTGACCCGCAGGCGGATTCACATATTTCCGTTTACAATCCGCAAGATCATCTTGCTGAACTAGAAAAAGCCAGGACCACCGTTGCATAAGCAATGGCATACATTGTTGTGTAGAATCTGCCAAGCTGAGCAGAATTCTTTTAGAAGGTCTGTGGGCCCTACACAAGCTGACAAGTTTTGGGACTTAGCCGATACGTTTATTTAGAGCCAGGTATCAGAGAGCATAATAGGTGTTGGGGACGGACTGATCATGGATGCATCCAATGAGACAGGTATTTCTCCATCTGTTTTGCCAGGAGTTTCCCTGCTCCACAATGTTGCTTCTCTCGTTTGTTGCATTTAAATTGTATTCTGCCTGATAGCAGGGGACTTAGAAGTGGGTGGGGGGATCTCTGCCTCAAGGGCAGGGGGATGTTGTGGGGTTAGGGGTGGGGGGGAATGTTGGGGTAATTTGCCATCGACAGATGTAAAGCAAAGACTGTTCACTGTCGGTGATGTTTGATATGGGGTGTGTTGGCCCACAATCTAATCTATCTTTTGGCGTATGTTGATTTTTTTCTTTTGTGTTTCACATGCAATAAAAAGGGTTAAATCAACAAAATAAAAAATGTTAATACGGGATCAATGGGTTTGGATCTCCTCACATTCTCTAAACACATTCAACTGAAGTCGTTATCTCAGTATGTCCAGTTGATGTCACATTTAATGCGCAAAAAATCTCTTTAGAATAAGGGCGGAATCAATCCAGCCAATCTTTAAATGGTAGGGCCACTCCAACCTCTGTTTAATGACTAAGCAGGAGGACTGGTCATGGTTGGCCAACGCCCTGGCTGAAAAGTTGGGTGTGGCTGGCCTTTCTGCACATCTTTAGCACAGACACCTTAAAAATGATTTCTAGGAACTGCTGCAGATTTAATATTATAAAATTGTTTATCAATGGCCATGTTTTCAATAAAGACATTATCATGCTGCAAGAAACTATGTTCTCCAGACCGCTATACATAGAAGGGTATAACGCTTTTAGTGCTCCGGCCATCGAGAGTAAAGTGGGCTGCCCTTGTGGTAGTGCTGCTATTGCGATTGATCTAAAACTGAAGATGAGTTCCACCTTGGTCGCCGTGCATGATAACTACCTGTTGGCGGTTAGCTTAATATTTTAACACAATTAATCAATTGTTGAATTGTTATTAATCAATGTTTATTTGAACCCCATGAAAATCTTTTTAGTAAATGTCCACAATCAAATTAACCATGTTTTAACATCCTGAATGGGCGAAGGCCATCTAAATAATGTTCTGATTGCTGGTGATTTCAATTGTAATTGTGTGCCCTATATATTAGATGACAGGGAGTTACCAAATTATGATTCTATTAACAATGCAAGTACTTGATCAAAAACCGATGCTTTGCTCTAATTTTATGGTATCCTGTGACTTCTCTGACTACCATCACAGTATATGATCATCCAATTTGTGCAATGACATGGAATAGGGGATCCTTGTCATCTTGGATTGATCATGTATTTATGTCTAAAGATTTGGTATCCAATTGTAGTAATTATACTATTAACATGAAGGGATTTAGTGATCATGCCAAACTCACTTAACTGGAAAGATTTGTACTCCAGTTTTGATACAATATACAAGAACCCTCTTTGGCTTTCCTCCTGATTAGCAATAGAGGTAGCACTGTAAAATTGAATCAACATAACAATGCCAAAAAACAGAGGTTGTGTTTGGATTGTCAGGTCTGTGGAGCATAAAGTGGGGGTTGCTTTACGAGCAGACAGTGTTAGGAGGGAGGGAAGAGGGATGAGAGTGAGAATGAAGTCAGATGAAATAAAATGGCTCTGTTACTTTTCCTTTCCTTAACCATCTTCTCCAAGGTAAATAGCTATGTGAGCTCTTTCCAAGATGGAGAAGGATTCCAACAGTGATTTATGTTTCGTGGTACAATGAGGCATAATGGAACAGTGCTGAAGGTTCCCAACTGCCTTTGATTCAAAGTCTTGAAGCAGGTAGGCCCTTGTGAGAAGGGTGCAGTGTTGGGCCTCTTTAGTGGTGTATTTAGAAGAGCTTTGTGAAACTCTTTGTGGGACAAGTTGGTGGATAATTGGTGGGAGAAGCTTTAAAGTTTACTTGTGCTTAAAGTACCAGTGTTAGAACCTGTGAGATTTGGCAGAGCCGGAAACTGCCTGGATATAGTAAGAAACTCGCGTATTAGCACATGCCAACAAGGGAATTTAGTGTGTGTGACGGTGGCGTGCATTTCTACATGCAAAAAAGTTGAGCTTCACTGCATATACACCAGGAGTTTGCGGACCAAGTTGCATAAGCAACTTTAATAGCACGCAACGTCAGCATCGACTTCATAGGAAGGAACCCATTTGCGTGCGATGAACAACTGAAGTGGAACCGCCGACTTCTGCGTCTTGGCTGGATTTTAGCTGGCAGCTGGTGCACTTGTCTGAGATTAGAGATGTAAATGCTGCCATTGAACAACGTTGAATATATAAATATAAATAAAAAAAACACTGAATTCATGATACCACAGGAGGCCTAAACTACAAAACCTAATGCCTGCACTACCTCCTATATAAAAAAGTGTGAAAAAGGGGAATATGTATGCAAAGAAAATCAGTGGAAAAATACAAAGAATAAAAGTGGCTCGGTCAGCTCTCCTCCCGACGTTGGACAGCAGGGAGTAAGGCGGTCCCCATAAACAGCATGACACACACGGCTCAGGTTCTCAAAACAAAGTTCAAAAGTGGATTGAGGCCCGCCTGGCCTTCCACGTTAAAGTCACTTTTCCAGCATTAACAAACCTTACAGTTCAAAAAAAGGTTCACAGTTCAACCAAAAGTTCAAGTTGGCCTCGCTCGATCAAACTCGGACCTCTCACTCACAGCATTTGCTTGCGGGGGAAGAGAGAGCGAGGGCAAAGGTACCCTTCCCCAAGCGTTATTCATCTTCGTTAGGGATCCCTTCCCCCTAACTCATCACACTTTACTTCTGCTCTCCCCCCAGTCAGGCTCAGACCTTGTCCGGATGTCGAAGACTTTCAAATATGCAAGGCTTTTATTATAGACCTCTGTAGGACCATTTCGATGTTCCCGTCAAATCGCATTTGGCCCAATGTTTCTTGGTCTATGGAGTTCGATCTCATAAGCACAAGAGTTTAATATTCAGTCTCGACTTCCCTTTTGCCGGGGTCAATCTTGATCATCACGTTCTTTAAAGTTAATTCACTTTGTTCCCTATTAATCAAACATTTCACCTTTCGCAGAGACTTTTGAGTTGACTACTTCCTTTTGCCATGCCACTCTGCTACTCCGGATCATTGGCTTTTACAGTTATCGACAAATTAAACTTCACCACAAGTCTGCCTTTCTTCACGTTCCATCCACTCGGGTGCAGCATTCAACTGTGCGAGATACTTTTGCAACTTCAATCTTCTCTTAACACACACTGGTCTTTCATGTCACTCGCCAACTCACCAGCTGTGTGCATTCCTCTCGTCTTTTGCTTTTGATTCACGAGTCAAGGTTAATATCACAGGCTTGGCCCTTGCCTCCCCAACTATTGTTCACTCGAGAGGGTTGCAGGCACCTTTGAAACACAATGCAGTCTTCTTGCCTGGAATTTGGCCTTTTCCACGTATCTCTTACGATTCTTTGGAAGCAACGACTTCCTGCAGGGAACTCCTGGGTTCCTTCACTCCTGGCTCTCGTCCCTCGATCCGTCGATCTGCGCCAGTAGGTTTGCCTTCGCCCCGGAAGTTCTGCTGCTTCGCATGTTCCACCATGCTCAGAATGTGTCTCTATGTTCCACCTTTTATCCGTGTGGCGAGAGCTAATGGATATCAGATGTATGTGATTAAAGTCAAGTGCCTGACTTTGCCTGACTCGATTAGCAGGACATGTCCAATGGGATGTGTTATGGTTAGCCTTGTTACTCTCATTCACCCTCTTTCTTGGCCCAGTGTTTTAGTTGAAAAGGGGATGTGTGGGGGGGAGTTGGGAGAATCCATTGAAATAGGAGGGGTCATGGGAAAGGAAGGAATACCGCATCTTGCCATCGGTCGCCTCACCAACTCTCCCTGAGGACCCCTCACCCAGGTGATCCTCCCGCACTGGTCCACCCGAGAGAGAGATCCCCGGAGACTAGTCGGTGAGACACCCTTTGGTTTCTCACAGTACATAGTTTAAAGTGTGGCTAGAACACCAAACGTGAACAGTTCAACAAACACAGACTGGGAGAAAAGAGGAAAAAGAAACCTTCAAGAACTTTATTAACTCTAAGAGCCAAGGTTGCATTTACAAATAATCTGGTAGAAAATGTATAAGTTTCCTTAGCCTCTGGGCTCTGAGTAGCGGCTAAACGGGTATGAATATATTTGGGATGATGGGGGGGGGTTAACATTGAGAGAAAGCAAGTAGCATAGCGAAGAATATAATCTCATGTTTGTTGCAGATTCGAACTGATCAGGAAGAAGCTTTAGGGCGAACACTGTACTTCAGATGAATCTGTCATTATTTTATCCACTTCCCATTTCCCTTTCAGGGACCAGATGCACAACAACGAGGTTAAGATAGTTGTGCCCAGGAACCTTGCGAGGCTCTGCGTCGTCAGCAACTCCTGCGGGATCACAGCAACTGGGACCTCACAGGTTGACAGAGTTAGTGCCTCACCTCACTAATGCCCTATTCTCAGAGTAAAAGGAAATAACAGGTCTCAAAATTTGAGGTTGAATATTTACAGCAGGTAAAGATCTCCAAAAAAGAGACCTATTGACACCATCCAAGGTAGACTAGAGATCAACAAAAAGGCTATACAAGAATTTGCCTTTTTGAGCAAGTTTCTCAAATAATAACAAATGGTGAAATGTCTGGTCTATGGTGCCTACTCTTTTTTTAAAACCTGCTTGGGCATATGTCAGAATATAATTTCAATGCCTCCAAGACTTAAATGCTCAAGCAAGACCTTGCTATATACTAATAATAATAATAATTTAGCATTTATATAGCGCTACGAGCCCTCAGGCATCTGAGCGCTGCTTATTATTACCCAAGGTGTGTGGTGCTTATTTATTGATCTCGGAAGGATGAAAGGCTGAGTTTGGCCCTGCCGGAATTCGTACCTGCGTTGGTAGGCTCTGCACGGATGTCAAAGCGAGCGCTCTACTCGCTGTGCTATCTGACCAGCTGCATACTATACATAAATAACCAACGAGATCTGCCTCAAATTGGCGAAACCCCTGTGATTCCCTATTTTGAATAAAGTGTAAGGAAGGCATGGTATAAACAGTAAGATAGACACAAGTGACCACACTTAAGGGTGTTCATTGAAATTCAACAATGGATGTGATGAATGCCTATCTAACCCTAAATCTACAGATGGGAGCAAGCTACGACCATCAAATAATAACAACGCAGTCGTAGTGGAGTCTAGTCTAGTCTGTTACTAATCCTTACTACTAAATACAAATAGCGTGAGGTAGTGGCCATGAAAAGGAAAAGGGTTCACAAAATGATATGTCAGGATGTTCAAGCCGTTGGCCTCCCTTGCCCACGTTTTCAGCACGGGACAAGGCAGTTCACTCAAGCAAAGCACACACTCTGTCTTCTTCGGCACGAGGATACAGTTCGAATACCAGTATCAGGGCCTTCTGTACCCAAGTCTCTTTACTTCAAAGTCTATTGATTCAGACGGCTTAATGTACCAAAACAAAACACAAAGATCGTTTCCTCTTACACACACGCAATTCTTGTGATTCACCCTGGATCTCCCTCAGCCGGGCTCCGATCCCTTCTATATCATGATTGTTACTGTGGATCCCACTCTTCTGTGCTCAGATCCCCCTTTTTCACAATGTTCAGAGAATATTCTCTCTTGGGGGACTCACGGTTCACCCCGAATCCCCCCCCATCCGAGCTCAGATCCTTCCTCTTACACAATTAGTCCCGCTCATCCGGGTTCGGACCAATTTAGTTCACATTAAACTATCAAAGACTTTCATTCATGTGTCGCATGGTTTCTCAATTTGCCAGACGATTCACCAGTTCAGTTCCCCATGACATTTAAATACGGCCAGAAACATTTTATGGTAAAAAAACATGCTTGAATACACATCTGAATGTAATGAGCTAAACTGATGAGAAACCTCAACTCTAACACTCAAGAATCGAAATAGGAAATTGTCAAAGTAAACCATGTTAAAGTCACTATTTAGATTAAGCTACCCTGATTTAAAAAGTAAAATGAATTACAACAGAAGGAAACAGAGCTACACAAGGACCGGTTTCAATAATAAATTCAAAGTAAAGCCATAACAGAAATGGTACTTTTTTATTTTTTCCTAAATTACAGAAGATTTATAAACCTTCACACAAACAGGATGTCCTTTAGAGTTCAGCCTCGACATTTCTGTAGTTTATCACCCAAATTTAGCATGGTAATTCCGAAACCCTGAGAACGGCAGCTACGTAGGTCTAAAAATATCGCAAGTAGTGGTTTATGGAGATACTTAACAATGTTAATGTTACATGTGGCACACTATCTTATAGGTTTTCATAAATAGCACAAAACCTGAATGGTATCTAGGAGCTTAACAAGGAGAAACAGCGGGCAAAAGAGAAAAGGTACAGGTTCTGTGAGCTTGATGAGTCATCTGGGGGTTATATGTTGATTATGGAAAGCTTTGCAAGGGTCTGGTGAAGCGATGTGCAGTTCACTTGAACTGTTCACAATATTGGAGGTTTCAGATTTAGAGTATGAATAAAAAATATGATGTACAATTGAAGAAAGATTTTAAACAACACTTAAGTTGTATATATTTTCACAAATTAAGGGGTTACTTATGAGGTAGTGTGGTGGGGCTTGCCAGTGAACTACTATGAAATGATTTAAGATTTATTTTGAGCCCATAAAGGAAAGGCAATTTCCCATGGCAGTTGGTGGATTCAAATATTTACAACATTTCGTTTTGAACTGAATTTCTTCAAGGGAGCCTAGTACTGTACTGTACTCTGCCTGCAACAGAGAAAAAAACGAAATGAGAAAAGAGAACATCTCAGTTGCACATACCTAAATGATTAACTAAGGCTTGAATGACATTTACTGCCGCAGAATATATCCCATGGTTCTTTGAGTTGAGATTGTTGTCCACGATTGCTGGGATCAATGTGTTAATCACAACAGAGAGGCTGTCCTTCAGCAACGGGATGATCCTCAGCATGGTTTCCAAAGCTAACAGATTTACTTTGCTGTTAGAATCGTGCAGACGTGACTTGAAGGCATCGAAGATCTAAAAAGAGTAAGTGACAGCAGTTAGCTCTTCAAATGTAACTGTTTTCCCAACCAATATGAAGTCATTTAAGCTTGAAATAAGTGCATTTGGAGCCAAACATCAGATGCACCTTATCCCCCCCGCAATTTTATTTAACATTTTGTGGTTGGGTTAACAACAAAACAGCCAAGCAATTGACATGATACATACTCGTAACCCAGGAGTAGCAATGAGAGAACAAATTACAGATTGTTCCATGTGTACCATCACAGATTACATATCAAACAAGGCATTAGGACACTTCAGTTTCGCTTCAGGCCTTCATGGTCTTATCTACAATCGAAATTGTTCCTATTCAGATCTGCCCCTTTAATACGTTCAAAATCCTTTTTGGCCTATATTTTCAATATAATCATACATAGAATAAAGGGGCATCTGCCTGTATGGTTGCCCAAAGCCGTCCTGCCGATTTGCCTGTTATCACTACTAGAGGGATCTGTTACCTTACGCATACAACAATAAGAAAAAATATACAGTTAAAAAACATTAACAGAAATTCATTTGGTTAAGCACCATTTCTCAAAAAAGAAATTACTTTAAAAAATGTATTTATGCATTATGTACTTATTTATTGTGATATTACTTGGTATACATCATATCAATAATATTATTCATGTACGTTTTAAACTTTGCCTTCAATTTACTTTATTTTATGATCTCATGTCTACTTTGAATCATGCTGCACGTGAACTGTATTACTTGGACATCTGTCAAGATGATATATTTGAGTGCAAAACCACTAAGTGGAATCCAAGACAATGAGGAGCAGATACAACAATTGGCCGTATGTACTATGTTGAACTTTCAACTGATTCTGTGAGATTTTGTCTTCCTTTACGCACATTAGCCCGTGTACCCTTTCCACTAGTAATACGTATTTGAACAAAGAATGCCTAATAACCAGACTGGATTGTCCATGTAGAATTCTATAAAAGGGGACCATGCTTGGATATACTTTCCAAAGCGATTTCGTGAACTTGCTGCAATCTTTTCTGAAGAAAGTAATTACCAGATTTTATCCACCATTTATTTACTAGTTGACCTCCTGGATCTTTTTAGTGATATACTAGATTTAGTCAGGCTGCGGTCAACAGATGCAGAATATGTTTAGCTGCATGGTCCGACACTGTGCATATCTCTTCAGCTCTGTCCCCTAAGATTGCAAGTAAGGGTCCATTGAAAACTGCATACTTGGGATCATTTGATAAGATACAAAAAAGTTCAGCCTTGGAGCACCACCACCACATATGTGCCAAGTTTCTCACCTTTACACAATTTCTCCAGCACCATTGGGAATAAGATGGTGCTCTTCAATGTTTGGGCATTTTTTTGTTGGTCGCTGGTCGCTGTTGCAACAGATCAATCTCTGGGTGTCCCCACTTGGAGAAGAGATGGAGAGTCAGGTCTTGTTGAAGCTCACATTCTGAAGGAGTCCACTATCGTATTGTGGATCCCTGGCAGATGGAAGGAAATCAGGGCCCATGACCATAATGCCTGGGCCTCTGCTGACAAAATCGTAGAGCGGGTACTGCCATGCTTGCAAATATAGACCATGGTGGCAGTGTTGTGCGTGAAGACGCAAACCACCCGATTCTGCAGCTGAGACTTGAAGGACTTCAGGGCCCAGAAAGCTGCTTGTAGATCCAGGGCATTGATGTGGATAGTCTTTTCTTTGTACATGCACAGAGCTCTGGCATGGAAAGCAACCATGTGAGCTCCCCAACCCTCCAGCGAAGCATTCGTGTTAACCGTGATCTGATGATCTGGGAGGCGAAAGGGCGCACCTTGAGGGAGGTTGAGACCACTCCACCATTGGAGAGCGTTGCGAAAGGGACACATGAGATTAAGTTAGTCCTCTCCGGACCCTGAAATCTACAGCCAACGGGCATCCAGGAACTCCTGAAGTGGTCTCATACGGAGCATGCAGTGCAGGATCAATGCAATACAGGAGGACATCATACGCAGGAGGGACTTGAGAAAGCGGACCAAAGCAATCGACAGGCATGACAGATGGAAGATGGAATTTACCCTCTCCTCTGAAGGAATGGCGACACACTATCGTGTTTAGGCGTGAGCCCAAGAACAGCGAGTTCTGAGATGACTTAAGCAAAACTTTACTAAGTTTACCAAGAAATCCAGTGACATGAAGCATAGAATTGTGTCTTTGATCTGCTGAGCCTCACATGGAAGCGATGGGGCTTGCACCAACTAGGAGTCCAGATACAGGTAAACGTGAATTCCTCAACGCCGGAGGTGGGTGTAAAGCACCGGAGAAGGTGGGGGATCTGTACTCCTGCTCTCTATATGGCAGAATCGAAGCACAGAGCACCCCAGCCAAGAGTCTCCAATTGGTCAAAAGTGGCAAGCAATCAAGGCTTAGCTCTCAGGAGGTGCTGCGGGCTGGTTCTTAAGTACAGTGTAGTCCCGAAGCACCCACAAAGGAATGTCCACACACTACGTTAGTGAAAACACAGTCTTTATATAAATAAGGTTCAAAGTTATATACCCAATCACAATAACACACTTTGTACTCGGGCAATACTACAATGGCAAATATATACTGGTCTACATGGCACCACTCTTAACTATCAATTCCTTTGAAATGCATCAACTACTAATCGTTCAAAATGGCATACGAATCAGATTGGAAGATGAATCAACAATAGACCACAGAAAGAAAGTTAAATCAAGCAATGGCAGAATAGTCTATCCCACTACCATGAGACGGTTCTGTGAGAGGAACCCCCCCCCTACCTGGGCAACCTGTAAATAAAGTGTTTTTGACAAGCCCAGTCCACTTATGCTCAATATAGTCTCGATTCCTTCTAAAAGTTCTGCAACCCCAAAGTACCTGGTTTGTAGAGTTCTTCAGTGAGTCATCGGTGGGCCTTTCTTGAGTGCACTCCCTTTTAGGCAGGAGCCATGGGTCGTTGAGAGTCGGTGAAGAAAAGGGTAAACGCTGTCGTTCTTGCAGTGCTCGCTGACGATCGGTCGAAAACTCCCTGCAAGCTGAGGTGCGCGGTGCACCTCGAGGACGAGTGTTCGTTGCCGCAAAGAGTCAAATAAGAACTTTGGCCCAACAAGGGCGTCAGGTCGTTGTCCAACGGGACTTAACCAAGACTGGCTTTAGTACCTTTGTCGGCGTCCAAGGTCTTCGGGTGGCGGGAAACCCAACAGGACGAAAGCAGTCGACTATGATGAGCAAGGGAGTACTTGGATCAAGTGTCTTAGGCAAAGGAGCACGGCGGCTCTGGTCGTCGACGGCGGTGGACTTCAATGTCCGAGCACTTCACTTCGTGATTCTGTGGCGGTCCCAGTCTCCGGTCGGCATCCATTCGAGGGTCTGACATCCAGGGAGCTTTGGCAAAGATCAGCTGGTGCACAATGGTCCCTCGTAGCCCGGGAAGGGGTCTCCTAGCCAGGTCCTCTCTTGGATCAGTTCCTTGACAGTCACGCAGCTTTCAGATTGGCGAAGGACAGCAGCAGCAATTATTCTTCCAGCGGGCTTCAAGGTTAAGAATCAAGTATCAACTTCAGCTTCTGAACGATTCCATTTCAGGCAGGCAGGCAGCCAATCGGGCTCACAGTGCATTCAGGCCATTCTTCTCCATCCAGACACTCACAACACAGAATGTGGATTCGGACAAGCACTCTGCCATTCAGCACTCCACACTGCATTCATACCAGTTTTGGGAAGGGCTGTCTCAGTCATTGTGTTAACCACCAGATACTAGACACCCATAACATGAAATACATATTTGTCACACACTGCATTCACTTGGGTCCCACCCCACGTATGTACCCACAACATACAGTCCTCATGAAGGGTCCAGCCAGTCTGGCCTGGACTTCCCCACAATACCATATATGGAACTTCCACCCAATAGCCTGTCAGGGGGAAGGGACAGAGTCAGGGCTTCCCGGGACTTTGGGAAAACACGGTAACAGGAGATGGAAAGCAAGAGGCCACAGGGGCCATCTTGTTTCCTATCAGAAATCAACTGATTCCAGTGGCAGGGCCTGGGTATCCCAAAATGGAGGATACTCTGAGCCCCTGTCAAATTCAGCATGGAGCTGTCACCAGCCCATACCCTGCTCTGTGGGCCAGACATAGGTACCCAAAAACATACACTAGAGGTACAGGGTTGTACCCCACCCATGGGTCCATAATGGTATCCCAAGGGTCTGTACACCACAGCCAAAAAGAGGAAGAGCTACACCGCCAGGAGTCCCACATGAACTCCTGCGCAGAAAACAAGACAGAACATACATGATAAAGCAACAAAGGACAAGGATATGGAGGCCCTGTCCCTCCAATACATTTCCAGCATCACAGTGGGCCGTGACTGGAGCCGGACATTTGGTGAACACCCGTGGCGCTGATATTAGCCCAAAGGATAATGCCTTCAACTGGTAATGTTTTCCTGCTACCTTGAAACAATGAAAATGTCTGTGCCGCCGATGAATGGGGATATGAAAGTACGGATCTTCTAGGTCTAGAGAGGAGAGAACATCCCCTTTTTTGAGCTGGCCCACAATGTGCTGGAGCGTCCAATATGCGTCTCTAGCCTCCCAACTTCTTCCTTACCAAAAGGTGTCTGGAGTACCCTCTAGTGCTGGTACGATTTCAATTGCTCCCTTTCCTAGGAGGGATTGCACCTCTTGTAGAAGCAGGCGTTTTTCCGCCTACACTTTTAATCTAGAGGAAGCGTTGCATTGCCGCTGGTTCTCCTAATATGCTTGCGTTCGTCCTTTGTAACCCTCTTGGGTGTTGCCGGAGCAGGACGTCTGTATCCCTTGAAGTTCTTGGAAATCTCGATTTCCTTGAACAAAAGCACTCATGTCACCAGGGGTGGACTGGCCTATAGGGAGAGTTCCCGGTAGGCCTCTGCAGCCTGGGCCTCTTTCATGTGATAACCTATTTTATTTCCACATTTTCTCATAGGGAAAGGGCTGGGCTTGCTGAAAATGTGTAATATCAGACCACTTTGAAAATGATTTCCAGTCCACCCCTGGGTATCGTTGCTGCAGAGTAGAAAACACTCAAAGGAGGGTCGTACATGAGCCAACAGGGGTCTGCCCCGGTTACAAAAAATTATAACATAAGAAATGGGCAGAAATTGTTTATATTTCAATTATGTGCAAAAAAACAAATGCAAGCAGTCCTTCCAAGAGAATGGTGATGGTACAAAGCTCTTACTTGTAGTAATTAGATACCAAAGGTACCAGCAGGAAAGAGACAAAGAGGACAGAGAGCAGCAGCTAACTTGTCCTACCTTATACACCTGGCCACAAGGGATGATGGTGTGCCGCCTATCTAAAAGTGGATAGGTAAAGAAGTCAAAGGACGACCAGTAGTTTAACAGACGTTTGTTTTTTCTCATTATTTTCATACCATCACAAAACCTCTGACATCTCTCCACCTTTCCAAAAAAGAAAAGCACATTTTTGAAAAATTACTAAAAAGTTAGTGGGACCCAGGATACTATCTATGGTAAATCATTGTAGTTTTTAATGGCCGATAGTCTGGGAGCACAAGCTTCTAAAACAACATAAAACATTTTTCTAAATGAATTGGTATTTAAAAACTGATTTGGTAATTGCTGCAGAGTGCTCAATGAACGAGCAGTGTCTGTATCAGCCTTAATGCCCTTTAGGGTCTCATCCACCTTGCCAAATAAATCAATGCCTTTCCACAGGATGTCCACTACGTTGGACTGAACTTTTGGGTGGAAGTTGGTAGCTTTGAGCCAAACGTGACAGCACACCACAGCCCCTTTACCCATCTGTCATAATCCTGTATCCGCGATGTTCACCGCAATGGAGATGGCATGATCTGATGCAGCCTCATCTTCATGCAGAAGTATAAGCGCCTCCCCTTGCTTGTTGTCAGGTAGAAAGTCCAATATTGGACCCAGCTTCAACCAGAGCTCCATAGTGTAAGTGAATTGCCATTGGGTTAGCCACTTTGATGGTTGTAGCGGCCATAGAAATGGTACGTTTGCCAAAAGCGTCCATTTGCTTGCCTTCCTTGACTGGGTGTGACATCCATAACAAGGGGATGAAGGATTTTCAGAATGCGACAGAGTGCGGGCAGGGTTGTGCGCAGAGGCATTTCGGTGTGGAATCTGGGACCTTGTACTTCTTTTTAAAAGCGATCTTTCTTGGGTGGCGCATAGAACAGATTCCACAGAACCAGAAGGCTGCCCTCCCACATATCATCCAGTACGGGGATGGCCATCACTGACTTTCTGGTAGACTCCCACCTTTGGTAAAGGAACCCCTACTTCTACAGCATTGGATCTTTCATAGATTCACATGCTTGAATATTTCCCGTCGTCAGACTGGGAATCCCTGGTAACTTAAATAATACAAGTAATAAAAAACTTCTTCCTTAGGAAGAAAAAACTACACCCAAAGAGCCCCATAGGGCCTGTGAAGTCTTTCAATTGTGTAGTCCCTCCACCTCCTTTGGTCCGTTTAGGTCCTAACCAATGAGGTGGCAGGGCTTATTCTCAACCCCAGTCAGCCATCTTCAGATTTTTCACCGTGTCTACAGATCAGGGGGGAATACTCTTCAACTCTGAGAAAATTAGTTTTTTCAATATTAATTCTACACATTGTCATAATTAAAGCTTTTTTAGCTTTCTTTTCAATGCGGCTTCCTGGTACAACTCAATCAGGATTCCACCCCTGGCCACCTAAAAACGTCATGTTTTTAGGCTGCTCACTCTCACCTCATGGCTGAGACTCAAGTACAAGCTGTCAAAGAGAAGACTTCCCTTTTCAAGGGCTGCTCCAGGTGTGGTAAAAATGTAATCTTCATCAGAGACCCCCACACACTTTGCATCCATTGTCTTTACCCACATGACATCCAGTCATTTAAAATATGTCAAACTTTTTCCAAGACGACTCTGGAGGACAGGCATAGGAGATGGTTACTCCACCTGGAGAGCAGACAGTTGTCGTCTGATGAGGAAGCCAGCACAACTGTGCCCTCAACTTCCTCTAGGCACTGTAAGAAGCAAGCACCAAATAGGAGAGCTTTTTCAGTGGATAGAGCAGACATTCTGCTATCCAAGGGCAAGGAGTGGAAAATCCTCAAATGAACCTGTTTCTAAAGGTCTGCTTGAAGGAGAACTACACAAAGGTAAATGTTCCTCCTTTTCTTCGCCGCCGCCGATGAAACAGCCGTCCACGGGGACATCGCCCACGAATAAACTAACCTCGTCGTCCACTAAAAAACACTATAAATGTCCCGTCGTTGACGGATAAGCCGTCGCCTACCGTAAAAACCAACCACCTAGTTGACGAAGGCATCGTCATCGACGAAAGAACCAATGACGAAGCACCCGTCCACAAAAGACAATGGCAAAAACTTGCGTCACCGAAGACATCCTCATCAACGAAGCACTCGTCGATGACCAAACATTTGTCAAACGAGCCTCCGAGAACAGGACAAATCACTGTCGACTGACCCAAAACCAACAGACATCATCGACGAACCCTGTCAAACAGCAGAGGAAGCTTTAAGCATCCACCACAGCTAGATGGGTTAGAAGGCGTTACCCCCCCCCCCAATCCCTATAACTGAGATGAACAAACTACCGGACATCATATTACAGGAGGAGTTCTCGGAGGGGGAGGAACAACTGCCAGTAAAACCAAAAGAACACAGTCCACAATGGCAACCAGAGATGGAAGACTTGGCAGATCCTTCAACCTTACACTACTGCAGTCCATGCACAGCTTTATGGATGGTTCCAAAGGGGCAAGACTCCTGGTCACTCACACAGTTCCTGTAAGTGGATCTTCACGAAGCGGATCACCCAGGTCTCATTTACCGCCGGCACAATGCTCACGCTATGGCGGATCACCCAGGTCTCATTCGCAGCCGACACAAAGCTCACTCTATGGCAGATCACCCAGGTTTTAGAATTGAAGATGCTCTCCATCTCCTCCAAAGAGGTCTTAATTAGGAGCCACCAAGGGCAACGCTCACGCTACGGCAGATCACCTAGGTCTCAGAAGAGAAGATGCTCTCCATCTCCTCCAAAGTCTTCACCTCAAAGATCCAGAGCATGCAATGCGCCTTCAATTCTTACAGCCTCTGAATTTCCAGACGATATCGTAGACGATGCCGGGGACACTTATGACCCATTTAGGGAGTTTTCCGACCCTGACAGTAATGACGACAAACCTGAAGAGGGTGAACTGTCTCAGGACACCTCAGACAAAGTCCCAGACGACTGGGAGTCTTATCAAGAAGCAGAAGAAACATGACTCATCAGGAAGATCCTCACCTCCGAATATTGTGTCTTTTCCATCATGGCAAAGTCTGCATAAATCTTCAAAATACAAGTCACCATTTTGGATGCAGGTGAAAAATTCCTGTCCACTCTGGTGCCGGCGGTGAGACCGGAGAAGAAATACAAAGCACCGAACTCGGCTCCATTGTGCCTCAGAGGCCGTCCCAAACCCGACTCCGTTATCACTGAGGCATTAGATCTGCTGGCTGGCTGCCACCTGCCACTATATGTCTTCAAACTCGTCAGTTAGGTTAGGGTGTGGCGAACCATCCATCGGATCAGCATCATTGTTAGTATCTGTGAGGGCGGCTGGGGGCAGAAGTGGGGCCTGTGGAGAGGGTGCAGAAGGTGGTGCAGGAACCAAACCTTTCACAGAAAAAGAACCACGCTGAGAAGGCGGAGGCAACAGTGGTTCCAGGAGCTGTCGCTGAAGCTCCAAAACCAGCATTTGCAGTGTAGACAAAATATCCATAAACATTTCCCGTGTGTCTGAAGGAGTAGGTACCGGCACAGGTCCGGAAGAGATGTTAATTTGAAGAGGTGTCTGCTTTGAACCTGTACTGGGAGAAGGCTCCAGTTGAGCAGGCACTTGCTTAGTTTAAGCTTGCACCTTCTCCTGAATGTCCATTTCAGACTCTGCTCCCTATTGTAGAAGCTGTTCAGGGGGGCCATGGCTGGCAAGGGACAGAAGGCGGGTCATATGGGGCCAGTGAAAACAATGGCTAAGCACGAGTTGGCCTGGGAAGGTATGACAGTACTGATTGAGACTCTTGATCCACTACAACGATATGAAGAAACCAAGGATGTGGTCGCCGGCGAGGATGTTCTCGTCGACGAAGTGGGCCTGAATGTCAACGAGGTTGTTGGCGTCGATGAAATCAACTTAGTTGTCGACATGGCTGCAGAGTGGATACAGTCTTCCACAAGGTGGTCATCGAAGAGGACTTGGGTCGTCAACGAGCAACGCTTCTCTGAAGTAGTGTTTAGATGATGAGGGCCCTCCTTTAGTCAGCGAGGTGACTGCAGGTGTGGACGAAGATGTCAAGTAAGCTGTGGATGAAGGAACACCTTGAGCATGTGACCAGTGTCTCTTGTTTGACCTCTTCCCCCAAGAAGATTCTTCATGGGACCTCAACCTCTGATGAGGGAGTGCGCTCAAGGGATCTTCTGTGCTTGGCAGAAGCCTAACTGTGACAGAGGCCGAGTCTGTGACAGAGGCCGAGTCAGAGGCCGCAGCACCGTCCCCAACCACAGCACGAACCTCCTGTGGCAATTTCTACGGGTCTTGGATGAGAACGAGACTGGCAGATGGTGTCGTTTTTTAATTTGTGGCCCGGGTACAGACAATACAGGCATTCCATATGAAGATCCTCGATGTACACATTCTTGAGATGGCAAGTCGGGCAACCTTGAAGAGGCTTTTCTTCCTTGTGTCTGCCATGATGTCCACATGCACTTCAAGACCTCAAACGGATGGAAGCAGTAGAGCAACCACAGAGGCGACAGAAAGGGCTGAATGTTCACACCAGCTAGCTGGACACGATACAGCACCAAACAATGAAGGATTTATCTAAAAAAACGAAGCAACAATAGACAAAATCATTGAATATCTGAAGAGAGATTTCTTCAAGGACTCCAAACATGTAATGTATGGTAAAACATCTGAAGAGGGCCTCCAGGGGTGAGCTAAGTGGACTGGTCTAATTTGTTGTGGGCAATATGACCCAAAATGACTAATAGAGCACTAAAGTGACAAGCAGTTTAAAAATGTAAAGGTAAACTGCTTTAATGTTACCGAGCCTGATGACAGGGAATATTCAAACAGCATATAAATCTTTCAAAGAGCCAATACTGGAGAATGGGTTGTGACTCTAGACTCCATTCCAATTTTGGGTATGTATGGCATGAGTGTCATGGATATGCATATTAAGTTGATTCAGGAGAACCGCTATGAGTGCGAGAAAAAACTGTTTAGTGCCTCTCCCTTGTGTGAAAAAGGTGTCATGCCTCCATCAGCCGCAATTCACAAAACAATATTGTCAGGGCCACGGCATTTTTAAAGACGGAAGCGAGGGGGGGAGGGGGTAGTGACTTGTCCACTGTGTTATTCGGGACTACATTGACATTTCCACATATCAAATCTCACCCTCAAACACTCCAATCTTTGGATGTAAGGTATCTTGCTTCTCATCAGGGGCATACATTGAGCAGAGGTTCATGAGATGCATGAATAACAAACCCTTCACTAGTAGATATCTCTACCTCCCAGGACTTTTAGGATATCAATTTAAATTAAGTGGGATTCACCTTGCAATAATGATCGCAAAGGGAATCCCATGTTATCCGCACTAGAAGTGAAGTACTGTAGTGGGAAACCCCTATAGCGTAGTCTAAGCTCATACCTAAGACTAAGATTGGTCTCCTGGAGCATGGCCGCAGCTGTTCCTAAAGCCTGCATTTTTTTCAGAAAGCATTTCCTTTTTATTGATGAGTTGAGGCAATGAACATTTTGAGTAAGGCGTAAGTTGCTTGTAAGAATCTATGAAAGATACCAAATGTAGAACAGGAGTTACAGGTAAGCAACTTACTTCTTCACCAGCATTGGATCGTTGAGTCACATGCTGTCAATAGACTTAGTAGCAGTGTGTAGTATTGGAGGCTGTAAAAGGTTAAAAAAAAAGGCGTACCTTATTGAAAAAGATGCTGCATGACCACTTCTCCATTGTCCGAACGTCTGTGCATGCTGCCTCTCCAAACAGTAGTGACTAGTAAGCGTATGTGGTAACGACCATGTAGTTGCTTGGTAAATGTCTGCAATGGAGACACCCATCCACAACGCCGCTGAGGCTGCCGTGGCCCTTGTGGCATGAGCATGGGGTAGAGCAGTTAACGGGTTTACTGCTGACACGTGGCAGAAGGATGGGAGGATGAAATCCATCTGGAAATGCCCTGCTTGGACAGAGCTTTCCCTTTGTTAGTTCAGAAGCTAGGAACAGTTGCGCTGAGTTACTAAAGGACTTGGACTTGTTGATGTACTATTTAATGGCCCTCTTTACATCTAGAGAGTGCAGAGCTACCTCCGCCGGAGAAGTAGCTTTTTGGAAGAAGACCGACAAAGCAATGGCAGTGTTTTTATGGAACTTTCAGGATGTATCATGAATTGGTCATAAGCAGAACGTTATCCAACCGGAATCGCAAAATGGTTTGTTTACTGCGAGATCCTGTATTTCTAAGACTCTTCTAGAAGATGAGATGGCCACCAGGAACGCTACCTTCCAAGAGAGGTACTTGAGTTGGGTCGTGGCCTTTGGCTTGAACACTTTCCTCATGAGACCCGCTAAGACTGTATTGAAGCTCCAGTCTGGTGTTTTTTGTTGTTGTTGGTGGAAACGTCCGTAGCAGGCCTTTGAGAAAATGTTTAATCACTCTGTTATACAGCGGTATACCCCTTCTCCTTCTGGTGTATCCGGAGATCACTGCTAGGTGGACTCGTATGGATGCATGAACTAAGCCTTGCTTGGCTAAGTAGAGTAGGTATGGTAGCAGCTGCCCCGGTTTCACCTGGAGCAGCTGGATACCCTGTTTTTCGCACCAAACACAGAAGCTTTTCCACTTAAGGTTATATGATTTATTGGTGGCAGGGGCTTTTCCTGCCGACAGAATATCCTTGCAGTCCTGAGGGATCGCTAGACATCGGAATTCTGCAAAATCAGGAGCCGCGCTGTCAATTTTGGGGACTGCAGATTGTGATGTAAGAATTTCCAGTGGTCTTGGGAAAGGATGATTGGGTGATCGTGCAGCTGTACTGGTTGATCCGCTGGCAGTTGAATTAGATCCGAGAACCAAGACTGGCGTGGCCAGTTCAGAGTAATGACGATTACTCAGCATGTGGGAGCCCTCATCATTTGTATCACCCGGCGTATGACCAGGAATGGAGCGAACACGTAGGCAAATAGGTTTTCCCAAAGGAAGTAGAATGCGTCCCCCATCTAAACCTGCTGTGGGTTCCTGCTGGCAAATTGTGTGCCCTTTTTGTTGTGACTGGATGCAAACAGGTCCACAAATGGGTGACCCCCAACTCTGAAATAGCAGATGAAGTTGGCTGTTGTTGAGTTGTCCTTCGTGAATCTGAGTTGCTTGTCTGCTTAGGATGTCTGCACCTGGTTCTAAGCACTTGGGAGGTGGCATGCTTGCAGAGGGATGCCGCTGGGAATTGCCCAATGCCACACCCTCTAGAGACCGTGCCCTGGACCTTGTGCACCCCTGCTTCCTGAGGTAATGCATTGTTGTAGTATGGTACGAACTTGGTCCGACATCCATCCACGCTAGAGTGTGTTGGAACTTTCTAAATCTCTACAGGTAGACCATCTTACCAACTCAGGTACCACAGTTTAAAATTCTACACAACCCGAATACAGACTTGGACTACACAGTACTTTCCATGTGGGGCAGAGTTTGTCTTGAAATACTTGAGGTGAACGACATCCAGGTTAGCACCTTGTTGGGTAACCCTGAGAAAGCAACGCAAAAGCTATGAAGAGCAGATTGGAAACAAACCTGCGCAGATCGACTAAGTTCTCGTCTAATGAAAGATGCTCCTTCTGAAGCAAGAGCCTATGAAGAACTGCAGCCATACCTGCTCCAATCACCAGACCCAAATTCGAGATTGCTTCTCATACAATTCAGACTCAATCTCTTCCTCACTAAAGATTGCACTAGTACCTGGAATAAAAGTGAAAATGTAAACATAACTTGCCGCCTTTGGGATCAATCAATAGAGTCTCTCAAACATCTGACTCTGTTTTGTCCAAAGCTTCGAACCCTACGAACTTGCCTACTTGGCCCTATTTTTTGGGTGCGACAAACGTACTTTGCAGATGATTGGTGGAAACTCATGTTCGAGGGGTTAGACCGAAAACTTATATTTGGGCTAGCATCTTTTCTGAAAGAACTAAAAACTTGTCTAGCTAAACAGGACCCCTCCTCTCATGAGCCAACAAATGTTGTATGGGAGACTAGCGTCATTCCTGCTAGGTCAACCTACCATACAAGACGGAAAGTACGTCTTTTGATGATAACAAAGTGGAGTGTCCGTGCTGTTTTGCATTGTTACATTGTTTCTTGTTTTTTTAAAGTTTTTTTTTTTAAACCAATAAAATACAATAATAAAAAATGGTTGTAATATTGCCTGTCATGATCCTGACCGAGTTCCCCTTTAGTATCAGCAGGAAGGATTTTAGCACCCATTTCACTGCCCTTAGCTGCACAACGTTGATGTGAAGACTCCTATACTCGATTGTCCATAGCTTCCCGACATGGAGCTTGTTGATGTGGGCTCCCTAGCCCAACATGGAAGCGTTGGTGATGAGCGCCTTGTGATATGGCGGATCCTGAAATGGATTACCATTCATAATGTCGGGTCTGTTTGCCCACCACTGGAGTTTTTGGCCAGTTTGGCTGAGACCTGTACTTTGTCCCCCATGGTCCTGACACTTGGGATCAATTGGATGCAATTAATTCCTGTAGGAGCCTCATTTGGAGCCTGCATTTTGGTATCAGCGAGATAAACAACACCATAGTCCCCAGGAGCCGCATGCTGTGGTGCACTATTATCCATCATCCTGGTCTGAAGATTGGGATCCGAGAGACAAGCGTGTCCACTCTGCTGTCGGCTGTCGCACATTTGGCTCCTCCATGGAGAATTCCACGCCAAGTAAAAACTAGTCATGGGGTTGCGCTGCCTTTATGACCTGCTGCAGGGTTACCATGGTGAATTTTCTCAACTTGTTCAACTTGCGCATATCCAAAATGGGGCACCATTTGCCGTCTGGTTTTCGAATGACAATGTTGCGGGAGTAAACCCCTCGCCCTCTACACCGCCTTTGTACTTTTTCTATAGCTCTTTTTAATAGCATGTGTCGTACCTCTTGCAATAACACTTATGTGCACAGGTGTGCAATGATCAGAGGGATTTCGAGTATAAGCCATGCAAATTCCAGTAGATGTTTGTAAGCTATGGCCTCAAGTACCCATTTGTTCGCTGTTATGTGCTTCCAGTTTTGGACACACTCTGACACGTTTCCCACCCACCTGCTTTGTTTCAGGTAGCAGTCATTGTTTCTGCTTCCCTTGCCGTCGTTTCTGAGGACAGCATTTGCTTACAACTCTGTGTTTGCCTGATTTCCTTTGATCTCAGATACCCTTGGTAGTTTCTTCTATAATCCTGAAAGTAGCATGACTACCCTTTGGAATATGTTCTACCTCCTCTAGTGGAGGTGGAATATCCAGCTCTTCCTGTGGCTCCTCTAAAGGTTTGAAAGGACCACCAATTCTCTAAGAACATGAGGTAGCGCACTGTGTCTGAGTCTGTTTTTAAGGCCTACAGGTCTTCATCTATTTTGGTCTGAAGAGGTCATCTTCTTCAAAAGCTGTTTCAACCACGTTGCGAGGAACTTCTGGTCTAAAGTCTATACACCAGAACCAACCTTGGCATCTCAATACTAGTCCATTGCCGATTTGTTTGAAACTTGTCTCAGCCAGGTCTAATGCAATGTTATTACTGTGATTCAACGCCTCCTCCCCCTCCGCGAAGGATTGATTTGGCCTCCTTTCTTTTGTGTTCTGGGAGATGTTCTAGTATGGGATCCAGCCTATGCCACATATCCCAATCAAAACGAGTGACAATGGCCAGGGAGTTGGCAGCCTTGACTGTGAAAGCACCCATCGCTAGCACCTTCTTGCCAAAAGCATCCTGCTTGCGACCCTCATTCTCTGTAGGCACTGCATACTTTTGTTATTCCTAGTGGGCCTTCCAACCAGCAGCCGCCGAAACGAGGGATTCTGGGGACGGTTGCCAAGAGAGGCACTCTGGTGTCCAGTCCGGAGGATTACACTTTTTGTCTAATCGGCCCGCATCACTGCGGGTTTGGTAAATGGAGGTCTCATTGTTTTCAGACCTTCCTCCCATACATGGTCTAAAATTGGTATGTAGACCACTGCGTTCTTTCTTTTCCCATGTGATCAAAGAGGAAGCATTCCATGTTGTCCTCCGATGCAATTAGACTGAACACTTGGCAGACCATCGTAATCATATTTTGAAATGCTGAAATGTCATCTGGCGGTGCAGGTTTTTGTACCTGTTCTCCATCAACTGGTTGAGTCTGTATCCCAGCAGTCATCCCTTTGGGGCGACTGTGATGAGGTTGATGTTCCTGTGCCTTAGGGAGCATCCCCATCAGTGTCCGTGAGTTCGCCTTCCTCCTGTTCTTGCACTTGAGGTGGAGAGTGCCTTTGTTGAAGGGGTGTTGGAGACCTCTGTGGCCTGGGTGATCTACTTCTGCCGTGACCCCAGCCGTAAACTGGGTCTTGAGCGTGACCTGGACCTTGAGGGTCTGTGGGAGGACTGTGTCCTAGAGCTTGTGGTAGATCTTGATTTTGCCCTGGTGGGAGAGGGTGATCGATGTGGCTGAGCAACGTATACAGGTGACTGCATTGGAGGAACCAGCCGTTGGCCTTGCTGCGGTTTGGCTAAAGCGGAATCCAGTTGTATAATGACCCTTTTTAATTGTAATAGGACCTGCAAGGACAAAAGTGCCTGTGGATTTGTTAACGCGGCTCACATTTCCACCTGGGATTGGTGTGTACCCAGATGACTTGGCCCTGGCCGTGGGTGCAGTGCTTCATCTAGGCACTGTTGCTGTTGTTGGTCCCCTGAAGGGGTAAATAAATAAATATTTCTACCTCGTGTAGTCCTCCATGATCACAGACTCTTCAGAGTCTGAACAATGCGCCTGCTGTCCTGCTGTGTCTCAAAGTGATTATCTATCTCGTGCTGCAAGATGTCTTCTGGGATAAGCTTAGAATAAGCAATGGGTGAAACTGGTGAAGGAATCACCTGTAAATGCTGATGAGTGCCTTCCTGTTGCAGCCCACCCTCTGTGGGGTGAACTCCTCTGTCCGGTTGGCCTTAGGAGTCGATTTCCCCGGTACAATAGTCACAGTCTCCCGAGCATCTTTTCTGGTGGACGAAGCTTGCTTCTCTGTCGATGGGGCCGCCACTGGCGTACTTTTTGATGGAAGCTTTATATCCGCTGTAGGTTTGTGTGGCGTGGCTTGTTTGGACAACGTGGTATGCATTCGTTTATGGGCCATGGATGACGCAGGATCTTGAGCGGTCATCGACTTTTGTTTATCTGACAAATGCTTACGAATGAGTTTCCTCGTCGACGGAGGAGTCGACAATATTTTTGGCCGGTGTTCTGTGCTCAACGATGGGTGTGCCTGAACTGGCGTAGGAGCCTTTGTCGACTTGTGCTTAACTCAACGATATGGTGGTCGTTCTCGATGATCATTTGGATTTGCTCGACGATGGGGCAGTCATCGCCTGACTTACCGGAGGCTCCGTCGGGGGTTTCTTCCCCTTTACCCTGTGTTTTTCCATCCATTTCCTCGAGGACAGGCTTATAGCCGACTCCATTGACCGCTTGCCTGATGACAAATGGTGTTTCAGAGGCAACAAGGGCCTTGCTTCCTTTGGCGACATGACCTCCCTGCCTCGATGACGGCTCGTGTCCGTTCATGTCACAGTGCTTATGTTTCTTAGGTGGTCGTTCTTCTGATCTTGTTCTCTCTCTAGAGTTGGTCTTTTGTCCTTGGGGATGGCCATACTTCTTGTGGACTCAGAGTCGGAGGGCTAGTTAGATTCAGGGGGATTTCCCCTCATTAGGCCAACATACAAGGTTGCAATTACTGCCCTTCAATGTTTTGGAGCCTAGTCCCTTAAAAATCTCACATTGTTCTACTGTGTAGTTGGGGTATAAGCAGTAGATACAATCCGTGTGCCCGTCTCCCTCAAAAACATTCTTAAGGCCACAGGTGGCACAAGCCATAAACAAGACTTTCTTTTTGCCTTCCATCCACACTGTAACGCTCACCTGATTCCCGTAGAGGCGCCGGTCTTGACTGGGCGTATACCGTATCTTCAAAGGTGATGTGTAACACACGGCTGGCTCTTTGGGCTGGACCTCTGTGCACTGTATGTCTGACTTGAAGGGTAAGATGTCTGCAGATAGAAAATATGGGATTAAGGAACTGGGTTATTGAATATCTCTCTCTTCTTCCCTTTCTCTTCTCCTGTAGAACCCCAAAGGTTAGTGCTCTCACCTTAGGTAAGTGAACGCCGTGCTCTCCATCTGCCTCGGGGCAGGGTGCTGTAACCAGTTTCTTCACTGGATAAGGGGAGCAGGCCTCTTGACTTCAGAGGACTGCTGTCCGTCGTTTACTGCATGAACGGTAAGTTTCGAGTAATTCTAATGTCTTTAAAGTCTTTAGTAATGATGTTTCTTGTTTTGCAGGGTTCCGGCGATGGCGGATGACGGGCTGAAGTGAGTTGAAGATGGAGCCCGTGTGATGAATAGAAGCGCCTGGAAGCACGTAAGTAAGCGCTTGTTGCCTGCTTCACGATGCGCTCTAACTGTCTTTTTATTTTGCAGGTACAAGTTCGGAGCGGCTGCAGGGTGCCGGAATACCCACTGGGTTAGATGTGGAAAGGAGTAATGGCACGTGAGTATTAAAGTTCCCCAATGTCTTTAAACGCACCTTGTTTTGTCTTTCAGATGCGGGATGCAGCGCCGAAGGCCTCCGGAGCGTGCAAAGAGTTGGTAAGCTTTTGTCTTTCAGATGCCGGAATGCAGTGTGAAGACCTCCGGAGCGCACGAAGAGTAGGTAAGCCTTTGTCTTTCAGATGCCGGAATGCAGCGCGAGGCGTTGGTGACAGCCGATGGACCAGGTAAGTGAAGAGCTGTCACTGAAGCCCGTAATGCTAACCTGTTCTTTCTTGTCTTTATAGGTGTTGCTGAAGACTGGATTCAGGATGGTAAGCCTTTTTCCTTAGGCCCAGGATCAGATGCAGAAGACACGATGAGCGTTCTGCTGCAGAGGATGCAGAATAACGCAAAGCAAGATTCATCCATCGGGTGTGGTTTAAATAGCCTCCTGTAGTGCTTAGGTCTCCTTCCACAGCCACGCCTAGGTAAGAAAAGAGTTCCTGCTTTCCAGAAGAGTTCCAGTGTTCTGAATCTAGGGAGTGGCTCCTGCCCCACCCAACAGGAAAAGTAGTTCCAAACAGAAGAGGATCAGAGGCTCAACTGGCAGGCAAGTAAGCAGCATGGTCTGCTGCAGCTAAGTCCACCCAAGCATTATGAGCCCGGCGCTTCCAGCGCTGGGACTGGGCATATTTATGAGCCTGGTGCCACTGGCGCCAGGACTGGGTCCAAAAGGTCCCAATTGGGACTGGTTGGCACTCGGAACCTGGGTTATGGATCTGCTTCCAAGGGAGTTGGGAAAACCCTGACCTTTTGGAAGCAGAGATCATGACACAAACTTATCTGTATAGAAGACAAAGAGACTTCCCTGTCGACGTGCAGACACACATTTTTCAAAAGCAATAGGCTTTTCCTTTATAAAGATGATCTTTCTCAGAGGAGAAAACTCAAGGACTCCCAACAGAATGACACGTGGTTAGAATATGAGGAAGAGGAGGAGGAGGAAGGTCAAGGGGTCCAACTACTCGATGTCCCATTGGCGGGGACCAAAAGCACCTAAAAGGAGGGTGATAGCCTACAAAATGGAAAGCTTTCTTTGCTTTAAGCAAGGGAAAAAAATAAGGTAACCTAGGATTCCCAGCCTTATGACGGGGAATATTCACAGCATGTGAATCTATGAAAGATCCAATGCTAGAGTACTAACCAAAAATCTGTCATTTGAAAATTACTGAAGTGCTTTGCACCTCCCTTCTAATCTAGAGCATCCTAGCACAGAACATAGAATATCCAACCATTGCTGACCACCATAACAAAGCATCATCCTTCTACCTCCCATCATAACTCCCCCTTCTAAATGGCAGACAATCACAGAGCCAAATGGAAAACATAACTCTTAAACCCATTTCTGCCAGCCTGTGGGAACCGCCTACCACCATTATTATAAGCAAACCTTTAAGGGCGTACAAATACAATAGGCAAAGGAAAACATGCATAAACATAGCAATTGTAAAAACTGAACAGGCAATTTGTGAGCATCGCCAGAAAGGGTGAAAGGCATCACCACCTCTAGGGCTTATTAATTACCTGTAAAATATATCTTCTCAGGTTATCAGTATGCATTCTGTTTCATCACTTTCATGGAACCTAGACCAAATCAAAAATCATAATGGCCTATTCACCTACACAAGGTCGATAAGTTCAGGTAGTAGTTTCCCCTCATCTTGGAAATCTTGGCATCTCTCCGACACCTTTCCTTCTTTCCTTCTCCTCTTAGGCTCTGTACACTGGACTAGTTCTTGGAACAAGCTACCAATGATGAAACACTTTTCTCAAGCTGTAAGTGATCGGTTGTTCGTTTCTTGTATGGGTGTAGATGAGGATCTGGTCAGTTTTATCAGCCGATTCAATAGAGCGTGGCCTACACATGTCACTTTGTGAAACACTTTCTTTTGAAGAGTGTCAAGGTTGCAAGGTCCTCCAAAAGTTTAATCTGAGCATCTCTGAACACTGCATCTAGATGCAGCGTGCAGCCTCCATGATTGGCTCTTTCAGCATGGAATAATGCACACTGGTAAGGACATCCAGGATCATGTCATTCTGCTGCTCTATTTTGGAATAACCTGCACGTTGCTTACTGGTTGGGTGGCTCGGTACTGCATTGAGGGTTGCCAGGACATAGGTGGCAGCACTGTGTCTCCATGGAGGCTGGAAAGGAGTAGCTGTTTCTCAGCACCTGTTTGAATGACATACGACTGAGGTAATGGCTATAGGACTAGTGAAAGAACACATAAGTAGGAGTTGCCTGTGAGGAGAGTGTCTCAGACAGAGAAAAGGAACAAGGAAGTCCCTGACAGCGAGGAGTCCCACTTAGGGTTTCCCCAGATTCGCCTCTCCACATTAGTGTAGAGGGCAGAATCCAAGCACATAATGAGGAAATCGGCCATTATGTGGGTTAAGACATAATGATAGAGGTTCCTGACAAGTGGCTAGCTCATGTGCTTCAGCATGGGTGAGGCAACAAGGAAAGCAATTGGACACCATTATGTATTAATGACAGACTGACTGACTGATTAAGGATTGGTAGGTGGAGGTCTAATACCATTCGGCTAGGTTTGGCAGACCTGAAGTGGTCATATGATGTCACAAGTGGAATGAACACAAACAATCCATCTACAAATGTATGGGCTCATTGTTTAAGCAGGAGGCGGATAAGTATTATACATGTTAAACATGAATACACACAAATCCTAAAGGAGGCCTAAATGTCCTCGATATAGAAACATATGCACTAGTCTGCCAGTTACACCACACTATTTATTGGTTTCTCCCTCCCCCACCTCATAGCGTATGTGCTTGGAAAAAATTACAGTTCGCTCATAGCCGCTCAAATAAATGCTACTAGACTCCAGAGAGGGACATTGAGATAGTAATGACACTCCAGAGATTACCTGCTGGGCGTCTTGGAAACACTCTAAATATGCATTCAATCCCCCAAACGCCTATCAAAATTCCTCATTCGCATCATGGGGTTGCCGTTCACATCAGATATAGGAATCATGCCTGAACTGCATAGACGGGCCCTGATTAAGTTGGAGGACTTATTGACAGGGGGCTATTTTCTTATACTAGAGAAGTTCTGCGAGCACACTTCCCCATCTTATGCTAATGTACTGCTTTACAACCGAATTAAGGGAGAGAGGACTGCCAAATTTCCGACCTTACCCAATGAACTTAGCCACTTTATTTTTTTTTATTGATTTTTGAATATCAGTACTGAACATACACGTGGGTGCATGTTATATTCACATAGTTTTTAAAAAAAATGTCTTTATTGTTTTCTTTTAACAACAACAAAACACATAACATACAAACAACCATAACATAAATGGTTTATTGGCACTTTGTACGGATCTTGCCCTTCCGTTGTAGTTTCATAGTTTCCCCAACAACCTTGTTAGTTCAGTCTGGACCTCTCGTTGAGTCCAACACCAGGTCTGGTACGCATAATGTTCTATTTCTGGGCTTCGTGCTTGGCCTTTCTATTTCGTCTATGGACCCTCTGTTTCCGAGGGATCTTCGAAGTTTCCCTCCTCCGGGTGGCCAAAGAGGTCTTGTATTAGTGTGTTCCATGCAGTCAACTTGTGCACGGTTTGACCTTCCCCTCTTATCACTGCTCTCATCCACAACACTGTCTCTGCCTGCGTCCACTCCTGAAGGTCTGACCACCATGCTTCTACGCGCGGGCCCTCCCTTGACTTCCATGTCATTGCTAACCTTCTCTTGGCCAGTATACTTATTAAATCTTTCATCTTCGCCAGATGCGATTCGTGTTTACCCCCTCTCGGGAAGAGGCCCAGTAGGTACTTTTCGTGGTATTCCGCCTGGATTTGAAGTCCGCTTCTTGCTATCTTAAGTCTGATCCCGTCCCAGAACTCTTGTATCACTGGGCAGGACCAGAACATGTGTACCATGTCCGCTTCTTCCGACGAGCAGCGGGGGCACCCGCTCTGGCCTCCCATCTGGACTTTATTCATCTTTTTGGGTGTGAGATACGCTCTGTGCGTTACACATAGCTGCGCCTGCCTAAATCTTGCATTTCTGGATATCTTTTTTGGGTATCATAGGGCCCTGGTCCATTCTTGTTCGCTGAGGGGTCTCCCCAACTCCTCCTCCCAAAGCTGCCTCGTGTGTTGTTCCTGTGGGTTTTTAACTTTCAGTAGCTGTTCATATAACCTGGAGGTTGTGTGCGTTCCCTCTGCAATGTCATACCATACGTCTAATGCTGTCTCCTCATCCTGGTCTTCCCAATCTGGCCATCTTCTCGTAATGTTTCTCAGCATGCCAGTATATAGGATGAATTGACCCACATGTATTTCATATTCGTCTACCTTTTCGTGGAAGTCCGCCCACCTTCCCTCCCTTCTCAGGTCTCCGATTTGTGGTACACCTTTAGCCTCCCAATGTGCTCGATATGTTGCTTATGTATTTGTGTTCCCTCCCAGGAGGCCCGCGAGAGGGATTTGTGCCCACTGTGGATCTTTTACCCCTTGGAGTTTCCACACTCTTTTCCATAAGTCCACTGCAATGTTGAGCATGTTCGGCAGGGTTCTGAGCCGGGGTCTGTCGAGCCATAGTATTTCCCTTAGATAATACTGTTTCAGTGCTGGCTGGAAAATGCGTGTGTCTATTGTTTTGTCTTCCCCCAGCCAATTTACTGCAAATTGCAGCTGCCCTGCTAAGTAGTACCTCTCAAAGTGCGGTAGTCTGATACCCCCTTCTTTGTAGTCCTTCTGCAGGGTCCTTATTGCGATCCGATTTCTCCCTCCCCACCATAGGAATGAACGCGTTATCGTGTTTAGTTTAGTGAAAAAGGCCCTGGGTATGCTGTATGGGATGTTCGTGAGAAAGTATAATAGGCAGGGCAGCACCACCATTTTCAGGAGGGCTGCTCCTCCCATCATTCCCAGTGGGAGTGTCCCCCAGAAGGTCATCGACCGCCGTGTTCTTTCTAGAGCGACAAGCTTGTTGGATGTATGGGTATCAGCGGTGTCATGATGTATTCCTATACCCAAATATTTGATCGCTTCTAGGAGGCAGGGTAGGTTTGTGGTTGGCTTGCTTACGAATAGGAGCATATCATCCGCGTATAGCAAGATTTGGTGGAGTGCCCCCTCTATGTCTAGTCTGGTGTCTCTATATTCTGCTCTAAGGAATACCGCAAATGGCTCTAGGGCCAGGATATATAACATTGGCAATAGCGGGCACCCCTGCTTGGTTCCCCTATGTATCTTCCACTCCTTGGAAATGAATCGCCCAGTTTTCACCCTTGCTCTGGGTTCCTTATATAATAACCTGATCCATCGGAGGTACCCCGCCCCGATACCAAAATGGCCGAGTACACTCACCAGCCATTCCCAACGCACAGAGTCGAAAGCTTTGACAGCGTCCAAAGACACTATTACGCTCTCGTCTTGTAGTCGATTTGTCTCATCTGTCACGTGGTGAAGTCTGCAGAGGTTCCAGGACGTGTTTCTTCCCGTAACGTAGCCCGTTTGGTCTGGGTGAATCAGCGTGGGTATTACCTGTTTTAAACGGTTGGCTAGGACTGCCGTTAGTATTTTAGCGTCCTGATTAATAAGGGATATCGGCCTATAGGAGGCGCATTTCCTGGGGGCTTCCCTGGTTTAAGGATCGGGACAATTATTGATTCAGACAGGCTTGTCGGGAGACGCATGGTCTCATATGCGTCTTGGAATGTCTCTAGTAGTTTCAGGGCAATGGCGCTCTTGTACGTCTTGTAGAACTCTCCCGGAAGCCCATCCGGGCCCGGGGTTTTGCCGCTGGGAAGTTCTGTGATCACAGTCTCTATTTCTTCTACCATGAGGGGTGCGTCCAATAGCTGGACCTGTTCTTCCTCCAGCCTCGGCAACCCTATTTCTTCCAGTGCATCTGCTATGTCCTCAGGGTCTATTTCCAGATTAGGGGCGTACAGTTGCTCGTAGAAACGCGCAAACATAGCGTTAATGTCCCTGTTAAGGTCCCTGATCTCTGCCCGGTGTGGTCTTCTAGCACCGTTATGGGATCTGTTTTACTCTCCTGTCTGGTGAGCCAGGCCAGAGGCCTACTAGGTTTATCCCCTTCCGCGTGTAACCGCTGTAGGTACCTCCCATAGTTTAGCCTCCCTAGTTTTTCCCAGAGCAACATACATTTAGTCCGCAGCTCTATCAGCTCTCCCGGTTCCTCCCCCTCTATCCCCGCTCGTTCTCTCAATTCGATCACCCTCTCGAGTTCATTCAACTCCCTCATGGCCGCTCCCGTCAATCCTCCCATTTTGCCTATTGCCGCTCCCCTTATTACCACCTTAAATGCGTCCCATAATACGGCGCCACTCCCAACACTGCCCTCGTTCTGCTCAAAATAATCATCGATCACCTCCTGAAGGTGTTCCTCAAACTCACCCTCTCTCAGGGCCTCTGCTCGAAGTCGCCATGTTGGAATAGGGGCTTTCCTATTGGTGTGTGCCGATGTCACCACTATTGGGGCATGATCAGAAAGTGTGCGTGCTTTAATGGTGATTCCCGTGATATCTTGTAGTGATTCCCTGCCCGCAAATATATAGTCTATACGTGTGAATGTTCCATGTGGTGCCCTGTGGTGTGTATAACCTCTCCCCTCTCCATGTACCTGCCTCCATACGTCCGCTAGCTGTAGGTGCTCCAGGATCCTATGCAGTTCTTTGGCTGGGGGTGTCGGCTTCTTGTGTTTACTATCAGACTTGTCGAGGAGGAGATTCAAGGTGCAGTTGAAGTCGCCGGCCCAGATGAACGTAGCCTCCCTATATTGCGCTAACTTGGGCGCTAGCTTTTTGAAGAAGTCCGCTGCGTCATTATTCGGTGCGTAGGTGTTGACCAGGCACAGTTCTTTGTTTTCTAGCATGCCATGCACCAATACCAGCCGTCCCTCTGTGTCGGTCTCCTGCTTGAGTAGCTGTAACGGGACCCCCGGGGCAATCCATATTTGTACTCCTCATGCGTAATTTGAATATGTGGCGCTGTATATCTGTCCTCCCCATTTCTTATCCACCTTGGCCTGTCCGTCTCTTGTGAGGTGTGTCTGTAACATCGCTATCTTGATTTTCATCCGGTTTAGCTAGGCATAAACCCTAATTCTCTTGACATACGCATTGAGTCCTCTCACATTCCAGGTAGCTATTGTCAATTCGTCTGGTCCCATGATCTTCTCTGTTTGCCTGGCTTCATTATCCCACTGCCGTGTCCTTGCACCCTGCCCTTTGGTCTCCTCGTACCTATCTCCCTTGGTGTCCTGGTCCTGGATCCTTGCCTCTTGATGCAGCCACTGCTGCTGTCACAGGGTTCCAGCCCCATGTTACTCCGGTCGCTTATTGTCTGTATTATTTTAATGTCCTTTGCGGTAGTCCTTCCGTAGTTTGTGCCGTGTGCCACCCATTCACTCCATTCAACGTCCTTAACCTCAACAGAAACTGGAAAACTAACGCCCAGCCACCCTCCCCCTGCTAGGGCTCCGCCGCTTCTCTCGTCATGCTCCTGTGAGGGGGGCAGACTCTCCGCAGCGTAATGCCTTAAAACTGACATCCAAACTAGTAGTTCATTCTTCCCGGGGGCGCTGCTACTCTCAGCCAACACAGCTAAAGCGGGGCTGATTGCTCCTCTATGCTTTCTTCTAGCTTCTTTTAACTTATGTAATGCTTATTTTCTTTGTTCCAGGTTGCCTTTGTTACTCCTCATCGGGGTTTATTTCCAGCATTGCTAGCGTTTCTCTGCCTCAGCTGAGGGATGCCTTGCGAGTCCATCCAACTGTGGGCCTCTTCGGTGGAGTCGAAAAAACATGTTTTGCCTTGGTGTATCACCTTAAGTTTAGCGGGGAACAGGAGCATGTATTTCACCACCGCGATCCTGAGGCGTTCTTTTGTTGGGCCGAACTGTGCCCGTTGCCTCTGAACCACAGCCGTATAGTCTGGATACATTGTGATCTTGGAAGAGTTTCTGATGATTTCCCCCCCCCCCTCCTTGAGAACGCTAGTATTTTCTCTCTGCCTTTGTAGTTCATGATCCTAGCAATTATCGCTCTTGGGGGGCACCCGGCTGGGGTCTTCCGGTCAGGGCTCTGTGTGCCCTTTCTACTACAAAGCCCTGGGGATAGTACACCTGATCCGACCTCCTGGAGGAGCATGTTTTCCACGTACTCGGTGGGGTCTTTGCCTTCCTCACCTTCCGGGATTCCAATTATGCGGATGTTGTTCCTCTGCGCTCTCCCCTCTGCATCTTCCGCTCTCCCTTCCAGAACCTTGATTCTCTGTAATACCTCTGACATCTGTGTCTGCATTACAGCAACCCCTGCTGTATTTTGCTGCACCTGCTGTTCCGTCGCCGTCACTCTCTCTGTTAAGTTCCTTGCGTCCTGGCAGAGGAGGCCCACATCTACCATTACTGTATCCAGTTTATTTTCTAGAGATGCTTTCAGAGCCCCTATTGCTGTGTCTATCTTGTTTTCGAGGGATGCTTTCATGGAGGCGATTGCCTCCAGTATCGTGCCTTCGTTAGCGGCTTCCGCTGGGTGTGAGGTGTCATCTGCGGCTGCTGCCTTGTCCACTGACGGCGACAGTTTGTGTCCGGATGCCTTAGTAAAGGTTTTCCATGCTTACTTGCTTGGTTTTCCCTTCTGTTTTCTTGTTTGACATCGCAGGGGGTACCGTCCTCTGCCTGTGTTGCCAGTACCAGTCTTGGCTGTGCCCCACGTGCCGTGGCCCCTGTTTCTTCCTCCGCCCTGCTCTTTCTGCTCCTCGGTGTTTGCGGGTCTCTCAGGCGTAGGTTTCTCGGGCACCCTCCACCTTGTAGTAGGGTTGTTACACTCTTCCGGCAGGTATATATGTTGGGCCCTCGTTGCTCCCGGCCCTTTTTGCTGTCGGATGTCGCCTGGGAGTCACCTCACTGTATCAGGGGCAGGTTCGCCCCTATGTCGGTGTTCACCGGCACTGGGGTTCGGCTTCAGTATTGATACAGGGGTTCTCTTTCCTCCAGCCTCACCGCCTTCTCTGTGGTGCGGCTCAGTGTGCCTCTGGATCCCTCGCTGGGTTTCACGGGCGGGGTTGGCCGTTCGGAGAATGTACGCTTTGATCCCCGTCTGCGTCCTCGGGTCTCCTCTGTTTTGCCGTCCTTCTCCTTCTGGCAGCGCTGGTCTCCGTAGGTTGTGTACTACTGTCCCCGTCTATGCCTCCGGGCCTCTCCCGCTTCTGCGTCCCACCTCCACCGGTCGCACTGGTCTCCATGCCGTGGGGTTGACTCAGACTCGGGTCTTCCCTGCACTGGTTTCTGCGTTATACGTGGGGTGTGTCCTTCTCGCCGATCATGTAGATTCTACGGCTCAATCTGTATTACGCGGCCGGGGTCCTCCCACAGCTCGCGCGTCCGCCATTTTGATTTTGCAGGACGATTCCTCTCCGGCGGTCTATCTTCTTTTCCACTGCCCGATTTTCCCCGGGGGCTTTGCCGGGTGGGCAGCAGGTGTTCCGGTCTCTGTGGAGAGACTTTGGTGGTCTTCAGGAACCAATTTATGCTAGTTTTGTCGGATTTTGTCAGGATCGCTCCGGAGCTCCTCAGCGGCACGTCTCACTACATCGGCTGCTTAGCCACGCCCCTGTTATATTCACATAGTTACACCAAAAAACAATTTTGTTCTACCTGAAGAACATTTTAACATCACATACCCATCCCCCCCATATTGTTAGGACGTTTTTAACCCTTAACCCCCCCTCCCTCCCACCCCTTAACAGTGCTCATAAAACTTCCAAGGCTTTTGGCGTTTGTCATGGCGGTTTGTGGCGGGCGACGTGTAATTTGGAGCTGATCGTCATTTGGGTTGAAAATCCTTAGATTTGAAGTGTAAGTTTGTGACAGGCATGTCAAACTGGCGGTATATCCTGTGATGCTCTGTTCGTACAAGGGCTGGATATTTCCCAAGTTCCCTGGTTTGATGGATCGTTCACCACTGGACCCACAATGTAGTGACTGGCAAAGTTGCACCAGGCCTCTTCGTGTCGTGCAGACTTATCATGCAGGGCTGCAGTGATTTTTTCCATTGTATAGATGTTTGTTGCAATCTGTATCCAGTCTTTTTTAACTGGAAGGTGTGAAGCCTTCCATTTGATGACCAAGCCCGCTCTCGCAGCCAATAGCAGGGGGGATACCAGTCCTTTAACTCTAATCAGTTCATCGTCCTCTTCTTCAAGACCAAAGAGGATCAGAAGGGGGGACGGTTCCCTTTCTATGCCATCCAACTGTTTGATCCATCCCAGGACTTCTTGCCAATAGAAACAAACCTTGGGGCAGTCCCACCACATGTGCCAGTAATCGGCATCCATGCCGCATTGTCGCCAGCACCCTGGGCTGGAGTACTGAAACATTTTAAAGAGCATGCGTGGGTCATACGGCCATCTATGGAGTAGATTTGTTGCATGCAGCTAATACTGGGCCGCAATTGATATTGGATGGTGTTTCACAAATTCTGTCACAAGCCTGCTGATCAAATTCTCTGCCGAAATCTTTTTCCCCATCTCTCCTTCAGGCGGGAACTTGATGTTTTTTCCTTGCAGATCAGAGCGCTGTACATACACGTGCTATTAGGCCTTTGTTCGTGTTGGTCGTGTCCAAAATTGCCACGAAAGGTGTGAGCTTTCTTTGTGTTTTGGCCTTCCACTCCTTCTTGGATAATACACCTTTTAGTCGCAGGTACAAGAAAATCGGAATCGGGTGTAGTTGGAGAGCTTCCTCTAGTTCTGTAACTGAAATGAATTTTCCGTTTCTCCACAGTTGACCGACTCTCTCGAGTCCCGCATCGAACCAGGCTTGATATCTGGCGTGTTCGGGGATTTCCTCTATTATCCCAGGGGACCAGAGATGGCTCAGAGGAGAGGGCCACGTGGTCACTCCGGACATTCCTTTCCCTTCTTTCCATATGTTTCACAGTGTCCCCAGTATTGGGTGGTTGCAGTCTTCTTATAAGTTTCGGTCTGGGGACACATAACCACTCTGCGAGAGTAGCGGGGGTCAGATTATCATTGTCCAAATGAACCCATTGCAAGTCCTTCCTGTCGCGCAGGTGTGGGATCAGGATCCTGAGTTGTGTCGCCTGGTAGTATCGTTCTATGTCCGGGAGGCCCACTCCCCCGTTCCTTTGGTAGTATCAGGGTTTCATAGGGTATCCTGGGTTTCTTTCCATTCCAAAGGAATTCTAGTGTGGCCTTCTTGACCTGTTTGAAAAATTGGTCCGGGATTGTGATGGGCAGGAACTGGAAGGGGTATAGGTAGCATGAGAGGCTCACCATCTTAATAACATTTAAACGTCCCATCCAGGAGATCGTAAGTGGTTTCCATTTTGCGAGATCCGCTTTAAAGGCGTCGAGGAGTTGGGGAAAGTTTGCTTTGTACAGGTGTTTGAGCTCTCTTGTTAGATAGATCCCCAAGTATCTCAGTGTTGGGCCTCCGATGATTAATCCTAGGCGCTCGAGGTCTATTTGCTGGTCTGGGGAGGGTTCGTGGAGCAGAAAGAGGATAGACTTGGTTTTGTTTATTTTGAAGCCTGAGAGTGTGCCGTATTCTTCTATCAGGCGGAATGCTCAGGGGGTTGATGACATTGGGTTTAGTACATGGAGCAGGATGTCGTCTGTGTACAAGGCCAGCTTATACTCTCTGCGGTTTACTCGCATTCCCTCTACACCGGCATCGGTTCGAAGCATTTGGGCAAGGGGTTCCAGTGATAACGCGAAGAGAATTGTCGAGAGGGGGCAACCTTGTCTCGTTCCTCTACTAAGGGGGAAGCAGCGGGAGCATTGGGAGTTCACTACTACAGATGCACGTGGAGCCGTGTAGGCGGCTTTGATCCCTCGTCTGAGGGCGGACCCAGGCCTATTTTCTTCAGTGTGGCTTCCAGAAAGTGCCATTCAACTCTGTCGAATGCCTTCTCGGCGTCGATCGAGAATAGTGCGGGCCTGTTTGGCATCTTTTTGGCCTCGTGTATGAGGTGGAGGGTGTTCCGGGTAGAATCTGCACCTTGCCTACCAAGGATGAAACCCACGTGGTCATTATGGATTATCGCTGGCATGCGAGACTCCACCCTCGCGGTGAGGACCCTCATATAAATCTTGGCTTCAATGTTTAAGAGGGAAATTGGCCTGTAAGAGGCACACAGCTTCGGATCCTTACCTTCCCTTCCCTGGGTATGGCAGTTATTAGTGCTTCTGAGAAGGATTCAGGTGCCACAGCTGATTGGAGAATATTATTGAAAAGCTTGACCATGAATGGGAGGAGGGCGTCCTTAAAAGTCTTGTAGAATCCGGCTGTGTAGCCATCGTTTCTGGGGGTTTTCCCCACAGGAAGTCTTTTGATCGCCTCTCTTCAATCTCCTCCCCTGTGACAGGGGCATGTATGGTTTGTGCTATGTCCAGGGGAAGGGTCGGGAGGGACACTTTGTTCATATATTCGCTGATCGCCTCTGGGTGTGGGGCGGCATCAGAGGTATATAGCTTCTCGTAAAAGTCAGCAAAGACTTCCGGGATACTGGGAGGGCGATGTCCGTGGGGTGTTTCTTCGTTGTGTATCGTTGGGACCCATCGCTCTTTGCGTTGCCCTCGGAGTCTTGCGGCAAGTAAGGCACCCGCCTTGTCTCCATGTTCATATTGTTTCTGCTTAAGACATTGGAGTTTGTGCACAATGCTACAGGTTTCTAGTTGCCGCAGTTCTTCCCTCTTGTCGTTGGCTTGCTCTATTTTTTGTAGTCTGTCAGGACCTGAGGATTGGCCGATGAGGTCGAATTGAGAAATGTCTTTTCAGAGCCTGTTTTCTATGAGTTGGCGTTCTCTTTTCTTAGTGGCTCCCTCCTTAATGAGTAGTCCTCTCCAAGTGGCTTTACCTGCCTCCCATACTGTATTTACGGAGGTCTTGCCTGTATTGTTTTGTTCAAAGTATTGGGTGATGTCCTGTTCTAGTTGATCCCGAAAGACCGGGTCTCTAAAGAGCGTCTCGTTGTATCGCCATTTAGAGCTCCTCTGGGGGAGAGCGATCTGGTCGACGGTGACTGTGACCATGTCGACCATGTTACAGGAGATATGCTGGATTTGGTCATAGCCTCAGTGAGTTCAGGGGTGAGGTATATGTAGTCAATTCTGGTGAACGTTGCGTGCGGTGCAGAGTAGAAAGTGAAGCCTGTTTGATTCGGGTTCATGTGTCTCCATGCGTCCTTGAGGTTATAGGCGTCTATCGTGTCCGTGACCTGTGAGCGACCAGGGCCAGATGGTGGGGCCGCAAGTGGGTTGCCCACTTGTCTATCCAGATCTGGGTCCATCCACGAATTCTGGTCGCCTCCCAGGATCACCTCGACTTCCGCTTCGGTCATGTCCTTGGGGACCGTTTGTTGGAGGAACCTGGACTGTCCAGTGTTAGGTGGTATATGGATGCGAGTGTGATGATGGTGCCTAGTATTTTGCAGACCAGTAAAAACACTCTACCACTAACGTCAGCCCAGGTTTTTAAGTGTTCGAACCAGATCGCTCTGTTGACTAGGATGCTGACTCCAACTTTCTTAAGGGGTCCTGAGCCCCAATATTCTGAGCCAGCTTTGGTGTATAGAACTTTCCACTCATCTCCTTTGGTATATCAGGTTTCTTGTAAAAAGAGGATGTCAATCTTCGCTCTCTTGAACTCTCTGTACTCTAGCAATGTTTTGGTGGGAGAGTTTAATCCCTTGACGTTCAGTGTGCCAAGTTTGAGTGTACCATCCCTGTCACTTGTATTGTCATGTCCATTGATCAGTGGTGTGCCATTCGGATTTGCTCATCATGTTGTGTCGCTCGTCACGGGAAGTCGCCGTAGTGGAAGTAATCTGGTAAATGCCCCCAACAAACTGGGGCTGTAACATTTTCTGCCTTCCTCCCCTTTAAGGTATTGAACGTAATACCCGTTGCCTCAGTCTTGCCTCTTCGCTCTTTCGAAGAGGGTCTGCATCCTGGTGCGGTGGCGTCCGAGTTGGACTGGATGTGTATAGCCGGTCTACTATCGGACCTCCAGTAAGGGTTGTTACCACATGACCCCGACTGCAACTATTAAAATTTCTTTATTATTTTTTATAACAATAAGAACATACAAACATAGTGTCTTCCGAGCCATTGAAGGATTAGTGTCCACTTCTTTTCCCCACCCTCCTCCCCCCAAGACCGAGCACACAACCTCGCGCTACAGTCTTGCGCCTCTAGGCTAGTTTGTGCTGTCTATGTCTCCATCGGTGGAGCTACTTTCCGTAGGGTGGAACAAGGATACCGTAAGTGCTACCCACTGTAGTAGGTCGTCTGAGGTGTCAATCTTCTGGTGTCTCTGTGCCAGTTCCCATGCTCCCGTCTCGGCTGTGGTCCATCTGCGTAAATCCTCCCACCACGTTGTCGCGTCGGGTGCATTGGGGCTTTTCCAGGCCATGGCAATTCTTCTTTTTGCTAAGATGTACATGAGGTCTTTGAGTTTGTTCAGTGACCTGTTCTTTTTGTTCCTGGGGTATCGACCCAAGATGCAGGCTTTGGGGGATTGTACGTCTAGCGTAATGTCCGCATTGGCTGCTTTGGTTTGGATCTGTGACCAGAAGGTTTGAACTGCCGGGCATCCCCAGAACATGTGGGTCATTCCCGCAGAGGTATCCAGGCATTTGGGACATGACGCAGCGCTCGTGTTGCTGAATCTGGAGATGACGCGCGGGGTGAGGTAAGCCCTATGTATAATGTAAAATTGTATGAGCTGGAACCGTGAGTTCCGGGATACTTTCTTGTGGTAGCGCATCACTGCATCCCACTCTTTGTCTTCGAACCTCTCGCCAAGTTCAAGTTCCCACTTATCCCTACTTTTGAGGCTTTGTTGCGTGGCACAGTTTAGTAGGGTTTCGTAGAGCCTCGAGGTTTCGTGGCCTCCCTCCGCCGTGCATAGTAGGTTCTCGATGGCTTCGTGGCCGGTGTCGAGGGTCTCTATCTCTGGCCATCGTTTTGTGAGTTTGTTCGCTACTGCCCCGTGTAGGAGGAATTGACCAGGCGGTATTCCCGTAGTTTCTTGCAGTTCGGTGAAACTGAGGATGCCTTGGTCGTCCACCAGGTCTCCCAGGGTGGCTATGCCCAGGGGTTCCCATACATTTCTAATCACTTTCAGGTCTTCTGGTCTGTGTGACATCATTGCAGCTATTGGTATTTGTGGGGAGTAGGGGTCCACCAGGTTGGCGATTCTGCAGGCCCTCCTCCAGGTACGGATGCCCAGGTGAATTAGGTATGAGTCTCGGTGATTCCTCTCCGACTCAGTCCAGAGTAAGTCTCTAAGCAGCCATGGGGAGTTCCTGGGCTGTAGTAGGTGAGTGTCTGTGGTGGCGTCGTCCGCCATCCACTGTATCACATGTTTCAGTTGGCCCGCCAGATAATAGAGTTCGAAGTTGGGGATTTTGAGGCCCCCTTTGTCGTATGGTCTTTGTGTGGTTTCTAGGGCTACTCTGCATCGACCCCCGTGCCATAGGAATTTTCGGCAAAGTTTGTTAAGTTCTTTGAAGAATTGTGGCGGGATGTAGAACGGGACATTGGTGAAGTAGTACAGCAGTCGCGGTAGTGCTACCATTTTGAGCAGCCCCGCTCTGCCGGCCACCGAAAGGGGAAGTTTGCTCCAGAAGTCGATTGATTTGGCTAGGCCCTCCTTAGCTCGTACAGTGTTTATTATATGCTCTGTTTTGGGGTCGCGGTGGATATTGATGCCCAGGTATTTGAATGTGGTGGGTTCCCACCGGAGTGCTAATGGGGGGAGATTTTCTTTCCTGGTGTTGCTTAGGGCTGCTAAGGGGTATAGGCAGGATTTATCGTGGTTAATTAGGATCCCCGTGCATCTGGAAAATCCTTCTAGGGTTTCGAGTATGTATGGTAGTATGTGCTCAGGATCTTTCAGGTAGAGGAGCATATCGTCCGCGTACATGGATACCAAGTGGGACACTCCATTTATTGTTATGCCCCCATCGCCATATTCGAGCCTAAGGTATGCTGCCACTGGTTCGATGGCCAGGATGTAGAGTAAGGGGGATAGGGGGCACCCCTGCCGGGTTCCTCTGGAGAGGCACCATTTATCTGAGTAGGTGTTGTTGGTTCGGACTCTGGCAGTGGGATGTGCGTAGGTGAGCTTGACCCAGTTTAGGAAGGTGGGCCCGATTCCCATCTTGGTCATGGTGGCATAGAGCCATTCCCACCTGACCGAGTCGAACGCTTTAGAGGCATCGAGGGACACCACTGCACTTCTATCGGGTTTGTTGTCTGTGCTGTGTATGACGTGGTGTAGTTTCCGCAGGTTTTCAGTGATGGAACGTCCATGCACATACCCAGTTTGGTCTTTGTGTATCAGATGTGGGATGGCCGCTTGTAGTCTCCTAGCTAGCAATGCTGTTAGTATCTTATAGTCCACATTGAGCATGGACAAGGGCCTGTATGCACCGCAGTCCCGGCTATCTTTGTTGGGCTTCAGCAGGGGGATGATGACCGCTTCGTTCATGGTGTCGGGGAGGTGGCCCACTTCATATGCCTCGTTGTATACCTGGGATAGCAAGGGGGCCAGTATATCTTCGTAGTTCTTATAAAACTCCCCCGGGAGCCCGTCGGGTCCTGGTGCTTTCCCCGAGGGTATTGATCTAATGGTGGCCGTGACCTCTTCAGGCGTGATGGGGTTATCTAGGGCCTCGGTTACGTGTTTGTCCAGGTGTGGTAGCCTGATACTGTCGAGGGCATCTTCTATGTCCGTATTCCTAGGGGGGGTGGGGTCGGAATATAGGGTCTGATAGTACTTTTTGAACGCTAGGTTAATCTCGGCTTGCGTGTGAATATTCTGGCCTTCTTCGCCCCGGAGTATGCAGATGGGTGTTTTAGGGATCTCACGTTTGTATAGCCACGCTAGTAGTTTGCCGGGCTTGTCACCTAGAGCGTGGTTTCTTTCGGTGTATTTTGCGTGGCTTAGCTTTCCTAGTGTCTCCCAGTGTCTTAGACACGCCTGTTTGAGTTCGATCATATTCTGTAAGTGGGAGGGGTCAGGGGATGGTGCAGATTCCAGGTCCCTCAATTCTGTTTCAGTGCGCTCGAGTAGGGCTGTAATGTGCTTTTGGGCCCCTCCTGTGGCGGCTATCATTTCACCCCTTATTACCACTTTGTATGCCTCCCACGCTGTGCTTATATGTTGGACACTGTCAATGTTTGTTTGCCAGTAGTCTGTTGTGCCTTGTCGTATTTGTTCGTTAAAGGATTTGTCGAGGAGCGCCTCGCTTCTGAGCCTCCATGTCGGGACGGGGGGTCTGGGGGTTGTCAGGGACCATGTGGTGATCAGCGGTGAGTGATCTGAAAGCACCCTAGCCAAATATTGTGTGTGTTCAAAGTGGGGCAGGTGTTCCTCGCTGACAAAGAGGGTGTCAATTCTAGTGTGCACGTTGTGCGGTGGGGAGTAAAAGGAGTAGGCTCTGGCATCAGGGTGTTGTGTTCTCCACAGGTCTTTCAGGGCGAGTTGCTGTGTTAGAGTATTGAGTACTTTGGCTGGGGGGGAGGGGTGGGAGTGTTTGCTATCTGCTCTATCTATGCGCGGGTCTAGGGTGCAATTGTGGTCACCTCCCCATAGTGTTAGGCCTTCCATATGAGGGCTCAGGCGAGCGTATAGAGAGTGAAAGAAGACGGTGGCGTTGTGGTTGGGGGCGTAAGTGCAGATTAGGCACAGGTCTTTTCCTTCTATGGTGCCTTGTATCAGGGCCATTCTGCCTTCGTTGTCTGTTTTGGTGTGTGATAGGGTGATGGGGACAGATGGTGCAATCCAAATCAAAACTCCTCTTGCATATGTGGAGAACGTGGTACCAACACAGGTTCCTCTCCAGGCTTTGGCCAGTGCGGCGAGTTTGGGTGCGTTAAGGTGTGTCTCTTGTAGAAGGGCGATACCAATTTTGTGGCGCTTCATGAAGGAAAGGATGCGGTGCTGCTTGACATAACTATTTAGACCCCTGACATTCCAGGACATTATTCTAATTTTGTCAGCCATGGTCTATGCATTGTTGTGGGCTTGTGGGTGGTTTTTGGGCGGGATTGTGAGTGGCTTCGGCTAATCTCGAGGTGTTGCTGCAGTGGATGGGCTCGGTCTGTAACCCATGTAACCTTAACTGGGTACCTCTTCTGGGATACCCTTCCCTGTAAACAATAACTACCAACTTGTTGTTCGTTAAATTCCAACTGGGTCCCCTAACCTGGGTTTCCCTTCCCAACAAACTTGAACTTCCCTTTAACTTAACACGTCTAGCGAGGTTTCCCCCGTTCTGACTTTCCCGTTTCCGCGCCATTGACCAAGGTCTTCAGGCGCCCTACGGGCGGGTTTAATGCACCCAAAATACTAGGGGTCTTTCAGCAGGAACTCTCCGGTTGTTTCCTTGTGGGGAGTTAGGTATCTCATGCCGCTCCTATGGATATCTATGTTGCTGCGGTGCGGTGTGTCTTGATTCTCATGTCAGTCTAGCCTCAGGGTTGGGCGGCCTGTGTCACCTGGGGCGTTGCTTCCGCGGTCTGTACTCTTTAGGTTCGATGTCTGGGATCTGCTCCCTATCCATCCATTCGCTGGCTTCCATTGTTGTATCGAACAGTAGCGCTTTGCTGTTGTGTAGTACCTTCAACCTGGCCGGGTAGAGTAGCATATAGCGGAGGCCTGCGTTTTTCAGTCGTGCCTTGGTAGTGATGAATTGGGCTCTCGCCATCTGGACTTGGAATGTATAGTCCGGGTATATGGCCACTTTGGCTGCGTCTCGTTGTATGCGGCCCCCCGATCTCGAGAATGCAAGGATCGCCTCCCTATCTCTGTAATTAAGTACCTTGGCTATTACAGGCCTGGGTGGGGCCCCGGGGGGTGGTCGTTTGGTGAGGGAGCGGTGCGCCCGCTCGATGGTGAAGCCCTGTGACAGCCCGCCGGCTCCAATTTCCTGTAGCAAGAGGTTCTCAATATAGTTCGTGGGGTCGTTCCCCTCGATACCCTCAGGAAGTCCAAGGAGTCTAATGTTGTTGCGGCGCGCCCGCCCCTCGGCTTCCTCTGCCCTGTTTTCTAGATTTTTAACCTTTTGCTTCAGGGCGTCCATGTCATTAAGCATCAGGGTTTTCGCCTCCGTGTTTTCGCGGACCTGGGTCTCCAGTGCTTCGGTGCGATTAGCTATGGCACGGACATCCTGTCGTAGCAGGTTCAGGTCAATTGCTACGGCGTCAATTTTGGTCTCCATGGTCTTCTGTAGAGCTTTAATGGCTTCCAGTAGCTGCGAGTTTGCTGGTTCCTGGGTCTTTTCCTGTGATGTTGCTGTGTTGGTAGTGTCGGTGTCCTGGTTGGCTGGGCCACTGGCCGCATAAGATTCCATAGTAGTCTGTCGCTGTTTACTTTTGTTGCCTCTTGCTGACATATCTACCGGCCAGGCCGGCAGGCCGCTGCGTGTTGTGGGGTCGGTGGAGCGTTTGGCTGTGACGCTCTTGGTCTATGGGTGCTGTGCGTGCCTTAGGTAGTGGTTGCGGTCGTAGGTCAGCAGCAAGGTGGGCCGGGGGCTGGCCACCACCCGCAGGGGGCACCCCCTTCTGCGCGTTAATCCAGGGGCAGGTTCTTTGATGATACTGTGCGGGCCTCAGTAGTCTCTGTGATTGTTGTGGTGCAGCAAGCTGGGGCACTTATGCGGGGGGGGGGGGGCGCTTATTCCTTGTGGGGTGCTGGTGATGGTGGCTGGGGTCCCCTTTCCGCCCTCTCCTTACCCGTTTGTTGGGCGGACCTCTCCGCGCTCGCTTCCGCTCTGGGTGAGGTACTGGTCCGGTCCCGGAGGCTCTGGTGGCTCGTCTCGGGCCTCTCGGGGCCGGACTGCTGTCTGGTCCCCCTCACCCTCGCCCGCTGCTCCGGATTCCGGGTCCTCCCTTTGTGGGCAGGCTCGATGGGGCCGTTCGCGCTTCTTTGTTCTCCCGGGGTCTTGCGACGCGTCGCCGGCCTCACCGCGTCAGGGCCCCCTAGAGCCCCCCGGGGGTTCGGGGGGGCACCGGAGCACAGGACGTCGCCGCGGAGGGTGCGCAGCTTCCTCTCGGGTGCTGGTTCGGTGCACAGCTTCCTCTTTGGTGCTGGTCTGGTCCTTGGGGGCTCCGGTGATTCGTCCTGAGCTGCTTGGGCCGGATTGCAGTCTGGTCTCCCTTGCTCTCGCCCGCTGTTGGTCTTTTCTTCGTGGGCGGGCTCGTTGGGGCCGTCCGCGCTTCTCTGTCCTCCCGGGTGCGTCGCCGGCCACTCTGCGCCGGGGCCCCCCAAAGCCTCGTCGGGGCTCGGGGGGGGGGGCGCCGAAGCACAGGGCGACGCCGCGGGGGGTGTACAGCTTTCTTTTCGGGTGCCGCCAGTCCTCGGCGCTTTCAGTTCGTGTGTGCCGTGTCTCCCGTACGGCGTCCTCAGCTAGGTGGGCGCCATTTTCCTGGTGCCGACACGCTCCGGCGCTGATCGGATATCTTTATTCCTGCAGGTCGTGGCGCCTCCAGACTTGGTGTGCGGGTGGTCTGGGTGCTCAGCTTCGGGCGTAGTGAATTGCAGCGGCAGTGGTGGGGTAGAGCCGCAGTTTAGCAGCAGAATCAAGGGCATATCATGCGGAGCCACAAGGAGAGAGTCCTGCTTACATGGCGGTTAGCCACGCCCCGACCCCGACTGCAACTATTATCGTTGTAACGTTTTGAGCCCCCGCCCCCCCTTTTCTTTCGAACATTGTAATAAACATTATGCTAAACAACAACTTTTACTATAGAATAGCATATGACATCAGAAATGCTTTTACGGTAAGTAATGCATTGTCTTCTGATGTTTGTTAATCTGCTTAGAATCACATGCTGTGCATAGACTAGCGAGCAGTACCCGGAGTTGGCGGTGGGTTATGAGAAGGAACAGTAGAGAAATGATGTCTTAATACGGCCTGTCCCACCTGGGAATCAGACCTAGAGAGTGCATCTAGACAGTAGTGTTTTGTAAAGGTGTGCACAGAACTCCAGGTAGCCGCTTTGCAGATGGACTCAAGGGGAACATTTGCAATGAACGCTATGGAAGCCCCAGTGCCTCGAGTGGAATGTTCTCTTGGCTTGAAGGGTAGTTCTCTCTTAGCAAGAGTGTAACAGAGAGTGATGCATTGAACAATCCATCTAGATATAGTGAACTTTGAAACTGCATCTCCTTCTCTTCCTGCTGCCACAGAGACAAAGAACTGATTAGTCTTTCTCAGTGGTCTGGTTCTTTCCATGTAGAACATGACAGCTCTGCGTACATCTAGTGTATGCAAACATTTTTCTCCCAAGCTGGAAGGGTTTTGAAAGAACGTTGGTAGTTCTATTGACTGGTTTACATGAAATTTCGAGATGCATTTTGGTGCAAACCTTGGGTGTGTGCGTAGAACCACCTTATCCTTGTGAACTGTTACGAAGGGGTCTAGTACAGAAAGAGCCTGTAGTTCACTTACTCTCCTAATGGAGGTGATAGCCATTAGGAAAGCAGTCTTAAGAGTGAGGTCTTTAAGAGTTGCCTTGTGCATGGGTTCGAAAGGAGGGCCCATGAGTCTAGAAAGTACCACATTTAAGTCCCATCCGGGAGCTGGGTTAGCTATCGGAGGGTGTATTCTCTTTACCCACTCCATGAAGGCCTTGATAACTGGTATCTTCCACCACGACGCCTTGAGTTGGGAAGTGGTGTATGCAGAAAGTGTCGCTAGGTGGACTTTAATGGAATTGAACACTAGACCTGAATCCAGTAAATGGGTCAAGTACAGAACAATGTTAGTGGGAGAGCAGTCAACCGGGTTGATGCTCTTTCCTCTACACAAGATGACAAATCTCTTCCACTTGCTAGAATAGCAGTGGCGAGTATTAGGTTTTCTGGCTTCCCTGAGGATGTCCATACATCTCTGCGGGAGTTGTAAATGTCCAAATTCTATGATCTCAGGAGCCAGGCTGCTAAGTTCATGGTCTGAGGGCATGGATGCAGTGTCCTGCCCTTGTCCTGTGACAGCATGTTGTATGGGCAGGGAAGTTTCACTGGGGGAGATAGGGACATCTCCATCAAGTGAGCGAACCATGGCTGCCGGGCCCACATTGGGGCCACTAGTATCATGGTAACCTGCTCCTGGTGCATCTTGTGCACTACGTTGTTGAGAAGGGGAGTCGGGGGAAAGGCGTAAACAAATTTCCCTGACCATTGAATTGACATACCGTTCCCCTTGGACTGGTTCTGGGGGTACCTGGAGGCGTAACTTTGGCATTGTGAGTTTTCCAGAGTTGCGAACAGGTCTATTTCCGGGAATCCCCATTGCGTGAAGACGTCTAAGACGATGTCTTCGTGTAATTGCCATTCGTACTCTTCGGGCAGGGGGGAAGTCTCTGCTGAGTTTGTCTGCTAGCAGATTGAGTTCCCCTGGTACATGTTGTGATAGTAGGAACATGTTGTGTTTGAGAGCCCACTTCCATATATTCTGGGATAGCTTGGACAGTCCTGGAGAGTGAGTGCCCCCTTGCTTGTTGAGGTAGTACATGCCTGTGGTGCGGTCTGTGAGGACCATCACTGTCTTTCCTTGTAAGTGTTCCTGAAAGGCTTTCAGTGCTTTGAAGATCGCTAGTAGTTCCAGCAGGTTTATATGCTTGGATGCTAAGCTCGGAGTCCACGCTCCGTGAGCAGTCTGATGGGATAGGTGAGTCCCCCATCCTGTAAGGGATGCGTCTGTGGTTAGAGTGGCTTCCACTGCGGGTGTGGCAAAAGTTTTCCCTAATAACAGGTTTTCTTTTGTCCACCACCGTAGCGAGAGAACCAAGGCCTGCGAGACCACCACTAGATCGTCCCATTGTCCGCTGGCCTGACACCACTGGCTGTAGAGCCACTCTTGCATTGGGCGCATGCGCAGGCGCGCGTGAGGTACCAAATAAATACAGGACGCCATCATCCCTAGCAAGCGCATTGCTTTGCGTACCGTCACCTCTCGACCTGCCACATAATGGGGGATCTGAAACAGCATGTTTTGGACCCTCTCGTTGGAGGGGAAGACGAGGCCGTCCTTTGTTCGAATTAGAGCCCCTAGGAATTGTTTGATTTGGCTGGGGTCTAAGCTGGACTTCTTTTCGTTGATGGAGAAGCCCAGTTGGGACAAAAAGTCTACGGTCCTTTGGGTATTGGAGAAGCATGTTTCGTAAGAATCCCGTGTTATGAGCCAGTCGTCGAAGTAAGGGTATACCGGGATGGATAACCTGCGCAGGGGGGCCGCTGCCACTGCCAGTACTTTCGTGAATACCCTTGGTGCAGATGCTATCCCGAAGGGTAGTACTCTGAACTGGTAGTGTTTGTTCTCCATCTTGAACCTGAGGTATTTTCTGTGCGCTGGCAACATTAAAATATGAAAGTATGCATCTTTCATGTCTAGTGTTGTCATGTAATCCCCCTGTAATAACAGTGGGATTACTTCCTGCAAGGTCACCATACAAAACTTTTGGGGTTTGACAAACTTGTTCGCTGGGCGCAGATCTAATACAGGGCGCATGGTTAAGTCCTTTTTGGGTACAAGGAAGTACACTGAATAAATACCTTCTGTTACCTGAGATAGGGGGACAGCCTCTATAGCTTCTTTTTTCAGTAGCTCTTCTACTTCTTGAAGAAGAATGGTGAGGTGTTCCGGTGTCATGCGTCGGTTCCGTGGGGGTCTGTACTTCGGGGAACCGTTGAATTTGATGCAGTATCCGTGGGGTATGGTGGATAATACCCAGCAGTCTGACGATATTCCCTCCCATGCTGAAAGGAACGATGTTAGCCGGCCCCCGACCGGTGATGCATGGGAGGGGACCCGAATCTTCGGGTCATTTGTTGGTATTGGGCGTGGAACCTTTGGGGCTGGAGCCGCGACCTCTTCCTCTGCCACGGCGTTGGCCTCTCTGATTGAACTGGGTGCTGTTACCCTGGTTAGAGGGCCAGTTGGTAGCAGAGTAAAATTGCTGTTGGTTTTGCTGCTGGCGTTGGCCACGAAAGGAGCGTCTATTGCCATAGCCGTGTCTGTTAGGGGGCCTAGAAATTTGGTCAAGAGTCTTGATGGTAAACTCTTTCTTCGCATGTTCTAGGGCCTCATCAACTGCTTTCCCAAACAGATGAGTTTGTTCTGTGGGCTTATTTATCAGGGAAGCCTGGGTTTCTGGCTTAAATCCCGAATTGCGCAGCCAGACATGGCGTTTGAGAAGTATTCCCTGAACCAGGGAACGGCCAGGGGTGTCTGCGGCATCTAAGGAGTTCTTTACAATGCCCTGGTTTACAAGAGTTCCCTCTGATATTATAGCTAACAGGCGTGAACGCAGGGGTTCTGGTGCGTCCTCTGCTTCGCTGAGCAGCTTGCTCCACTGTGCATCTGCGTAGCTAGCTAGTAGGGAATTGTTATTTGCAATCTTAGTTGAGAATGCGGCGGACGTCGTGATTCTCTTCCCAAGTGCATAGAGCTTCTTGCCCTCTTTGTCAGGTGGTGCCTCACTAGTGGATAGTGGTACCCCCGCTCTCTTCCTTGTATTAGTAACTACGAGGGAGTCCGGAATAGAATGTTCTCTGATGTACAAAGGGTCAGAGGACGAAGGGCTGAAGAGCTTCTCTATCCGAGGGTTGACCCCTCTGACTAAGGCAGGATTGGAAAGGGAAGGAGTTATTCTTCTCTTTATAGAAGCCAGGAGCGGAATAGACTGACTAACAGGGGCTTTTTCTTTAATAACTTTCTCTACAAAGTCTATGTCAGGAAGAGGCTCCCCTGTGTCTATTTCAAAATGCGCTGCTGCCTTACGCAACAGTGCATTAATTGAAGGTTGGTCATCTATGGGAGAGGTGTTTCCAATAGGTGAATCCTTGGGAGGAGAAGGGTGAAAGACATCAGGGTCTGAGTGCACTGATGGGGATTGCCAAGGCTGCACTGATGGGGATTGCCAGGGCTGCGAGGTAGCTGTATCTTCTTCGAAAGCTCCTGCACTAGTGTAAGGATCTTCTTCAAACCCCTCTTCCTCATGTTCTTCCTCTCCACCCAAACACTCCTCATCTTCCTGGAGGAATTGCTCCTCTTCATTGAGGTCATATACGTCTGTAGAAGGGGGAACAGCCTAGGAATCTTGACCCTAGGGTCATCCTGGGGCCATTCTCTTGGTCTTTTGGGTGTGGGTGGGTTTTGGTTTCCCAAAAACCTTTCCATTTTCTCCATACAAGAATGGAGTCTTTCAAGGGTCTCATGGGGGACCCCTGAATAGTCTAGAGGGGGGAAATCAGTGTTTTCACCTTCAAAACGCTTTGAACGCTCCCACAACGTCGAAGAAAGGTTTCCGTCGCCCTCTGAAAAGCCCTCCGGTAGTTCAGAAGTGCCCTTAGATGAAGGGGGCAGTTCCTGGCTACTCTTGTGCTTTTTCGGCGTTTCCATAGTTTTTTGTGCGGTATTCGACGTTTGTTTTGTCGTCCGCTTACGTTTGTCTTCGGAAACAATTCTCGCCAGGCTCTCGACAACGAGTTTGTCAGTAGAGGACTCTGGTGTCGACGTTGCCTGCGTTACGTGTTGTTCCTCGACGGCCGCTCTATGGAGCGTTACGTCGGATGATTTTGGGGTAGCGCCCGTGTTTGATGAAAGCCCAATCGCTGGTCGCGGCTGCGTTTGCGGGTGGGGCTTCAGACCCTTACGGTCTGAGGTAGACGCCGGAGTGCCCTGCGTCCCCTTCGGCGCTGATGGATCCTTCGTCTTTGACGAAGAAGAGCCGTGGGTTGTGTGCTTAGGCCTATGGGGTCTATGTGCGTCCTTGTCGCCGGGGTGTTCATCCCCATAAGCAGGGCGTGAGCCGAGCCCGTCGGGGCCGGGGACGGACGTCGAGGAGCGCGAGCGCTCCTTCTGGGGGTTAATGACTTCCGTAATGGACGTCGAGTTATCACCCTCCTCGTCACTTTCTGTAACAGCGGCGGCGGGTGAGGAAACTGACTTCGACATAGCGTAGTCTGCCCACCTCTTAACTTTGCGTTCTTTAAGAGTTCTTGGTTTCAAGAGCTTACAGGCCGCGCAGCTGCCCTCCTTATGATCGAGGGGCAAGCAACGATTACAGAGCTTGTGTTTGTCCTTCCAAGTGTATTTGCCCCTACAGCGTGGGCAAAACTTAAAAGGTGTCCTCTCCATAGCTGAGGCAATAATAACTGGTTATAACAACCCCAAGGGAAAGATAGGGGAGATAGAAAGACATTCTCAAAGAGAAGATAAAAGTTCGAACCCCAACTCTCCCTACTGTATGTTGGCCGGCGAGGCCAGGCCACGTGTTCGGCAGCGCCGAAGGATCTCCTCCGTCTCTTCCCCTCCGTCGAAAACTTGCTCGGTGGAGAAACAGCTTCACAGCTAACGTCGAGGGGAGGGATCTTTACTAATATAATAAGTATAATTAAGGACCGAGGTCCGTAGTAAGTATTTGCAATGTCTCTCTAGGAGCTCCGCGTAAGGCGACCAGAAGCTGGGCGGAAAAAAACAATCTGAGGGACCTCGACGAGTGAGGGATTGTGGGTACAACGCACGTCACTAAAGGGATAGTGTTACAGACACGCCTTGTCGACGTCCCCTTTTTCAACTACGAAAAACAAAATGCAATACTCCGCAGTGACCACTGGATGTCGGACCTATGCACAGCATGTGATTCTAAGCAGATTAACAAACATCAGAAATAGTGATACATGCGGTTTCCGGAGTCATCCTACACCGGCTACTCGACCTTGCACTCCGGGCAGCAGGTGTGCCATGAAATGGGACCAACAGCAAGGGTGTGCCGGGTTCCGGAATGTAGTTAAGTCCTCATGCAATAATTCCGAGATGAACATCGCAGAGATACGGGACTTGAGTGATCAATATCACTTGTCACTGTCTGGCGTGTCGTTGGGTCGTCTGTACTTTCTGGATCCCTTTACTCTTTTCCTTCTCGGGCCCTGGAGTTCCCATCTCTGTCTGCCCTGCGCAGGATCATCTTGTGCTCCTTCTTTTGGGGCCGTCCCAAGGAGATCTGCGATGCAGTCTCGAATTTCTTCCTCAGAGCCGAGTAGTATCTTCCTGCTTCCATGTTCAAACGCAAGGTAGAAGGGGAATCCCCACCTGTATCTCCTGGCTTGGTCTTTAAGCCATCTCGTTAGGGGGCTACAGAAGCGTCACAGGGTCAGGGTGAGAGAGGATAGATCATGAAAGATGGTAATTTGAGCCCCACCAAGAGTGAGTGGGCCCCCGGTCCTGGCTTTCGCGAGTATCCTTGTTCTGTCCTGATGTCTGTGGAATCTGGTGAGGAAGGACCTCGGGCCGCCTGCTCTATGTATCCTCTCGGTTTTGAGTTCATCGATGTCCTCCTCTGCCGTTAGAATTTTAATGATGTTGTGTATTGTTTGAGGTCCTCTTCCGTTTCCCCTTCGCGCTCCGGAATCCCAAAAACCGGTAGGTTACTCCTTCTCTGTCTGTTTTCAAAATCGTCTATCTTAAGGCGAATTTCGTCCTCCCTCTTCTCTATATTGCGTATTCTGAGATCCATTTGGCTTCCAGGGTGTCTATCGAGGCCTGGTTGTTCTCGACTCCCTCCAGTCTCTCCTCGATGTTGTGCACTCTCTGGGTCATCTTGTCAATTTTGCCGCCAAGGTTAGCCTCCATTTTTCGAATTTCACTCAGGAGGGCAGCGATGTCCGCATTGGTGGCAGCAGCTCCCATCTCCGAGGCTTCTAGTGATATTGTTCTTGGCTCAGAGACCGCAGGTAGCGGGGTATAAGCGTATCTGGCTAGTTTCCTTTTAATGTTCATATGGTACTTGCATGCGAGGAGTGGGAGTGGGGGCCCAAGCCTCAGCACTGCTGTGTTGGATAATTCGTGAGGTGTGCCGTCGGACACCGTGCAGGGCGTCCCATAGATCCAGGGTCTGTGGATGGGAGGAGGTACACGCCCTGGGTCCAGGGGCTATACCCTCCGTTCAAGTTGGCTTCTATCAGTGGGCCCAGTGCACTGTCAAGGGAGCTCGAGTGTTGGTGCGGACCCGTATGCAGGCTCCGGGGAGGTTGCGTGAGACAGAACCCTTCATAGGGAGCTTTGGCTCTGGTTGGAGTGCGGGTGGGGCACAATCGGGTGTTCCGATACACTTCGTTGCCAGCCCACCTATCCGTGTCCTGACAGAATGAAGGGCTATTGGTTGCACAGAGGAGGGCACACGCCCCAAAGATGGGGGCCCAACCCTCTGCGTTGCCTTTGGTGCAGGTACTGACTCGTTGCTTTGTGTGCTGTGGCGGGTGGTGATGGGTTCAGTAGGGGTTATGTAAGTAGTTCCTCAGTCTCTTGCAGCGGGTCCAAGACCGCCAGTGATGGTGCTTTGGTTGGGGGAGACGAGGTCTGGACCCAGGGTGGGGCTCCCCTAGGGCACCACACTTCACGTGGTAGGTTAAAATAGTTTCTTGGCTCTAAGTGTGTCGCTGCCCTCCGGGGGGAGCCGGACGAGCGTGGGTTCTCCTGTAGCGATGCCTGGAGGAGGTTGTGCCTCTGCGATGGGTATCCGGTGGATCAGTCCTTGTGACTGTACCCGGGGGGAGGCAGTGCCTCTATGGTGGATGTCCACGGAGCAATCTCGCTGGGTGGTGCGTTGCACCCTTGTAATTGAGAGGGGAGCGTGGCACAAGGTGTGCTGTGGAGGGTGTTAGTGGTCCATAGAGTTTCTTAGGGCGTTGACTTGGGCTGGAATCAACGTTGTGCACGGTGCAAGGACCGCGGCTGGGCCAGCTGCTCCAACTGGAAGTTGGGGACTCCTTCTGTGGGCCCTCGATGCTGTGTTTTGCAGGGGTCCTCTGTGGCTGCTCAGGCGAGGGTGCGGACAGGGTCCAGTTTATGGATGGCCCGCCTCAGGGGCTTGTGTGTAAGGCCTCGTTGTGGGAGGCCTTCGTGGGCCCGCGCACCGCCTGCTAATGTGGCTCCTGCCCGGTCTTCGGTAGTGGTGGGGGGGCGCTCCTCCTCTGGACTCCGAGCACCACTGCCCCGCCCCAGGCCGCGGGTGAGGAGCGTTCCAGTGAGAGAAGGGGCCTCAGGCCAGGCCAGGCGCTTCCGCGTGTTCGGGGGAGAGGGGGGTGATCACTTACCCGCTCCGCGGCTTTCCTCTGTACACCAGGGCGCCGGCGTCCGTGGCTGTGCAGGCGGCCGCACGGGAGGTGCATGCATATACGCCTGTGAAGGGCGTTCGTGGGTCCCTCGGAAGAAGCGGGACAGTCGGAGAGGCAGCGGCTGTTGGAGGAGTCGCAGCGGGGCCCTCACCCTCCGCAGGGGAATGGAAGGAGGAGCCGGGTAACGCGGGCCGCGTGTGATCACGGCCTGCTTTCCAGCTGCTGCATGCGTGGCTGGGAGGGGGAGGCACAGATGGACGGATTTTTCTCCTGGTTGGGGAGTCTGATTTTTGCCAGAATTTCGCACAAGGGGTGGGGGGCTAGTTCGGACAGCTCGGCCAGTTCTTGTTGGGCATGGGGGGCGGGAGGGGGGGTCACTTTTGGGGCCCGTGGGTCCGGAGCTCACATGGAGGTGTTCATCGTCTGTGCGCCCCCTGGTGGCCAATGATGCGATTAGCCCATTTATACAATTATTATTTAATGCTAAAAATATAGCTTGAGTCATCTCATAGCTCTACAAGGTGGCAATAGCTACCATACAGGATTATAGCAATGTGACAAAGAGATGATGGGAGGTGACATTAGGGATCGGCATAAGTGATAAACAATGGACTATTACATGCATTAAAACCAAGCAAATGTCTCTAAACCACAACACAGGGCTCTGAATTATAAAATCTTGCATCAAGAATACTATCTGCCCCTTAAAGTGCGTACATTTGACTGGGCAGTATTTGATGCTTGCCCCTTCTCTAACTGCATGAAACAGACTACAAACATCTGGCTTGGCTATGCCAGGCAATTGCAAAATGTTGGGAATCGGTTGCACACAGTGTCACCGCTATTACTTAAATTAAGATAACTGCAGTCCCTCCGATACGGCCTACTTGATCTTCCTCCCCCGGCGAGTAAAACAATTATCAAACCTTATGCGCTGGCTCTGTTACTAGCCAGCAAGTGTATAGTGATGAAATGGAGGGATAAGACATCCCTCCCCTGCACATGCCCATTGGATGAACAAACTGATAAGTGCATATAACTACGAAGAAAAGTACTGCGACTTGTCACGCCCATCAATCATCAAGATCCAAGGACTCGTTTGTAAGGAAGATCACCAGACTACCACCTAACCTCGCTCCCCGGCCGATGTACTAAGACGGAAACTGGGAATTCTCAGCATGACTTGCCAGGCCCAAAGCAGGTTATTGGAGTTTTATTTAAGGGCTCAGCTTAACCCCTTTGTGAATCCAAACCTGGGTAAATCTATGGTGGAGGAAATCAATTTCCCCATTAAGGATCCCTCAAGTTGGTTTACAGGGTGGATGGCTTTGATGAAAAGCTGGAGGTTGAAGGATGTAAATGCCTTGAGCACACTACTGCCCAGCGCAAATCCTTTCTCAAACAAAGAGCCGCAGAAATAGAGTTGTGCTCAGCTCAGGACAGAATTAGTAAAATGTCACTTTTAAACTCCTACTCTCCCTCCGCTGCATCCACCCAAGTGCCTCGACTTTTATAGAGCAAATCAAATCCCCAGCCTGTTGACAGATAATACTGTTGGACAGGCTAAATGGCCTTCCTTTAAGAGTCAAAATGAGCTGGCTGAGCTCAGGCAGAGAATGCCCATGTGGTGGTCTGGGCAGAGAAGACGATTGAATGGATTTTTTTTTAACAATTTGTAGATTTCTTTACTGATTTTAGGAAAGAATTGCTCAAACCACATTTTATTAAAAACAATCTCAGGGCATGCATGGATGCTATGATGATATTCATGTTATGTTATGATGGGGTTTTTTCATATGATGTTTTTATTACATAAGAAGACTTGTTAAGAACATAGTATGCATTTTTAGTAGTTCGCAGAACGTTTTATTCAATGTAAAGATTATGGTGTTTTGAAGGATACGTTTGATATATAATCATTATGTTTTGTTTTTGATATTTGTATGTTAATTGATAATATCCAAATAAATGTTATTAATTTATCTGCCTGTAACTACGAAGAAATGTACTGCGAGTTTTCACACCCATTGTCGAGACCCAACGACATATGGTCCAGCATTAGGCAATCCCTGGCTGCACAACTCGACGAAGAGCCACAGGGCAATGGTGATTCAGACAAAGTCACTGTATCAACTCTGCAAATTGCATCCACCAGTGGTTACCTACGAGAAAAATGTCTGGCAAATAGTTTGTGACGTACCTAATCAATTGGCTTTTCTTCTGGGTTTTGTTATTCTTGATAGATTTCTGAGCTCTGTAAATTTGTCGAACTGTGGTTATGCCTTTCATTGTGGTAATACTGTATTAATAAAGAACTTTATTAAAAGAAAAAATCAAACCCCCTGCTACAGCATGCAGCCATAAGTTGACCGGAAGCTAAAAAGATCTAGTGTTACAGTGAAGGCTTGTTTGGCCTACATTCTTCCTATTCATCTTAATGATAACTACATGGCATGCATTTTATTCAAACTGTGCTGACTGGAAGAGCATCAATATTGAGCAATTTTGTAAATGTAGCATTCCAAGAATAGAAATTAACATTCAAGTCTTATTCTTTTGCACATGGCATTATTAGCAGCCAACAATATATAATTACACCTCAAAGAATATTGAATTATACCAATTGTCGAGCAGATTAATTCTATACAATGGTAAAAGATAAAGATCAAAGTCTATGCTGGGCATTAAAGCATTTTCTTCCATCAGCAAAGAGAATTAGAGATGTGAAGGCACCAACCTCATACACTTGTCCCAATAATAATAATAGTAATACAAATAATACACCCCATCAGGGAATGAGACTGATATTTTTGCAAGGATAACAAAGTTGATATAATATAGGAAATGCCAGCAAAGAACTCTACTGCCCGATAACGCTCTGCCAAAAATTACACGGGCAGCACATTATAAAAGACAAACGCATCATCAATGACAATTTTAGTCTAAGGCAGATGTCACATTGCTGGTTCGTGGGAGACCTATAGATTGGCCTGCTCTATTATGGGATGCCAGGGCCTAATTGGCTTCTGCTTACCAGTCGATCTTGGCGCACATGGGTCAGCTGGGCTCATCTTTGCAGTAAAGGTCAATTCATGCGGGTGAAACATTTCTAACTAATCTGAAGAACAGGCAATGGTAATTTATGAATAATGACAGATATCTGAACTTCACATGCAAGAGGGTCCTTTGAGAAGAGGGGATAATATATTGTCATGCCGACCTCCAAATTCAGGGCTTCATTGATACTGTAATTCCTGCATCCAAGTGTCTCTCCTGGGGGCTTGATCTACTGCCTACCTTCCCTGGTGTCTCATGATACGAACAGACGTGTGTTGCTACTAGGAGAATAGATTGCTGCCCAGGATTAGGTCTGTGGTGGGTGTTCTGGAATTGTCCAGGCGAGGGGGTTAGACGCTTATCAGCATGAAAGGCATTGGGGGGTCGGGACAGGTGAGTTCTTGCCTGGCGAGGTGGAGGGTGAGGGGGCACGGGCAGTTTAGTGGCAATGGATGGGCAGGCAGTTGTGCGGTGGCCTGTCTCTGTCCCACGCTCTCTGCAGAGCGCATTCTTTGAAAAACGATACTGGATACTTGCAACATTGAGAGGACAGGGAAAGGATGAACTTCTGTGGGAACAAGGCTCGTGGGGAGTTGGCCTGATGTGCTGATGGCTTGGCCCCTCTGCGTGAGAGGTCGGAGATGTGAGCGCCTCAGCCTTGCAGAGTGGCAGTTTTCCGGCTTAATGAAAAATGGCGCCAGGGCCTACTACAAAACTGAGTCCTAATGTCAAGACATGGGCGATGTTATGCGACTGGGGGAAGACCACTTCCTTCCCAACAGATGTCAACTTGCTGGATGTGGTAGATGCGTAACTTTTTTTACTCTATGGTATTTCAACTTAAACATACTTGTATTATCTCTGTATTTATTATTGATTTATGAAAGTTCAATTAGAAATACACAATGGTATGCTCATGTAATATTGATTGCATATTTGTATGTGTGTATGTTATGTGCATCTATGAGTGGATGCACGTATGGTTTGCGTTGTGTGTCAAGTTGCAGTGTAGAAATAGCACCCTTTGAAAAGGTATATCAGCAGATTAAAAAAATATCAGAACATAGATTAAGAATTTGCAAATCTATCTTTAGCTTAATAGAAAAATAGTGCATGGTGTTCCATTGAAACTCAAGCAATGAATGCAATCTATTTGTTTAACAACAAAAAAAAAGCTATTCTATTCTTCAGGAAGCACCCAATTACACACACTCAGAGATGGCTCAATTAAAACGTCAACTCCTATAGAAGGCTCAAGGGTTTTTATTGATTTCTTAGGTAAAGTTCTAGGTCTGTCCCTCACTGTAGTCTAAAATGCACCAGACCCTCCTAAATAAAGCATCCTTATTCCCCAGGATAGAGTGTATGCAGATTGTTTCTCCCTTACTTAAAGCCTGCTGATGCTGATGGCTTAAAGGTAACTGCATTATATACATTATCTATCTTAGCCGCCTCTGCGAACTACTAGGCTCGCCCAAAACTATCAATGTTTGTGGCTACAAGGATTATGCGGTTGTGCCTTTCAGACGCCCAGCCTTCATTGTCTCAGAGCCCGATTGTTCTCTCACTCTCTATGAATGTTCTACTCCTGTCTCTATTGTTCTGCGTCCAACCACACCCATTCTCTCTTCTACTGCCCCCTATGTTTTCCTCCTATGCCTCGCACACCTTTAACTACTTGCCTCCACCCTCAAATCTACGACTCCCTTCTCCACACTACTATAACTCCACTCCGCCTCCTACTCAGTCACCCCCTCTTTCACTCTCACAAACACTTTCTACTCACACGCTACAATCCCTCTGGCTAACTCACTCAGCTAGTATGCACACTCACTACAACTTGTTCATACCAACCAATCTCACCTTTTCTTTAATTCGTCTCCACACTTCGATCCACCGTCCAGTCTGCCACCTCCCTCCTCTGAACATGCCCAAACAATGCACAACTTCCTGCTTCTTGTTGCCCCTCTTATCCTCCCACTCCTTGTTCCATTGGTTTACTAGCCCTGGCCAATCTGGCTCAGTCTTCTTTGGTGGATCAGACGAAGGACAAGGACTCTGTCTTCCATTTTTAAGCATTCTTTATTAAACCAAAAGTGAAAACTCATGACTTTCCCTAAACTACAGGTTCTTCCTACCCACTAGGGTGCTCGACAGTTGTCACTAAATCCAAAAGGAATAACTGTCCTCTATCCAAACTAATCTAGCTTGTCCTTGCCACAATCAAAACAACTAAGACACAGGACAATTACTCTCTTCTCGTGTGGGCGACTTCTCAGCAAGTTCACTTTAGTAAAGTTTTCATAGTTAGTTCTTTTTAACTACGTTTATCAAGTTGTATAGTTCAGATATTGGGCTCTTCAATTTCTCCACAGTGCCTTTACACATTGGTTCTTCTTCTGTTTTATTCTTCTCCTCTCGTGATCTTATTTGTTTCAATTCCCCCTTTTTCTAAGGGCAATTCTCTTCTTCTCTTGCTAGATAAACTTTGGGCTTTATGTTTACTCAATGTCCAATCCTTTTCTTGACTAGGACAACTAGAACTGTTACAATTATAGCTTTCACTCTTTTTAAGCATTTCCAACTCTTGGTCTTTATTGGGACGAGTATGAGGGTTCCAGTAATGATTCACACTCTTATTACACACTTTACATACTTGGTCCTTACTGGGTTGAGTCCATTTGTTATTTTCGGTCCCACACCTGGGTCTTTTGCTCTCCCAGTTACCTTTTCGTCTCAGGAAATGCATCACTGGGCTTGCGGATTTGCACAAGGCCTTCTTCAGTGATTGTTAGGTTGGCTTCTTGGCTCTTCGTTTCCTCTTTGTTGAACACGATCTGTAGTACCAAGTGGTCTAGGCGTTCTTTAGGGGATCCCAAGTCCACTGGGATTCTGTCATGCCACCACTCCTCACTCGGTCACTCCTCAGACACTGCGTTAGTCCTTCAGCTTCTCGTACTTCAGGTTTCCCCGAGGTTAAAATGGCCAGATTCACACGCCAGCTTCTTCTCAGCACCTGAAGCCGTAGGTGTCCATGTCCTTCGGCTCTGCCCTAACAGCAGATTCAGATCTCCCAGGCTTCTCTCCATTCCAGGTCTTCTCTCAGATTCATGACACTGCCGTGGGACTTCCCAGGTGGTAATGTTCTCTCTAATTAGGTTACTGTAAAGTGCGGAAATTGTTGACTTTGTGAGCACATTCATTTTCATGTGCGCAACTGATTAACGAGGTAAGCAACTTTGTGTGCATGCTTAGTTAGTGTCCATCTCCAAAGAGAATTTGGAAGGGGATTTCCCCTTCAAGCCACTGCAAATCTTTACATATCAGTGTAAAAGGTGCATCTTCCAAAAGGTTTTCCAAAGATATAGGCTACAAAAACAAAATGTCTGTATGTAATTGTAAATGGAGCTCATCAACCAGTCTAAGCCTTAAAGATCTGCCACAGTACATAGCAAAAGTATTTCTGTGCAGATAAAAATGTGTTCACAAAAAAGCATTGTATGCTCAGTATAAACAATACTATTCATTTTTCAACAATGATCAGAGACCATGCAGAAAGTGTTTTATAACATTGGAGAAATCTCTCATGTGTATCACAAAAAACAAATATTGCTCATCATCAATGATGTGGCTGGCAAACAAATTCAGACAAGACACAGTATTTGCAGATTAAAATAATTTGAACTAAAAGGAATGTGTCAGAAAACATGGCAATAGGAGTTCATGTACCACTTTAATGAAATAGTTCAAGGGCCTGGAGAAGACGTCTCACATAATTTGTGTAAAGATAATTACATCAGACTAACAATACAGCAGAATATGATTATCAGAATTCCGATGCCTCTGCTTGCTATCCACATTATACTGCCCCGAGAACCGAGCTGTGACAACACAATCAAAATCTGTCTTACAGCTACGAGGCATACACCCCACCCATTTGTACTCCCTAAAACAGCAAAATATGCCCAACATAAACAAGAAACAATGAACATATGGCAACCTATCCCCAGGTTCTACCCACACAGCTCTACTGATATTTTCAAATCAGTAAACACCAGAGAAGGGGCATAGAAAGGATGTCTAATAATATTACTGCTCGATCTCAAGAGGAATTTTAAGGTGAAAGAGCATCTTTTAATAAGAAGGTGGTATCTTTATTGGCAAAGCCAATTACTTCTTCAGTCTCTGAAAAATCATTTGATTCCAAGAAGGGAGCAAAATATTACCCTGCTTGTAACCCAGACATAGAAAATGAAATAACAGGGCACATAATACAGGTGATAGTTGCCCACCCTTCCTCGCCACAGCCTAGATAAAATTCAACAAGCACCTTACTGAGGTTTCTTATGGAGCACTGTTGAAGAAAATAACACATTTGCCTTTGATGATAATAGCAACAATTCTCAGAGGTACAGCAAATGGAGTGCTGTCTTATGTAATTAGGAACCACTCTTTGGCATGCAATTCACTGTTATGAGGTTAACAAGATGCATGGGGATGCTAGAGGCAAAACACACAGAAAACTTCCCTGTGGAAAAGTGAAGGCTGCTGCCAACGCTCTGTAGGCTGAGCGTTTCATCCATTTAAAACTGCAATTTCGAACGAACCGACGCTTGTGGAAAGCTAGCTATGCCCACCCCAGAAGTGGGACCTTTAAAACTACTTTGCAGTGGCCCTTGTGACGTTAAGCCCAGCTGGAGTAAAGGGCGGATGTCTGCTGTTAGGCTGGTGGGCGTGCTTGGCGCCCTGAAACTTACTACAGCCCGTAACAGTGCCTAATTATTTCTGGAGGGTTATTAAATGCGCGCAGTCAAGGTGCAGAGTCCCAGACTGTCCCAGTCTCCTTGTTCTGTTGGTGTCAGAGGAGCTGCACGACCAGCAAGTCTTGTTTCTATCTCTATTGGCAAGGAGTTTAAAAACTCCAATCTCACGCGAAGCAGAGTGCCTAAGACCGCAATGACCGCAAATACTGGCCGCGGGGGTCCTGCATTACGGAAAAAAACGCTTCAACAACGCCAAATGCAGAACCGATGTACTGCCTTGAAATCCGACACAATTACTAAAACATCGAAGGTAAGCGTCTCAAAGCAAACTATTCCTGACATTTCTCCCCCTTTGCTTGAGTTTGCCTCTGTTATGCCGATTGACATTGCCGCGGAAGACGCCGCTGTACTGACACGCACGGCAAAGTCATGCCCTTGAATTCAGGATCTTGGGGAGAGCCTAGCTTCGCAACACCCTTGCAATCCGGCCAACAACTCGGCGAATGAAACCAAATTGTCTGGTGCCGGTGCAGGTACACACTCGAGCGAGGCGATTTCTCTCGATACTACGGCAACTAAGGAAGTTGTGGAGGAAGCGAAATTAGAGAACACGCATCAACACTTTAAACCTCTCTCACTGAATGACTCATCACTTGTTCCACTCAGATCTCCCTCTCCCGCGCTAATTACATCAAGCGAGAGAGAGAAGTCAATTTCTACCCCTGAAACCGCTGTGTTTGAATGTACTGATGCAGAGCTAATGGAGGCTTCCCAAGAAGAGGATGAGATCATGCTCGACTCCCATAAAAATGTCCGAACTAAACAAACAATCACTGTAAGGATGGAGTTTCCACCAAAAACAGCTCTTACTACTGACATTGAGTTAAGACTTAAGAAAAAAATCTATCCTTACCGGCAACATTCTCTGTTCAAGCCTTGGAAATACAATGCATAAAAAACCTGATGTGAACCCAAACAAGTCAATGACAACTGACGAGCTGCTGACAAATCTTTTCTCTCATCTGACTGACGGTCTAGGGAGGGAGTCAGTCAGAGCCAAGTCACGAGCATCTGAATATACCCTGATCAACAACACGCACCACAGCCTTCAGGGCCCTGAAAAACGGCTCATTGCCATTTCGAAACCAAATGCAATGCACAACCTCGCATCTGAATCAAGTAACATGTCCGAGGAATCAGGCGCATGCATGCTCGACGACGCCTCACAGGTGGATATTCGTCGCAACTTCAAACCACTGCGAAACAGCAAGGCATCTTCAAGCACCCCACGACCATCAGGAATACGACCTATGCTTTCAAATCCAACGAGTGCTTCATGTGCAATGCCAACAACAAACACATCAGTAATAGGCGATTCTCACTCCGAGGCAGGCACCAGCCTGCATTTGTCTACAACTGAGAACTCTGGCTCTAGTGCCAAACCCAGCTTCTCCTCAGCTGCTGCTATGCAGATTTATAACAACGTCCTTGCAGCATCAACTGCGTTGTTACCTTTTTTGAAGATGTACGAATCATTTCTTGATGCCGTAAAAGACCAGACCTCGCTAATCTCTAACCTGAAAGCAAAAATTGATAACTTTGAAACAGTGAACCTCTTTCTGCAGAGCCAACTTCTATGTGAGGCAGATCAAACCACTCGCTGGCAAGAAAGGCTGAGTGATCTTGCAGCGCGACATCATTGCCAGAATGACACCCTAACAGAAGGCCTGTTCGAGGCTGTTAAACAGATGCGTCACTTATCTGCTGGGACGGTTCAAAAAGCAGCAATTTCATTGACATCTGATTCTACATCCGCTGAGTCCAAAAGAACAAAGAAATCAAACCATCAACAACACGCCTCTGGACCAAGTACGAAGAACGTGAAGACAAAAGCCATGGCAAACACTGGAAATCAAACAACCTAATCAGATGACGTGGCTGAGGGAAGACTTTCAAAAGTCGTTGGTAATCAAGTCACTATTCAAAATAGTCCTGAGCCCTCGCAAAATATAGCTGACAATTCTTCCTTGAACGTGAGCATTCCGACAGCCGAATCTGTCGACCAGCCTAGCCAGGCCATACAACAGAATCCGTGCAAAAATACGCTCAACTACTTAGACACTCAACTGGTGTCTTTTGGGATTTTTGAAGGTGCTGCAAAATCAATCACATCATTCACGCCTCTTGTCCCCAATCCAACTGTATAAAAAAAAACTCTTCAGAAGCAACCATCACTTAAAGGAATTCCGGCTTCAAAAAGAGCAGGTGGATCAAAGAAACGAAGACAATGCATCAGAAATATGGGCCCATTAACCAAAACTGGGTTGTTCAGTAAGAATGGTATGTCGACCTCCCTGGCCCCTGTAGATACTGGCTCTGAAGTCCCTACATCGCTTGAACGACGTACACAAACCGTACCCTCAAATAAACGACGCAGAATTGACTCCGAAATTGGCAGGTCCATAGAACGGTCAATTGGATCTGTCACCGACCTGTGCAATTTATCCACTTACTCCGATGATCAACCTGAGTTTTCCACGGGTTGTGAACAGGCGACTAATCGTGTGGTAAAAGAAACTCAACAGCAACCAAAAAACACCAAACAGGTTGAACTGGGTAACAAGCAAGAGGTAAGATTGAGAGGATCGCCGGCGTGTAAATCGCCAGGAACCTCAAAACTGCACCCAAAACAAACCAGTGTTCAGAAAAACAATTCAACGCACTACATTTCACGTGTTCACCAAGCTGAAAGGTCCGGTCCAACAAATAATAAATTGCGGCTACAGAACCTACAGTCAGATGATGAGGACCTAAACCTGAACCGTAGAAACGTGCTAAAACTGTTCAGCTACATCCCTTCCCTCCGCACCATCACATCGGACGACATCGAAATAGTAGAATATGCGACAGAGAAATGTTGTGATCAAGTATTACTCCACATTGAATCTGCATCTGTGCGCAAAACTATCCTGAATGCTGTGGAAGAACTGCTTGTATTTGGATTCAACCTAACTCTTGAACCACTTAATACTTGCTCAAATATGAGTAATTCGGGATAGAGTCCTGGGTCTAATGACAATCATTTTGATAGACTCTGAGATACGCAAAGCCATGAGAGTTCCTGCCAATTTTGGACAATCGAATATCATACCTCAAAGGAGCCTTTCCCACGCTTATGACACCTGGAAGAACAAAGTGAACTCTAAGTAGCCATGACAAGTCATACATGATCAAACATGTGAATTCCTGTCGTGGAACACAAGGGGATTCACTCATCTCTTTAACAGGTTTGATGTCTCATTGGAAAATGACTTTGCAATATGTCTTCAGGAAACCTGGTTAAGCGAGGTTCCTTCAAGGGACGGCTTTGTCACCTTAATGAATCCAGCTATCAAAAGCGCACAAGGGCGACCATCATCTGGTCTGTTCACTTTAATAAAAATCAATCCTTGGTGGTCAATCGTGAACTCTCGCTGCCCAAATCCCTTTGTTCAGACGGTCCTGATGCGGACTGGCGATGACAATATATCCACAAGGAAACATCTGTTAATTAGAAACGCGTATTGGAATCCGGAAAAAAATCAGCACTAAGGCTCTCCTAAATTCTATTACATGTTGCATGGATGAGGCGATAACATTGTATTCGAATATTTCTATCATATGCTGTGGCGATTTAAACTGCACCTGGTTCAAAATTGACCATAAATCACAGCTTTCCAATGTGGTTTTTGAAAAGGCTATTCCACCGGGTACAATCTGATGGTAATGAACCTATTGAGAGCAAGAGCCCGTAAAAGAAATGAGCCACCGCTGTATGCACTTTATATCGATTTTAAAGCAGCTTTTGACCTGGTACCTAGAGAACGCCTATGGTCTAAACTTGCTGCCCTAGACTGCCCTGCTGGCATACTGTATTTTCTTAGATTGTTACATCATAATACCTCGGTCAGGTTAAAATTAGACCAGGAGGGACATCTGACTAGTAGGGTATATCAAAACAGGGGGGTCAAACAGGGCTGTGTGACTGCCCCCCTAGTTTATAATCTTTATGTGCATGATATTCCGCTTGCTCTATCTTCTGCCTGTAATTGCCCCCCTAAAATCGGGGACTCTGTTTGCACCGTTATGGCATATGCTGATGATTTGGTCATCTTTGACCATACTATTGGTGGCTTACGTAGATCAGCCACAGCATTATGGGAGTACGCCGAATCCAATGGTCTCATTATTAACCTAGATAAAACTAAGGTATTGAGATTTTCCAGCAAAAGAGTGTCCCGCGTGAATCTCACGGTGAATAATAACTTGATCCCATACGCCCCACTCTATCGCTATCTAGGTATTGATTTTGAGCCCAACGGGGAATATGTGGCACTTAAGCTCTCACGTACAATGCGAGCGGCGCAAGTAACATCTCTTATAGCCAACTTTACCAATAAGCAAGGAGGATTTACGCTTTGGGGTACGCGCCAATTGTATACGCTGGTATTATCCCTATGATGACTTATGGTCTAGAATCACTTCTAGATCTTAGTTGGCTTCAAACCATCGAGGGGAAATTCTGGCGTTGTATACTTGGCCTGGGTCCGGGAGTTCCGATGGCAATTATTCGATTGGAATTAGGACTACCCTCTATGAAGGCTATCGTCATGAAAAGGAGATTGGGGCACTTCTTGAAAATGCATAGTGTAACATCCAACCCTCTCCTGACCACTATCTTCCAAGAATTGTGCAAGAAACAAAATCTTCAGTCTCCATCTGTGATGATGATAAAACATCTTGCTACCATTGGATGGACCTGGCGAGAAGGGCCATATTCTAAGCAAGTTCAAAATGCACTTGACAAGCGGGTAGAAATGTGGGATTGGTAAGAGAATTTCGCTCACCTTAGCTCATTGAAAAGCTACGCATTTGTACAATACAGGTTATACTCATTCATGCAACCCCAAGGGTATCTCAATCTCTGCCCTTCTAAAAAACTGCGACGATTTATTCTTCTATTAAGGCTGGACCAACTCCCTATCCTGTTGGTCACGGGCAGAAGAATGCAGTTGCCAGTGGAACAACGCACTTGTCGGTTGTGTAAAGGAAGCAATGTATTAGAGTCAGCAAGACATGTCTTGACAGAATGTGGTACTATGATCAATGTAATCCAATGTCACTTGGGGAAGTTCTCCCATAATCTAGCATCAATCGGAACGTCATTATTCTGGCATCACTGCATGAATTCTGAGAGTATGCGAGTAATGTTAGCTCTCTACAACATCTGGACTAGGATAGAAGAAATATTGGATATTCAGATCTGAAATTAGTTCTCGTATCCTAAAATAATCACTGCCCCTGCCTTGAGACGAGGTAATCGGCTGTGCTGTGAGTTCCCTTGGTACTGTAGTTGTGAGAAATGGACTAAGTCTAGTTTACCACCTTGAATTACTGTCCGTATATCATAGTGGACATTGTGGGTGTTATTGTGTAAATTTATACTGTCTCTTTCTTTCTACTTTTTTTTTTACATGCTACTTGATCTTTTAGATTGATTTTATATGTGTATATGGCTTATTATTTATCATATTGCTATATTGTTATTATTCTGCTCAATTGAAGCTTAGTTTATATATGTGTTTAGTTATCAATATGTGTAAAGTTTATTAAATAGACTATCACATTAATTAAATAAATAAACAGCTCTTTTTTCCTCTATCAATTGATGAGGTAAACGTCAGAGGCCAGATGTGGAGTTTGGCATTGCAAAACAGAAACTGACAAATGGTCAATGGTAATGTGAAAGGCGATCAATCACCGTGCGCAACGTGGTCGAATTCAAAATCAAGATCTATCATTGACTGTTTTTGGATATCCCAAACCTTCTTTGTTCAAGACTTGAAGCTAGAGGTATGCGGGATGTTAGATAGCGACCATGATCTGCTGTGTTTCTCCTGCCTGTTGGAATGGTCACAATGCACTAAGCAATACGCCTTCCCGTTATCAGTGAATGCTGGGGGAAACCGACTTTGGATGAACGACTCTCAAATTCACTCGTTGAGTCTGCAACTCTTCAATCGGAATGAAAGATTGTCGGTTGACTATGCACCAGTCTTGGTTAACTTTATTACTATCAAATCAGCTGAAAGAGTCATGGGTATCTCCCATAAGCATCTGTCATCTTCACTACAAACAACTGCAAAAAGGATGATGCGTTGAGACATAAGAGCATTGAAAAAGTCATCTCTCACAAGATCTTGCGACATCAATCTTGAAAGTGCAATCCGAGCACGACGCCAAACATACAGGAAATGGCTAAAATCTGCAGAAATTATTATCGAACAAGACCAAGCCGAACAAATGATGAAACAGTTGCTTTCAAAGAAGTCACGCGAAATTTGGGCAATTTTAAACGCTGGAAATTCGCGCCATTTACCTTCTGTGTCAAACGAAATCGACACAACCACATGGCAGACTCATTTTGTGAACACACTCAGTATTCCCTTGAGCGAAGCATCGACTGTCTTATCACACAAAGTGACCCCATGGGATCTGCAAATCTCGCAAGATGATATCAAAATCGCAATATGTGCTTTGAAGAACTCGCACGCTGCCGGTCCGGATAGGATAGCCAACATGATGCTAAAACAAAACGAAGCGCAATGGTCAGCTTTCATAGAAGCCTTGTTCTGCTCACTGTCCTCCTCAAGGACCATTCCGGAATCCTGGCGTGAAGCCATCATTGTGCCTATACACAAGAAAGGCAATCGGGCAGATCCTGACAACTATCGCCCGATTGCCTTGTTAGATACGATAGGAAAGTTGTTCGCCTCCTTCTCACGACAACGTCTTGTACAGTGGTCCATGAGCGAAGAGATTTACGACGTCCGTCAAACCGGCTTCACCAAAGGAGTTGGAGTCGAAGTCAATCTACTGATCTTAAATATACTGAAATCAGAAACCCTAAAGGCAAAAAGGAAATTACACCTGGCATTCATCGATTTGCGAGGACCATTTGATAGCGTCAATCGTGTCAAGCTCTGGCAGAAAACGTCAAATTGGAATTGCCCTCAAAATCTGCTGCAACCAATTAAGGCGCTGAACTCTAACACTTCCGTTTCGGATTCGTTTAAACAACCAAGGAGACTTATCGAGGAAAATATCTACCGATAAGGGGGTGAAACAGGGATGTCCCCTGGCAGCTGAACTCTTTAAATTGTTTATTTCCGACCTTCCGAAACACCTGGAATCTGTCAGATGCTTTTCGCCAAAGATAAATAATACCGAAATCTATTGCATGACCTATGCTGACGACCTCGTTCTATTAGATCTTACGCAGATTGGTCTTCCACGCCTTTTAATAAGTCTGCATGAGTATCTTAATAAGAACAATCTCGTATTAAATACAGAAAAAACAGATTGTGACCGTTGGGAAACAAAAGTCCTTTTTGTGGAAAATTAACGGCATCTCTCCGAGTTCGGTGAATTCCATTTGATACCTTGGAATAACATTTAACACTTCTATCAACGAACATCACTGGAAGTTGGATCTTACAAATCGGATGATTCAATTTAGTATTCAAGCGTCAAAAATAAACAAGCAATATGGAAAATTCTTACTTGAACCAGTGCTAATTTTCTACACACAAAAGGTCCTACCCGCCATTAGCTTTGGATCTGAATTAGGCGGGAACATTGACGCCCAGTTTTGGCAGAAGCTCAAAGGCTTATTTTGGCGTAGGGTACTGCACCTACCCTCCTACATCTCAATGGTCTCTCTCCGATATGAATTATCATTAAATTCAATGCACAGCTGCGTCATGTGGAAATATATAATGGTGCTACGGAAGATGAAGCTGAATCCACTGACTCCATCATATCAATTATTTGAACATTGTCCAGGCTGTGGGTGACCGAGCCTCCTTGAAGTTTGGCTGCAGCTATTGGAAGCAACTTTAAACAACGCTGATTTAAACCTAGCTGATTTGCTTAGCCAACCTCAGTGTGTAAAAAAGAAATTTGACCGATGGTGTTGGTTCCAGAACTATGACCTGCTGAAAACAAAGCCCACGTTCTTGAGATCAGGAATTGGAGAACATAAACTCAATGTTCAATGTTGCTATCTGGTAACTTGTCCCTCACGACATCATTGTGATCAATTTTTGAGGCTGCGTTTGAATGCATTGAACACCAGGGAAATGCAACTGCTACGACATATTAATTAAGTAAACGGCAATCTTTGCCGATTTTGCAACTTCCAAATTGAATCCATCGAACACCTAATTACGGGATGCCCTGCAATAACTTCACGACGGCTACGCCATTTAGGAGACTTTACCCCTGTTGAATCGGACATCCAAAACTGTTGGTCCTATGCGGTTGCTGGGCACAACATCAAGTTGACCTGCGCAATCGTGAATTTCTTAGACTCACTACACTTAACTGAGAAATGATTTCGCAAGGAATCTCTAAACTAATGTCAACTCAACAATATGATACATAATTCCATTTGTAGGACAGACAACACTTCTCAAACTGTCAATGTTTTATGGATAACATGAGATACATGATGTCTTGCTGTAACAAAAGTTTGGCGACTTGTTAGTTTACCATCAGGCTCGCTGGGCTGAAGTTTCAATTAAAAAAAAAAAACAAAAAAAAAATACACACACAGAAAACATGATTTCTTTTAAAAGCCCAGAGAAGCTGAGCAAAGAAAGAAACAGAATGTGTACTCTCCTAGACTTTTACTAGTATTTACTATCCTTTACCAAACAAACAACAAGGGATTGTAGCAGTACATGATTCACTGGGGTATTTGCATATCCACAATACCTGCCAAGCAAACCGCATTTAATGCTTCACCATGATATTATTGGCAATTTAAGAAAATGCCATGACTCTGCATGTACACAATTATTTGGCAGTACATACAAGCTTGTTTGCAGCATACCCACCCTAATATTGTTGGGTAGCATTATGCATGAGCTCAGCGAAACCATTTTGATATTGCAGAGTGTTATATCATTTGTTTAGGTCTGTGCCCAACGGAAGTCTGAAAACGTGGAAAACATGCAGATTAACATGCAGATTGTGTGATAAAGAATTCTAGCTGCATGAATAACCCTTTCCCTAATACTATGTACGAATAATGCCAGACACAGTCCATACCCATAACCCCGTGCAGACCAAGTAAATGATATTGCAATGTTGCTCTCTGCTTGTAGGGTCATATTAGCAATGCTAAAGTAGGAGATGCTGAGCATGACATTTACCTACTCATAATCCTTAGAGGGCAAATTCATATTGGAGTTTCATAATGCATTAACTTGCAAGGGTACTACTTCAAAGAGCTTGAATGGCATATGTACCAAGAATAGAAATCATGTGATGAGGTTACGCATCCAACTAGCCTGCTTAATTTCAGTCAGTATTTGATATTTGAGCTGACAGTTGGGTTACATAGTGTGGGTATCGCTTTTGCTAAAGCACCATGAGTAACAGACATTCTGGGGCTTGAATGTTATTCATATGACAACAAACAAACAATAGGCTGCAGGTACAAGTCTTGTAACATTTTGCAGAGTCAAGTAAGGCAGAGTCTAGGCTATCCAGTAATATCTACATATGGCATGGGCAAAAGCTATAGTCATAAGGTATAAGTGTGCTAGAGTTAAGTATAGGAGACATTTGGTGGGGAGGCAAGGTTATTTGTTTAATCTGTGCAGGCATATTTTAATGAGTTCTTCTGTTCATGGAGCCACTTTTTCATATTCATTCTTAACCTCCTTCCAGATCCCTTTGATCCTCTGGCTCCAACACTCTGCTGATGGACCATTTCTCCAAGCAGAAGGCATGGGGCAGATCTCTCTCCTAGCTGGCTCCCTCCTATGGAACATTCTGCCTCTCCCTCTCTCTGTCATGAACCAGACCACCTCAGGTTCTGCAAAAAACTCAAGACCTTTCTGTTCTCTCCCTCCTTCCCTCTCCCCCTCCCGTGCTAACCGTATCCTCGGTCACTGAGATTGGTGGCTCGGTCCCTCAAGAGTCCAATTGGGTCCTGGCCTTCTGCCCAGTCGCCACCGGCACCCTCCCCAACCCCACTGCACTGCCCTCTGGGCCCACACCCATCTCTAGGTGGATTGTCTCCACCCTGCACTTACCTGTTGGGGGGTTGACTTCCCACTTGGGACGTTTCTGCCCATGCACCTACCTGGGGCACCCCTTTTTTCTCTCTCACTGCACTTGCATGCTCTGAATGTCACAAGGCTTAGTAGGACAGCTGTATGCTTTTTTTAATTAATTATCCTTTCCATTTTGTATTCACTCCCTTGTTCCCTTCCCTCCCTTTTGCCTTGAGGCGCTTCGAAACACTGCCTTGTTGTATAAGCGCCTTATAAATAACCAATAAATAAACCTTATATTCGGTTTTAGGATTTTTAAGGTAACGCTTGGACAGTACAGTAATGTAATTCGGCTACACCAGAATATCAAGACTATTTAGTATAATTTCGCTCTTTTCAAAGTGACTGCTGTGGCTTGTTCCTTATTATTTTTTGATAAGGGGGGGAATGGTCTGTGTGCGCTGCTAAAACTCTTGAGCGGCACCCAGAAGAATGCTGGGCAAGCGCACAGCTTAGAGGGAACATTGCCTGGTGGAACATCAAAGTCCTTCTTCTCTGTCTCCATGTATGCTGTACTGCTCCCGTGGTTTTCTTCATCTCAGTACCATGGAAGTATATCTTTTCAGGTTGAATCAAGGGTTCTAGATGACAATAGCAAATATCATAAACCAAGAGACTTATACATACAAAATAATGCCTGGCAGGTTAGTGAACCAGGCTTAAGACACACACCTTACAGAGTTGAGAAAGGGTATGGGACTCACACAACGTCACGAGAAGTCCGGGGGAAGAGATCCTTTGGCACACGCCACGAAAAGACTATTGGAAAAGAGAGCCTGAGAAATGTTTGGGGAAGGGAGATGCCTTCCCAATATTGTTTTGAAACTTGAACTTGGAACTTTGCTGAGGTCTGGAGAGGGACAGACCTCCTCCCCGACCACAGGCAACAACACATTAAAAACCTATTGACGGCTAGGTGAAGAAGAATACTCCCCTACCATTTATGAACTGCCTGAAATATCCTGACGGATGGACCCATCTGATTATAAGCAGGATATATTCTAGTTATAGGTTTTCTGTTGAAGTGGAAGGAATGGAAATAGGGTTGGGATGTAGGACAGTGGACTACTTAATTTTGACAGACATTCTGACATTATCCTAAGTTTTGTTTGAGGCAGGGACACTCCCCCCCTTAGTTATAGGGAGAGGTAGGGTATTATTCCTTATATTAAGTTCAATAAAAGTTTATGCCAACAAGCATGCCACCTGTGTGCTCCATGTCTACTTCTGCATCCTTACACTCCCCTTCCTTAGGTCTAGTCACTGGCTGTTCTTAATCTGAATGCTCATGATATGGTTCTCTGATACGGTCCTCCCATAGACTGGGCTCTTCCTGAGGCTCGGCAAGTGGACAATATAGTGGTGAGCATGACCGCACTGACTTGGACAGAGATGGTTTCCTTTGTGGTTGCAAAAGCACCAGTCATGGTGAGTCTTGGCTTTTCTTAGGAGCCTTTCGAAGCTCTGCCAAAATATTTTGAAGAGACTGCATCAAGGATGGCTGAAAGGAGTCATTTGTGTCCTCTGCAGGCACATTCTGTATTCGCCAATCAGGACTGTCCACCTTCAGAAATGCTGAGGGATCCATGGGGGCCTGCTCAGGAACTTCTCTTCTTTGAGGCTTTTGGTATTTGTCACAGTTGGTGAATCTCATCATTTAAGAGGACCATGCTTTTTAGAGGTTCTAGAATGTAGAGAGGCTGGGGCTGTTATGGTGGTGGATTCCTCTCCTGAAGAGATACCCTTGTTCTCTTCCAAAAATAGTGAAAGCCTCCCATGCTTAGCATGGGGAAATATTTTTACAATAGTCTGGCAGATATCACACACTTAAGTCTTGTGGGGATGCAGGCAGTACATATAATGTTGACGTGGGTCCCTCTGAAAAACATTTTTCTACCCACACCTTTAACAGTCCTTAGACGGTGTCTTTCTTTAGGTTTAGAAGGCGGCCTCTCCGACTTTCTTCTGCCATAGTCTTGAAGAGGTTTGACAACTCAACGTTCAAGTCCTACAGAATGTCACTCGTCACAGGATAAAAGTAAAGAACTAAGTTTTACAGCAAATGGAAAAATAAGTCAAGAAAAGCTCACTCAGCTAAGGAGGATTCCTTGTCATAAAACGCACTGTGAAGAATCTGAAGATGGCTGCGCTGGGTGGAGCCGTCAGGGGAGGAGCAAAGGGAAATGTTCCTATTAACTGTGGGTAGTATGACCCAAAAACAACTGTAAAAGAGCACAAAAGTGACAAAGTTTAAGTTTAAACTGCCCCATGTTACTGAGGATTACCAGCCTGACGATGGGGAATATTCACATCATGTGAATCTATGAAAGATCCATTGCTGGAGAATACGGTTAAGGTTGAATGGATTGATTTAAAAAAAAAATTAACCGTTCAAGTTGATGTACATGCTTTTATATCTCACGATGTATTGCTGTTTTTATATGAGCTGTTTAATGGATTGTTACAATTCTATAAACTTTTACTTATTTACTATGTTTTTTCATAGCCACAGCCTCAGGTGCTACTCTGCGCATGAGGGGTACTTTCTGGTTTTCTGCCATGGCTTTATACATAGCTTTATCCACTACTTTGCAAAAGCATTGCAGAGGGACTATACTGTGCATGAATCATTCACCACAGGGTTTCACAATCTGTTGTCTAGTCCTCCATACATGTCCACTCTCCTGGTCTATCGCATTGTCCTTCACTTCAGTTCCGCAATCAGGGTTCAAGAGGACCAAATAAAACTATTCTTTCTCCCTCCTGTTGGCTTCAGTCCACCTTTGCATCCAGAGCCCTAACTTACCCTTCGCTCACTACTCCCAGCCATGATCAGGTCTGAGCTTAGGATAAATGTTGGAAATGTTCCAATTGTAGATGCCGTTGCTTGCTGCTGCTTCTCAGAGACAACCTTCATGTGCATTTGTGCTGCATGAGGACAAATGGAGGGGACATGATCATCCTTCTGCAGATCTTCTGGGGCTGAACATACCCCCTGCCTGCATCATGCCTTCACTCTGCTCTCCCCTCCTCCTAGACAGTGATCTCGCTTCCTTTATCAGCACAGACCGCCGCAAACTTCAAGCCACTGAACTTGACCCTCCAACAGTCCCATCACTTTTCTCACACTGTTCTGTTTTCTCTCTGGGCCGGCTCACCACTCCCAGTGCATGTTCAGCTGCCACTCCTTGCTGGGCGGTGCGGAGGGACTCCATTGACCAAATCCCATAGGCACTGGTCAAAAATATCTGTTTTAAATGCAGCACTCTGGGTAGGTTTCGGGGAGCTCTATGCTTGGGTTGCCATCTTGCCTGTGCCCCCTGGTGTTATCCTTGTGGGCCTTTTTATACTATCTGGGCTCCTCCCTTGGGGTGCCTCTCTGGCTGATGGCCTGCACTTGGATGATTCTGTGGGGTTGTCCAGGCTTTGATTGGCCACTCTCTGGTGACTCTCTATGGGGTGTGCCTAGTGAGAAAGTGGCGATATGAAGAAGAGGGTCAACCAACCTGGATTTCACTGGACTTGTCTGCCTTGTTCTGCTGGCCCACTGTTTACAGTTCCCATCTTTTTGTTGAGATTTTAAGTCTGTCACTAAACATGTAACTGAGGCTATAACACATCTCCCTGGGCTGTTGGGGAACATGGGCTGAACTACCTCTTCCTGAAGGTTTTTTGGCAACCAAGGATCCATTGCTGGGTTTGTGGAGCCCACAAACTTTAGAACAACCATTGAAGCCCATGGTGAAGACTTTGCCCCTTCTGCAGCATTGCTATGGTTATAGAATATCTTGATTTAAAGGGACCAGATACAGGTTCCCGGAGGGGATGGGCTTGCCCCTATACCCTAGACTTGAGTAAGGTCTTCTAAACGGTCCCAATTACAAGAGAATATAGTCTCTATGACTGTGGCCTGGATAGAGTGCACAGAAGGATTGTGAGAGATGTAGTCTTCTTGTGACATTCCCCTGCTATGCAAGTGGGCCGCAGTGGGGTTCCCTAGGGGATTCCCCATGTACCTCCTCCAAGGCTGCCATGATGGAGAGTTGAGAGGTCTTAAGAGCCATGACACTGGACTGTACAATTACAGAATACTTTTTTGGACTGAAGTGACGTGTCAAATTCTGACTAGAACCTCCAAATGAGGATAACCAGAGAGCTAGGACTGTGGGGCAAGATGAGCTTCTCTGTTTGTGTACCCTCCATTGAAGGCGTCATTTCACCAAAATACCAGGGGTAGCAGAAGTGACATCACACAACCCTTGATCTCCCTGATGATACAGGAAGTAATGTAATTTGATCCATCCCCAAGTGACATCACAGGAAGTAGTGTAATGTCATTACCTCAAGTACTGAAACGTGTCGAGCGAATAGTCCTAGTTAAAGTGTAACTAGGAATTACTGTAAAACACAAATTAAGTTTGTTGTAATTTAAGAGAGTAAAATGTACTCCTAAATTGTTCAAATCATTAACTGAATACCATCTAGGTTTTCTCTCTTCTTCCTTTAATATATATAAAGGGAAGTGGTTGTCACCAAGACTATTACTTTTTTAACAGTTTTTAGAACTGAATATTCGTGATATGTACTGTTTGTAATTTGTATTTTGCTTCTTCTGTAATATTGTCTTATTTTAAATAGAAATGAATTCTAATAAAACTAATGATATTTTGATAAACTTAACTTGCTTCTTAGTTAAACTGTTGATATATCTAACTACCTAATTTATATATTTGGTAATGTCATTTGGCCCAGGCCCAAAATGACACAGGGAGGGATGGCGCATGGCCTTTCACTCCTTGACATCACAAAGCATTGTCCTTCAGTAGCCTAAGAAAAATCTGGTTACAATATCTCTGTAATATGATATACATTTCAAACAAGAATGGATCACTGTATGTAGCTTTATAATCAGTGTGTCAAGCCCCATGTTGCCACAGGAAGTGAATGAACTCAAACTGATATTGATATTTTATTTCTATTGCGCTCGTACACAAGTGTTTCAGAGCGCTACAAGACAAGGGAGGGGAACAGGGGAGAACAAAACAGCGATCTTACTAGGCCCAGTGACATTGAGAGCGTGCATGGGAGAGGGGGAGGGGAAAAGTGCATGGAAGGGGAAATCCCCCTTTTTATGTGGATCTGCACTGTTATTTCAACATGAATACAGAGCGAAATCATATCCTGGGGGCACAGGGGCATGTAGGCGGGTATAGGGGAAAGTCAGGATAGAAGGGGAGAGGGAGAACATTTCACCAAAGAACATGTGTACTTATGGTCGATGGCATACACAGTCTTGAATGATTTTGGAATGTACCTTCAGAATGTTTTTGATATGACAAGTTACCTTCAGAGTCACCTCTCAGTAGGATGCGATGTACTGTTTGCGGTTGTTTCATATACGAGAGCTACCCTGCCTGCCATGTCCCTCGTGCAAATATCCCCTACATTACATGCCACATGGCATCCACCCTTACTTCCAATGCCCACTCCTCGTAAACCCATCCGTATATCACCCACCCTTCCTATGCCAACCAAATCTGCCCTTGACGATGCCCCCCTGCACATTCCAGATGTGCTTGCATCCTGAACCCATCCTACTTCCACATGTCATGCATATACCCCTCCCCACGGCACCACCTTCCTAAACCACCCGTTACATCCTCGATCTATTCCCATACACCCTTCCTAAGATGTCTCCCCACTTACATGCCTGTAAACCATCAATCCAGCCTAGGCACCCTTTACCCCTTCCCATGCCCATACTTCACCTTTACCCTGCTAAGCTTATAGCTCCACTTCATGCATGCAACCTTTTTTCCACATACCTCCTCATTCTTCAATCCTTCCCAGGCCTCTTATGCCCTTCCCTCCTTCGTCCTATGCCCCCTACATTCTTCCCATGTTGTAGCCTGCTCCCATGTATGTATCCAGCCCCACCGCCTTCAACTCAACCCAGGCACACTTCACCCCTATCCAACCTTTACTTGGACCCACTCCATTCTCTCAAGTATCCTTCACCCTTCCCATGCCCTAACTGGACGCTCTTTCCATGCTGCAGCTGCACCCTTATGTACGTATGCCTCCCCCCCTCCTATGCTGTCCATCCATTCCCAGGCTCTTGTTAATATGGAAACATGAGAAGGATGAGTCCACACTCCCCACCATATTCCCATCCCAAGCAACGCATGCACATAGGCGAAAACCTGGGGGGTGCTAACCCTGAAAATGTTGGGTAAGGCGCTAGCTTCAGAGACTACGGGGTGGGGCAAACATACTTGTGTGGGGGCATCTAACTTCTTTACAATTCTAATGTTACTATTCTAGTGCAGCTTCAACGTATCATCAGTTAATTCTCTTTTACATCTGAAAGTACCCACTTAAGAACTAATGGGAAAATGTGTGGACTCTAGTCCACCCACCCCCCCTACCCTCCAGTCACTCCCCTGACATGCAAGTACTAACCCCACATCGCAATTTCAATTTCCTAAAAATGTGCATACGAATACAGATGCTAACAATTAAATGTTTTACATTAGTAATTGCTGGGCCTTGTTAGCTGAGAAGCCGCAGATGCAGTTTATTGTATTTGACAGACCTGCTGTCCTGCTAAGGTACTGAAGGTCAGCCTGTTCAGGGGAGTGCTGTTCCGAGTCAAATTGCCACCCTCCGCCCACTGATGGGTCGCAGGTGGATGGTGTATTTTGTTCTTATTTGCTGCAATCCCGAGCAAATATTGCACACCTAATTACATTAGTTAATAAGTATATATACAGTGTGTTACCAGCGGAAGTCATCAAAGTGCACTTGCTTGCTACGCGCGGAATACATTTTGTAACCCAGAAGTCAGAAGTTGTGAGAAACAAAGTCAGCTTGCATGCTATGCTAGTCCCACCCAACAGTGGCTGCCATGTCAACTGCATCCACAAATGCCATATTCATGTCACCCAATGGTATTTAATGCTTAAGTTGGTTGTCGTTTTATGTAATGTCAGCCCCACTTGAGCTTTAATTCTCTTTCTGGCAGCTATCTTAGAATCAACGTGTTGTGTGCTTATAGCTATATTTCCATATGTAGGACATTTTCTTTTGGTATGTTAAGTACTATGTTTCTTTTCCCCTCCCTCTGACATTTTTTGATATTTCGCTATGTGGCGACGCTGAAACTAGAGCGTGCCTATAACCTGAAACTATTGTCCTAGGAGCATGAGCCGGGTAATGAAAAGGAAAAGACGGGGAGTGCGGCAGTGGGGACTAAAACTGTGAAACCTTTCAATTGGTGTTTTACTGTCCCGAACAGTAAACACTAATTGAAAGGTTGTGCAGTTTCGTCTGCACTGTCTTTTCCTTTACATTACCCAGGCGCAGCAGGCATTGTAGTCCATTTCACCCGTCTCAGCGCCTCCAGGAGTCCATGACATTACAAAATAAAATAAATATATTTATTTTATAACATGGAGGACAGTGGGGTGAAGTCTTCGATGCCGATGCGGCTCACGGCCGGGTAATGTAAAGGAAAAGTGTGTGATGAAACTGAAAACCTTTCAATTGGGGTTTACTGCCTGTAAACAGCAATTCAAAGGTTTTTGTGGTTTCATTAGGCACTGGGCCTCAATACGAGTCAGCCGGTCCGGAAATAATGGTGGCGGTAAACCCGCCGCCACCGTTGTTTCCGGACCGGCTGATCTCGAGTTCTGCAGGCAGGAGGTATCACTCCCGCCAGGTCTGACCTGGCGGGTTTAACGCCACCCGCCTGCAGGCAGACATGGAAACAAACACTGGCTCTGTCTTAGACGGAGCCAGTGTTTCCATGGTCCCCATCCCCACAGAGTCCTATGGGACTCCATGGGAATGGGGACTTACAGAATTCCGCCTCTGGAATTCCCGGGTCACCGGGGTTGTAATGCCCCGGTAATTCCAGGAATCACGGAGGCGGAATAGTAATACGAGTCCGGCGGTAACCTGCCAGTTTTTCCGGCTTGGTTACCGCAGGACTCGTAATGAGGCCCACTGTCTTTTCCTTTACTACCTGGCTGGTGCCACATCGTAGACTTCACCCGCCTGGCATGGAATTTTGCAAAGAAGAAACTGTTGCCACAGACTCCAAGTCCAGCAGAATTCTGCTGCCTGCCACAGAATAGGTGGCCTGGCAGGAAAGGCCAAACCATGATGCGGCCAAGGTGCAGCCAGCACGGACCTCTAACGGAACATGAGGACTACTCTGTGAGACATTCGGGGACAGGAGTGGAAACTACAATTGCACACTACAGCACCCCTCTTCAAGTAGCCTGGGCCAACTCCTCTCTTCCCAGTGACTCCCATTTAAACTTTTGAAGTACCGGCAGCTGCTTCATCACACATGTGCTGACCCTGAGGCTGCTAATACAAAAGGAAGTCCAAAGCAGCCATGCAGCACATTTCTTGGTTTGGGTCGCCTCGCCCCCCCCCCCCCCAATTGTGATTGGTGGATTGACCAGGGAGCACAAGGGATTGGCCAATTGCGACCCCCCCTGGTGACCCCTAAATTGACATCCATGCCTCCCAGTGCCAGCCGTGTTGGGCTAAAACATATCATGATGCCTCACATATAATGTAATCCCCTCAAAGCCCTGTCCCATCAAGGTGAACACGAAATCCAGTTTACAATGCAGTGATTTTCAGATTTCCTAAATGTACCTTTTGGTATTGTGACGATTCACTAGATGTCGTCACTTCTCCCAGAAGGGGAGCCCTTTCCCATGAGGCCAGGTAGGTAAGGCTGCTACTCGATAGTCCCCCTAGGGATGGTATAATGCAGGGAGGATCTCATGAGGAGGGATTCCCCCTCTCGGGATAATGATGATCGTCTTGTCTGACTATCTGTTCTCATCTAATCACTGTTTTGTTGTACAATGGACCACCTATGTGTATCGAATTCTGGCTACAGCAGATGTAGATGTTGAGACTTTAATTCAAAATCCTGAACGAGCTAAGAAAAAGATCTTTCTTCAAGACTGGCTGCTTAATCGCGATCTTTGTTTAGGTTATCAAAACTTTAACAGCCATATATTCCCAGACAAAAAAATGGGAACTGTTGCGAATTATTTGATTAAATCGCCCTCACCACATATCCGTATATCGATTATGAGATTGCGCTTTCATTTGTGGCCTACACGAGATATCTTAGCACAACGAAGGCAAATTGTTGTTTCAGATAACTTTTGCAGATTTTGTAACAATTAATATGTTACAAAAAGAAACCTTAGAACATTTAATTGTTGAATGTTCCGCACTAAGTTCAATAAGAAATAACATGTATAAAAAACATCTATCTACTGTTGCTAATGTCCATCCTAGTTTGAGATGGTCTTGTTTACTAAACTCAACTAATATGAGTTTACTCATTGCCTCTGCAAATTTTGTGAATAATCTTTGCTTACCTATGATAACAGACGATTAACTAAATAGCATGAATGCGCACTTGATGAATTTATTCGCTAACATGAAGAAATTGTAAAAATCTTTTTTATCTAATTCTGTGTAAAATAGTGTATCCTGAATCAATGTGTAAAAATGCTTTTGTATAAACAATCTTGTAAAAATCATAAATGATTAAAAACAAGAAAATAAAAAAAATAATGATGATCATCTAGGCTACAGCCCTTATGAGAATATTACACCTCCACATACCCTAGCCTCTCCTCCCTTTGCTAACCGCATTGTAGACAGTAGACAAATGTACCGTTATAAGGCAGAGTACCTCAAGATTCTTGAAAATACTGAGACAATGAAGAACATGAACCTATGTAATCCAAGTACTGGGACGAGTTTTCCTTACAGAGCAATGAAGATTAAACCTGTGAGAGAGACGACGGATTTAAACAAAGAGCCCAGACATTGCGGACAACATTGTACAAAAATCGACAATGGACTAAACGTTGAGTCTCCAGCAGGCGCGGAAGACTGCTGATTTTGAGGGAGAGAGCTCCAAGGTCGCTGGCAGTCCACTGTGTCTGAAGATCGGAAGGTCTGCAGGACCAGACCGGTGCCCAGCAGTGTTGAGGGGTTCAGAATCTGGTCAGCAGCCGGGAGCGCCACAGCACAGTCACAGGCAAAGCAAGACACCGGAGAAGCCAAACCGAACGCCTGCAGCCCCGGCAATATGCCAAAAAAACCAAAAAGGTAAAGGGTGGCATGGGAGACCCAGTGGGGACACGGGCGGATTACCAAGAAGGCACATGTAGTTGTCCCTAGGCAACCATAACCCTTGGTTGGCACGGCAGGGGCAGAACGCCTACAAGCCTTCTCCTCCTCATTGCATTGGTGAAACAAAGCCAGATGACCACCAGGGAAGGGTATAGGACCCCAAGTACCATAAAGAGAACTGGAGAGGGAGAGCCCCTCACCACAGTAGTGGAGATACACCCACTGGCAGCCAAGCAAGGGTCTGGGACTCAAAGCGAGAAAATAATACAAGTCATCTTCCTCGTGGCAGTACTTGGCAGGGAAGTGAGCCAAGTGAGCCAGATCAAAGAAGAAGAGAAGGCAGGGTCGCGGATCCACCTAATACTCAGAGTTGGTGTTGTAGGTGTGATGCCTAATGAAGAGACATGGGGAAGGGAGTCATTCCCCCCTGATTGTAAGGAACTGATAAGATACGCTGAGAATGGCAAATTACTTACCCCTGGTATAGTTGTTTCGACAGGATGTTCCTCCCACGTATTACTCATCTTTGATATACACCGATATCCTGCATGCAACTCGGAAACTTTTCACAGCAGAGGGTGCCATGCCTCTTCTATTGCCACCTTCGTGTCCCTCAATGGTTTCCGTCCATCTCGAGCAGGACGTCAGCATCCGTATAAATGGCACGCACTGCGCCTTTTGCCTCAGTTCATGTTTTCCTCAGCAGGACAGCGGTCTCAAAGATGTGAATTGTGTTAGCATTAACAGAGAGTAAGGTGTAAATCACAAAGTCTCTCCTGACAGAGGGGAAGAATGCGAGGGGCGATGAGGAATATGTAGAAGGATCATCCAGTTGAAAGAACATTACAGGAGGTAATTTATTCTTCAAATGGATTGTGTCCTCCCACGTATTCCTCATCTTTCATAGACTCCCATAGTAATTCCTTGCAGGAGGTGGGAAAGAGAACTTATTTCACATTAACGCTGTGTAATACAGCCTCTCCAAATGTTGTTTCCTGGCCAAATAGGGAATATGATATGATATGGCATTTATAATATGCCTATACACAAGTGTTTCAAGATGCGACGAGGCAAGGGAGTGGGGACAGAGGGAAGATAGAGACAGCAATCTTACTAGGCCAGTTGACATTGAGATCGTGCAAGTGCAGGGGAGAAGTGCAGGGGGAAAGGGAGAGGGCAGTGCAGTACATAAGATAACTGTGCAAAATAAATAAAGATAATAATTAAAAAGTGCAGCCAGCTGGTGGCAAGGGTAAGGTCAGACATCAGGTGTCAAGTGCTGGTAGGGGGCTGTAGGGATGCATAAACAGTCCCTGAGTGCAAAGGTTGCTAGGGGGGCAGTGCAGGTGTGCAACTGGCGGGAGGGGACATGGGCCCGAGATCAGAGGGTAGCCAGGTAAACCAGAGCAGTTTCAGTTTCAACTAGACAATCAGCAAGGGAGAAGAGGAGGGAAAGCAGAAGCAAAGAGGGGGAAAGCAGAAGCAAAGAGGAAGGTCGTGAGGTGCTTCCGGAACCAGAGATGTTCTCCTCAAGTTTCAGAGAGGCAGGGAGGCTGTTCCAGATGGAGGCCGTAAGCAAAAGAAAGATCTACCACTGACTCGTTGCTTGTATTTGTATTTTATTAGAGCTTTTATAGGGCTTTTATCCAAAGTGCTGCACAACATTTTAAAACATTACAAAATTATGAGAAAAGTAAAGAGGATCAGTTATCAGTTCTGAAAGCAAGCAAACAATGACAGTGAAGAAGATGGTTTTTGAAGGAGACCCGAAAAAGAGAATAAACAGTGATAGAACGAAGAGCTAGAGGCAGAGTATTCCAACGAAGAGAAGCAAGAAGCTGGAAAGAACAAAAGCGAGACTGAGCACAATGTGGACGAGGAACAGTCAGCTTCAAAAAACAAGAAGACAGATGAGGTCGAGAAGGAGTATAAAAGGACAGGAGAGCACCGACATAGTCTGGAGCTAGCCCATAGAGAGATTTAAAGACTAAACAGAGAAAATAGAATCTAAGTTGAGAATGAAACAGTCACCACCCAAGAGATGCAAGTGATGCTGATATAGAATCACGATAGGAGAGAAGGCAGAGTAAATGAACAGAAGAGTGGTATTGTCATGAATCGGCGCGATCGATCCTTCTGGTCTGCCTGGTCCCTCAGTCAATAATCACATACTCCGTTCACTTTCAACATGGCCGACGCCAGGATTCGGCGCGGTCTAGTCTTTCGTATTGATGCACATGTTTCCTTGAAAACACACACCCCTGCGCTTCCGCGCGTCTCAACGCTTCGCTTGCCTGCACCTCGCCCGGCAAACCTGCTGCCTAATTTCCTTTCCTTCCCAGTCTCCCTTCCTTTCCCCTTTGCGTCCTCCATATTCGGAACCTCGTTACATTGTTCATTCCAGTCCTGGTTCCTTCCCAGACCCTTCTAGGAACTTTGAACGTCTTCCTAGCCCCGGAGCCGTCGCGACCGGGATTCAGTGACCAGCGTGCTCACCGAAGCCCAGCACAATGGATTCAGAGGATTCTAGACCTTACCTCTACAAGGCACACTCGTCCAGGAAAAAGAAATTCGAAAAAGAGATCCAGAAGAAACAAACAGGTGAGTCACGAATCCGAAGACTCAGATTCTGACAGGTATATGGATTTCAAAGGAAGCAGACGAGATGAAGAAAGACCTAAGAGTGTAACAGAGCAATAGAAAAGCAAAAAAAAAAAATGAAAGAAATAAGCAGTTTAGTTGCATGGAAGGTAAGAAAAGGGCTAACTTTACGAATACTATACAGGTGAAAACGGCAAGACCGGGATGTGAGAGAAATGATGGATAAAAGAAAAATTGGAATCCAAATAGAGACCAAGATTTTGCGCAGTAGGAGAAATAGAGAGGGTTCTGTGTGGAAAAGAAATAGATGGTGGAGGAGAAAAAGAGCTGGCAGGGAGAAATAGAACCTCAGTTTTTCCGGCGTCAAAGAAAGAAAGTGCAATGACTTCCACGATTTAATAGTGGTAAGACAAGAAGAGAGCATGTGGTGAATTTCAGGTGTGAAAGAAAGAAAGGAAAAGTTGAGTGTCATTAGCATAGAAATTATTAGATACCAAAAGAAGTAATCACAGGAGCAAGTAATGAGGTATAAAGTGAAAATAGAAATGGACCCAAGATGGAACCTTAGGGAACACCATGCTCTAGGGGGTGAGGTGAAGAAGTTTTCCCACCCCATGAGACAGAAAAAGTTATGTTAGAAAGATAAGAGGAGAACCAGGAAAGAACAGAACCCCTGAAACCATAAGAGGAGAGCGAGTCAAGAAGTAAAGAGTGATCAACAGTGTCAAAAGCAGCTGATAAGTCAAGAAGAATAAGAAAAGAAAACTGTTTAGAGCGATGAGCAGACAGAATAGAATTAAGCACACATTAACACAGTCTCTGTGGAGTAACAAGGATGAAATCTGTACTGAAACTGAGGAAAAAGAGATAATTTGTTAACAAAAGAAGAGATCTGAGAACAAACAAGGCCCTCCAGAAGCTTAGATAAATAAGGTAGAAGAGAAATAGGGCAGAAATTAGAGAAAACAAGAGCATTGGCTGAGATTTTTTTTTTAGAAAAGGAATAAGGATAGCATTTTTAAACGCAGTATGAAAAGTGGATGTGGAAAGACAAATGTTAAAGAATGAAACAAGAAAAGGTACAAAGGAGGGTTAGATTTATAGGAATGAGAGCAGAAGGGATAGGGTCCATAGGGGCTGCTGTTGGGTGGACTTTGGCCAACAGGAGTGTTACATCAGAGTTGGTCACAGGAGCAAAGTCCGACAGGAAAGTTAGAGGTGTGGGTGGAGGACAAAATGAATGAATAACATCCTGACGGAGAGAGTAAACCTTAGAAGAAAATAAGGAAGCAAAATCAGAGGCAGAAAGAGTAGAATGACTAGAAGGATCAACAGAAGGAGGAGAGAGAAGACGAGTTACATTTCGGAACAGACACCTAGGATGAGCAGATAGAGAATGAAGAAGATCAGAAAACTACGTACGTTTAGCAGATTTTAAGCAACTGTCAAAAATAGTGTGATAACAGAAGTAAGCAGAATGATTAGCGGAAGACCGTGACTTAAGCCAGCGTCTTTCCAGACGATGTAAGAGCCGCCACATAGAGTAAAGATGTGAGGAAAGCCAAGGTCGGGCAGGTTTGCGGGAAGGCTGAAAAGCAGAGAGAGGATATAGTTGATCAAGACCTGACAGAAAGGTAGATGAGAGAGTGGAGGAGGCCTCATTAGCAGAAATTGAGAAAAAGTGTGGAACCGAAGGAAGACTATTAGTTCAAGTGTCGTGATAAAGTGAAGAGCTGAAGTTGCGTAGGTCGCAGTGATAGAATGTGTTAGGCACAAGAGGAGTAGAAGAAATGGGAGGAAGAAGTGAAACAGAAAGAACAGAGTGGTCAGAGAAGTAAACAGGTAGAATTGAAACAGAAGAGGTAGTAAAAGATGAGAAAAAAATGTGAGTCATGAGTAGTAGGAGTAGAAAGAGGGGCAAGTAAATGAAAATCAAGAATAGAAAGAAAGGGAGAGGAAGAGTGAATTGAAGAAAGATGAAGATTGAAGTCACCTAATAACACAAGCAGAGTTGCACTAGGAAGAATAGGACAAAGAACGTGGTCAATATCGACACAGAATTAACCAAGAGGACCAGGTGGGCGATAGATGAGAAGAAAAGAAATGGCATTAGGAGCAGTACAAATCTTGTAAATAAATTCAAAAGAAGTGTACACAGCCTTGTCAACAGGAAAAGGAACAGAGATATAAGAGGAGCGATAGAGGATGCCAATGCCGCCTCCGCGACCAGTGATATGAGCGACATGTGAAAAAGAAGAAAGGGAAGTAGTGAGCGAGGCAGCAACAGTGGAATTATGAGGTAGGATCCAAGTTTCGGAAATGCAAAGAAAATGAAACGTAGTCTTAAGAAAATGTCCAAAACTGCAGACTTGTTACATAAGGACCTTGCATTCCAAAGACCCAGATCAATGGCAGCAGAGCTATTGCTAGGTGGTGGATAAACGAGATTAGGATTGACATAAGTGTTACTGATCTTTCTGTCCGAGTGTATGCTGTCACGCGATAGGTCATCGGATATTGAAATAGTAATGAGAAAATAAAACAGTACCTTGATGTTAGTGCTGGAACCGGGCAATGTTTTGCCCGACCGTACTGGAGAAAGCAGGAGAGTGGGAACCAACATGGCTACAGGATCAGAGATTGCGGTACACCGCAGACAGCTATGTCTTACTTAGCCTCGCTTTGCTGCGGCTTCGCCTGGAGGCAGGTTTTTCAAGCCTACGGTGAGCAGGGTGAGAGCGAGGCAGGTGGCCGTGGCCTCTTGTTGTTGCTAGTGGTTGCCTGGCAACAACCAACATGATCCTTGAGAAAATACCGGCAGGGGGGCACACTGGTGTAGAACGCTGTGCTCCTGCACAAGCGGAGTGGCCCGGCCCTCGCGCGCTGAGGTGCAGCTGGAAAGGCCCAAACAGTCCAGAAAGGAGCAAGTACAACTCTCACAGCTGCAGAGAGTTAACTGCACACTTGTCCCACTTTGCCGTGGCTTCGCCTGGAGGCGGGTTTTTCAAGCTGCAGCGAGCGGGGTGAGAGCGAGGCAGGTGGGTGTGGCCTCTTGTTGTTGCTGTTGGTTGCCTGGCAACAACCAACGCGATCCTTGAGAAAATGCTGGCAGGGGGGCATACTGGTGTAGAACGCTGTGCTCCTGCTTGGAGAAGCAACTGACCCTGAGGGAGTTGGAGGTTGATGAGCGAAGAGCTCCAAAAGGAAGATATATGGGAAGAGAGAGTTGAAGGTATTGAGGTCCCAAGCCCCAGAAGGCATTATGGACAATGCAGAGAGTTTTTAACTTAATCCTCACGGCCACGGGGAGCCAGTGCAGTGATTCCAGTCCTGGAGATACGATCCCTGGGCTTGAGGCCAAGGACAAGTCTTGCAGTCCTGTTTTGGATGAGTTGCAGAGGGCGGAGAGTAGAGGCAGGCAGATTTAGAAAGAGGGTGTTGCAGCAGTCCAGCCTAGAGAGAACCAGAGCTCTGGAGATGGTGAGTTTCTGGGGGAAGGAGAGGAAAGGAAGAATACCTCTGAGGAGGTGCAGCTGGTAGTTTGACTTCTTAGAGACAGAAGAGATTTGAGGACAGAAGGATAGTGTGGAGTCGAAAATGACCCCAGGGTTTTTAGCCTCGCAGGTGAGAGCAAGAAGAAGGCCAAGAGAGGCAGACCAGAGAGTAACGGGAAAGGAGGGAGCAGGTGTGCTCATGAGGAGAAGCTCTGTCTTACTGGCATTAAGGCAGAGATTATTGGAGGCACACCACTCCTGGATAGCAGACAGTCAGAGATAAGAGAAGGAGAAGAGATGGCAGAAGGGAGCCTGAAAATGAGTTGAGTGTCATCTGCATAGCACTGAAAGTTGGGGTAGAGAGCGGCAATGCGGTGGGCAACAAGTATCAGGTATTGGTTAAACAGCCAGGGAGAGAGGTTAGACCCCTGGGGAACACCACAGCCAGAGAGGAAGGACCCAAGTTGGACCTGGGAGGGTCGATGGGAGAGGAACGAAGTCAGCCAAGCCAGGTCCTGATCAGTAATAATAACCTTATCCCGGAGACGGCCGAGCAATTTGGCGTGGTTGACCGTCTCAAAGGCAGAAGAGAGATCAAGTAAGATGAGGACACATGGGGTGTTAGAATCAAGGTTGGAGAGCAGGTCTTCACAGATGTTCAGGAGAGCAGTTTCTGTGCTTCTGGCAGCTCTGAAGCCAGACTGATGGTTATGGAGATAACCAACAGATTCAGTGTGAAGAGTAAGCTGGGAGAAGGCCAGCTTTTCCAGCAGTTTGCCTAGGAAAGGAGTGATGGAGATTGGACGATAGTTAGCCGGGCAGGAAGGGTCGGCAAAGGGTTTCTTAAGAAGAGGGTGCACAAGGGAGTGCTTCAGGGGGGACGGGAAGACTCCAGTTGCGAAGGAATGGTTGCAGAAGTAAGCCAGAGCAGGAGCCATGGTGTCAATGTGGTCCTTGAGGGTTTTGGAGGAACAGGGGTGAACCTGTTTTGATGACACTTTCATAGATCAGACTTGTCTGGAAACTTTGTCTGGAGAGAACAGGGGAAAGGCAGAGAAGGAGGGAGGAGAGGTGGCCGAAGCAATACATCTTTGTGAAGGTATGCAACGAAGTCCAGGTGTCGACATTGCAAATATCTTGCACTGGCACCTCCTTCTGAAGGGCGCAGGAGGTGGCAACTCCTCTAGTTGAATGCTCCCTTAGGCGCTCAGGAATTTCTTTCCTAGCTAGATTGTAGCATTCGGATATGCACAGGATAATCTAACGAGACAGCGTTTACTTTGTAATCGCCTGTCCCATCCTATTGCCCGAATAGCCAACAAAAAGTTGATCATCCTGTCTCAACTTAGAGTGCCTATTGATATAAAAACATAACGCTCTCTTGGGGTATAGTCTGTGGATTCTTTCCTTGTCTTTAGATGGATGAGGAGGGTATAAAACAGGAAAAACAATTTTCTGCACCAAATGGAATTCTGACACCACCTTAGGTACAAATGAGGGGCGGACTCTCCAAAACTACTTTGTCTTTATAAAAGATTGTAAATGATGGCTTAGATGACAAAGCTTGAAGCTCGTTAACCCTGCAAACAGAGGTAATGGATGTCAAAAATACAGTTTTTAAGGAAAGAATTCTAAGGGGACAGGAATGCTAAGGGTCAAAAAGGAGCACCCATCAAGAAGTTCAAGACTAGGTTAAGATCCCAGACCTGCACAATAAAGGGAACCAACGGGAAGATGTTAGTCAACCCTTTCAAGGATTGAATGACAATAGGGACCTTGAAGTAGGAATCATGTTCCGGCGAGCGCTTAACAATTGACAGCGCAGCCAGATAGCCCTTTGCTCTAGCAACTTGTAGCCCCTGATAGGTTAGATGTAGAAGAAAAGACAACACACATGGCGTGTCACAAGTGAATGGGTCAATTTATTTATCTCTACACCAGCTGCAAAACATTTTCCAACATCGGCGCAATAAAGAATTTGTCTCTGGCCTTCCGGCCGAAAGCAATGCCTCCATCACATTTCCCGGAAGGTCGCAATATTTGCACCATAACCTCTCAAACCATGCATGAAGGTTGAGGGGCCTGATTTCTGGGTGAAGAAATGTGACCCCCCCCGTTGCAAGAACAGACCCGAATTGGAGGACAGATGGACATTCCCAGACATTCTGGGTACCACGTCCCCTACGCCCAATCTGGAGCCACCAGGATCATGGATTTCCCAAACTTTATCAACCTCCTGAGGACTTGAGGAATGGCGGGGACTGCTGGTAACGCATACAGAAGCGCAACATCCCAATCCACCACAAACGTGTCTCCCAGAGCTCCTCTCGGAGGAAATTCCCTGGAGTAGAATAGGTTGCATTTCCTATTGACACTGGATGCAAACAGATCAACTTGAGCGGTTCCCCAAAGGGTGACAATCTCTTGAAGGACGTCCTAAGCTAACTCTCAATCACGGGAAACTGTACCCCGTCTGCTCAGAACGTCTGCCGCTGTGTTTTCTTCCCCGGCTATGTGAACGGCCGCTAGGGATATTCCATCTTGCAGTGCCCAAAACCAGATCAGCATTGCCTCGCTGCACAGTGGTAGTGACCCTACACCTCCTTACAAGACAAATGTTGTAAGAATCAAAACACAATTACTTTCAGAGGCAGGGTAAATAGTTTCAGTTCACAAGAGGCAATTCAATTCAATAGGCCTAGGCCAAAGTCAATGGTTCAGTGTTTTGTATAGGATAGCACAGTTCTGGTAGTAAACGGTTAAGTCTTTGCCAATGTTCCTAGAAGTAGTTTGCCAGAAAAAGAGTTGTATGTCGGTTTAGGAGCAAACAAGACTCCAAAGTTGGGAAAATTTCACAAACTTTCACCACGGCAGAAGAGATTTCCACACCCCGTTTGCACAGAACCTTATGCAGGAAGAAAAGCTGTAGCTGAGGCAGTTGTTCCTGACAGCTCCTGCAGATCTCCCTGTTCCTGAGCTTCATTCGTGGGTACAAGAAAGACGACGTCGGGAGGTTCCTGCACTTGCCACCAAAGAAGCCACAAGCTTGGCTAAATGTCAGTTTTAAGGTGCAAGTGCCTTAAAGTCCACAAACTGGTATTCTTCTCACTGGCTATCCGGTTTTCAACAGCACTCTGAAGAAAATTCGACCAGTATGGAGACAGTGTTCAGGTGGCTTGTGAGTTGGTTGTTCCGATGAGCTCAAGGGAAGAAGTTGTCCTTGAAGGGACTTCTCTGTCAAGGGAGTTTCAGGCAATTCGGACCTACAGCAGGGCTTCACCGGGCAAACCAACGGTCCAGGAGTTGCAGCAGTCGTCTTCTTCAGCTCGTCTTCAGTTCTTTCGTTCCAGTGGTCGACTCTGCCTTCCAAGTCCCACAGACCTGCTTTTAAACAGTTTTTTCCCCATTCATTCCAGCCTAGCTGCCGCTCACCCAGCGGGGTGGCTGTCCTTGCCGGACAGTCAGCCAGCCAATCACACCAGAGTGCATATAGGTCTCCTAGGAGATTAAGCGCAGGGAGTTACAGGCACCTTCGTCCCATCCTGTCCACCCCAGACACTCAGGCGCCAGAGGAGGGCTTCAGCACTAAAGCCTACCCAAGGGCATCGAACAAAGGGACCAAACCTGGTTTGGCGCGCAGAGTTAAACACAAGAAGGACCTTTCCTAAAAGTAACAGCAAAAAAAGATGACCAGAGTGTTTTTACAGAGGGGGTCTTAAGCTACCGGTGTTCGCGGTCGGGAAAAATCATGGTAGTTTGTTCTAAAACCACTGCCACCAGCCATTCCAAGAGGAAAGGGTAACATTTGACTGTTACATGAGTGTTTAGACATAGGGGATGCTAGGCAACCCCTTCAGCACTCTATAGGAAGATAGTTTGTGCTGGGCCTATGAATTTAAAAAGACTAGGAAAGCCAATTTAACTTTAAATGCACTGGGAGACGATAGTATGTCCCAGAGAAGGTATTTAAACCTTGGGACATCTGAAAGACATCCCTGTGCCACTGCACTGAAGGTGCTGTGCGACACACAAGAAAATGATAATGCCTATGGAGTTTGTCTAAAAACTCCATATCCACAGAACACAAAAGTAAAACACACATCAAAATACATGAGAGTGGGAAAAAAGGCTCATACTCTTTCCAGGTAAAAATTAAAATCCAAGAAATCCAGCAAAGTTGCTGGGGGTCTCAAAAGGTAAGGGAAATGATCACATTCTTGAGAATTCTCCCTAACGTGCCATTATGGATTGGGAACATTGTTCGTATATTCGTTACCATACGAAGCATGGATGAGTTATAACAGAATATAACGTGTCAAAAATAGGGAAACACATCATACCAGGCAATAGGAAAACCAAACAAGCCCTTTAAAGCAATATTCAGCAAATCTTTGAACTACTTTAGCTGCTCCGCTAGCATTAATAAAATGTCAGCTAATGGTAACAGTGGCTTCCGAAGGATGAAATCGTTTTGCATAATCGAGCAGCTGCCTAACAGGGCCCCTCTATTGTATCTATCTTCATTAGCTCTGGCAGGAAGCGAAGCTGACTCAGACCTAAAAATGAGACTACTACAGAGACACGCAGGAAGAGTATAGTGTGTGGGAGGAAGCAGGTACTGGTGAGCTGCTTTGTTAAATACTAAAAGCCAAAGCATCATTTAAAAAAGATTTCTGATACACCACATCTTCCCATCAGCGCAGGGTCTGTGTATCAAACAGTAATTAGGCTATTTTAATTCTTCATCTGACGGCATGTAAAAGTACAAAAGTAAAGAACACAAGAGCATATCGAGACAGGACAGACCACTAACCCTAGTTATTTTACTTAACCTATTATGCAATCTATTTTGTAATGTTCCGAACATCAACTGACAGCTTCCAATGATTTCATGACTTCTTGAAAGGGCAAGCAAAAGTTTTTCTCAGACACAGTAGCTAAAACTACAATATTACCTTCACAATATTTGCAATCACAAGTTCCTGATTGTGCTCACAGTCTGACAAGAGACTCTTAATTCCTTCCATTCGAACACGGAAGTCTTGTGCATTTAGGGAAGCTGTCAATTCCTTTATATATTCTGCACACTCCATTGCCTTACGAGGGGCTGGTTTACTTGTAGTTTCTCTAGTTTCTCTACAAAGATAAGATAATAAGCAACAATAAGTAATAAAACAAGAAGATGATGGTACACAAAGACAGCTACTTTATAAAGTCTGGTATTTAAAAAAATAATAACATTTAGCCTATAATTGATAAAGCAATTTAGATGGTAGCTGAACAATAAAGGGTGAACATTTTGCTACTGCTCTCGATTTGTATTGGAATAGGGAACATTTTCTGAGCAATAGTCACAGGAAACTACAATAGAAAGGACATTTGTTTAAGTCATCACGCAACGAAAACAGTTTTAAACATCACAAGACAAACTCTTTGAAAAGGAATATATTACTTTCAACACTTGTGGTAGGTCTAATAGTAATTTAAACATAGCATTGCTAACACCATTATTGAATATTATCTACCAAAAAATGTGTGTCACTGATATCCACTTTGCAACTGGATTTCCCTATTTTGGATGCTAGGACCAGCGAAGGAATGAAAGGGGGAGACTAGAAACAAACTCAAAATATGATACTAACAACATGATCTGAGTGACCAGTGTAACTTCATAGTAGCCCAACACAACTCCAAGGTCCATCCAGCCGTCTATGAGGACTTACTTCTCATTTTGATCAAAAAAGAGGACAGATGCTTAAGAAAGGCAATGGTCAAGAGATTATCGTAAACATTTTCTGCAACATATCCCATATAAATGAAGAACTACAGGTAAGTTACACATCAATATTACCTGTAGTTTCTATGCATAGAATGAGTCCCACGATAAGAGAACACCCTTGTGTGAAGGTTCTGGGGTAACCTTTGATCTAATAAGATCACACTATGAGCAATGTAACGTAAAGTGGTCCTGTATAGTGCACCACTGCCTTTTTGGTGACCTAAGTGCAGTTGGGCCTTGCTAGAAAAGAGGAGGGATTGGGGCGTTAGTGGGGTAGACGGTAGGAAGGGAAGCAGAATGAAATCTGAAGTGTTGAGTGCAGGCCGGAAGTACCAGAGTGCTTTTATGGTTCTTGGTGGTTTGTGGGAATGACATTTGGGTGCATTTTGTAATTCAGATACAAAGATTTACAAGATAGTGTAGCTCACACACTGGGTTAGCCACTGTCTTAAGGATTTGTGTTTGATAGCCAAAGATGTGAGCTTAGGCAGTGCTCTGCAGAGGTTAATGTGGGATTAGTAGACATAAAGCCATCATGCGCGTAGTGGTGTGTGTGCTTCATGTAATCTGTTCAAAGATGGAGCTGTGAGACAGAAATATGGGCAATGAGAGGATCTTCGGGATTACTGAGAACTCATGCTGTGGTATTTTAGTGCTAGACTGAACCATTTGAACCCTAGTCTGCTGTTGATCTGTAAGTGGGGGATTTGGTGTATTGTTGTCCATCGGGATGGAGAGCCATTGTTGTGGCTTCCATTTTATAACAGTTGTTTGCTGGTGTTGTGCTTTTAATACTAATGGACAGTAGGTTTATTCGACAGAGTCCAATCGCTATAGCTTTTTGTTGTGTCTTGTGTGCATGCCTGTGTTGGTGGAGTTTACCTGAAAGGGTCATCTCAGTTTAATTCTAGTTTGTGAGGTCGGTGTTCTGACAGCCCTTTTATCTGGTAACTCTTTTGGGTCAGTGATGGTTATTTATGCTGTAATGTCTGTGCAGTTCCCTTTGGGAAGAGAGCAGGGTGGATTAAACATCCATGTTTGCTTGTCTGGTTGTTTACAGTGTGTTTTTGGTTCTGAATCTGGGTGGGCTACTGGTTGAGATTGGCCTGGTTTTTTAGGGTGGTGCGCTAGGCTGTCAGTTGTTGTCTTGTGAATCCAATGTATTAGTTTATTCAGGTATCATGTTGGTCTATTTAAACAACATATACAGACAACATAACATACAGATTACACAAAACATGTATTTCCTAATGCTACAGAGTGCAGATATTAAATTAAATTCCCCAATTTCATAAGATAGTTATTTGTTTATTTATTGTGCATTTGTAAAGCGCTTATACATCAAATATTTTGTGCTTCAAAGCGCCCACAGGGCAACAGGGAGGGAAAATGGGAAAGAAAATGAAATATGACAATGAAAGATAGAGGTGGACCTTCTAGGCCTTGTGAGCATTCAGAACATGCGAGTGCACAGAGAATGCGGGATGTGGAAGTGGGTGGTAAGTGCTAGGTCTACTAAAGAGGGAAGTGCTAGGGAGTAAGCAGCTGTTAAGTGACATGGTGATAATGGTCGGCTACCAATAAATAATGAAGTGCAGGTCTGTGGTGGCATAGGCCAGTGGGTGCTAAGGCAAGTGCTGGGAGCGGGCAGAGGCTGAAAGCAATTAAGTGTGCTAGGCCAGGACCCAGGAGGACACATAAGGGAACTGGTCACCAATCTCAGCAACTGCAGGGTTTAGCAGAGGAGGGAGAAAGGGAAGGAGAAGGTGAAAAGGAAGATCTTGAGAAGCTTCTGGAATTCGAGGAGATTCGGCTCAAGACGAAGAGGAAGACTTTTCCATACGAGGGAGCCTGCCGAGGAAAGAGATACCAGATCGCTGTTTAGCGAAGTGCTTGACACACGGAGAGTTGGTTCCCCCGAGGAACGTTAAAGTCTGGAGGGAGTGTATTTAGTGAGAGCCAGTTGTAGATAGTGTGGTCCCCGCTCCCAGACAGCCTTGTGGATAACGCAGAGGGATTTGAATTTGATCCTTGCAGCAACTGGGAGACAGTGGAGAGATTTTAGGGCTGGAGAGATGTGGTCCCTGGGCTTGAGGCCAAGAATGGGTCTTGCAGCCCTATTCTGGATTAGCTGGAGGGACCATAGAGAAGAAGAGGGTAGATTAAGGAAAAGGCTACTGCAGTAGTCTAGACTAGAGAGAACCAGAGCTCTAATGATATTGGGCTTCTGTGGGAAAGTGAGGAAAGGAAGAATTCCATTGAGAAGGTGGAGTTAAAAATGGGCCTTCTTGGCAAGGTCATGAATGTGAGGGAGGAAGGAAAGAGGAGTTGAAGATGACACCAAGGATCTCAGTCCTGCTAGCATTGAGGTACAGATCGTTGGAGGTACACCAGGACTGGATGGCAGATAGGCAGTCAGGAATGATGGAGGAAGTAATAAGAGGATGAGAGGGAAGTTTTTAGAAGAGTTGTGTTTCATCTGCGTGACACTGGAAGTTGGGGGGAGAAGTTGGAAATGAGGTGTGCAAGCAGAGCAAGATAGGTGTTAAAGAGCCAGGGGGAAAGGTTGGAGCACTGGGGGATGCCGAGTGTGGAGATAGAGGTGGCGGAGGAGAAAGAGCCCAGAATAACCTGGGACGGATAGTCATTGAGGAAGGAGGTCAGCCAGTCCAGTGTTCGCTCCCGAGATACCAAGGGTATTGCAGAGCCATTTTATGAGGATGGTGTGGTTGATCGTATCAAATGCAGAGGAGAGATTAAGTAGAATGAGAACAGCTGGAGAGTTGGAGGCCAGAGATGCAAGCAGTTCCTCACAGGTGTTCAGAAAAGCAGTTTCCATGCCTCTGATGCTCAGAATCCAGATTGTTGGTTGTGTAGGCAACTAACAAGTTCAGTGCGCTGGGTCAGTGTTATGCTTGATCCAAAATGGCGCGGGTGCGCAATGCATTCTGGGAGCGCTCGGAGCCATGTTGGATATTTACTTCATACCGCAGTAAAACTCTGCACACATTTTGCTGAGTGTTAGATTCACAGTGCTGAGACAAACATGCTTTTCCAAACCTGGTATGCGGTCAAGGCCATTTCTGCTGGGAAAGCCAACGTTGTTATGGTTTGCTACTGTTCTCCGTGGAGCATGTTTTTAGAGAAGGGAGGCACTGCGCTTCTTGGGGGGAGCTCTCGATTGACCCAGCTGGCAACCGACGGCTGTTCCCCAACTGCACAAGTGCAATTTCCAGAATGTTCGAGAATTAACTCCCCTTTGTGGAGTGTGTGTATATATGCGGAAGCCCGGAGGTGGTCAGGTGAGACTTCAGCCGGAGAAGGACGCTTACGTCTGGCCTTCCTGTGAGCTGTGGTGCTCTCGGCCTGGCTGTTCCCGGGGTCTTCCAGCCGCTTCTGGACGAGATGAGGAATCCTGTTACGATCATGTTGATGTATTTCTTTTTGACTTCTTTACTTCTTCTGTGATCTATGTCATTATTTTTATGAGTTATTTCTATGTACTTGTAAGCTTTGAATAAATAGCTGAAAAGAGCTGATTATCTTCTAAGAGTGCGTGGCTGTGAGTTATTGTGTCTGTTTATGGTTCAAAGTATTTGCTCTATAATTGCATTGGTGATTTATGGCTGTTCCGTGCACTTTTCGGGGGAGAGCAATACAGTCAGTTGGGGGAAGACCAGCTTCTCCAAGAGTTTCCCACGGAAGGGGGTGATGGATATGGGGCGGTAGTTGGCTGGACAAGACAGGAGGGGCACACAAGGGAGTGCTTCACGGAGGAGGGTAAAGATCCAGTAGCAAAATAGTGGTTGCTGAAATCAGAAAGTGCAGGGGCAAGAGAGCCAATATTGTCCTTAATGGTTCAGGAGGAATGGGGGCAGACCTGTTTGGAGGAGACCTTCATGGAGCAGACAACTCCGGCGACCTCATCAGGTGCGATAGGAGAGAAGGAGGAGAGAAAGAGAGGGGGTGGGAGACCATAGGAGGCGGGGCGGCGGTGTTAAGGGGAGGGGAATAGGGACGCAAGGGTGCTCAGGATGTCCTGAGTTTTTGCAGTGAAGTGTGTGGCCAGTGCGTTGCAGAGGGCCTTGGAGGGAAGAGGGTAGGTGTAGCTAGGGAGGAAGTAGTAAAGAATTGTCAGGAGGGAGGATGAAGTAGGCGAGATTTTAAGGAAGGGCCGAAGGAAGAGAATGAAGAGATAGACCGCATAGGGAGAGGTAAAGAGTTCCAATGGAGATCGGAAACGGGAAGGGGCACAAGGAGGGGGAGGGACAATGAGCAAGAAGTGGTCAGCAGAAAGGAGGGGGCGAGAGGGAGAGTAGAAAGAAAGGAGTGAGGAGAGGTAGGGAGGGGCAAGATCATGAAGAGATTTATAGACAATTCAGCGTAAGTTAAATTTGAGTTGAGAGTGAAAGGAGAGCCAACCAAGAGATTAAAGAGAAAAGGACGTGGAGTCATAAGGAGAAAGGGAGCAAAGAGTGGGGATTGCAGAATGGTAGAGGGATTTGAGGGGGGCCAGAAGAGAGGCATGGAGGCCAAAGAGGAAAGCTGAGCAGTAAAAGAGACGAGAAAAGATAAGGGAAGAAATTAAAGTTTGGTGGCATGGAAGGTGAGGGAGGAAAGGATTTTGCGAACATTGTAGAGGTGGAAGCGACAAGCATGTGGGGTAACTGAGTTATGGTGGGTAAAGGAGAGGTTGCAGTCAAAATGAAGGCCTAAGTGGTGGGCAGAGGCAGAGAAGGGGAGTTGAGCAGGAGGAAAGAGGATATGAGGAGGAAGAGAAGGGGGAGGAAGGGTGTTAGCTGTAAAGATTAAAACTTCAGTTCTGTCCTCGTTTAGGGAGAGAAAGTGGGAGGACATCCAGTTTTTGATCACGGTGAGACAGGAAGAGAGTTTGAGGTGAATGTCAGGAGTGAAGGAAGAGAAGGAGAGGAAAAGCTGGGTGTCATCAGCATAGAAATGGTAAGAGATACCAAACGAAGAGATGGTAGGGGCTAGAAAGGAAGTATAAAGGGAGAAAAGGAAAGTGCCAAGCACAGAGCCTTGGTGGACACCAAAGTCAACTGAGTGAGTAGTGGAGGAGCGGCCGCCCCAAGAGACGGCAAAGGAGTGGTTGGAAAGGTAGGCGTAAAACCAGTGGAGGACAGAGCCTTTGAGTCAAAAGGAAGACAGAGTGTTGAGGAGTAAGGGGTGGTCGATGGTATCAAAGGCGGCAGAAAGGACAAGGAGGAGTATGGATGTGTGTTTGGATTAGCGAGCAGTGAGGAGGGAATTGAGAACTGAGATGAGAGCAGTTTCAGTGGAATGTTTGGGGCAAAATCCGGATTGAGTAGGGGGGAGAGAGAGAGGTTGGAGACAAATTCAGAAAGTTGGTAGTAGACTAGACGTTCCAGGAGCTTAGAGAGGAATGGTAAAAGAGAGATGGGACGAAAGTTGGAAGTCAGAAGTCTCCCCAGTATGTACTGGGGAGAGAGGGGAGATGCAAAGGAAATAGCTGACACTCGTTTCATCGGACAGATGTTCGTGAATGAGGTTGACAGGACTGGGGGAGGTGCGGTCAGAGGTCTGAGATGACCCAGGTGAGAGAAGGGGAGAGAATAGTCTGACCAGAAGAGTGTGGTGATCAGTGAGAAGAGTGAAAGATCAGTGTGGATGAAGGCATCTAGAGTGTGTCCAGCTGAGTGGGTAGGACCAGAAGGCAGAATGGAGAGGGAGATCGAGGTGCAGAGGTAACGGAAGAGAGCGGATGCTGTGAATGAGGAGTCAAGGTAGATGTTGAAGTCACCCAGGAGAAGAAGTTTAGAGGGGGTTGCGAGGAGAGAGGAGAAGAAATCAGCCCATTCAGAGAGGAAAAGGGTGGTAGAGCCAGGCAGCCTGTAGATAGTGGCAATGGTCAGAGAGGAGGTGGGACAGATGGCTAGTTTGCAAAGCAGGCTCTCAAAGGTAGAGTAAGGCTGAGTGGGTATGGGGGAAGAAGGGACCCACTCAGGGAAGATCAGAGCAACCCAACCGCCAGCACGGTTAGGGCGAGGCTTGGAGATGATCTTATAGCCATCAGGGAGAAGTGAGTTAAAAGAAGTGACTGAGCTGGCATTGAACCACGTCTCGGTAAGAACAAGGTTATCGAGGTCAAGGTCTTCAAGGAAGAGTCAGATGTTGGCACAGTGTTTGATGGCAGAATGAGCATTAAGCGTGGCTAGATGCAAGAGGGCACCACCTTTTAAGGTTTTCTGAGGAGGGGTACAGGGGCATGGTACACTAGTCGGAGGGAGGGGTGGCAGAGAGGGTGGAAGACAGAGTAGCAGGTGTGTGAAGGAAGTTGATGAGGGACGGCAGGTGCCAGTCAAAGAGGAGGAGGTTGGGTTGAGGACCCTAAACCTTATACTAAACAAAAAATCCTCTACAAATCTATAAAAAATATTGGTACCCACAGCAGGAATGCTGTAGGAATGCTGTATATGTACCTCGGCCAGAGACAAAGCAATTGACAAGTACACTGGAAAGTGGCTGAGGATTTACCTTTTGATAAAAACTCCAAAAGGGATTTATTTTCTTTTGTAATCTTCTGGGATACTCCATATGTTACTACACGCAGAAAACAAATAGAACTCTGGACTCTGTTAGTACAAAAAAAAATGGGGTTTCTACAAAACCGAGAGAGCTCGGCCATTTGTTGGTGGTGCCCCTGACGAAGGAACAGGCAGTACCACCAGCACTTTTTTACCACTCATAGTGGATGACATAGGACAAATTAATTTGATACGTTTCCACTTGCCATCACAGTATACACATGCTGCATTAATCATAACATGTGCTTTTAAATCTATTTTTTCTGTACCTCCAAAAAAACCCTAGTGTCAGGGCAACCTCTTCTCTACAACATACCGTCCTCTGGTGCATGAAACACCAACACAATATCGGCACAGGTAGCCAGGAGGACCCCCCCAAAAACTAACTCAACCAAGGGCAAAACTATTATTCAAAAATGTGTGTTCATATTACTTGTTGTTTGATTGCATTTCCTGAGACTCGACATGTGTGAAAATACAGAATAGGGTACATCTCAGGTGCCGTACCCGACATGGTCCAATATATACATGTATTGACCTTCTAACAGAAAGAACCTCACCATCAAGTTGTGTTACCAAGTTCCTAATGAGGCCACACTGGTGCAGATGCGATAACAAGCTCTTTTCTATCTGGTCCTGCCATTTTTATTTGTTTGAGAAAATCAACCCAGATACATAGAACAATCCACAGATTCCAGCGGCTGGCCATTTAACGGAAAATTCGCCCATACTTGGCCCTTTTTCCCAGCTCTGGCACACTGCATGGTTTTGGTTTTAGAAAAATTGATTCAGAGGCCTTTTGCGGCACATCATTTATTAAAAACATCCAATTGGTTCTGCAGGCCAACTTGGGTTTTTGACAACAAAACTGCATCATCCGCAAACAATAGGCTCCATTTTCTGTTTTCCAAACTTGGGGCATCCCTTACAGCTTCTACAAATGCAGGGACTATGCTGCTAATATGTAATAAGAATAACAGCAGGGCCGCGACGCACCCCTGCCTAACACCAAGGTCAATGGATACTGGATGGGTTAGCTTGCCAAACGACCCCCAACGTATCTGTGCTGAATTGGCAAGAGTATAAAGATTTAATGCCATTACCCAAGGACAAGGGGATGCCAAGTTCCTTTAAAACGGACCACAGAGAATCCCTCAGCACTGTATCGAAGGCCGATTGTAGATCGACAAATGCCAAATACAAGCATTGTCAATTGAGAGCACGTATTTCCGGCAAAAGAGGTCAAGCCTCATAGCCTGGTCTAGCGTGGAGATACCCGCTCTAAACCCTGCTTGCACATAGGAAAGAATTCCTTCACTGGCCACTCAATTCTCCAACTGGTGCAAAAGCACCCTGGAATAAAGTTTTGCCAATGAATCAATCAACAAGATCAGCCTATAATTACAAGGCAAATCCTGATCGCTTTTCTAATATAGTGGGATAATGATTGCCTCCCTCGAGCTGCTCAGGGGAGGTTACTAGAAAAACACCATTAAAAAAATGTTAAAAAAAAGGTACCCATAAAATAGGTTCACTTTTAACAAGATCAATGGGAATACAATACAGGCCAGGGGCCTTTCCCTTTCTTTGCTTCAGACAATGATCAGCCTACTTCTAGGGCTGTAATCGGATCAACCCTACCCTCATTTGGTGGATAAATGGGCACCAGCAGTGCCTGTCCAGTCTTCTCCCGGCTAGCCAGCACAGACTGCCCTGCAGCATATAAGGCAGTAAAATGATCATGCCAGGCATCCAAGGAGATATTACTTATCACACCAGGCTGCTCGAGCTGAAGAGTTCTCTTCAACAAGTGCCAAAACTCCTTAGAATCATTTGACCCAGCTGCTCTACTAAGAACTGGCCAGATGTGTTTACCCTGTTCTCTCTTCTTTTCAACAAGCATGAGTTTAGAGTCATACCTATGTTTTTTAACCAGCCCCGGGGGAATAGCCACCCTGCACTTAAGCGTGTTAACCAAGACAGTCTTGGCAACCCGACAATCAGAATCGTACCAACCCACAGACTTTCCATTAGCCAGAGCTTGAGGACACCTTTTCTTGGTAACCAACCGAGACAATCTCTCTGCCAGCAATCTGTAAAAATCAACATAGCCAGCTCCAGGTGCTTGATGGCACTCTGGTTTTTCCTCAGTTATACATTTAGAAAAAAGACAGTCGGGCCATTCCTAAAATTGCATATCACACAAAGCAGGTCAGGTGAACCCATGCCTTAATGCTTGCATGAATACAAATCAATAACCCTCCCTTATGGCGCCCCCTTGTGAATTTAACAGCTGGTGAGAAACAGTCCTGATAATTAGGCATGTGCACCTGGGCAAGTGACTACGTCACCTGCAAACATGTCACCCTGAAGTTATTTATCAAGGCGTGCCAATCAGGGTCTAATACTTTATTGGCAAGCCCATTGATATTACACAATACAACTTTGAGGCTATCAACTGTACTCCATGCATTGGAGCCACCCACTAAGGGCCTGTACATGGCCAGCACTTCCTCCAACTCTATGCCAGCAGGCAAATTGTCAACTAATGCCAGCCCAGGTTCAATACCATTGACTAACCCCTGCCTTAGTTCCCTCAGATAGACAGGGCTGGCATCAAACTTCAAGCGGGCAGGTCACCGACATGCATCGATATACTGTGTCTAAAGGACCCCTGGAAATGGCTACAGATGGGATCTTTAAAACAACTTCGAGTTTCATGCGACCAGTCCAAAAGCAGCCCACTTGCCGTTAGGTTCGTTACCCGGGCCCCAGCAGCTTGGGCCTCTGAGGATGAAAGAAACGGGCAGAACCCACCCCACCCCCCAACACCCTCAAGGTGGACACAAGCCAGGCATCATGCAACTGATACATTTTAAAGATGGCATCAAAACAAACCATAATCCTCTTGGAAGCCAAGGCTTCTTTGCAATTCCAAAGGCACATCCTCACATACGGGTTAATAAAACCAAACCGGACACTACAACCACCACCACAAAACATGCAGTTCGACAGGATACGGCAAGACGTAAAAATGCTACTCATTTTTAACCCCCACAATCTCTGAAAGTGCTTTAGCAAGGGTGCGTTTGTAAGCATTCTTATTCCCTCTGAAAGTACATTTCAGGTTCATAGACCGCCACCCCACCAAAGGATCTCTGGTACCGGATGAAGAGAGGCCATTCACCACACTAGCAGGGATATCGATCAAAGCAGGAGGTGCCAGGGAAGCAACCAAACCCATTTGTAGACCTTGGCGGTCCTCAAAGCCCACCGAACACACTTCCGCTGGAGCCACACTTGGGACAGAGGGGAGTGTGGCAGAAATAAAAGGACTGGGGGCCGTTGCCTTACAGGCACAAGCCAAAGACACAGCAGTAGGTGGCAGAATAGGGGGCACATTAGGTTGAGACATAAGTGCTGCCACTGGTGCTATAGAATGGCATAAACCCCATTCCTCAGGAGTTTGTGTAGCACTATCCACTACCCGCAACCCAGTCGCCACTCCTCCAGGCTCCATTGTCACTGCCGAGCTTGTTCGCAAATGTATATTAAACAATCTAACAAGAATCTCCAAATATGTATCCATGCGTCCAGCATTAACCCTCATTGGTTCACTCAATTCTCGTACTGCTGCTGCCAGGTCCAATAATCTCTGATCTAAGCACACCAATAGCATTGAAAAAGGCAGACAGGTCATAAAAGTCTTCAGAACTTGATAGCCCGGCCAGCGCCACCTGTGCCTGCCTCTCCCTCTGCAGTTGATGCAGAAAACTGAGAGGTAGCGGAGCAACTCATATTCCGATCCAATATAAATGAGTCTTGCACAACAGCAGAGCTGCCCCTCTCCTCCGTGATGATATCAGCTACTGCAGGAATTGCTGTGAAAGCCCTGGGCTGCATCGATACCAGAACTGGTTGGCTAGTTACCAGAGAGGACAATATTCCTTCAGAGGCCAAACAGTCCATTATTCCATAATCCTCTAGATCCTCTGAACCCACAAGCTCCCCACTGATGGCTACACCGGACCGTATCTGGGCCTGCCCAACATCAACATCAGCAACAGCATCATCAGCATTCAGATCCACAGGGGCAGGCTCCAAACAATTTCCCACAAACAAGCGATCAATGGAACGCTTTAAGGCATGCAAAATAGAGCAATCGGTCCTGGGGGGAGCGTTTACCAGATGTACTGCTGGGTGGGACACAAGGGCTTCCCCAGTGCAGCCACTTCCAGGGAGGACAAAGAACAAGGCCCAAATGAACCAAAGGGTGCACAGGGAACACAGGCCCCCTGGGGGGTCCATTGACACCATGCTCCTGGGCCTTTGTGCGGGAACCTGAGAGGCCTCAGGGAAAGGGGGACTAAAGTACATAAGACATGCATCGCCTCCCCCGCCCCCCCCAGGCCTTCCAAGGTCAGCTCGCCCACAGCACCACCCACAGCACCCTCAATAAGAGGCACCTGATCACACACAAATATTCCTCCTGCCCGCCTATATGGGGAGCTGGACTTGTCGCTAGGGCCTCTAGTGCAACAGCGGTGGCTGATGCTGTGGCTATAGCATTGGTCCTCTGGCTTTTCAAGGCCCACCTGCATCAGCTTATCCCCCCCTTGACATTTGCGGCAGGGGGTATGGGTTTACCACACCGATGACCTGGTCTCACTGCTGCCACTCTCTTTGTCCTAGCTTTCTGTGCCATCGAAGGGAGAAAAGCACACGCCACACTTCGACTACCAGGAGTCAAAGCCACTACCGGTTAATAATCTTCCATGGTCCTCAAACGCTAGTTCTCCCTCCTGCAGTAGTCCAGGCCCCTCCAAACAAACGGCTGGCCAGTCGGTGGCTCTGGTGCCCCTATATGTTATTCTCCACATGCAGGGTGCAGAGATGAACTCACTGCTTAGCTGACCGCCGGTAAGGAGGGGGGAGCCGATAGCCAGCCACCTGTAGCCAATACCAGTGCTAAAAACCAGTGCTGGAGCCGTTTATTTACCTGGGCAATCGTAGCATGCATCCAGATCACAAGGTCCTCACACAATGTCCTCAGGCGGCTGCCTCTCCTTGCACGGATTGTGAAGCATGGAATGTGTGTAGCCCGGAACCTGGAATACCAAGCAGCAGTGACAGTGCACAGATCAACATAGGGGCGCCAGGAGCGACAGAAACAAGGACCAGAGAACCGCGACGGAGTGTCCAGATGAAAGGACCTAACAACGTACAAGGAATGTGTCAAGCCGCACAACTGCTAAACAGATGCCGCTTTCGACACTCTGATTCGTAAAGATAATCTGGTGGATCTGCATAACAAAATGCCCTTCATATCTTTTAACAGAACTCCGGCAGAATGTGTGATTTGGAGAGCCAGGCTCAAAGAGACACTCTAACACTACATGTTAAATGGAGGAAGTATGAATGCTATAATAAGGGAAATTGCGTTCAAGAGCTCTCCAAGTTGATTCTAAAAGATAGCCAAACTGGAAGCAACAAGACTGACATGGCACAAAGCAAAGAAAGAGGCACTAAAGGGCGCCGTTTAAGAATGTCAATGTGATTAGTTTGACATATGGCAGCAAAATCATGCACCTTAGTGTTCGACTTCCAAGCACAAAATAATTTCCTGCAGTCAGACCCAATAATCAACCGCAATGGTTAACATGACCTCATTGCACTGACATTATCAGAGCAGATATGAACTGCTCCAAAATTTGCGGCAAAGGTGTTTTACGGCCTAATGTGGTCTCCTCGTTTTAGAGGGGTTGGATAAGGGTAGTATAGGGCGTGGGGAGGGGCGGAAGCCAGCAGCAGGGACCCAGAAAAACGATGCAGCACAGAATCGCAAGTTAAGGGCACAGCTATAGACAGGGTTACAAAGGGGGACATTCAAACAAAGATGGCAGGGAAGGAGTGGTAAGAAGGGATGTGTTTATGATTTTGTGAGGCTACCCTTATGTCTGAATCTGGAAATTGGGGTCGGCAAGGTAGATTAGAGGAGACAAAGTTTCTGGGGAAAAACTTCAGGACAGATGGTAATTGTGAATAGTGCAGTGGTTCCATCCCAGTATTGTTTAATTTCATGGCTACATTTCAGAAGCCAGTTGATTATTCTCTTTATCCTCTTTGAGAGTATAATTGTGCATAGATAGAGATTCATGTATAGTAGGGGTCTGCAACTAGTGGCTCTCCAGATGTTGTGGTTTACAACTCCCATGATCCCTCTCCATTCAATATGCTTGCTTTGACTGGTGGGAATTGTAGTCCAAAACATCTGGAGAGACAAAGGTTGCAGACATAAGTTACTCACCGTAGTGACCAACGTACTTCTAGTTCATAGTCCCCTTTCCTCCATACTGTATGGGCGTCCCTCGCTAGGGACGGGAGATGAACCTTTTTCACCAGAAAAATCTTCTTCCCCTTTAAATTTAGATGCGCCCAGGGTTGCGGCCCTGGGAGCATGCACTCCCCTGACTCCGCCCACCGGCGCCACTCCTCAGTCCACTTTGACGTGTCGACAATATTAACATTGTCTAATGGCACCAGTTTTATTAGGGGGAGGATGGTGTGATGTATGGCGGAAAGGGGACTATGGACTAGGAGTACGTTAGTCACTATGGTGACTAACTTATAATTACTCCTACGTCCCTTCCTCTTTCCTCCATACGGTTCCATGTGTTAATATCCCCGCAAAAATATTGGCATACAAAAATATCGCCATATTTTTGCAGCAATATTAAGCCATGGAACCTGCGGGGCACACCGATGCAACACCCGGTCCCAATAACCCCATAAATTATCCCCACTAATAATATCGCCCACGGCCATATATATGGCGATATTATTGGTGGAGATAACAACATTACCCGATACCCTCCACACCGTATGGGCGAGTACAACTGAATGTAGCCCCAGGGTGGAGAGGTGCTCTCTTAAGAAAACAAGTTCCTTAACACTGCCTGACCAAATGCTGCGTCCGACCTGGAGCCGGCATCCAAGCAGTAGTGCTTGCAGAAGGCAGAGGGTGTAGCGAATGTAGTCGCCATGCTGATAACCTGCCACAGGATGTGCCTCTGGAAAGCAACCACTGTGGCTTTAGCTCTGATTGAGTGGGCATGCATATTTACTGGAAGAGGTTTGTGCTGCCCCTCGTACGTTCATGGCCGAACAATCCACCTAGCTATAGATGCCTTGGAGGCTTGACAGCCAGGCTTTGACCCACCGAAGGTGACGAAGCGCGTCTGATTTGCGGAAGCTCCTGGTCCTGTCCAAGTAGTATTTCAGATCACTCCTCACATCCAGACAGTGCAATACCCTCTGAGCGTCATCCTTAGGGTCCGCGAAGAACGTTGGTAGCACTATCTCCTCATTTAGGTGAAACGAGGAGACCACCTTAGGTAAAAAGGCGGTGCGAGTTCTAAGCATCACCATGTCCTTATGAGAAGTAGTATAAGGCTCTGAGGCCACAAGCGCTTGGATTTCACTGATCTGGCGTGCGGCCCACCAGGAGGGCCGTCTTAATGGGGACTAGTCCGATGTCCGCAACGCTATAGGTTCAAATGGTTTGTGCGCCAGGGCCCCCAACACCACATTGAGGTCCCACACTGGGTGTGGTTTCTTGATAGGCGGATAAAGCCTGGTCAGGGCCCCAAGTGTCTTTTAACCACCGGATAAGAGGATATAGGTGAGGCATGTGTCTACCTGCACCTCAGAGTGTGCGAGGTGTGCAGGGAAGGATAGCACGTTGTCCATCGTGCAGGTCAACGGATCAAACTCCTTTGATATTGCCCAGTGACAAAACGTGGTCCACTTGCTTTTGTACTGGCTCCTGGTAGCATCGCTCCTAGCCCGCTGTATAACGTCTAGGTTAGCCTGGGACAGATTCAGATACCTCAGTGTGACATGCTCAGGAACCATGCTGCGAGGGCTAACTTCTAGGGTGTGGGGTGGATGACTGTGCCCTCCTGCTGAGAGAGTAGGTGTACTGGGCCCAGCGGAAGGTGCACCAGGGCCTGATCCGACAGGCTGAGTAGTTCCGAGAAACATGGCCTTGCTGGCCACCACAGAGCTATCAGGATGATATGGAGGTGCCGGGCCTCCCTGTTTTCGCAGATTACCCTGTGCACAAGGGGAGTGGGAGGGAAGGCATACACGTTCATGTTGTTCTACTGGATCTCCATCGTGTCTCCCAATGAGCATCTGCCCGGTCCCTGCCAGGACGAAAACTGGGGGCACCTACTGATGGACCAAGTGGTGAAGAGATCCAACTGAGGGTGAACCCACCTGTTGAAGATCACCTGATGGACATGTTCGTCCAACTGTCATTCGTAGTTGTCTGCACCCAGTCTGCTGAGCCTGTCCGCCTCTAGGTTGGACTCCACAGGGAGGTGTATTGCTGTAAGTTGCATTTTGTTTTCCAGATCCCACTCCCAAATGTGGACTGCTAGAGTGCATAGGGGAGGGGACCTGGTGCCACCCTGCTTGCTGATGTAATAGATGCTGGTGGAGCTGTCCACTTGAATGAGGATCGCCTTGCCACTGATCATCGGGAGGAAGGGCTTGAGAGAGTCTCAGATGGCCATCAACTCGAGCCAGTTGATGTGGGCCGCCTGCTCCAGACGGGACCATACCCCATGGACATTGTGGCTGCCCAAGAGAGCTCCCCAGCCCTCTAGGGATGAATCTGTGGTGATTGTGACCCGAGGTGCTGGTTGACAGAAGGGCCAGCCTATCAGCAGGTTGCCATCCGTGCTCCAACAGATTAGGTGCTGGCGGAGATGTGGGATGCTGACCTGCTGCCTGGGAACCCCTTTCCTGACTCCAGGAGGCTGCGAAGTGCAGCTGCAGTCACCTCATTTGGAGTCTCGTATGTGGCATTGGCAGGAGACATGCCGCCATGATGTCCAAGAGGTGTTGGTACCACCATGCCGAGGTCACTCCTCTGCTGTGAAAATGCCCCATGGCCCTCTTAATGGCTCCGATCTTGTCCACTGAGGGGAAAATCCTCTCAGAGCTCATATTCCATATAAGGCCCAACAGTGACTTGTTGAGATTGATGGAAAACTCACAGCTCGTGTAGTGTATCCATGAGGGTGGAGGCCGTGTGCTGTACTGACTCCAGAGACCTTGCCCTGACTAGCCATTTGTCTAGATATAGGTAGATGTGGTGACCCTGCACACTGAGTAGGGCTGCCACAGCGTTCATCAGTTTTCTAAAGACGCTGAAGGGCCAAATTCAGGTCAAAGGGTAGAACATTGTATTGGAAATGAAAACCCATGATCCTGAACCTCAGAAAGGACCGATGGGGTTGCTAGATCGGGACCTGTAGGTAGGCATCCTTCAGATTCAGGGAGCACATTCAGTCTCCCGCACACAATGTCTCCGCTATTAGCGCTGGGGTAACCATCTTGAACTTTTGGAGCAGAAGGGAAAGGTTCTAGGTGGAAAGGTCCAACACAACTCTCAAGCCAGCCTGTTTTTTGTTTTTGTGTATGGTTAAAAATCCACGAATAGAAGCCCAGACCCCGCTGAGAGGCTGGGACTTCCTCCACTGCCCGGCTCTCTATGAGCGAGCAAATTTACGTCAAATTTACGCCAACAGAGTTGCTGTACCAATCTGTGGGAGCAGAGGGGGAGAGAGATGAGAAGGAGGCACAGGGAGCCGGAAGCCCGTGAATACTACAGAGGGGACCCATGGGTCCATGAACTTTGTCCACCAGCGGTGAGCGTGAAGGGAAAGTCTGCCCCCCACCGGAGAATCATGGATCCGGAAGGATGTGTCATGATTTCTTGCCCTCCGAGGCTGGGTCTTAGGAGGGGGACTGGAAAAAGCCCTTATTAGCCACCTTGTGCTTCTTGCGCCTGTACTGGCTCGGGATCTCTCCGGTTGTCTGGACCGTCTCTCTTGGAAGCCCCTGAAGCCTCAGAAGGACCGACCCTTGTCTGAGTGCTGGTGCGTTTGGCTATATGCCTTAGGGGTAGACTTGGTGAGGGTTGATGAGGAATTGGCAGTCTGGGAGCTATTCTTTTTCTTATTGAGTTCCTTGTCTGTTGTTGAATGGAACAGATCACCACCCCCTCAAAAGGCAGGTCCAGTATACGTTCCTGGACATCAGGGTTGAACTTAGTCACCCTTAGCCAAGCCGTCCTTCTCATGTCTGTAGCAATGCAGATGGCACTGCCGATGGTATCAATGTGAGCCACTGTGGACTCCATTAGGTCCTGTGCAACTATTTTGGCTTCAGCTAGCCCAGCCTTCCAAAGCGAGCCTGGCTCTGTACTGGGAGTTCTAGTAGGAAATCGGCGATCACTTGCCAGAGCCTCTGGTTGACTGCCGCTAGCATGGCATCCGCATTGGACTGGCGCAGATGGAAAGTAGCATTGCAATAGATTTTCTTTCCAAACGCCTCCAGGATCTTCTCCTCCTTACACAGGAGTGCTGAGGCTGATGTAGCCGAGGACGATTGAGGTTTGGAGTAGAGGGATGCTGCCGCTATCACGGAGGAGTGTGGCTGGGGGTGCCCCGACAGTAAGAGGGGGTCCCCTTCCGTTTGCCTAAACTTTGCGTTGAGAGGCTGATTGGTAGGCTGGGTAGAATGTGGCTTGAGCCATCCTTTTTGGCAAGCACCACCACGTCCTTCTGCACTGGGATTCCCATTCTAGCTGTGGGCGCAGAGTTGAGAACCTCTGCCAGTACCCCCGGCTCCGGTTGTTCAACCTGTGGCTGCGGGATGTCCAAATACTAAGCCAGGCCGCCAGCTGTTCGTGAAAGGCTTTGGCTGATGGAGTGTCGGGGTCCTCCTCCTCATCCGTGTCCACCATCGCATCTTCCTGGTCTGGTGCAGCCGAAGGGGTGCTGGGCGCAGGAAGCTGTGGCGTACTTATTAACAGCACTGGAGGCTGCTGCAGCAGCATAGATGGGGCTGCTGTGACTGGGATAGGCATGGGAGCCAGTGTCGTAGGGGCTGGCGTGGGCGCTTGGGACTGCGCTCGACCCAGAGGAGCTGTAACCAAAGGCGGCGTGGCCGTGGGTGCTAGCGGCTGTACCGGAGGGAGCATGTCCCTAATCACATCGCTATGGATGGTGCCCATCTGTGGGGACCTCACGAGGGTACGGAAATTCTCAAAGAACACTGTCTTCACAGGCCGGAGGAGTGTTTGATGGAATAGGAATAGGTGAGGGGCCCTGAGGTTGCCGAGACCTAGGTGCGCCCTGTCTCGCTGTATGAGGTGACATCTATCTGCCCTGAGAAGTTGATGGGTATGCTGTGGGCCAAGTGCCAGGCATTGACCAGTCCCACCAGGAAACTCACTCCCCTACCTGGTTCCCAAAGGGAGATGGTGTTGGGCGAGTCACCATTTTGTCCTGCTGCATGCCACGTGCCTGCACCGTGGTACTTGCTGCGCTGGGACCGGCTTCCCCCAGTACGTGGAGCGGTGGAGGTGGAAGCCTACCCTGCACCTCAGGACAGTGCCTGGTAAGCGGAGAGCCCTCGGCTGTGGAGAAGGTAGTGCTGCGTACAGGCGCTCCCTCACACATCAGTCTGGTGTTAGGGCATAGACCCTCAGGTTGGGACCCTGTAATCTAACCTTGCGGCTCCTCAGCGGAGTCACCGGAAAGATCTTGCGACCCCCCTGTGGCCGGTAGCTGGAGCAGACTTGGTGCTTGTGCTGGTAATAGGACCAGTTAGGCACCTCCCGCTAGTGCGCTTCCTGGGATAGGAGTCGCCTTGGCGGGGTGCAGAGGAGAACAGAGGACCTATCTTGGGCCTGGTCTTCTGCTTCACAAACGCTTTTAGGTCCTCTGGAGGCAACCTTCCAAAGAGCTCCCTCCACCTGGTTAGTCTGTTTTTGAAGGCACACGGTGTAAGAGCATCGCATGCGGTACAGCCATCCTAGCCGGGGTCAGGGCCAAGGCAGCAGAGGTAGAGGACCTGGGGGTTGGATGTTGGGAAGGGACCCTTGCAGACTGGACACCTGCTGAAGCCCGCTGTCGTCAAAATGCACGGGGGAGGAGCGTGGCACCAGAGGACAAAGCGATACCTGATTGAAAGAGACAAAAAAGAAGACAAAAGTACTTCTCCCGGGAGGAGCGCGTGGAATTACTAAGCCAGAGGCCTAACCCAGGAGCGCTGGTGAAAGAAGTCCGTTCCGGTCGACGCGGGAAAGAGGACTGTGGAATGGCGCTGATGGGCAGAGTCAGGGGAGCGCATGCTCCCAGGACTGTGCCCCGCGCACATACAAATTTAAAGGGGAAGAAGATTTTTCTGGTGAAAAAGGTTCCATCTCGTGTCCCTATGGACACCCATACAGTATGGAGGAAAGGGGACGGGACGTTGGAGTACTCTAATGTATAGCTTGTTTGTGAAAGAAACTATGCACAAATGTTTACATCCGAATGTCGTGTGCATCTTTTAAGTCTTTGGCTAGAGCCTTATTGTTTTATATGCCCAAAATAATCTACTGAATTGCACTCCTGTGTGGACACTGAGCATATGAATAACATGACTTAAAGGCTTGATTTACATGGATGTTAACTGTTTATATTCTGGAGTATGCTTAACGTACGATTACTTTTACAAAGACAAAAATGTTTCTATTAGGTTGGGAGACCATGTCAATATAAGGGCCTGTCTGATCTATTTGGTAGGGACCATGCCATCTAAAATGCAATTTGTTTTCGGATGAAGGGAGGAGAACTAAACCTTTTTGTCAAATAGAAAAGGACCTCAATACAGATTTTCTATCATGATAATCCCTTTGATGTTCTTGAGACTTAATCATGTTAGCTTGCACTATGGACCCAACTACTGTCATATGTTCTTTTGATCGCTGGGCAGTTTGGGATAAAGGTAAAGTAGCTTTTTCCTGTTCCTTCCAGGTTTTACGTAACCTATTTAAGACATCTCACGGTTCTCTCCCAAACAAAAGTTCAAATGGAGAAAATCCTGTGGATTGCTGTGGTGTTTTTCTTATGGTGAAAAGGGCCCATGGTGTTATAATATCCCAATTATTTCAATCTACTTTAACCAGTTTCTTAAATGTATGATTTACAGTCTTATTAAATCCCTCCAATAAACAAACTGTTTGAGGGTGGTATATAGACTTACACATGGTTTTAATCTGTAGAATTTCCTTTACTTCGGACATGAGTTTACTCAAAGGTAGATCCTTGATCTGTTAAGATCTCCTTGGGAAAACCAACTCTTGAAAAAAATGGAATTGAGTGCTTAAGAATTTGTTGAGTTGTGTCACTCTGTAAAGGAAAAGCCTCGGGGTAACATGTTACATACTGGTAATATTGGACTATGCATCGGTTACCCAATTTTGATGATTCCAGGTGTCCAACTATATCCATACCTATTTGTGAAAATGGTATGTCTATGATAGAGGTAAGGGCTGTAATGAAGCTGAAGGGGGCATTTGGATACTGGTTTTCTGACACAGGAAACAAGTGCCTACAAAGTTGTTTACGCCGCCCTATATTCCAGGCCAATATAATCAGTTGAGGATCTGTGCCCGGGTTTTGGCTGTTCCCAAATGTCTGCCTGTTACTTGAGAATGTGCACACTTTTCTTATGGCCATTATCTTCCCTATACAACAGTCCGGTCTTCAAGAAAAAAATGGTCCACCCCTCTCTTCCTCTCGTCCTCTTCTGACAATACCTGAAGAAGAACAAGTTACTTTCTTACCTGGTAACGTTTTCGATGGGATGGTCCGACGACGTATTCCATATCTATGACAGGTAATGTCCACAGCTTTGCTGCTTCGGAAAATCTTCGGCATCTGCGTCCTGCGTCGATGACGTCGATGCGCCGTCCCCAAGGACCTCCTCTGACGTCACCCGATGTGTTAAGTAGGACACACGACGCCCGTAGCCTCAGTTGTAGTTTTTTCCCCCAGAACGTGTGCCACCAGTTTTCTGCCAGTCAGACACACAAGGCCTTGCGGAACGCAAGCTGCAATCGCATAAGAAATTCTGCAGAGGGAAAGGTAGGGAGGGAGCGATATGGAATACGTTGTCGGACCATCCCATCAAAAGAACGTTACCAGGTAAGAAAGTAACTTGTTCTTCGAGGGGATTGGGTCCTCCGACGTATTCCATATCTATGACAGACTCCCAAAGCATTACCAAGCAAGGAGGTGGGAAAAGAATTTAGAACACAAATTTAGCATGCCCAATCAAATTGCGGAATAAAGGACTGCCTTGCCAAAGGCCAGATCCTGCCCTCGGATGGAAACGAGGGAGTAGTGACGTACAAAAGTATGTACTGAAGCCCAGGTGGCTGCATCACAGATGTGACGAATAGGAACACCCCTCTGCAGGGCAGTAGACGCAGCCGATCCCCTGGTAGAATGGGCCCGCAAGCCAGCCGGTGGGTCCTTACCCGCCAAGCGGTAACACTCGGAGATAGCTAAAATAATCCAACGAGACAAAGTCTGTTTCGTCACAGCTTGTCCCAAACGCTTTCCAGCGTAACCAATGAAAAGTTGATCGTCCACTCTGACCCGGGACATGCGCGACATATAAAAGCTCAACGCTCTCCTAGGATCAAGCCTATGGAGCCTCTCCTCTTCCTTACCAGGATGTGGAGGAGGATAGAACGCCGGAAGAACAACCTTCTGGCTCAAATTAAATTCTGAAACCACCTTCGGAAGAAAGGAAGGACGAACTCTAAGGACAACCCTGTCCTTATGCAACACAGTGAAGGGTGGCTTAACTGAAAGTGCCTGTAACTCACTCACTCTGCGAGCGGAAGTAACCGCAACCAAAAACACATTTTTCAGAGTTAACAGTCTCAAAGGGCAAGAATGCAAAGGCTCAAACGGAGCACCCATAAGAAACTTAAGAACAAGGTTCAAATCCTAACCGGGCACCAGAAAAGGTGACGGAGGAAACACATTAGTGAGCCCTTTCAAAAACGGAGAAATTAAAGGAATCTTAAAATAGGAACATTCTTCAGACGAGCGCTTAAATATGGACAGCGCCGCCAGGTAACCTTTAATGGTCCCCACTTGCAAGCCCCTGTGGGCCAAGGAAAGCAAAAAAGACAGAACCATGGGAATGTCACACTCAATGATCCACATTCTTAACTCTGCACCAGTCGCAGAACTTTCTCCAACGGCAACAGTACAGAGACTTTGTTGCCGGCTGCCTGGCCGAGAGCAACACCTCCATCACATCTTCAGGGAGGTCCCAACCCTTATACCTCAACCTTTCAGAAGCCAAGCGTGAAGGTTGAGGGATCTGACCTCTGGATGAAGAACATGACCCCCCCCCCCTCCCGTGAGAGCAGATCGTCACGGTAGGGAAGACGGCGTGGAGGGCAGATGGACAAGTCGAGAAGGTCCGGGTACCACGTCCTCCGGGCCCAGGCCGGAGCAATGAGGATCATCCGGGAACCGAACCTCCGTGACCGCCGCAGTACTTGCGGGATGACGGGGACTGGAGGAAACGCGTACAGCAGTGGGAATGACCACTCCACCACGAACGGGTCTCCTAAGGCTTCTTTTGGAGGAAATTCCCACAAGCAGAACTTTTCGCACTTCCGGTTGACACTGGAGGCGAAGAGATCCACTTGAGGGGTCCCCCAAAGGGTGAAGATCTCCAGGAGACTCTCCTGAGCCAGGTCCAGCTCGTGAGAGATCGTGCTCTGCCCGATGAACAGCCGAGATCGAAACTTGCTGCTGGATGGCCCAGAACTCGAGCTGCATCGCCTCCCTGCACAGAGGAAGTGGCCCTGCCCCACCCCCCTTTTTGTTGAGGTAGTGCATTGCCACCGTGTTGTCCGTTAGAATCAGGACACTCTTTCCTCGCACAGTCGACAGAAAAGCCTTCAGGGCAAGCCTGACAGCCCTCAGCTCCAACAGATTGATATGGAGTCTGGACTCCGACGGAGACCAACGACCGCTGACTGTCAACTCGTTGGCATGAGCTCCCCATCCCGTGAGGGATGCGTCCGTCACGATCGTCACCTCCGGCCAGGGCAGCTAAAATGGGGCCTCCTTCATCAGATTGCCCTCGACGGCCCACCACAGAAGGTCCTGGGCGACCGAGGGCGGCACCTGAACAGGGTCTGACAGCCTGTCGGAGGACTGAGACCACTAGAGCTTGAGTGCCCACTGCAAAGATCTCATCCGCAGACGAGCCTCTGGCACCAGAAGAATGCAGGATGCCATGAGGCCGAGCAGTCTCAAGAACTCGGACGCTGGGAGATTCTGGGCAAGTTGAAACTTGGGCACCATCTGCTGAATGTGAACAGCCCTCACCTGGGGAGGAAAACACTGCCCTAGGGATGTGTCGAGCACTGCTCCGATGTACTGGAGCCGCTGTGTTGGTGTCAAATGGGACTTCTTTAAATTGAGGGAGAAGCCCAGCTTGTGAAGGGAGTGGCAGGTGACAGACAGATGGATCCAGGACTTGCTCGGGAGAGCTCCCCCTGATCAACCAATCGTCCGGGTAGGGGTAGACGTGAATCCCCCCCTTTCCTGAGATGCGCTGCCACCACCACCATAAGCTTGGTGAAAACCCTCGGGGCGGAGGTCAATCCGAACGGCAGGACCCGAAACTGAAAGTGCGAGTCACAACCGCGAATCTCAGGTACTTCTTGTGCTTGGGATGGATCGGTACATGGAAGTAAGTGTCCTTGAGGTCGAGAGACACCAACCAATCCTGAAGTTGAAGGGCCTGGAGGACTTGAGAGAGAGAGTAACCATCTTGAACTTGTCCTTCCTGAGGAGTTTGTTCAAACCGCGCAAGTCCATGATGGGTCTCAATCCCCAGTCTTTCTTCAAAATAAAAAAATAAGGGGAATACCATCCCTTGTTCCTCTCCGCTACAGGCACCAGTTCTATGGCGCCTTTCTCCAGCAGGGCTTGAATTTCCTGCGCAAGGAGCGGATCCGGACTCTTCAAAGAGAGGTTCCCATGTGGATTGTCTTGAGGCCTCTGCCGAAAGGGAAGAGAGTAGCCGTGGGTTATGATCTCCAGAACCCACACATCTGAAGTAATCGCACGCCACTCTACAAGATGCTGCGCCAGCCTTCCCCCAACCGGCGAACCATGGGACCTGGCCTCATGACTGAGTGGTAGCGGCTGCGGCGTTACCTGAGGGCAAAGAGGCAACTGCCCGAGCGGCCTTGGCACCTCGAGCACCCCATTTTCCACCTCTGGCACTCTTACGGTGGCCTCTTTGACTGCTAGCTCCTCTCGCTTTACTGAAGGATGAGTAATAGTGAAAGGACCCTCCACTCCATTGTTGTCGAACTGCAGTGCCCAACGACTTCGCTGCAGCTTTGGAGGTCTGCAACCTCTCAAGGCTCTCGTCAGCCTTGCTGCCAAAAAGATGTTTACCGTCAAAGGGCATGTTGAGGTGCCGGGACTGCACATCAGGAGCGAACCCAGACTTTCGCAACCACGCAAACCTGCGTATTACGGTGCTCGCCGCCATGGACTGGCTGACACAATCTGCCATGCCCAAACCCGACTGAACGGCCTCACACATGGCATCCTTGCCATCCTGAACCACAGCAAGGAAACCACCCCGTTCGTCCCCTTCGGGAATATGTTCAGCCGCTAATGCAACACAGTTCCACAGAGTATGTGTGAAACGAGACAAGGCACATATGGAGTTGGCCGACTGAAGCGCCATAACCCCTGAAGAAAACACTTTCTTCGCCCAGCCGTCAAAACGTTTGTTGTCCCTATCCGGAGGGATGGTAGGATACGACGCCTTCTTTGCCGGGGCCGTAGCCACCTGCACCACCAAACTCTCCGGAGTGGGGTGCCTGGACAACTAGCAGGGGTCGCTACTGGCTAGACAGTATTTTTGCGACAAAGACTTGCCCACTGCCGGGAGACTCTCCGGAGCAGTCCAAGCCGCTGCCACCCTTCTCTGCAGAGCCATATGAAACGGCAGTACCGGGTCAGTGGGGGGACCAAGATCAAGAATGTCCGTGAGATCATCCTGAACGAACTCCCCTGCGGGAGCCGACCATCCCAAGTACTCGGTGACCCGAGACATAAGGCGCCGGTATGAAGAATTGGCATGAGTGCCAGGCTCCGGTCTACAAAACTCCACCTCCGGAGAGGTGTCCAGTCCACTGGCATCATGCAGTGACTGCCTCAGGTCATCAAACTGGCTATGGCCCGAGAGAAGCTCATCTGGTACCATAACCGGAACCAAGCCTTCATCAGAGCCTTCATCACCCTCTGAAATGTACTCCAGGCGGTGAGAGGAAGACACCTGGGGACCAAAGCTATGCCTGACCTTAGCCAGAGCCTTTCTAGGGGCTAACCCTGTGCCACAGGGCCCCTCCGACACCACCGCCTCGAAAGGCGTCGAGGGCGCCGAACGAGTCGGTGCCGGCGTCGAAAGAAACGGCGTCGATGTTGAGCGAATCAGCGTCGACGTCAGCTGCAGCGCCGGCAGCATCGACGGCGTCGACACAGGCCTCGAAGCCGGAGCTCCGAGCGGGTCTCTCGACGACCTAGGCACCGACAGCGTCGACGACCCCCTCGGAGGCGGAGCCTCGAGAGAAATCGTCAACGACCTCAGCGCCACAGGCGTCGACGTCTTCTTCGAAGACGCACAGGTTCACGTGGTCTCGAGCGTGTCGAGGACCGGGACCTGGAACAGGCATGCCGAGAACGGCTACCCTTGTCCGAGCGGGACCTTTCCCGCGAGCCGTCCCGAACCCCCGAGCCCGAAGGCGTACGAGCAGTGTCTCTCGGCCGGTGCCGACCAACCCCACTCGGAGGCGCGGACGGACCGGTGCCCTGCGATTCAAGAATCGCTAACATCTGCTTCCCGAAGGAAGCCCATTCCTCTGGTGTTGCTTGCATGGTGGGATAAGTGACCCGCCGATGGGCGGAGTCCTCGGAAGAGGACGGGGAAGGCGAACGATGCCGGTGCTTCCTGGAATGCCTCGAAGAGGCGGAGGAGTGGCGAGACCGACTCCTGGAAGGAGACTCACTGGACTTCTGATGATGACGCGGAGAATCACCTCTCGAGTCATCCGTCGAAAGCCCTGTAGACCTCGACTTCCGGGGCTTAGACACCCGACCTACCGACAGCTTCTTCTTGCGTTCCCGCAAGGCCTTGTCCGTGAACGACTGGCAGTCGACACAGTCGTCCGTATCATGGGCCTCCCTGAGGCACCAGAGGCAGGCGGCATGCGAGTCCGTGACCGACATCTTGGACCCACAGTCCCCGCATTTCTTGAAGCCCGGATGCGGGGTTGAAGGCGAAGTAGGCATCGCCACAAACAGGTCTTCACAAAAACCGAACAGGTTCAACGAATCGAGAAGAATACCTCAAACTCCAAAGAGTCGAGGCGTGCCGAGATTCACGAAGCGAACATGTTTGCGGAAAAAACGGAACTGACGCTACGGGCGTCGTGCGTCCTACTTATCACATCGTGTGACGTCGGCCGTCGGAGGAGGTCCTCGGGGACGGCGCATTGACGTCATCGACGCAGGATGCAGACGCCAAAGATTTTCCGAAGCAGCACAGCTGTGGACATTACCTGTCATAGATATAGAATACGCCGGAGGACCCAATCCCCTCGAAACTTTTTGGCAAGCAAGGGATCACTTCTTGGGGCAAAGGCTAAATCAGGTATTAATTTGTGTTCTTCCTAGGTCAAAGGGGTTGGAACTGCCTCAGGCATAACATGAGATTCTAGGTCTGCTTCTCCAAATCCCCTGGTTCCTCTTTCGGGGTTTCAACCTCTAGTGGTTTAGGATCCAGAGCCTGCTCCAAAATCCCTTGCGCTAGTCTTTCCCCTGCCTTAATTTGATAGACCTTTTTGCAGTTATTTAGCATGAGTATCTTTTTAAATCTCCTCTGTAGTCAGGTTCTATGTCACCTGCTAATATGTCTAGGCGATGTCGCCATGCTAGACCGGACTTGGAGGCAATTCTATTGTAGGTTCCAGGCAGGGGAATGAGGACTACGTCTGTTGGTATTAAAACTCGGTTCCTAGGGTGTATCAGTTCTCCCTTACTACGGCATAAGTCAAATACTATAGATTGTTCATTGGCAATTGTTGGGTCGGAGGCTTGTTTACTAAGTTTCTCATACTTAAGGGTTCCCCAATTTATGTCAATTGAGCCACATCCCACTACTGGCATATGTGAGGAGTCTGCAATGAGAAGCAGACACAAAGTTGTGGATTTCTCAAAGTCAGACATTTTTCTTAACTAAAAATGGGTTGGAAAAACGCTTCTCTAGTCCTGTTCTAAAAATAATTCTTCCTACCTAGAAAACTAAAACTAAAGATTTGCCCACAATGCCAAACTCTGTATATATAACTTCAGATGCCTGGTGTACTCCCCTGCCATAACTTCCTTCATGGGCTTCTCAGATCGCCTGGTGTACTCCTCGGCCAGGTATCTTCCCGCAATGTCAAACTCTTTATACAACTACAGGTGCCTGATGTACTCTCCTGCCAGGATTTCTCATTGGTAGCACTTATTTTTATTGCCATTCAAACGTGTACTTTACTTTGGTTGCAATTAAACAAGCTTTGTACTTTTCTGTCATTTGAAACTTTATACAGTTCAAACATTTGCTGGCATATGTGTGCTAACGCCTCGGGGTCCCCCGCTGCTCGAGGCAGTCTTACCAGGTCTTCTTTGTGTTTCCAAACTTAATCACGCTTTCAAAGTGTTGTTCCTTCCCCGTTGGGAAGGTACAGACGCTCTGTCAGCGTCTCAAGCAGCTCCGCTAGCAACCGCAGGCTTCCCTGGACCGGAGAACGCTGTTGACTTGGGCAGTCGGGTGCTTGGGAGTTTCTATGTGGCCTCCAGTCTCTCCCTGGTTTCCCTTCCTCTGCGCTTTGCTCCCGGTCTCGCCACACCAGTCTGTATGCCTTACAGTTAGGAGCCCCAGCACAGGGTTCCTCGTCCTCTCATGCACAGCCTCTCTTCCAGCACTGCTTTTATGATTTTTAAATGGCCTGCACACTTTAGGACCAACAAAATAACTAGCTTGCACGTTAGACTTCAGGCTTCTCTTAGTTTGCATAAACTCCTTCCTCCCCTTCATCGTCTCAGTACCGGAGGCTTTATGGGAGTTGAAGCCCATAGATGTTACTCATTGTCTACATGTTATGTAGGAGTTATGAGTGTTCGAGTCATAGATGGGAGCCTGACCAGAATAATAATATAGAGGAAAGGTTTTCTGACTTTTACTCTGGGGTGGAACTTTAGGTGACAGTAAGCTATTAAGGTCTTAGGTATTATAGGGTCTTCCTCAGGGGAAAAAGGGGGAATACAGCCTCTCACCCGATGGAGTCCCCACCTTCCTCTGGTTGTTGTCTCATCCCATGTGATCTTCTCTCATATGGCCCTGACCCTGGCCCCAGGGTCAGGATAAGGTATCAGCTGCCGTCCCCTGGCCACATGGTACAAGGTGACCCCAGGGGAATCAGTGATGACTCCAGTGGATTCATCACTCTAGGAACTGTACTTCATTCTAGTTATTTTTATGTTGTCTTGTATTTGTACAGTACCCCCCTGCCATTTGTTATGGAGTTGAAATTCTGTAGATAGGATAGCCCTTCCAAAGACCGTGATCTGAGAAGATGGGCGTAAAGGAGCAGAGCAGTGCATGCAGCTGTAATTGTACTTTAATTAACTATTCAGGAAAAGCAGAGGGGTCTAGTGTAGATACTGTGACAAATCTGGACAATTCGTCCCTTCTCCCCAGAGGGGTGCCACCCCAGTGAGGCTAGGGAGGTGAGCCCGCTCTGCAAGACCTTCCCTAGGGTTCTGCCCAGTGGGACCACACTGGGAGTGACTCCTCTCTCTGGGACAAGGACTCCCTGTCCAAGAAGGGCCATGTTAAGCAGAAACCTGTGCAGTTCCCTTAGGGACCACTGCAAAAGGTTGACTACAGGTGATGGCAGTAAACCCAATTGGTAGCAGTCTGTACCACCCAAATTTACCTGGTAGCTGTGGCTGAGCAGACAGACTTCTCTCAAGAAGAGTTAGACAGTATATAGAGTATACAGGATAGGTACCAAAATACAGTAGCACAAGCAAACACTGACCAGAGCTTGGGTATAAAAGTATATCATTATTTATTTAAAAACACACTTTGTAATATACACTAACACTAATAAGGCAAGCAAGTTCAAACACAGACACTATTAATATATATACATCCCTGATTACTTATCGAACCAGTCTTAGTTAAAACACCACTTATTTTCAGACAGAGGTGAGCGCTTAACCTAAGATGGCACTCCAATAAGTTAATTCAAAAGGGAGGGAAAAAGGCAGAATTAGGAAAATACACAATACCAACACTTTAAGAGAACCAGAGCAAGTCAGAAAAGGCAATGTCTACTGACGAGCAAGAAAGTCATAGGCCAGGCCCACTCTTGGAGAGAGCAAGGCGGAATGTGTCCAAGATCACACAGTTGAATAGTACTTTAAAGAGTCTTTGCAGATAGTTCAAAAAGGATTGGATCAAGTCAGGAAAAGTTAGTTTGCAGGTCCCAAGTCACCCCAGGATAGAAAGTCAAGGATTTACGGGACACCTTGAACAGTCTGTTGCAAGGGAGACCAGGCGGGACACAGTACCTGAAATGGTGAGAACGCTCCAGCGGGGGCAGTTGTTCCTGGCAGCGGGTGCAAGTCGGTGCTTCGTCCAGGGGAAGAGGAGATTTCGACGTGGAGGAAAGCTGGAGGTCGTTGCACTGCCAAGGAAGAAACCAGCCGCAGAGTTTCCCGGTTAAAAGGTACTACCCTTTTATTCGCAGTAGTGGTGAAGCGTGGCTATCTGCCTGCCGGGGTGCTTGGCACGGGCGATTCGACCACGAGACGATCTAGGAAGGCGAAAAGAGGGCAAACTGGTTATCCCCACCAGTTCAGAGGAAGAAGACTCTCCGGGATGAAGATCTTCTCTGTCGTTGGGAAGTGGTGAGACGGTTCAGCAGGGCTCCACCGGGGGTGTCTTCGTTGCAGGTCGGCTCAGCTTCTCCCTCTTCGGATTCTTTGGTCCTGTGGCGACTTCTGAAGTTCCAGTTCCCAAAGCCCTGCTTTTATGCAGAAAACCCCCATTCATCAGTCCTAGCTGTCACTCAAACATGCTAAGTGGTGAGCCGGGCGGCTCACCACTGGGCCAATCGCACTAGAGTGCGACTTGAGTTGCTGAGGCAACTCAGTCCAGGGTGCCTAAAACCCCCTCCCACACATCCTGTAGACCCAGACAGAGTGGCACCACCTTTGGAGGCTTCTGTAGAGAAGCCCGCCAAAAAGTGGAACAAAGGGCTCGACTTGGGTTGGAGTTACAGAGGCGAACACAAACGCCATTTTAAAACCGAGTCCTGGCAAAAAGACCCAACCGGGGAATAAATATTAAATAAATAACCTGGCGGTATCTTTAACATTGCACCAAAAGGTGGTGCGTTTAAAATGAATGGGAAAATCCCATAGGAAATATTCCGGTGGAATATTTCGCGTGGTAACCACTGCCACCAGCCAGAAACTCGACGAGGGGGGTCTGCACAGTGCCCCCTCGAAAAACAGACCCAAGGGAAATCTAATTACCCCTACCAGTACTTCCACAATATGATGGTTTGTACTGGTTCTGTTCACAATTTAAGACTAGTAAAGTCAATGGTGACTTTACATGCCCTGGGAGACAGTAGTCAGTCCCAGGGTATGGAGTCTATGTTTGGGGGTCACTATGACACCCCTGTGTTACTGCACTGAGGGTGCTGTGTAACACACTTACCAAAAGTACATGAAACCCTATGGAGTAAAAGACCCCATAGCCCATAAACACATTACAAAGTCAAAGGATATCTCAAATCATGTCTAAGAGTGGGAGAAAGAGAGTCTCACTCTTAGCAGGGGAAACAAATAAACCCCAAAAATCCAGCAAAGCTGCTGGGGGACTCACTAGGTTTGGGAAATTAGCCTTAACAGGTAATTCTCCCTAACAGGCCACCCTGAACAGACTATAATGTTCGCCTACATGGAACTTGAAAGAGCTGTTTGGTCTCAGTTTTTAACTACAAATACCAGCAATCCTGTTGACTTCAGATAATGGTGACGACCCCCGTAAAGGAAGAAGGGCACGCCTTTTTTCATTGTGATGACGTACGTACGCACAATAAGAATTGTTAATGGAGAAAGACCAGAGACACAGTGTGCGATTTCTATGGAGAGAGGAGCATTCACAATATGCAGAGGCGAGTCTCTGGAAACACGTCATGGAGGGGCGGAGCTATGCACAGCCCCTGATCCAGCAGTAGTGAAACCCGCTAAGCTGCAGGCTCCGACGCGAGTGCGCTGACCAAGCAGGAGGCTATGGTCAGAAAAGGAGCCTAGACAGGAAGCATACCAACTTTCCTGGTGATCCAACCACTACGAGTCCTTGATAGGCCTGGCACCCAGCAACCGACGCTCAGACCAGGCCAAAGCAAGGAGTCTGCATTTCAAAGCGGCAAATAGCAGAACTAGTGAGAGGAGCACGAACAAGGAAGCGAACGCTCCCACCCTGAAGATGCTGTCAAAGGCTGTAACTTGTGGGGTCGAGGACTGCAAAAGCTTTTCACGGTATGAAAAGCAGAAAAACAGTAACTGACGTAAAACCCAGGTCCCAGGTAATATGAAGTGAGAGATGCGCGAATATTGCACTTAAAGGTTGGAGAAGTCACTGTGAACATGAAAGTGTGAGAGTTGAACGGGCCTGCGACCTCAGACAGAAAGAAATACAAATTCTGTCTATGAAGAACGGGAAAGCAAGTTAAAGTATCAGAAAGTGAAAGAATTTTATGGACATGTCCTGTGCACCAGGGAGTGAAAGATATCAGTTTGATTCATATTAAGGCTGTGGAAGCCAACAAGTGCATGAGAACCACGGGAATAAGAAGCAATAATCCTACTAAAGAGCCACAGGACATTGGGGAGTCCCAGTGCCACAAAAGTGGGATATAGAAAAGTATATTCAAGGTAAACCTGGAAGGACTTTCACTACTGAAAAAGCCAGTACTAAACAGAAGAATAATATATATCTGAAGAGGAACTTGTCTTTTCCCAGCTAGGGCGAGAAAGAACTGTTGAAAAGACAATAATTTTAACCGACGAACTACACATGAGGACAGCGTATTGTGTAAAGACATTCTACCGGAACTTTAAGACTGATAAATCCTCCAATAGCCGGGCCAGAGAGAAACCTATTCGAAGGCTAGTGTACAAGACTCCTTTTTTTATTTAGTTATGTTTTCTAAAGTGGTTGGGTCAGTAAACAACTAGAAATGTTGACCCAGGACTAATTTTGGACTACGATGAGCAGCCTTAGTTGTTGCTTTAGAAGGCAGGGATTTTCCGTCATAGCAATAGGGCCAGTTAGGCATTTATTTCTTTTATTTAAATACAACCATTCACACCATGACCCATTGTTGACCAGTCCTTTTTCGCCACAATTTCATTGGGATATGCAAGTCTGGATAGAGAAGAGGTACAAGCTGTACTGAAATTGTAACAAATATGTGACAGCCAGACCGAATTGTTTGTGGGACTCATCTATGTGCTGTGGCGTGCTGTGCTATAGAAGGGAAGGTAGCATGAGTAAGAAGTATGTGGACCCCTAGGGCAACTGTCTACAGTTGAGGGCTATGCTATACTTTACATGCAGCGTTCATGTATATGGTAGCGACGACGTGACTAATGTTTTTGTGGGACTCTGCTTTATGCTAAGGGCACAACACCATAGGAGGAAATACGGTAGGGATAAAGTGTATGATCCCCTAGTTCAAGTGTCTACTACTGTTGAGAGCTCTTCTATACTTTACATGTAGTTTACATGTAGCAAAGCAAATCATTTGCAGACATGTGCAAATCAAAGAAAGATTGTAGAAAATCAGAAATTCAGATGAGGCAAGTGTACGAGACAGCCATGCAGGGAGAAAACTTGGACCTTAAATCTTCTGCGAGGCAAAGAGATAAGGAGCCAATACAGACTATTGAGAGAACTTTATATGAGAATAAATTGAAATAGTCTTAATTTGTGGGTTGACTTTTCTGCATTGCCCCACTTGAAGTAAACGATCTGTACTGGGAAAAGGGGTGGGGCTTAGCATGTTATTTAAAATCTTTTCAATATGAAACAACTCCCAAGCGGGAAACAAAGGGTCAGATTGGCCAGGGCCAGGCAAACAACCGGGGATTAGGGAGGGGACTTAAGAGACACCAGGAAACAAAGTTGTTGGTTGTGCAGGTGAGTTCAGAGGAGGAGGTGGCCGACCACGAGACCAGCAGGAGGAAGGGCGGAGAAGTGGTATGTAGAGTTAACTGGCGTGTAATAATCTTTTGATCAAACATGCTCTTCAGTTGACTGTAAGGACCCATCAAGTATAACCAATCTGAAGATCGTAAGAGACCTTTACGGAATAGCTCCTCAAAACCCATTAGGTTAGAGTGAAAACCCATTAGGTTAGTGTGAGACTACAACTCTTTCAGAGTTAAATTATAAACTTTCTACATGTCCGGGATTGGGTATTCCTAACCGCTGCATGGAGTGAAATCAACGCTTCAACCAATCAGTTAGGGGTTGCCTCAGTAAAGGGAACACCCTATTCTTGTAACGTTTCATGCCACAATTTCTTTTTAAAACTTATATTTTTAATCGCAATGCATCTTATGCTCCAATATCAGGAATATAAACACTACAACAGAGATAACATAATACCATATAACACCCCGCCCACTATCCCTCTCCACGAACCCAAAAGATACTTGTGCATTCACTCTGGCAGTCACCATGTACATGGAGCAGTATAAACCGGTGCGATTCTCCTTCCACAACTGATCTGTAACATCTTAGTTCTCCCAACACTGGCTATCGAGACATTCTAGCAAAATTATTTTTGTTCTGGTTTGAATATCACTCCCCTTCTCCCTTCCACATGTAGATTACATCATATTAGATTACAACTGCACCCTGCATTGTAAACCTCCCCTGTCCAGTGGCTGTGTGATCCACTCCCAAACTTAACCGATTCCCACCATAGCACTCGGACCTCTGCCATTAGTATTCATTTAAATCCCACTTCTCGATCAGCGGGACCCATTCATCTCGGAACAATCCCATATGGTCATTGACTATGATTGCTAGCTTTATTTTTATTGATTTATTTTATTGGACATTTGTATGGTGCCTATAAACAAGTGTTTTCAGGTGCCACAAGACAAAACAAGGGTGGGTGGCAGAAGGGAAAAAAAAAACAGTAACGGTCACACCAGGCCTTTTGACATTCTTACTGAGGCAAGTGCCAAGCTAAAAAGTACTGGGCTGGGATGGCAGCATGCGTCTGGGGGGGTGGAGGGGGAGTGCTGGAGTTGGGGAGGCGGGGGGCAGAGGGGTGAGCAAGTGCTGAGGCGAGCCTTGAAGGGCAAGTGCCAGGGTGAAAGGGAAGACTGCGATGGATGGGGAGGACCAGAATCAGGCTAGTCCGGGAAGGATGCCGAGGGTAAGTGCTGGTTAAGGATGCTGAGGAGACTGGTGGAGGAGGGCCTGGCCCCAGTAAGACTCATAAGGGACCAGGCACCAGTCGCAGCGAGAGAGGGAAGGAGGAGGAGGAGAAACGGAAAGTCTTTCAGAACTTAAGAAGATCCGGCTCAGGTCTGAGGGGGTCAGGGAGGCACCTGTTGAGGAAAGGGATTTACCTCCCACTCTGTATGGAGAAACTTCTGACCTGCAGAGAGTTGGAGCTAGAGGACCGAAGAACTCTAGAAGGGCAGTATTTAGAGAGAAAGCTGGTAACAGAGGTGTGGAGTGGGACGTATTCCTGCAGAGCTGACAGCGAACACAACACAGGTGCTGGTCGGCAAGGCTGCCGCTCCCGAATGCAGGACTTTTCGGCGCTGACGGACCTCTATCTCGGCCTGCTCCTGGCCTGAGCCCTTAGGCATGCAAGCGTGGTCCCCAGAAGGTACTGTGGAGGATCAGAAAGGCACTTACTCCGAGGTCATTTTCAAGGTGCATTTATTAAATAATATCAATGGCTATCCCTACCGTTATGGAGTATTCCATGCCTATATGATTAACTAAGGTTCTTGTCCGTCGTCTGTGAATGTCCAAAGAAATGTGTCTGCTGTCCAAAATCTAACACTAACTGACCATATCACTAACTTAAACTAAGGTCAGGAGAATAACTCCCTTCTCCTGATGGGTTCTTCACGTACTTGTCTTCTAAGTCTGTAGGTTTCTTGTTAATATGCAATCTTCAAATAGTCTTTTGTGATCTTTATTATCTCGTGCAGCTCTCTCATGAGATTGTTGGTTTTGCTTTTCCCTTTTGGAATGGCCTTTGTGGACTCTTGCCGAATCCTTGGATCAATATAAATGGTCTTTGGATAAGATGGCAAAATATAGTTTCCTCTATGGTTCTTGCTTTCTTGATACTTCCAGTTCAGCTCTTTCTGGGTTTGTCTTGTAGTGTAGTTATCATGTAGGCTTCTCTAGCCTTCAGTTCAACATGGTCTTTCTCCACTGTAATCCACTCTTTGACTCTTTCACCCAGCTTTAACTTTCCCCTCTTCCTAGGTTAGTGGTATTACCGTCTTATTGATCTCCCACTCAGGGATCAATATTATTCACTTTCTTTCCTTAAGGCAGTTCAAGTTTCTTAACTTTAGTTCCAAGCTTTTCTCACTTCTACAGAGACGAGTTTCTCAAAGCAGGTAATGAGACCTATTTGACATCCTGTTCCTCCCTTGTTCCTCGTTAACTTCCGTATTCTTTGGGAACGCCTGAGGAATTCTTACGAGCCTGTGATCGTCTCCTGTTCTGTCTCACATATGAATTGTTATCGTCAGCGTCCTCGCCTGGCGACTCTCGCTCGCTCTCACGCCTTCTCTGTATCTCGTTGGGGAGCCGGGCCATTTGCTGTGGATACCCCAAGGTGGCATCAGTGCTGTTGTAAGGGCAGCCTATCCACCACAGCGATCTCGTGGTCACACCACAACCAAATCACTGACTCCAGGCTCTGCTTACCCTATCTCACACATGCCAGGCTTCAAGTGTTTGTTTCGTTGGTCCAAAGCAATTCAGAACCTTGCAGGCTCTGCGTTCCTCTGCGGGCTCTGCCTCCTGCTGGTGTTACACAACCAGGGGACCTCCCCTGCTTCAGTATGCATTCCTCTCTCTGTCCGTTTGACGAGTACTCCTTCATTAACCTACTCGGCACAGAGCATTGGCAATTTTCTTTCAAAGAGACAGCTTCTCTTTCTTCCTAATGATATAACATTTTAACTTTCTCTTCAACCAAGTTTCAGTACTTTAAGTGTTTGATATGTTACACAGTACCATGTATGCCATCATGTGATTTGGTTTAGGAGGTTCCTCACAGGAACGGAAGTCTCTTTCAGTGAGGTTCCACTTGCCTCGACCCATAGGGAGGGTGTTGCATAGCGGGCTTTGCTCCCTAGCCTCACAGGGGGAGCTCCCTCATGGAGAGAAGGGACACATTCACTCAGTTCATCACTGTACCCAGTTTAATACAATTAAAGTCTTAAGGGTATTCGGATACTGTCTCCTTCCCTATTCATGTTAGCACATCATGAGCAGAATCAATTATGTTACTTTTAAAAGAGGTTTAAGCCTACCGCTTTCGTCCCTACAAATAGCTAAATGTCCCTATCCCAGAGAACAAGCTCGCTGTCCCTTAGGGTATAGTTTCCCTAGTGTGGCGGTGTTGTGTCGCCTATCTGGGGAGAAACAAGAGAGCACTCCCTAGCCTGGCTCACTACTTTCCTGTGCTAAAAAATGCACACTCAGGGAGGTCAACAATTGTCTTTAATAATGTTGCTGTCCCTTCATGTGACTTATTATAAAAGATGGTGGTATATCCACCATTTAGTGGAATTAATTCCACTATGTTCTGATAAAACAATATGTTTGTACTTTGGTCCAGATCACTTTATAATTAATGTGAATCTAGTGGGTAGGATTAGCTGCCCAATCCAACCTGTGTCGACCAGTTTCAGCGGGGTAACTTTGTTTGCCGCATTTTTCAGGACCTTATATAATGCCCTATGTGGACACTTGTACAGTTATAAAAAGGACAGTTTGTATTACAGCTGTCTTCTGATTTCTTTTACTGGTGCGGTCATCCTCCGCAATGTTGGGACATTTCATCATTGCGTCCATTCCCTAAGAGGGAAAATATGTACACATCAGGGGACTGAGAGTTACATAACTACTATCTTTTATACTGGGATAACCTTAATTTGTCTTACCGGCGACTCATGGCCTGTGTGGTCTAGGCGTGAATCCGGTCTCTGTGGTGTGTCTGTGAGTCCCCTATGGAATAATTGGCCATCAATAAGTTTTTATTCGACTATTGTGTGCCAATTCTCAATCGTAGATATATTTACATTGCCAAGGCAGGGCACTTACCCTATTGGGTCAAGTTGCTCAATATGTAGTGGATGATCATGTCCTTCTTTATCTTCAGTTGTTCAGTCAGCCACCTCGTATGATTGGCAGACCATGCCTAAAATAAAGCACTTGTCAAGACAGACTGTCTTTTTAAGACTTGAATATTGGAATATATTACTGTATACGGACACATTACTTTATAGTTTGCGGGGCGCAGCATCAATATGCTCACAGACTCCTCCCTTAGAATATGCATTTCTATTTGTTGGTATCTACGTGGTTGCATCTAGCAATATCCGGGTGCTGTTCTGTTTGCGGCAGCTACCATACTGGTGTTAGATTCTAAAGTCATAATTTTGCATAATACGCATGGTGCCGGTTGGTAAGTTAGCGTAATTCCATGACATATTGCTGAATGCTGTTAGTAAATCGATAACTGCAAGCTGATAAGAGTCTGAGATTCACATTTCAAGTAATACGCGATAGCTTAGTTGCATATTGCCGTCACGAGTGCTGTATCGCAGTATTACAGCAGCTATGTCATTTTTTAGAGCAAGGCTCCAAAATTCACATTTAGATTGCTGTGCATAATGCGGGCGGTACCTAGAGTGCAAGGACCATGCATCGCGGTAAATTTACCTTCTCGTCAGTTGGCGTGCCCGTCTCCTTCTGGCTTCCACGGAGTTTGGGGTCGCCATTTTGGGCGGGTACTTCTTATATATTGCCCAAATGTTCCATAGTCCCTTTTTAGTTACTATTAGGGGCATTCCTTTTCTCAGTACTCGAACGGTGGTTTTCACCAGATGTAATTTCTTAGTATGCCTTTATTTGGTTGTTTTGGATAGTCGCAAGAACCAATGTATTCCATCATTTGCAATTGAAACAACTTTAGTCGCTGTACTTTTACATGTAGTGGATCGTAGTTCCTTTTTAGTTTTTATAGTTTCTGTGCTAGCCACATATATCAGTGGTGTACACAGGAAGCCTGACATTCGTACAGAGGCAATGTGTAGATATATTGTAATTGTTTATACATTATTATACCGGAGTGGGGGGTATTCTATGTGGGTCTGCCTGATGCTGTATTGGTTATCGATTGAAAACTGGTATAGTTCTGAACACATCGGCATACATATCAATGTCTTGTCCGGATATGTCATCATTTTTTGTGCGTTATCTTCTGTATGTGCTAACTATGTTATACTCCAGTAATAGTTTTGGTCATCATTCTAAACCACTGCATATATTTATGATATCTTTTAAGTTTATGCAGGTAGGTGAGGGTATATAATGGCCATATAGGCTAAGTAGACATATTAAAGGGGTTGGAATAGCCCAAGGCTACTGACAGTGTTGTAGTGTTTTTACTCAGAGTGTTGCTAACCCATTGATTTATATTCAGAAATTAGGACAGGTCTACAGCACTGCTAGGGCTTGCCAACAGATGGCTTCATTCAGGCCAGTCAAGTGACTTTTCAGTGTGAATGTCCAGGCTTGTTTCCGTTTTAGGAGCATTGTTCCCAGGTTTCCACCTCTATTTGGTTGTATTATTTTTTCTAGTACCGTCCAATTTATGGCATTCTCTGTGTGTTTCATTCGCAGGTAGTGCTCAACTAAGGGGGCGGTGGTCCTTCTCATTCTTATATTTGACCTTTGTTCACCAATACGTACTTTTATAGGTCTCGATGACATCCCTACATACATTTTGTTGCAGGGGTATTTAAGCAGGTAGACCACATTGGAGGTGTTACAGTTGGTTAATACCCCCTGTTCCCATGGCGTATTCCACCAAATGTTAATGCATGTAGTCCGTTTCGTGACCGGGCAAGCCGAGCACGTGCCGCATGGTGTGTGTCCTGTGGCTTTGGGTTGATTCCACAGAGTAGTCTGGCTGGATGGCATCTCCTTTTTCTGTTTATAGGTCTGTACAAGACTATCTCCTATGTTACGTCTCCTTTTGATGGTAAACCTGGGGGTGTCCAGGCTGGTCTCACCCACATTCAGAATGTGGCAGAGCTTTTTCACCTCTTTTTTGATCCGGTTCAGTATAGGAGAGTGGCAGAACACTGCTGTTATTTGGTTCTCATTTCTCCTTTTCCTGTGGTTTTGTTCCAGGGTTATTTCCCTGGGGATGTTACGTGTCCTTTTCTTGGCATGTCTGATGATTTTCTCAGGGTAGTGCCTTTCCCGTAGTCTTGTTACTAGTCCCTCAGCTTGTGTGTCATATTCACTTCGGGGGGAGCAGTTATGTCGGAATCTGAGAAATTGACCAAAAGGTACATTTTCTTTTAGTGATCACTGGTGGAAACTGTTGTATTCCAAAAGGGAGTTCCGGTCGGTTGTTTTCTGGTAGACGGTTGTCTCAATTTTTCTTCTTTTCCTCATGAGTTTCAGATCTAAAAAGGTTGCCGTATCTTTACTGCTTTCTGATATGAACTTTAGGAAGGGGTTCTGTGAGTTCAGCCAGCCCGTAAATTCCTGGAGTGTGCTTTCATCTCTACTGAACAACATCAATACGTCGTCAATATAGCGACGCCAACTCAAGACGTTGTTTGAGAATGGATTAGTAGGGTGGTAGATCGTCCGCTCCTCAAAATCCGTGACATACAGATTTGCTAAAGATGGGGCGAATGTTGCCCCCATTGCTGTTCCAGAGCTCTGTTAGAAGAAATTGTCCTCAAGTATGAAGTAATTTCACGTGAGGGCTAATTCTGCTAATTGCATAATGAAATCGATAGGTGTCTCGATCGCTGGGTTTTTTGCCCATAGTGTTTTTTCGATGATCTGGAGGGTTTCTCAATGTAAGATTCTCCAGGTAAGTGAGGACTGAAGTCGTATCCTTAGTATATGATCTCATGTGTGACCTCATTCTTCAAGAAGAAGTCCACAAATTGGGACAGTGGTTCTAATATAGAACCTATGCCCGATACTATGGGGCGTCCGGGGATTGATGTTGTGCCCTTATGTATCTTTGGTAAAGCATAAAACGCCGGGCATCTGGGATGTTTCGGGCACAGAAATTCTGCCTCTTTTTGACTGATGTATCCTTCTGCGTGTGCCTCCTCGATAATGGGGTCGATTAGTTGTTTCAAGGCCTCAGTTGGATCTCGCCCCAGTCTCATGTATGTGGTGATGTCATTGACCAGGGTGTTGGCCATGTTCTGATAGTCTTCTTTTCCCATTACTACTATGGCACCCCCTTTGTCAGCCGGTTTTATTACAATGAGATTGTTGTTTTCTAGCTCTCTGAGTGCTTGGCTTTCTACTTTCTGTAGATTGAAAAAGGGTTGTTTCTCTTCTGCCTCAATGGTTTCAATTTTTTTGAGCAGTGCTTTCTCAAATGTAATGGATTCAGGCGAGATGGAGTGGGGTGGAGGATAGTAAGTGGATTTGTTGTGAAGGTCGGTGGCACCTTGATTCTCTCTCACTGTTGTATTTGAGAAGAACTGTTTTAGACAGATCTTCCTCATGAGTTGTGTCACTTCTATCCGAACTTCAAAGGGATTGTGTTTTGTTGTTGGAACGAAAGAGAGTTCCTTCTGTAGACTCTAAGTTGTTGTTCTGTCAATGTTATGTTAGATAGATTAACTACCAAGGACAGCCCCTTATTAATGTTCACTGTACCCAGCCAGTCACAGCCGACGTGGTGGGACCTTGCAGCACCGTCGCCTGCGCCACATGCGCCGGAGCCACCAGTGCGCCTTGGTGAAGATGTCCAACACCTTCAGGCAGAGGTTCTCCCATTCCTCTGGCGTGGAGGGCTGGGTAGGGAATGGTACCTGTGTCGGACACTCAGGGGACTCCCTGAAGCGGTGGCTCTGCTTTGAAGAAGACTAATGTCCGGGCAACAACTCACTCGTAGAGTGGAACCTCTTCCGATGCTTCTACTTATGGTCTTTTTCTTTGCATAGAGCCGCTTGCTTCTCAGACTGTTGATCTGCACCGTGCAACCTTGAATCAGACCGCAGAGCTTCACGCTTCGCCTTGTGGTTGAAAGAGAAGATCTTCGCCACCCTCTCCTGGAGGGCCTTCGGGTGCATGGACTGGCATGACCCGCAATCCTGGGTGTCATGCCCAACCAACTTAAACAAATCCAGTGCAAATCCAAGATGACATCTGCCGGCCGCACATGGCTCGAAGCCCAAGGTCTTGGACGGAGTAAGCATAGCGTATTTAGAAAAAGTAGTTAAGCTTGAAAAGTGTGTTCCGATCAGCAAACTGAGTGCACGGAAGAAAGGAACTGAGGTCACTGGGCACAATGCCGTTATATATACTGACCCCGATGACCAGTCAGGAGCAGGGTACGTAGAGGCATCAGGCAGAGACGTGCTGTGCCCCCTGGCAGTGAATAGGCCTCTGCCGAACAGATCTGCTGGAAGAGAGAGATCGTAGATGAGGAATCCGTGGGAGGAAAGAATCATTTCGAAAGTATTAATTTCAATATGTCTTCTTTTTTTTTTACACCATACACATTTTCCAAACAAGTGTCCATTTCCGGAAACACCATACTTGGCATATGTATAGGAAGCACATATGATAAACATATATTTTGTGGGAGTGCATTTTGCTTATCGACATTCATTTTTCCAGTAACTGAAAGCGGCAATATGTCCCATCTCTTAAGATCTAATTTGTTGAATTACTTTCCTGTTTGGATAGAAAACAGGCCTTTCCAATTTGATGTGCTACTATTCAACCTACCTAATAGGATCAGCTCTGATTGATTATGATTGACCTTGTATCCTGCAACTGCCTCATATGATTCACATATATCTAGCAAGCATATCTCACAATGTGGGTAATGTTTGCGAAGGGGGAAGAGATATACAAAAGTAAGTCATTGTTGCATGAAGAGATCCTATGTTCGGCTGCGCTTATCTTAATACCCTTATATAAGGTGGATCATCTTACGCAGTATGCGAATGGTTCAATTGTTAGGGCGTAAAGTAAGGAGAAAGCAGGCCCTGTCAGATACATGAAAATAACCTAAACCGCGCTGAAGACACCCCCATTAGTATTAAAGAGCAAATATTGCTCCCTCCCCTTCATCATGTCTTTTGTCAAGAATATATATATTTTATTTACTTTTATTTTTGTTGTCAGAGGCATATAGCATACACATACATCAGAGCAGCCAAGAAATGTGATACATGTATAAATGAATACAGTAGTATACAAAAACAATGGTAAAACAGCAGGTGGGGAATGAGGTATCACAGAGCATCACTATGTTTCAACACTTAAATGGGAAGCCTGGGAGGAATTGTCCACAGAGGAGGGCTCGTCCAGGCTATTCAGGTAGCTGTTAAAGGCAGACCATATGTTTTTGGGACGGGAGCAAGCTGGAATCATACTATGGAACTCTTCTTCACAATTACGGGACCAGGTGAGTAAGTTTAACCATTTCTGGAATGAGGGGGGGGGAGCTCTTCCAGTTCTGTAAGACACATTTCTTAGCTACTATACAGCTCACATTCAGAAACTTGGCCATACTTTTAGCCCCCTCAGTCTGCCACACCCCAAACAGAACTCCCATCAGATCTGGGTCAACAACAGCGTCGCAGATTTCAGATAGTGTTTCCAGGATCTTGCCCCAGAATGCGGCAAGCCTCGGGCAATCCCAAAACATGTGTAAATGGTCAGCGCCCTCCGCGCCACAGCGAGGGCAGAGTTGTGGGTCGGAACATGCAAACCCGGAGATCCTGTGCGGGGTATAATACAGCCTGTTTAGCAATTTGTACTGTATGGTTCGATAGTGGAAGGTTAGGAAGACCCTGTTGCTGTGAGAGCACATCTTTTCCCATAGGTGGTCAGTGAGCTCCAACTCCAGCTCGGACGCCCAGTCGTCCCGGGCTCTGGAGGGTTGGGGTGGGGCAGCAACCAGCAGAAGCTTGTACAGTGAAGAGACCACCCCACGGGCACTGCCCGAGTTGGCGATGTAGGCAATCCCAGGGGAATCCGGGGGTTCATTGGGAAAGTCAGGCCAGGCATTTCGGAAGGCAGCACAGAGTCTATAAAATTGCAGAAGTTCCAGTGCTGAACCTGAGTGACCCGGCCTCCATGTCTGTGGTGTTATGAACTGCCCATCTGGGTAGAAATCAGTTAGGGCAAGGTACCCCAAGGTCTCCCAGTGTCGCGCCGGGGCTATGTCATGTGTGGGTTCCAGCGCGGGAAATCGCCAGGCGGGGAGCCACTTGTAGTATGGGTGCTGTTCGGCACACATCTCGAATATCCGACCCTAGGCTTGCACAGTGGATTGGACCGGGTCAATGGGCGAGTCCGGTTCGTACTGCTGGTGTAATATTAATGACATTACGTTAGTGCCTGCTGCCGCCAGAGTTTCCAGCGTGACATGGGGGCGAGGAGGGGGCCCCGGATACCAGTAAGAGGCAAATTGTGCCTGCGCTGCGATCCAGTACTGCAGCATATCATGGGCGGTGAACCCCCCTCTATCGTAGGGAAGTGTCATGTCACACCATTTTTTGCACACAGCGCCAGAGTGCCATAAGAACTGAGCGCACAGCTTGTGTATTTTTGTAAAGTATTTCTTTCCGGGCCAAATGGGTACGTTACTGAATATGTACAGCAGATTGGGGAAATAGATAATTGGGTACTCCCTAATTTTTCTTGACGGGGGGTCAAATCTGTTGGAAGGGAGAGTCTAAAGGAGAAAAAGTAAATTACAGATTGACTACCCCTCTCTAGAGGTCCTGTATGTAACACAGGTATGGGTGGAAGGTCCCTGTCTAACTCATTAGCAGGGTTAACACCTTAATGGGGACAGTTATTGAAGCTGAATGCAATTTTGCAAAACATAAATCTCTTTAATTATTTTTCATAAAAACATATTTAAAAAAACATTAAACATTTTCCTCTAAGGCTCATCAATCATACCATTCAATGAACATGCTCCTATTACAACAACGGGGTTCTATAGCTTGAATTTTATTCCAGCATAACAGTTAATATGAATATGCATACATGACATAGGAAAAAGAATTTGGTTTTTCCTTTATCGGTCGACATATGTTTCGCCCTTGATGTTGTACCACCTATGTCAGCGGTGGTCAGTAAGATAAATATTGGGCCATCTTCAGGACAATAGTTACTTTTAGAAGATCAATCCGTTCCCCATTAACATAGATTGACAAATCTAAAAACATAAATTTACATATATTAGTATACAAAAGAGATTGTGCTCCCCAATTTGACTTTTTGTAAGGTGATGGCTAGTTTAAATTATCCTAGACATTAACACAACACCCACCTGTGGTCCATAAACTATGATTTGGACTTCTGAGCTTTGGACTACTGGCTGTGGCAGTAATTTGGCATCCATTGTCCCGTTTCCTACATAAATGAGGAGAATGAGCTAGTAAATGTGCTGTTTATATTTACATCATTTCATGTCAATTAATTAATCTAAGTAACGAAGAATTTACGGAAGAAACACGTATATAATTGTGTCTTCTGATCCAGTCTTAATCCTATCGGGATAGACGGTTGTCCATTAGCTAAAATATGGACCTCTAGGCTTCAGTAGAGAGTTTTCCAGTATCGAATATTCTGACTAAATGTAAAAGGCAAAGTGAACTACTAAGTTATCTCTTTATGATTCCATAATTTATGCATTCATGTGTCTCGTTAACAGAATCGTAATTTACGGAAAAAGGTCATCTCTTGTACGCCAGTCGCACTTTGGTTGAGATGGACGATGGAGAGGTTGACTAATCAAAGCGTCACTCCAATAGTAATTTCTTTGTTGGTGCCTGGTAGGAAGGCAAAAGTATTGGTTTCACTAATTTGTATATTGCATTAATTAAAAGCAACTCTTTCATGCATCTCTAACAGCTTTCATTAACTGTGCAATCTAGAATTGTTATTAATCGGTCTAACACAAGGTGCAGAATATCTTCCACCTTAATCTATTTCATATTGCTTGTGCTACACATCAATGTACTGTCCTCATTTAGGAAACAAAGGACAGTATCAAAGTAAAAATGTGCGCGTTCAATGGTGGTAGCCAAGCTTGTAAAAGAACGCTAGCGTAACGCCAAACTTTGACGTGAGCGGCTCAGCGTTATCTGGTAGTCAAGCGATATGTAACAGTAACTGTTACACTGAGAGCGTTCATTGCTCAGAAAATGTTTGGTGGCGTTCTATTTAGAGCTCGGGGCGCAGTGTGGAGCTCACCTCTTTCTGTTTCATTCTTTCGGCCGTTTCATGTTCGCGACGCTCTGCTCACTGGACCGTGTTACGTCTCTTGCCGGCAGCGACTCATACTCGGCAATGATTTGCTTTTTAAAGGGTCACATGATTCTCAATGCCATCACGTGACACTAACTGTCCCTGCTTGTTTAAAATTATGTTACGGTATTAACTGCCAATGCTTAAACCCACATATACTATGTGAGTATGTTGCCCATGTTGAATTACCCTGGTACCGCGGAAAATACCATATTACTGGTATTAATTGCGCGTTGGAAAAAATACACCCCGTAATCCATATTGAATGGTAATCTGAAGGCGCTATTGATGGTGCTGCGTCTGATTTAAAAAAAACATCTATTAAGCCGTGATTCATAAGACTTAAAGCTTGTGTTACGGGATGGAGCGTAGATCAGGTCAATTCCCTATTGTACTTAAGGCACAGATTTAATACCGTATTATATGTAATAGTCACGCATCATTAAATTACGCCTGATTGTCCATATTAGACGCTTTGACTGCATTTCTTTTCACTGTCTCTAGCGTTATTAAAGCAAGACAGATTGCTGTGGGTCCCTGTTTCAAAGGGAGGACCGGATGAGACCGTTCCCATGTCGCCTTAGTCGTTCGAAATTGCCATATTATACATATTACTTATGCTCAGTGTTACTATACCAATGTCTTCGAAAGGCCCATACACATGCTACTGTATTTGTTTTCGATTCACATACGGTTGGGTGCAGTGTCAGAGGCCAATCACAGGGGCTCATATTGAAGGAGGGAAGACTTTTCCCTAGTTCTTTAAAGGGTGTCTCTAGACAGGTATTTTAAGAGCTTCAGGTTATTATGTACTTTGCAATCAGGAGATTCATAGTTGGAATGGCATCAGATGAATGCACTCCATTCCACATCGATATTGAGGCCATGTTTGACTGTGTCAAGATTATAAATCAATGTTTGCTCACATCTAGTGAGATTCAGGTCTCTATTACCCCCCCCTCTTGGGGATGGCTTGATTACCTGGATTACACACCACAGTAGGTTGGTACATTTATGTTGTTTTGCTATATAGTGAGCCACTAGAGTTTTATTATGGATACACGACTTGTGTTCACAGATTCTTTGACATACCTGCCGTTTAGTCTTACCTATGTATACGAGTTCACAAGGGCATTTTATAGCATATACCACCCATTGGGTGAGACAGTTGGTGAAACCGTGAGTTTAACTACCGTATTACGTAGTTTGATACTTTTCATGGTGGCAGTTTGTGCACAAACAGAACATTTGCCACATCGGTGGTGGCCCTCCACTGGTGCTAAACCCCACAGGAGAGTCTGTGATGTTTTCACTGTTGGATTGTTAGGGTAGGTATGTACCAGAGTATCTTTAATGTTACGTTGTCTTATAAAGGCAAAACGTGGCACTGATGAATTAAAGTCTTCCGTTTTGATCATATGCCAATGTTTTTTGATGATCTTTCGGAGATGGCTGCTAATAGGACTGTATGTACTCACATACGTTATTTTCTTCTCAGTGTTACGATGTACGGGTTCCAGACATGGAGTTCTATTGATATGCAGTGCTCTTTTGTATGCACGTTGGACAGTGGTTTTGGAATATCCTCTGTCTTTTAACCTCGATTTTAAGGTTTTGCCATGTTGTTTGTGCATTTCTACTTGGGTACAGTTTCTGCGAATTCACAGAAACTGGCCATATGGTAGGCCTTCTTTGAGACTCAACGGGTGGAAACTTCAGTAGTTAAGCAAGGTGTTTTTATCTGTGGGCTTCCTGTATAAAGGTTTCTATATTGCTTGTATCAGTTTTCTGTATTTGGAGATCTAAGAAAGGTATCTTTTGCAAGTCAGTGTGTAGGGTGAATTGTATATCAGAATTTTGAAGGTTTAGCCACTTATGGAACAATGTCAGTTGGTCAGATGTACCACTCCAAATCATATAGATGTCATCGATGTAACGCAGCCAGTTTTTGATCGACGTAGAGAAGGGATTGATGGAGCCGAAGATGAATTGTTGCTCAAGGTCATCCATATACAGGTTAACCAGATCGGGAGCGAAAGTCGCTCCCATACTAGTACCCTGGGGACCCTCGCGTATGGAAACAAGACACAATCACCACACACAAACTGATACGCCAGACTCAAGGTTGTATTCCCAAAAGCTAGGGTTTATTGCAAAGCAAATAGTTGGCCAACTGGGTCCCACGCCCCGCGACGTGTGTTTCCAGATCCCGGGGGACGCAAGAGAGTGAGAATCGTACAACAGTTACATATATACAAAGCAAGCCTCTTATAATCGGTGGTGACACATTCAATACCCCCCGTAATGTATTTCCTTTGAACTGGGTTCAATGATTGACAATTGTGATGAGTATGACACCTTCAGACATTTATTTTGCAACAGTTTGCAATTTCATGAGCCTGCAGACACAATTCTTGGTTATAAGAACATACTGCTTCTGTTCTTTGCAAGCAAGCTGCGTGCAGGGGAGAGACACATTCCAGGCCCCGCTATCTCCTAGACTTTATTCGTGTACTGGGGGTCAACTTGCTCTCCAGGGCTCAGGAAAAGGGGGCCACAAAGAAGAGTATAATTGAAGCCATTTAATGTTCGCTTCTAACATTTCTACTGTATTAGCAAGACTAGCTGGCACTTGTGCACTGATTAAAATGCCTCGCTGCTCACTTCAAAGGACTTGTGAGGGAGGAGACCGGGCATTTCTGTCTGGGTTGCTGCGTTATGTTTCAACAAGTCTCTCGCGGCCTTGCACTTTAAATGAACAATAATGTACTAGTGGAGTAGAATAAGTTTTCAACAAAGCAGTTTTAACAGAAAGCAAAAGGCAAAATTAGAAAACAAAATGACGATTTCAGTCACTTCAAAATGGCCGCACTTTAGTCAACCTTATGGCTATATATTTCTAATACTAAACACATGAGACAATTGGTCTTTGGCCAACAAAGTACATTGCCTCATGATTGAGGGGTGTCTACTTTTTCTGGACTGACAAACCCTCCTTTTGGCCGTATGCCAAATCCCTCATCCATACATTGCATCCTCTTCCGATGAAGTATCTGATTCTGAATCTTGCACACTACTGGTCTCCTCCTCATTGTCATCAATATTGATTGACATGAATTATTTTACTGTCTTCAATTCATCATTACCTTGAGTACTTGATTTAGTAGTGCCCTTTTTTTCAACCATCTGTACACACTCCTCGCTTATTTCAGTACATACCATGGGTAAGCAGTGTATGCAACAACATGTCATGAATATTCCTAGCACTGCTACTAGGATTGCAAATAATTTCCACCCCCATGAGCGTAATACCTCCCAGAACCAAGAGCTTATGTTCAATTCCCAACTCCCTTCAGGGGGGGTGAAGGTCAGAGCTTAAAACGTGCAACTTTCTTATCGCTTCGAAAATCGTAGAGGAGTCGCCGCTTACGAATACGCAACATCCGCGCTAATCCCACGATTTTGCAAACTCCCCCACGATAAACCAGGATTACATCAAGAGCCATTCTATTTTGGAGTTTCATCAATTTAATTCCTTTTTCCTCTAATGTCATATTGTATAATATATCTGTTGCTCCATTTATTGTTTTCTCTAATATTCTGGACAGTTGTCTTATATTATAGAAGTTTATTGGTTGGCCCCAAAATGGTATGAATGATTTTGCTATGTCCTCTGCGATCAAACCTCCTTCCTCATTTCGCCGTGGTCTTGACCTGGGCCAATTTTGCTATATCAGCTGTTCTTGAAAGGAATACCCCGGGGAACAAAAATCCCAAGTAACAAGTACCTCTCCAGTTTCTAGGTAACCAGGGATACGCTTTTTCTCCACATATAAAATACACAGGATCACCTACATAAACTAGCTCTACCTCCTTATGAAGGAATGCTATATTCATACATCTAGTGAATGTCTCCACCGAATAGGAACCCTTTTTTCTTAGGCAAAAGGGGACAGAACGTGGACTGTAAATTATTGTATAGGAGGGGGGCACTGTATCTATTTCCTTTTGGGTTCATATGAAACGTGATTACAGATGACTTATAAGGCACAAATCTGTCTTGTGACATCACTACTGGTGTGATCAGTTGTGCTTTGTGAAATATAGAACAACCTACAGGTTTCATAATAATTTCTTCGAATTCATTCATATTTGTTCTATCTAATTGACCAGTTTCACTTTCGTTCCATTTCTCATAATATAAAGCACTCAAGGATGCGTAACATGCAGAACTCAATGGCTGCATATTCCAACCAATTCCTTTCCCACCATGCTGCGGCAAGTGGGCACATACCGAGCAATTATTCTTTCTGAATATTGAGTGAGTCATATTCATTATTAGCAGTAACGTGTTATTCCCATAACCTTCCCTGTGTCTTTCTTCCATTGGGGACAGAGTGTAAGTAATTACATGAACCGGGCTTTCAGTAGTGGAGATGTTTCCAACAGGCAAAAGTACTTCTAAGGGGTGTATTTCTTCCAAGTACCTTAATACCAGTACGGTCATTATTGGGGCTAATATACTCATTACGCACATCACATCACTATCAAACACAAACTACGGAAAGCCAAACAACAAGCCCACCTGAACTCCCGTTTCACCCCGCAGTTACGAACCTTAAATAGAGAAAAACATAAAGCTGAATCACTCTGGAAGAGCCACCCATCTGACTCGAACAAAGATCGCCTTATTATCACCACCCACAACTACAAGGCCGCAAACCTACAAGCCAAAAAGGAGACTTACAATCTACGTATCTCCCAAGCGGAATCCAACACTAAGGAGCTATTTAAAATCCTTAAAGAATTGGAATCCTCCTCCCCCGCTCCTGATACTTGCATTAAAGATAGCAATTGGTGCAATAACATCCAAAACGCTCTCCTCAACAAAATCACCACCCTGTAATAAAAAATGAACGCCAAACAAACCACCTTACTCTCCAACCTTCCTACCAAACCTTCCATAACCCCCTTTTCTCACACGTTTAGCTTCACCCCACTCACCATCCTCTAGGTCGAAAACATCATTTGCAACTTAAAACCATCTAACTGCCAAGGTGACTCCTGTCCAGCATCTATTATGAAGCGGCACATGACCTCGCTCCTTTTATAACCACCTTCATTAACTCCTCATTCTTAAATGGAACGGTACCCAATAACTTAAAGGACGCATGGGTTATCCCTCTCCTAAAAAAAAACGACTCTATCACTACCATACCTTTTTTACTCAAAATACTTGACAGAGCAGCATACCTGCAGATTCAGAACTATTTGGAAACTAACAACCTCCTTGGCTCAAGACAATCGGGCTTCAGACCTAAGCACGGGACTGAAACGGCTTTACTAGACCTCAAAACCCAAATTGAGGACATTAAAGACAACGGCAAACTGGACCTTCTACTCCTAATGGACCTATCCGCAGCCTTCAATTTGGTCAATCACCAAATACTATGTCGGCATCTGAAATCCGCCGCCCACTTTTCCGACAATGCATCCAATTGGATCAGGTCATTCCTTGACAATAGGCACATGAGCGTTTTCTCTCCGTCCTCATCGGCTGATCCCACTCCAGTCCCTTGTGGAGTCCCTCAAGGGTCTTGTGTCTCCCCAACTCTCTACAATGTCTTCACCAAACCACTATTTGATGTGCTTGACTATCTGGGCGTCACCTTCACGAATTACGCCGATGACACCGAGATACTCATACCCATCACTGGTGACTACATTGCTGACTCCAAAGCCCTCAATGACATTTATCTTGTCATCCAAGCATGGATGGCCCAACATGAGTTGTGCCTCAACGATGACAAGACTGAGCTTCTCATCTTAGGTACGCAACAGAGACTCAACAAACTGAGTTCTCTGTTCGGCTCCTTTAACATTGACGGTAACCTAATTAAAGTTTCCAAAGACACTAAAACTTTGGGTATTTATCTGGACTCCTCCTTGACTCTCACTAGGCAAACCAATGCAGTAGCTACCGCATCTGCGTACACCTGCAAATTGATTTCAGCCTGTCGCCCATTCCTTACCACTCAGAACTGCATCACTTTGGCCAGGACTCTGGTTATGTCCAAACTGGACTACTGTAATGCTCTGGACCAAAGCACTAACCAAGACAATCTTAATAAACTTCAGATTACCCAAAATAATGCCATCAGAGCGGCTCTCAATATCCCCCGTTCTGCTCACATCTCAGAAACAGGAAGAACCTCAATTGGCTTTCAGTCGCCCAAAGAATCTCACTTAAAGCATTGGCCCTTACATACAAATGCGTAAACCATCAGGCCCCAACGTACCTTGCCTCACGATTTACACAACATATTCCATCGCAAGTACTCAGAGCTGCACAATCCCAAGGTCTTGCGATCCCTATATTCAAGCGCCAATCTGCTGGGGGCGCCAGCTTCCCAGTCCTGGCGGCCAAGCTCTGGAACACCGTACCTCTCCCTATTAGAACCCTACCTTCATTCAACCTATTCAAACACAAAGCCAAGCTCTGGCTAGCCACATCTCACTAACAACCGTTCTTCTGATCATGGCTGGCCCACTGTGTCCCTGTTATGCTTTCCTCCTTCACAACTGCTCTGGTTGTTGCTCGGAACTGTAACGTCAATTGTATATGTTGCTCATTGCTCTGAATGATAACGTCAATTGTATATTTTGTTCACAATTTATTGTAACCACTAACTATATGTCATGCCTGTAACGTTCTTCTAAGATATGCGCCTGGTTGCCCTTGGGCCTGGTCTGCGTTATATAAATAAAACAAATACAAAATAAGATCAGCATACAATTTTTTCGGCAATTCTTTTTGTGTAACCTTCCAGTCTCTATATTTAACACATTATCAGCAGTGGTGCAGGAGGGAGCTAAAGCTGGTTCTGGCATTTTTCTCTCGCTTTTCATCTTCCCACCGAATGTTCGTCGTGAATGTGTCTTCTCTCTGCACTCATTCGAATGTCAATAAGTTCAGTAAATGTCAACAGTCGGTTCTGCCAGTTCTTAGCAGCCTGGATTGCTATACGTTGGGCAAGATCTCTGTGCATCTGCACATTGCTCAAAGAACTCCAGAGCAGTTATCAATTGCCTTCGTACTATGTGAGCCCCTCTTGTCCGTAAGGGGTGATCTGCACATGGATTTTTTTTTATCACCGAGGAGCCTCGCTCTTGGGCTGTCCGATTTGCACAACCTTCACGCCGCTCTCCTCTAGGCCTCCGGTTCCTACTTTATCCGCAATAGGAAACAGAGGAAACAAAGAAATGAAGATTTGATCACTCCTTCTTCCGGTTCCGCAAATTATACCGCCTTGCTCCTGGTATCGTGTGATCAATGAATAGTGCAGGTGCTCTTTCAGACTTGAGCTCAGAGTCAGCCTGTGGCGCAATGACAGATGATGGTGGGCGCCAAAGTGATGATACAGATTTCGTTTCAGGCTGCAGCGCAATGAAAAATGGTGGGCGCCAAAGTGGTAAACGTTTTGTGTCAGTCAGCAATGATGCAGATACTGCTGGACAACATTGGGGAACTCTTTGCCCTTCCTCTTTTACAGCAATCTTTTCAGGCTTCGTTCCAGGCTTTATTTCAGGATCAGACAGATTTTGTGGCAAAGAACTGGCAACAGTTTCTTCCGTTTCTGAGACCACTGTCTCTTTCTGGTCGTCTCGATCATGCAGCTTTTCAGACGGTGATGGGACCTTTTTAGCGTGCGTTGCGTGTATCCACGCTTTCCTTCCGTCCACACGATTGGCGGCCTGCGTTGTTAAAAGTATCTGGTAGGGTCCACGCCATCTGGGTGCAAGTGATGTTTTTCTCTCAAAATTCTTGATCAGAACCCATTCTCTGGGTTCCAGTGGATGCCCCGGACCAGTGTATCAGATGGGTAGAGCCTCCTGCACCTGCTGATGAATCAAACGCAATTTTTGAATTAACAGATTACAATAAATGCTGAGCACAGGGTATTCAAGCTCCCTTAGCCGCGTTGGCTGCGGTGCACACAAAAAATTTGCCGGCCTCCCCATAACTATTTTGTATGGGGAGAGCCCAGTTCTTGCCTGTACAGATGTGCGCATGCACAGTAACGCTAGCGGTAATGCGTCTACCCAGCTCAACTCGTTTCCTGCACACATTTTGCTTATTTTGTCCTTCAAAATGCCATTGTGGCGTTCAATAAGACTGGCACTTATGGGGTGTCTAGAACAATGGAATCTCTTGTCAATCTAGAGACCTGCGCAAATCTGTAGTATTACTGCGCCCACAAAATGTGGGCCGTTATCTGACCATATGACACGTGGCAAACCGAATCTGGAAAAATACTCTTAACATTACTTTCGCAGTGCTAATCGCGGTGCAGTCTTTTAATGGATATGCTTCCACCCACTTACTGAATGCACATATAACCACTAGGACATACCTAAGTTTTGGCATCTCTCCATCTCTATGAAATCAAAATGGATTACCTCAAATGGCATAGAGGGAGGGCCAAAACTGCCTGTTGGAGTCACCGTTCCCTTCCCCACATTGTGTTGTAGGCACGTGATACAATTTTGGACCAGCCTCTCTGCATTTTTCTTTGTGTGTGTTCTCCCATACTGTAGCTAGATGCTGAACTATCTTTTTGGCACAAATGTGTGTAGGGCTGTGGGCCATCGTGATCATTGCAGTTACATAAGAGTTGGGCAGCATACAATTTTTAATTTTCTTGTCTACCCAGCAACCTTCTAGATCTAATTCAGCAGAGCCCTCAGCCCACCCTGGTATTTCATCAGCAGTGGCCTCTGCCTGCATCTCTGACAGTAGCAATTCCATTTTCTATCATGCAGGGCACTTCTTCAGACTGTAATGTCAACATTTTGGTATTTAAATCAGTGGCAGTTTGCTTCGCAATCCTGTCTGCAAATGCTTTTCTCTCTCCCACTTTACATGTTACCTTTTTATGCGCCTCGCATTTCACTATTGCTAGGCGCTTCAGACACGTAAGTGCAGACAGTAACCATACAATCAAAAGGCCATGTTGAATTCTGGCCCCATGTGAGGTCAAGAAACCCCTCACAGCCCAGAGTCGACCAAAGTTATGAACCAGGCCAAAGGCGTATTGGCTGTCAGTATATATGTTTACATTCAAATTTTCAGATATCTCACAGGCTCTGGTTAAAGCTATTATCTCGGCAGCTTGTGCAGAGTTGTAGGGGATTCTTTTACTCTCTACAATTCTCTACAGCGTAGCGATAGCATAGGCAGCAGTTTATGTGCCATCAGGTAATTTAAAACAGGAGTCGTCACAAAACAGTTCGCCATCTGGCTCTTTTTGTGGGGTATCTGTTAAATCAATTCTTCCTTTCGTTTCTTCCTCAGTAACCATTAAACAATCATGGGGAGGTGATTCATTCTCACCTATTTCTTCCGTGGGCAGTGGCATTAATTCTGCAGGATTCAAAGCGCTACACCTCATAATTTGTATTTGTGGCGCAATAAGGACAATTTCGTATCTAGTCAATCTAGCAGAGGTGAGGTGTTGCGTCTGCGTTCTATTTAATAGAACGTCTATGGCATGTGACACCATCAAAATCAAGGTGTGCCCCAATACCATTCCTTCGGTTTGTTTCACTGACGCAGCACCCGCTGCAACAGCTCGCAAACGACGTGGTAGTGCGCGCGCTACAGGGTCCAGCGCGGAAGAAAAATAGCTGCATAGCCTATTTCTTCCACCTTGTTCCTGTGTCAAAACAGCCAACGCGCATCCCTCACTTTCATGTACAATCTGAAAATGTTCTCATAATTTGGTGTGCCCAAAACTGGAGCAGAACACAATGCAGTTTTGAGCAGATCAAATGCTCTCTGACATTCTTCATTCCACTTCAAGGGCATTACAGCATCCTTTTTCGTCAATGCCACCATTGGCTTCACAATCAATGCAAAGTTTCCAATCCACTGCCGGCAATAGGAAGCCATGCCTATTATAGCTCTGACTCCTTTCTGTGTTTTTGGAATAGGCATACCAGAAATGCTCTCTATTCGTTCTGGCATCAGTCTTCTCCCCTCTCTCGAAAGTAGGTAGCCCAAATAAGCCACCTCCTTTCGACAATATTGGAATTTCTTTAAGCTTGCTTTGTGGCCATGAGTTGCTAAATGTGTCAATAATAAAACAGTACCTTTTTTACAAATCTCTTCTGTATCAGCAGCGATTAATAGGTCATCTATATACTGTAGCAATACACAACCTGTCGGTAATTCTGGCATATCTAGCTGTTCTGTCAATGCTCTGCTGTAAATACTCAGACTCTCTGTATAGCCATGTGGAATGCCCGTGAATGTAAATGATCGTCCTCCTAATGTCAAGGCAAACATATCTACTTTCCTTGTGTACTGGAATGCTAAAGAAGGCATTTTTCAAATCAATAACACTAAAGTACTCTGCCGAGGCAGGAATCATTATCAAAAATTGTGGTGAGGTCTGGAACCAATGGGAATTGAGGATCTACTACCTTGTTTAGTGCGCGCAGATCAATTATGAAACAATATGGTACCTCATTACCTACTTTCTTATACACCGGGAGAATGACTGTTACGTGTACTGCCTATAATCTCTTCAATCACCCCCAATTTTACCAAATCGGAAACAATACTTTTCAATACTTTCTCTCCTTCTGCTGAAATTTTGTACTGTGGAATACGCGCTAACATTACTCCTTCTTTTAGAGCAATTTTTACCGGCTCAATCTTCAAGCATCCCACATCATTGTCATTCATTGCCCAAATATAAGTTGGCACTTCACTCAATTCTCCTGGCAAGTATTGGACAGAAACTCAGATACTGGTACATTCTGTGGCGAAATTGTCAAGAACACTCCATCTGGAGTGCAATGGATAACTGCACTCAGTTTTTTCAATAGATTTAACCCCAAAGGTTTTCCCCACAATTTTCTCTTAAGATAAATGGACAATATTCAGTGAATGGACCTAATGTCACTGCTACTGGTTGGGAGACTGGATTGTTCACTGGGGTACCTGCAAACCCTACTGAAATGTTTCTCTGCCCGGACAGTGGTATTTCCGGCACCAAGTGATGGTCTATCGAGCACTTTTGTACCCCCGTATCTACGAGAAAGCTATGCTCTCTATTCCCAACTTTCATTTCTACGTAGGGTCCTTTTTGATTTCCGGGAATAGACACTGGTTCCGACTCCTGTCTTGGGCTGTCCTATTGAGGAAATAACACATCATCCGATGTGTAATCGCTACTATTACTATAGTACGTATTTGATTCGGTATCAAAAATGTTCCCGCCCCTTCCTCTATTTCCATTTTGCGTGTTCTGTTGGCTGTGATTCTGGGTAAAAGCAGTCTGATTCTGAGCTTGGTTCTGATTCTGGGTACCATTTCCTTGGCTATTTTGGTGTTGCTGCATGTGGTTTCTATTCTGCCCATTTGTTCCTGGATGCCCCTATGCTGTCTTCTCTGGCCATCCCCATTTCTATTTTGTAAATGTGGACACTGCGCTCACCAGTGACCTTCCTCTGTGCAGTATGCACACTAATTTAGTCCCAGAGGTCCTCCATGCATGTTCGAATTACCTCTGCCTTGTGCGTTTCCTCTCCCTCTATTGTGTCCCGCCACTTGCTGAAGTAGCACTTCAACCATTGTTCGTAGTGCTTCTCTTTTCATGGGCAAGGGGTATTCATCAAATATCTCATGTATTTACGTTGTGGGAATACTAGGATCTGAAATCCATCTTAACGCTTCTCGTATACATACTTTTAGTTTATCACCCGTTTGTCTTGGCGACGACAGAAATCGCCGCTGTACATATGGTGTCGCCACCTCCCTCCTATCTCTCCTAATATCTTTACTCCTCTTCCCCGGTGTGGCAAACATTTCAGCATATTCGTCATCCAGTTCATTCTTAAATTCACAAAGCCTGTCTACATGCTCCCTTATTTCTTCATCTCTCTCTCTACAACGGGCTAATGCATTCAAATACAACAACTGTTGCAGCGGTAGCCTTCCAATTAACTGTTTCCATCTCCCCGTTAAATATTCCCCCATGCATTCCAACGATACCTGTCTTTCATTGCTCCTCCTGAATTCATACATCGAAGCTAGCGTTGACGTTTCATCATTCCCATTTACATACATCTCTGCCTGTTCTTGGAACTCTCGTTTTCTCTTTTTGCTGATCGCACTACGGGTCACTCTAGTGCATCCACTTTGTCTGGTCCCGCTCTCTCGTTTCAATGAGTTCAAGTTCAATTATTGGAGGGGCGGATGGGACAGAAACAATCTCTTGGGAGGGAGGTGCGGATGGGACAACGGGAACGGGAAGTGACTGTTGCAGCGCTGGCTGGCTAATGAGAGGCGCTGATTGTGTGCTCTGTGGCTGTGCTGGGATTTGATCAGTAGGGAGGGGCTGAACAACTGGAGGGGGCTGAGCAAGTCACTGGTGCAGCCTTTTTAGTCTCTCCCCTTGGGCCTCGCTTTGTATCAGTCAATATTTTATTCATCAATTCAACTGATGAATGCAACTCTTGTTGTGGGTATATTTTATCTATACTCGCCGGACACGTCTATTTGATTTTCTCAAACTATCATTCCACTCCTCCTCTTTTACTCTTTCTGCTTTCGATTTATGCCTCTGCGCGCTCTTCTCTCTACTTTTCCAATGAAGCATAGCTTCCCTTCTCCAGTTCCTAAGGATATTAAATGCTGCAGGACGTGTTTTCTTTTTCATCAACACCTTCTCCAAGTAATCTATCCTCAATCTCAAAACTCCCGTGATTCGGCCACTCCAGATCTTCCTCTTTTCTGGTTTGCCTATGCCAATTCTCACAAAACATTATCGCTCCTACACCTTACTTCACATACATCTCATACGCCGGCGACCCCTTGAGTGGCGCGACCTGGCCAGTTTCCAAAGATTGTCTACCGCAGCGGAAAAATCCCGCTAAGGTGGACAATACCCGAGGCATGTTTTAACCTTACCCTCGGCTAATCAACCTTACACTGGGTGTTTGATTTTTCAAAATCAACTCTCAACCAATATTAGGGTTACTTTGAATCGGGGCACGACTCACCTGATCAGTCAAATCGTCTCTTAAAACGCGATTCGTCCGTATACTGACGCAACCAATAACGTTGTGTCTGCGTATCTTGGCTCACTCTGCTTTGTTTCGGGACCCTCGCCTCCTTGTTCTCTGTTCGCACGTCGATCAGGGATAAGTTGTGTGCAGATCTGCAAAGGAGTCTCTCATCACTTTCACAGGGGCGCCCCGAACACCTCTTGATCCCGGCTCGAACGTCCCGTCCGCGCCGTTCTCTCCGCCTTCCTTATTTTACAATGTACACGATGGAACAAGTGGGGAAGGGTCCCTGTTCGGGAGCGATCTTGAAGGTGCCCCTAGGGGACCCTCGCGTATGGAAACAAGGCACAATCACCACACACGAACTGATACGCCAGACTCGAGGTTGTATTCCCAAAAGCTAGGGTTTATTACAAAGCAAAGAGTCACAGTTGGCCAACTGGGTCTCACGCCCCGCGGCGTGCGTTTCCAGACCCTGGGGGACACAAGAGAGTGAGAATCGTACAACAGTAACATATATACAAAGCAAGCATCTTACAATCCGTGGTGACACATTCAATACCGCCCATAATGTATTTCCTTTGAACTGGGTTCGATGATTGACAATTGTGACGAGTACGACACCTTCAGACATTTATTTAGCAACCGTTTGCAATTTCATGAGCGTGCAGACACAATTCTTTGTTATAAGAACATACTGCTTCTGTTTTTTGCAAGCAAGCTGCATGCAGGGGAGAGACACAGACATTTTTACAACCAGCTACAGGGTACTAGTATGGGAGCGACATTCGCTCCCGATCTTGCTAACCTGTATATGGATGACCTGGAGCAACAATTCATCTTCGGCTCCATCAATCCCTTCTCTACGTCGATCAAAAACTGGCTGCGTTATATCGACGACATCTATATGATTTGGAGTGGTACATCCGACCAACTGACATTGTTCCATAAGTGGCTAAACCTTCAAAATTCTGATATACAGTTCACAATACACACTGACTTGAAAAGGATACCCTTCTTAAATCTCCAAATACAGAAAACTGATACAGGCAATATAGAAACTGTTTTATACAGAAAGCCCACAGATAAAAACACCTTGCTTAACTACTGAAGTTTCCACCCGTTGAGTCTCAAAGAAGGCATCCCATGTGGCCAGTTTCTGCGAATTCGCAGAAACTGTACCCAAGTAGAAATGTACAAACATTGCAAAACCTTAAAATCGAGGTTAAAAGACAGAGGGTATCCCAAAACCACTGTCCAACGTGCATCCAAAAGAGCACTGCATATCAATAGAACTTCATGTCTGGAACTCATACATCGTAACACTGATGAAGAAATAACATGTGTGAGTACATACAGTCCTATTAGCAGCCATCTCAGAAAGATCATACAAAAACATTGGCATGTGTTCAAAACGGAGGACTTTAATCCATCAGTGCCGCGTTTTGCCTTTAAAAGGCAACGTAACATTAAAGATACTCTGGTACATACCTACCCTAACAATCCAACAGTGAAAACATCAGAGACTCTCCTGTGGGGTTTAGCACCAGTGGAGGGCCACCACCGATGTGGCAAATGTTCTGTTTGTGCACAAACCGCCACCAGGAAAAGTATCAAACAACGTAATACAGTAGTTCAACTCACAGCCTTCACCAACTGCCTCACCCAATGGGTGGTATATACTATAAAATGCCCTTGTGAACTCGTATACATAGGTAAGACTAAACGGGAGATACGTCAAAGAATCTGTGAACACAAGTTGGGTATCCGTAATAAAATCGAGAATAAACCTCTAGGTGCTCACTATATAGCAAAACAACATAAATGTACCAACCTACTGTGGTGTGTAATCCAGGTAATCAAGCCATCCCCAAGAGGGGGTAATAGAGACCTGAATCCCACTAGATGTGAGCAAAAATGGATTTATAATCTTGACAAAGTCAAACATGGCCTCAATATCGCCGTGGAATGGAGTGCATTCATCTGATTCCATTCCAACTATGAATCTCCTGTTTGCAAAGTACATAATCTGAAGCTCTTAAAATACCTGTCTAGAGACACCCTTTGAAGAACAAGGGAAAAGTCTTCCCTCCCTAAATATGAGCCCCTACGATTGGCCTCTGACGCTGCACCCGACCGTATGTGAATTGAAAACAAATACAGTAGCATGTGTATGGGCCTTTTGAAGACATTGGCATAGTAAAACTGAGCATAAGTAATATGTATAATATGGCAATTTCGACCGATGAAGGTGACATGGTAACACAAGCTTTAAGTTTTAGGAATCACGCCTTAATAGATGGTTTTTTAAAATCAGACGCAGCACCATCTATAGCACCTTCAGATTACCATTCAATATGGATTACGGGGTGTATTTTTGCCAACGTGCAATTAATACCAGTAATATGGTATTTTCCACGGTACCAGGGTAATTCAACACGGGCAACATACTCACATAGTATATGTGGGTTTAAGCATTGGCAGTTAATACCGTAACATAATTTAAACAAGCAGGGACAGTTAGTGTCACGTGATGGCATTGAGAATCATGTGACCCTTTAAAAAGCAAATCATTGCCGAGTATGAGTCGCTGCCGGCAAGAGACGTAACACGGTCCAGTGAGCAGAGTGTCGCGAACATGAAACAGACGAAAGAACGAAACTGAAAGAGGTGAGCTCCGCACCGCGCCTCGCGCCCTTAATAGAATGCCACCAAACATTTTCTGAGCAATGAACCCTCTCAGTGTAACAGTTACTGTTACATATTGCTTGACTACCAGATAACGCTGAGCCGGCCACGTCAAAGTTTGGCGTTACGCTGGCGTTCTTTTACAAGCTTGGCTACCACCACTGAATGCGCGCATTTTTACTTTATTGATACTGTCCTTTGTTTCCTAAATGAGGACAGAACATTGATGTGTAGCACGAGCAATATGAAATAGATTAAAGTGGAAGATATTCTGCACCTTGTGTTAGACAGATTAATAACAATTCTAGATTGCACAGTATATGAACGCCATTAGAGATGCATGGAAGAGTTGCTTTTAATTAATGCAATATATAAATTAGTGAAACCAATACTTTTGCCTTCCTACCAGGCACCAACAAAGAAATTACTATTGGAGTGACACTTTGATTAGTCAACCTCTCCATCGTCAATCTCAACCAAAGTGCGAATAGCGTATAAGAGATGACCTTTTTCCATAAGTTACGATTCTGTTAACAAGACACATGAATGCAAAAATTATGGAATCATAAAGAGATAATTTAGTAGTTCACTTCGCCTTTTACATTTAGTCAGAATATTCGATACTGGAAAACTCTCTACTACTACATCCAGCAGTGAAGCCTAGAGGTCCATATTTTAGCTAATGGACGACCGTCTATCCCGATAGGATTAAGACGGGATCAGAAGACACAATTATATACGTGTTTCTTCTGTAAGTTCTTCGTTACTTAGATGAATTGACATGAAATGATGTAAATATAAACAGCACATTTACTAGCTCATTCTCATTTATGTAGGAAACAGGACACTGGATGCCAAATTACTGCCACAGCCAGTAGTCCAAAGCTCAGAAGTCCAAATCATAGTTTATGGACCACAGGTGGGTGTTGTGTTAACGTCTAGGATAATTTAAACTAGCCATCACCTTACAAAAAGTCAAATTGGGGAGCACAATCTCTTTGGTATACTAATATATGTAAATGTATGTTTTTAGATTTGTCAATCTATGTTAATGGGGAACAAGATTGATCTTCTAGACCACCGCTGACATAGGTGGTACACCATCAAGGGCCAAAACATATGTCGACCGATAAAGGAAAAACCAAATTCGTTTTCCTATGTCATGTATGCATATTCATATTAACTGTTATGCTGGAAGAAAATTCAAGCTATAGAACCTCGTTGTTGTAATAGGAGCATGTTGCTTGAATGGTATGATTGATGATCATTAGAGGAAAATGTTTGTAATGTTTTTTTAAATATGTTTTTATGAAAAATAATTAGAGATTTATGTTTTGCAAAATTGCATTCAGCTTCAATAACTGTCCCCATTAAGGTGTTAACCCTGCTAATGATTTAGACAGGGACCTTCCACCCGTACCTGTGTTACATACAGGACCTCTAGAGAGGGGTAGTCAATCTGTAATTTACTTTTTCTCCAGCAGCTTGGGGAGCAATATCATCTTTACAAGTGAGAGTCTCCCGGCTACTGATAGTGGAAGAGAACGCCAACGCGCCATTTTGGCTTCAGCTTGCTGTGCCGCGGCCAGGTAGTTGTCTGCTAACAATATATCTTTGGTCAGGGTGTAATTTATAGTGAATCTGGAGTGTGTGCCTATGCGGGTAATGTCGCGTAGAATTGGGTCAAGGTGAGCAGCGGGGTCTCTGATGAACAATAACACGTCATCCTCATAGAGCGAAATAATTTCAGGAGTATCTTGCAGCCGTATCCCTTTGCGTGAGTGGCGTGCCCTGACATGGTCCGCCATTGGCTCTATTGCCAGGGCGAACAGGATCGGGGAGAATGGGCAGCCCTGTCCGGTGCCTCTAAAGAGAGGGATCAGGCAAGACGTCTGGGAGTTGACTCAAACTCTGGCCACTGGGGAAGTATATAATAACTTGATATATGCAATCATGTTAGGCCCTATGCCCATAGTTTCCAATACTAGCCACATGTACTTCCAGGACACCATGTCGAATGCCTTCTAGGCATCAAGTGTGACTGCAACTGCACTCGCGTCCTGATCAATTTGCGACATGACGTTGAACAGCCTTCTAATGTTATGGGATGTGGATCTCCGAGGCACGAAGCCTGACTGGTCGTCGTGGACCATATATGTCATGAACTGAAGAAAGCGATTACTTTGCCGAAGATTTTAGTGTCCAAATTCATTAGCGAGAGGGGCCTGTATGATCCGCACTCATCGCTGGGCTTACCGGGTTTGAGTAGGACCGTTATGACGGCCTCACGTAGTGTTGGGGGAAGGGACCCTAGCCGGAGTGACTCGTTCCATTCTTCAAGTAGTTTGGGGGCCAGTATAGCTACGTGCTCCTGGTAAAATTCTGCCGTTAGCCCGTTAGGGCCCGGCGCCTTTCCCTTAGGGAAACTGGATATGGCCTCAACTATTTCGTCTAGTAGGATTGGGGAGTCCAGTTGGTCTCTGGTTGCGGGGGAGATACAGGTCGTGGGTATCTGCTTGAGGAGGTCTTGCATTTGGGAATCACTGTGCTCGGGGGGATTTGGAGTATAGTTCAGAGTACAAGTCCGTAAAGACTTCCAAGATCTGCTGGTTGGACCACTGTACTGCCCCCTGACAATCCTGGACGCAAGTGATCTGAGTTTGGCCGCACTCACCCCTAGCCAAAGCGGCCAGTGTTTTGCCGGGTCTATCACCCTCTCCATGTTTCCACACAGCTTGTGGACGGCTAAAGTATTGGACTTCCCTAGTGGCCTTTTCATTCAACAATTGGAGCTCTTTGCTAATTTGGGAGAGGGTAGCAGTGTCAACTGACATCGGGTGAGCCCGCTTTAGTTCGGGTAGTTTGGATTCGGAGTGGTTAAGGGCTGCTCTTATAGTTTTGAGGACTCCCGCCTCCCTAGATATGGACATTCCCCTGATAAAGGCTTTGAAAGCATCCCAACAGACTGCCAAGGTGGTGGACTGGGGTGTGTTATGCTCAAAATAAGACTGGATGTCGGCAAGGATGTCTGCCTTGAATACGATATCCTGCAGGGCGGAATATTTGAATCGCCATGTGTTGATGGTAGGGGCAGGTGTTCCCAGTTCAAGGGATATCAAGATCGGTGAATGATCCGATAGAGTGCGAGCAAGTATTCGTGTTTTGACCACTCTACCCAGCATTGCACTAGACAGTAGGAACATGTAAATTCTAGAGGAGCTATCGTGTACTGAGGAGTAGTGAGTGTACTCACGTGTTTTTGGATGCAGTGCCCTCCATGCGTCTCGAATATCGAGCGTTGTGCTGTTTGTTAACAGTCTACGTGTCGCGCCGGACAGTGGTCTGGGGCTGTGCCTGTTTTGTCCAGTATGGTGTCCAGTATGAAAATCATATTCCACCCCCCCCCATATGATCTGCTCCCCCACATAGCCCAGCAATATAGATACCACCAGGTCGACAAAGTCGGGGGAGTCCACATTAGGGCCATAGGTATTCACCAACAGGTATTCTCTGTTAGCTATTGCGCAATGCAATATAATGTATCTTCCCTCCGGGTCTATATAGCTCTTGTGGAGTACAAACCTAAGTGATTTATGATCATTGTCAACAACCTTCTGGCCCGGGTGGAGTATGAGGTGGAATATGTATGAGGTGGAATATCTATGGGGTCCCCATGATGGTGCCATACACTTAGAGGGCCCGTGGAGTGTGTTTCCTGCAAGAGTAATATTTTGCAACCATATGTATTAGCGTAGGTCATGATTTTACGAGCCTTGGTATAGTTACTCAAGCCCCGAATGTTCCAGGACATCACTGTTGTAGGCATTCTACGAGTCTAGGGAACATCCCACCACTGTTGTCGTAGAGTACGTTTAAGGCGGGATCCGCCCCTGCGCGGGGCCCCCCGATGTCCTGTGGTCTGCCAGTCTGCCTCTGCCTTTTCCAATAACATTTCCCAAACCAACCCCACCCCCCTCCCGCACCACCCCTTCCTGGCAGGCAGTGTATCCACCCACCCCCCTCCCTTCAAAACCCAATTCCCCCTCAAAAGAGGGATCTGCGGGCGAGGACCAACGTGGTTGCAGCTCGCTAATGGCCCGACCGGGGCCAATGTCAGATTTCAATCTAACCAGAGCAAACATTGCAAACGCAGTGGGGTGCGCTGTTGCTGTGTGGTGGACCTCTTAGGTAAATGCAAATGACACGGAACATCATGCGGTACAATAACCAATGGGACGCATAGTAGTCACATATTTCCCACACCACCAAGCCTAGACAGGGGGCAGGACGCCCTTATCGTGAATGGTAAGTGCTCAGAGGTATTGGAGCAGTTGAGTGAACACAAGAGCAGGTATGAGTGAGTGTCAACAAGTAGGCAGGGCCCAGTGTGGGACAGTTAACGGGCTCTGGTGTGGAGCCTACAGTTGTGATTGGCTCAAGTGACAAATGCATATGCGTAGTGGGTCCAGGAAAATGTTACCATCAGCACATTGGAGGATAAACAATATTGACCAGACTTTACAGGTTCTAGGTGATTGAGGGTCAGTCGTCGACCACTAGGCCTCCATTTGGATTATGAGGTGGTATTTGAGACTATAAATTTCACAGCTTCCTCCGGGATGGTGCAAAAATAGTTTTTCCTTGAAGGTAATCTTTAGCCGGGCCGGAAAAAGAATTGCATAGGGGACAATGCACTCTCGCAACAACTTTTTAACTCCAAGGAACTGGTGCCTCTCTTGTTGTACCCCAACAGAAAAGTCAAGGAATATACGGATTGTATGCGAGTCCAGACGGAGGTCTTCTTTCTCGCGGGACAGTCGAAGGATAAGGTCCCTGTCTCTGTAGTTGAGAAATCTAGCGATGGGCGGGCGTTGTTGAGCAGCCTGCAAGATGGCTGCCTAGCTTTGAGTTCCGTGCCTAACTCCCACATCAGCGGCCTGCTATTATATCCTACGACTGGAACCAGCGCATTGTAGAGACGATACCCAGGGCAACAAATAGAGCCGTTCCTGAAAGAAAACGGAGCACCACGACCAAGTTGGGACCCTTCTTCTTCCTGGCTGGCTGCCTCGCCTGCCGCTTTGACACAGGAATTGTCAAAGGACTCTGAGGTCTCCAACCACACGCCCACCGAGGTTGCCCCTGGCCTACTCCATTTAACTCCTGCAATATGTCAAGCAGAGCATGTGGTGCTGACAAGGGGGGTGCAATGGATAAATATGCCAAGGCTAATGGAGACCATGGCAAAGAACTTTGCTTCATTCCACGAGAAGCTAGACGACATCAACGCAAACGTGGCCTGCATGAGAAACAAATTAGATCATCATGATGAAACTAGGCTAACGGAGGCAGAGACCAGAATCGGGGTCGGTGAGGACGAGGTGCAATCCCTCCAAAACACAGTCTCTGGTCTGGTGCGAGATATGAAACAAGTTAAGACGAAATGTGATGATTTAGAGTCCAGATCTCGCCGAAATAACATCCGCATTGTGGGTGTTCCGGAGTCCGACCTCAAGGGCAAAATGGGACAGGCTGTTGAAATCCTCCTCAGTGACCTTCTGGATAACCCTCAACTTTCACCGTTCTTCACGATTGAGTGCGCTCAACGGGTGCTGACCCCTCACCCTAAACCGGGTGACTTCCCCAGACCAATCATCGCCAAGGTCCTCAGCTACAGGGATAGGTACCACATTCTACGCCTGGCCCGTGAGAAGGGAGAACTAAGACTAGAATGTCAGATCATCAGAATTTTCCCCGACTTCTCCGTTAACGTACAAATGGAACGCAGGCAATTCAATGGCGTGAAGAAGATGCCCAGGGAAAGAAAAATTGAATACGCCATGCTCTTCCCGGCACGCTTGAAGTTACCACAATAAACTGTAGTTTTTCACTGTCTCGGACGAAGCAGTGAAGTACATCGAGGCACATATCCCGCTCTCTGATCCTGTGGATGATCCAATAGACAACGATTGAGGCCATGAGTGCTGGTCACAGTGGGTGGGCCCCTCTGGGCATCACATACTCTGCCTAATCTCCCTTCTTGATAGGAGGGCCTCCTGCTGCACTGGTGGTGCCGCACTCTACTGCGACACTTCTGACAATGCCTCCTCGCTCTCTCTTCGGCCCTCGCTAGAGCTCATGGACTTTTGCATCTTGCCCTTTATTTGCCAGTCACAACTCTACACAATGTTTCCCTTGTACTTGTAATGTCACTTACCGCTATATTATATGTGGTGCATCTGCACCAATCTCTTACCTAAGTTGGGTAAACGGCATTGGCGACCCCCGCTGCAGCTGCAATGCCAAGTTCGGCAGGTTATTACAATTGGTTCTGCCCCAGTTGGGCATATAGTCAGGCGTTGCCTTGTTGGCTGTGGCACGCCGTCTGGTTCTTGGGTGGATACTACTGCAATGCTGGGTTGGGATGGGCAGTGAGGGTGGGGGGGTAAAGTTGCGGGATGTTCTGTTAAAAATGGCAAGGGGACTGTGGCTGCCAGTGTGGGGGAGTGAGTCGACACATCGGCAGCTGTTACATGGTCAATAAGCGATGTTGCACGTTGCTGGGACGCCCCATAAAACTGTAAAATGGCCGTTAGGCTAATGATGTGGAATATCCGGGGGCTAAGCAACTTCACAAAGGCCCGTAGGATAACCGCATACGCCCAGAGGCATAGGATCAATATACTTCTCCTACAAGAAACCCACGGTATGGGCCACCTCTCATCCTCCCTTGCACCAGCTTGGGGTGCCAACAAATTTTACACTACATACTCCTCTCAGTCCAGGGGAGTCCTAACCCTGATCCATAAGTCAGTGGAATTCTCCTTGCGCACAAGTCACATAGACCCTAGAGGTAGCTACGCGATTCTCCACTGCCTGCTAGCCAACACAGAGTGTCTATTGGTAAACACATATGCTCCAAATACAGATGCCCCCAAATTTTTCGATGACGTAAATGCCCTGCTCATGAGATATATTGGGGTCCCAATCATCTGGGGGGCTGGGGGGCATGAACCTTATTCTAGACAATGTGCTAGACAGATCGGGCACCGCCAACAGAGCTATATCCAGAGCTGCCCATTGGCTCCGCTCACACATGGCCTCTGCTGGCCTATGTGATGTCTGGAGAACGCTCCACCCACTCACTAAGGATTACACCTTCTATTCCTCTGTGCATGATAGCCACTCTAGAATCGACATATTCCTCATGTCAACTGGGCTAATAGGGAAAACCTTGGATATGCAGATATTAGCACGCACGCTTTTGGATCATTCCCAGGTGACGCTGGAGATCACACCGAGACCCGCCCTCCCACATAATCCCACCTGGCGTTTCAAATCAGAGGCACTACATGACGGTTTTTAAAGCTGATATTCTTGCAGACATTAACTCGTTCTTTGATAGCAACAAACGTCACAACACATCCGATGGAACCCGGTGGGAGGCATTCAGGGTCTTTATCAGAGGGATGTGTATCTCTAGGGAAGCAGGGGTCCTGAAAGACATCAAAAATTCTCTACAACGGTCCAAGACTAAACTGAAGGAATTTGAGCAGGAATATGCCTCTGCCCCCTCCCCATCCAAGTTGGCACAGATAAGGTCGGAACTAGAATCCTTTGAGTCGTATGCTCTTAGGGAGGTGCGCTACTATGCCCGGCCCACTGCAGCGCGGAAATATGGTGAGGGAGAAAGACGGGGTCAAACCCTGGTCAGACTGGCCCGTATCGAGGGGGGGTAGAACCCGAATCAAAAGTATCAGGGATGAGAGCGGCATACAGCACTGGTCTGATCAACTCATTCTGGAGACCTTTGCGGAATTCTACGCACCCCTTTATGGCCCACAGCATGAGCACAGCTCACATGACCTGAATCTTCTACTGGACCAAATCCCCATGACCTATATATCCCGCTCCGCTAAAGAGCAACTGGACACTCCCATTAACCCCAAGGAGATAGTCGAGGGCATTTCGGCCCTTCCTAAGGGCAAGGCTCCCGGCCCGGACGGCCTAACCTCTGAATTCTATCGAGAGCATGTTGCCCTGCTGACCCCCGCGCCTACATGAAGTCTGAGCTGAATCTCTCCGTCTAGCCACTCTCCCTCCATCCCTACGCAAGGCCATAATAACCGTGCTACTCAAGCCGGGCAAACCCCCGGACGAATGTGGCTCCTATAGACCCCTTTCCCTCTAAAATACAGACACCAAAATATTCGCCACGATAATCGCGAACAGATTCCTCCCCATCATGACAAACCTGGTCCACCCAGACCAAAGCGGCTTCGTCCCTGCCCGCTCCACTGCCCTAAATATCTGTCGACTTTTCAACATCATGTCCAGAATCGACTCTAATGCTAATGCGGTCACACTCGATGCCCAAAAGGCATTTGATATGGTCTCCTGGCAATATATGTGGGCGGTACTGGAGAAAATGGGAATCGGCCCGCACATGCTATCCTACATCAAACTGTTGTATACAAATCCAGAGGCCAGAGTCCTGGTTAACTCCCTTACGTCGGCTCCCTTCGCGCTTCACAGGGGTACGCACCAGAGGTGTCTATTCTCCCCCATACTATTTGGGTTGGCCATTGAGCCTATGGCGGACAGGGGGGAGGGACAAACATACCCGCAAGGGAATACGCCTGCGTGAAACACCCGAAATCATATCACTCTACGCGGATGATGTACTCCTATATGTCAGAGACCCTTCCGTCCATCTAGACCCGATCATCCGTGAGATAACAAAAATTGGTACATTTTTGGGCTTTACCATAAATTACACCAAGTCAAAATATTCCCCCTCACTGCTGCGACCCCCCAACCGACATGCAAATTCCCACTCCGGTGGTCACTGCGAGGCATCAAATATCTCGGGGTCCATATATCCCTATCAAGATCCTCCTTACTGGCTGACAACTATATCGCCACTGCGCAATACGCAGAATCCAGGATGCCAAGGTGGCGTAACGGCCCACTGTCCCTCTCGGGAAGACTGTCCCTAATCAAAATGATAATAGTCCCAAAGCTTTTATACATATTCGCTAATGTCCCGCTCTGGCCTGGGAAGCAATATTTCACAAACTTGCACGCTGAGTGCGCCCAGTTCCTGTGGCACTCCGGGGCCGTCCACAGGAAGTGGCAACACATGACTCTGCCCTATGAGAAGGGGGGGATTCAATGCCCCAGACCTCACTCGATACTGGACCGTCGCACAAGCCCAGCATGCAACACACTGGTATAAATATTTGGACACTCCCCCCCCCCCCCCCCCCAATGTCAAATTGTAAATTCTCGCAAGTGAGGAAGTGAATGTTATGTCCCTGATCCTTTACCATTCATACCAGACCGACGCCCCGGCTGATCCAGTTGCCACCACGATCATGACATGTGAAGGTCAATCCTGCAATCCCACCCGTACTACAAGTAGCTGCCCATATGGTTATTCCCAGGCCTTGCCCCCACACAGGACAAACTTCCTATGCAACATTAGCTGGACCTGGGGTATCGGGCGCTCTCCGACCTGTTCCCTGAAGGGAAATTTATCACCCCACAGACATGGCGACCGGGGCACTCCAAATCAGCACTGGAGTTACTACAATACTTTAGACTTAGAGCGGCAGTTTGTGCAATGTGGCCCTCATACCCAGATTAACCCCCTGACTCCCCTGAGATCTGCTATATAGCTAACTCTGCAGGAAGTAAGGGCATAACGTCAGCCCTATATAAACTACTGATGGCAAAATCGGCAGAACCATCCCATAAACTCCAGGATACATGGAGCTATGATCTGGGGTTGGCAATTACTGATAACATGTGAGCGAAAATGTGCATGCATACACGTAAGGTCTCCCTCAACTCCAGATTCAGATGCATGCAATATAAGCTCCTTAATTGCCTGTATTACACCACTCACAGGGTTTGGAAATTCACACACAACCAACCCCACGTGTGCCCGAGATGCAGATCCGATGAAGCTGACCATACTCATATGTTCTGGTCCTGTAGGACACTGGCCCCGTTCTGGGATGCTGTGCTGGAAGCCCTCTCGGAAATGGTGGAGTTCCAGATTGGTCCCGACCCCCTTGCTGCGTTTTTGGGCTATGGGAGGGAACTGGAGTGAAGAGAGTCGCCAAATTTTTGAATGATGGGGCCATGGTGGCTAGAAGATGTATCCTACAGTGTTGGAAGCGTCGCTCCCCCCCTTCATTTGAGATGTGGCTAAAGGACCTCACTTGGACGCAAATGTGTGAGGACGACTACATCAATTCCCTACCTGCGAATGGCCACCCCAAAAATGTGTGGACAGAGTTTTGTAGTTATTTGAACAACAAAGTTGACTTAGAGCTTCTATCTTCGCCCTCTTCGGTGGAAGGGGCGGAAGTGCAACCAGGACTCTGAGCAGCCCCGCTGGACTCAATACGCCCTAAGTTAATATGCCCGTTTACAATGTATGCATCGCTTGTTCTAAATGTTTTAAATGTGAAATGCTAAGTGCTGATCTGATGTGTCCTGCACCTGCTACTGTTCCTTGCCAATAAAGAAAAGTTAATAAAAAAAAAAAATAAGAGAATTCTAGCGATGATGTGCCTGGGAAAGTCTCCTGGTTTGGGGCGCGGTGACAATGCCCGGTGAGCTCGCTCGACCGTGAAGTATGGGGACAGGGCGGGGTCACCTAGTAGATCTTTAAGTAGGCTCTCGACAGCCGTTTCCATGCGCCCCTTAAGGGCATTTTCAGGGACCCCAATAATGCGGAGGTTGTTCCTCCGCGAGCGGGACTCAAGCTCATCACACTTCGCCTTAACCATTTTCATATCTCGGGTTAGAGTGGCCATGGTGTCCTGCAGGATGTGCAGTCCGTCATTTGACCCAATTCGATTCTCGGCCTCAGTGATTCTGGTCCCCGCCTGATCAACCCTAGACTTGAGGGATACGACATTGGCATTGATATCGTGCAATTTCTCATGGAAAGAGGCAACATTTGTGGCCATAGATTCCATCATTGCAGTGAGGTCAGGGGTTAGTGAACTGGAGGCGGGCTCAGGTTCAGGGTTCTCCTGGACAGGTGTTGTAGCTCCCGAGTCCGTTGGCGGGGTGCATGCAAATTTGTCCATGGCACCCACCTTACCGGTCCCTCTGGATCTGCTAGACATTACAATGGGGTTGGGGGTGCAAAGCGGGTGGGGCCCAGCCCGGCGTTGAGAGCGTGGGTGTAGCACCAAGTTTTAGTGCCCGGTGGAAGAGGTAGGGATAGCTGGTGGCACAGCAGCTGTACTCCGGGTTGGGTGATAAGGCTGCAATGCTGAGTCAATAGGGTCAGTTATTCATGCAGTCCTCCAGCATTAGGGATATCAGGGGACTGGAAGGTCCCGCTGTCGAGTTGCCAGAGCGACGTTAGGGGCAATGTAGGGTGACTGATGGATCAGCAATGCCGAGTTGAGGAGATAATGCTGAAGTGGGCACCACAGTCAATTGCCCAGAGTGTAGGTGCAACCCCCTGCCCTGCAGCCAGAGTCGGGCTTATGTTGTCCCTGGATTCTGGGATTAAGCATAGGAGGGCCGCCTGGAAGGGGAGCGGAGTGTTGCCCTCCGAGGGGCATGAGTGGCCACCAAGCTGGAGTGTGGTTGTAGGCAGTTTTCAAGGAGGATGGGTGTTCACGGTGGGGGCCGCAGCGCATGGGACCCAGGAGTCAGATGTATTAGGGACCGCAGCCCAGTCCAAGTAATAGGGGTAGCCTACGGCCCCCGCAGCACCAGGAAGGTGTCTGCGCGCCGGCGGCAGCACAAGGAAGACAAACGGGGGAGAGTCCAGCTCCCCCCTCCCCAACTCCTCATCTGCCCCGTGGGTGCGGCCCACGGGGTGCGCTGTCGGATCACGTGTCCACTGGTGTCTACCCGCACAGTCTACAGGAGTCTTCAGCCGCCGCACGGCTGGCACGGCCGGGCCGGGAGGTCGCAGAGCAGAGAGGCGGCGACGGGCCTCAGCAGGCACAGCCCTGGCCCCCGGCGAAGCGCAGCCCGCCGGCCGGAACGTTGCAGTACTCAGGGGGAAGAGGGAATACAGCCGCAGAGGATGAGTGTCAGGGAGAGTCAGGCGCGGACCAGGCAGGCCCACGGCAAGGGGCGCGACCTCCCACAGATGGAGTCCCCAGCCAGGCCAGGCTTCAGCCCGCACCTCCAGGCCCCAATCTTCAGTGTGGTGTAGCACGTCTCACAGAAGCCGATTTCAGCCGAAATTTGATCGGCACAGGTAGCGCAATGTGGGCAGTAGTCTGAGTGAATTTCAGGCGGCGGAAACAGCTCAGACCGCCGATGTGGCAAGATTCGGGTCCACTCTCCACGGAGCTCAGCAGCTACGCAGCTTTTTTCGGGCTGCTCAACAGTGCCCCCCCCCTTTGTCAAGAATATTTAGCACTCTTCTAATATTATCTGACAATTGTCTCCCAGACACAAACCCAGTTTGGTCCTCATGGATGAAATTAGGGATCACCTTTTCCAATCTTGTTGCCAAACAATTGTTAATAGATTTGCCATCACTATTTATTTTGGATTAGGCCATTATGAAGAACATATTGATGATTCTTTAACCTTTTTGAGAAAGAGGACTAGGTTGGCTTGTTAAAAACTTAGTCTCTAAACTAAATATAAACCAATAAGAAACCTGTCAGGACCACAAGCTAATATTGCTGCTGATACCTCTTCTTAAGTAAAGTTTGAGTTTAGGGCAACCGATTCTTCTTGTGCTACCTTAGGCAGATACATTGATTGTTACAAGACTTCTGGTCTAATTGCCCTTTTAGAGTCAAGGTGGCCAAAAAGTATTTATAAACTTTTACATTGATGTCTGAATCTTCGGCTGCTAGTCTGCCATTTGTTTTCCTAATATGGCAGTTAATATTGTTCTTTTGGCACTCTTAATTTGAACGTCATCCACTTTGTAGGTCTATCTCAATCTTCAATAAAGAACTGTCATTTCCAACAAGAGTTAGGCTGTTTTTTTGCACAGAAATGTAATTGTATAAAGCCCTTTTTTGTCAACTGTAAGTAGAATTTTGGGGGTACTATCATGTTCATGTCTTAATCTAATTTCTTTATTTCCATAAATAGTGTGGTTTCCTGTTCCCTGAATTCTTTAATTTAGTAGCCCAGGAAGAAATACATATTTTCCCTCTTACGCTTTCAAAGTGTCCCATATTAGCTGTGGTGATAACTCTGAGGGGGTGTTCACAGTCCAAAACACATCTACAGACTTTTACAAAGAGCCTCCTGTTTGATTCTGAGAGCCTTGTATGCAACAAGACAGGGTAGTGGTCTGAAATTACCTTGGCATAATCCCACATTCGACCACGTTACCTTTCCATTTCTCATACATAAACCAAAGATTCAGATGAGAATATGACCCACAAGCGTAAGAATTCAAAGTGTAGTCCCTTAGACCAGGATTTAATATACACCAGATGTCTCGCGTACCCATTCTGCCTGTGAGTTCTTCCAATGCTCCTGCTGCTCTAGAGCGAGTTTGGGGAGGGACGGATGATTTGTATATAAGAGGAGACACATTATCAGATTGAAATCTATCCCGATAGAAGTAGAATCAGGGCTCAAGTCGAGGGTACACGTGGGTTGACAAGTCCCGTCACTTTTTTCAGGAGCCCCCCCCAGTTATTTTGGAAGGCACCTTGAATTGCTAATTTCCAGCGATGCCACATTCAATTGGTAAGTTATGATCCCCCCAACTTTTGTTTTTAGGACTTGACCCCTGAGTAAAATATAAGAAGGGTTATACACATTTGCAAATAAATCCACCAAAAATGAGGTTCTCCTACCAAGGAATGTAGGTTACGTCCTGTTATTTTATAAAACGCAGTGGGGTGTGTTTCTTGCAAAAAGTCCAAAACAACACTTGGGGATTTGAAATATTGAAGCAATCTGTACCTCTTAACTTGTTTAACGCCCTTGACATTCTAACTATACAAATGTAACTCATTTACGTAAAGTAGGGAGTGTAAACAATTCTCTAACTTTCATATCTCCTTATGTGACCTGTGACTGTTTTGTCTTTCAAGAAGCACATAGATCAAACAAAAAGCAGTATTGTGGGAAGGATATTGCAAAATATCACATTTAACAAGCATTATAATTGTAGGCAAGTCAGGTGGGTAAATCATATAATCGATCGTTGATCAAACAGTCAACAAGAACTAAATAATCAACATTTGGGTTAAATATTGTCACCCAAGAGAATAATACCCCATGAGGGTACATATGTCTGTTGCTTAGACTTCTATTAAGGAGTAAGGAGACCCTTTCTCCCAACCAGTATGCCTAGGAAATAACTTGCTTCAAGATGCTATTTGTTCTGCCCATTATCAATTGGGTTGACACTGAGTCGATCTGCAGTTTTAAGTTATCACCCAATTCCAGAATTGCATAGTAAATAGCTTGAACGTATTGATGAATGGCGCAGAGTGGTGTACATTGTCAAAAGGTCAAGTCAAAAGATGTTGACGAGCACTTGTCACATGACATGTTAAGACTTCAAGACACAGCTTTGAAGTAAAAAGAAATTGCACTCGAGTACTTGTCTTATGAGGTGCTGAGAAGAAAGGCAAACATACTTGCATATTGAAAGATATATAGGCTACCCAGGAGAAGGCAGTACTAGAGCAAATGATTTCCAAGATCCACCTACATATTTGAGGTATAATGGCAGAGTACAATGCACCCTTTCAAACAACCACGGCAGCTGCTGAAACTGGAACACTTGTGCTCCTTATAGCTTTTGTCCCAAACTTGCTAATCCAAAGTTAATGATATGATTAAAGAGTGACACGCCTGGAGAGCAGCTTTGAAGTTGCAATAGGTTTTTTTCTCTAAATAAGAAATATATCAAGAAGAGGAGTGGTGGGATTAAAAAAGGAAAACGCAGCCACCACAGATACAAATAATAGTTGGTGAAAAAGAGACTTGATATTACTTAAATTGATTAATAAATCCAGAAATTACTCTGTAATTGATATATGCTGTATCATCATGAAACACTACACCACAATTAGTATGCCAAGTTTGGGAGAGGGGGGCATTGCTCAAAATATCCTGTTTAATTGCACTGAACCTGAGACCATGGAGGAATTCATCATCCTTGCCAAAAACTGGTCCACTGCCAATGCTCAGCCTTTTTGGACGACGAAGTGATCCGAATCTGCATCACTGAAGGATGAACATCATCCGTACTGTGTAAGCAGCTCCTGAAGAAATCCCTGATGATCCATGAAGTTCTTGAGATGCAAGGGTCCATGAGAGGGTGGATATCCAAGCATCGGCCATGGAAACGCCCAAGAAAAAGACGAATCAGTGGCGGCCGTCACCGGAATCAGAGACGCAGGAAGAGGGGCATCGACTACCAGACACCACTGAAAGCACCGGAAAGACAAAAAATACCCACAGACAAAACCAGGTTACCGCCCAAAGAGGCTCTGCTACTGTTGTGGCCAGATCTTTCCCCACACGGGCGCATGGCCAACAATGAGCCAACGATGCTCCAGATGCAGCAGAGAAGGGCACTTCCAGCCTGTCTGCCAGGAAGGAAGGCCTTTCCCGCCAGGCCGACAGCCTCAATCAGCACGAAATAGCTGGCGACAACTATACAGGCCAAGCCCGATACCTGCACAGTGGAGACAGTCACAGTTCTATCCACAGCAGCCAAGGAGAATGGTGAGAGCAATGGAACAAGGTCTGGAATACAGGGAGTTACCAGGCGACAACCAGCTGCCACAACTGACACTACATAGATCACTACGGTTACCCAGGTGGCCCATACGCAAACTGGGACATATTTTCATATGGACAGGACCCAGAATATCCCGACAAGTTTGTAACACTGGTACATGTGGAGCAAGATGGCAACAAACCCCCGAAAGTGATGGTGCGAATGAAAGGAGTCAGTCACCACTTCTTGATTGACACGGGGGCTACTATCAATATCATGAGGGAATAGGAGTTCTTGCTATCCGTCAGCAGAAGGTATCCAACGCCATTGAGAGCAAGAATCATCCAATGGGGAGCCAGCGCGCAGCTACCATCACTCGGACAATTTAGAAGGACACTCATTCAAGGGCAAGACGACCGACAGTCATCCACGTGCTCAGGAGCTGAGTCAGCAGGAAATGTCTGCTTAGCTACCGCACCGTAAAGGAGCTTGGCCCGATAGACATCCACTTCCAGGACAATGACATGGTGCAATGTAGTGGGGAAAGTGGGAAACACTGGACCATCTGCCACATGAAGCGAGCACAAGTGGACAAGAAGATCACAATCACGTTTCCCAAGCTATTGAAAGAGTTGGGGAAATTGAAAGGCAAAGTGATCCGCCTACACATAAATGAAAATGTCAAGCCAGTCCCACAACACCCAAGAAGGGTAGGGTTTCACCTGCAGGAGAACAACATCATAGAGAACTCAACTGGGCCCACACCATGGATCTCACCTCTGGTCATAGTACCCAAAGATGGAAACCAACTTCGATTATGAGTCGACATGAGGGTGGCAAATACTGCAATCGAGAGAGAGTGGCATCTGGGCTCAAAGATAGAAGGCATGATTGTACAACTAAACTGCGTGACAACATTTCCAAGTTATACCTGAACCAGGGGTACCAGCAGCTGGAACTGCCCACCAAATCCAGAGGAATAACCACATTCACTACCCATGATGGCTTATTTCGCCACAAGAGGTTACATTCCAGAATCTCTTCCACAGCAGAGATTTATCAGGAAACCATCAGACACCTGCTCCTCCCGGTCAAGTCGGTTTTCAACTACTCCAACGACATCCTCGTATACGGCACCTCTCAGAAGGAACATGACCAAGCCCTCATAGACATATGTAATAACATGAAAGAAACTGGCCTCACCCTTAACTACAAGAAATGTAACATCAGCAAAGACAGGCTGCGGTTGTACGGACACATCGTTTCTGGCAGAGGGATGCAGCGCGACCCAGAGAAAGTGCACGTCATTAATGAGCTGCAAGAGCCCTCCCAAGTGGGGGAGATTATACTATTCCTGGGGATGGCCAGCTACTGTGCTCGATACCTGCAGAGGTAAGCAAGGTAGTACTGAACCGTTGAGGTGATTACTAAGGAAAGATGAGACGTTCAACTGGCCACAAGACTGCCAGAGAGCGTTCAACACCATCAAGACCGAACTTGCAAATGCAACACACCTCGCTGACTTAAATCCAAATGGGCACACAGAACTGGTGGTCGACGCCAGCACGGACGGCCTAGGGGCTTCCTTGGCGCAACGGGAGAAACCGGAGGCACCTGCAAGTTGCGTGGTGGCGTATGCGAGCAGGTCCCTGTACCAGACGGAGTGCGTGTACTCACAGGCGGAGAAGGAAAGTTTGGCAGCAGTATAGGCTTGCGAATACTTCTACCACTTTATAATTGGGAAGAGGTTCACCCTTGTAATGGATCACCAGGCGCTCCTGTCACTATTTGGCAAACCAAGCAGCAAGATTCCGCCGATGATAGCACAATGGGCAGTCACCTCCAGGAATACGACTATGCAATTACACACAGACGCGGGGGAGACAGCAACCCTGCCGACTACATCTCACAGCACCAGACGACAAGGGACCAGCCACTGAGGGAAGGAGATTCAGAATACCCATGCCACGTTACGGAACAGGCCTTACCACCTGCTCTCACCATCGAGGATCTGGCAAGGGCAACACACGCAAACCCATCCACCAGGTGGACCAAAGAGCTCACAGCCTCCAACAAGTGGAGATACTACAAGAGACTGTTACATCAGCAGGAGGGATTTAACAACCAAGTACTGGAACGTCTGGCAAACGTCAGCACGGAACTTGCCGTGTCAGAGCAAGGAATGCTGTTGAGAGGCTGCAGCACTGTCGGCCCTATGGAGGGGGTTGGTGACGCTGGCACACAAAGGACACAGAGGGGTGCAAGCAACCAAGAAATTGCTTCGACAGACTGCATGGTCACCTCTCATGGACGCCATGGTGGAGGAAGTAGTCAGAAGCTGCCTAACATGCCAGTGTGCGGCCGGAAGCGAGCCGCCACTCCCCATGCACCCATCACGCATCCCTGAGAAGGTATGGCAGGGGGTTGCGATGGACTTACTTGCCACTAGAGTCAGGGGACCACCTACTGGTAATAGTGAAAGAATTCTCCAGGTTCCCAATTGTTAAACGCACATCATCCACGGCATTCACCCAGGTAGTCGGGGTCATAGATGAGGTCTTCAGTGAGTGGGCATCTCCACCCCGGTCAAGACAGACAATGGGCCACTGTTTAGCAGCCAACATTTTCACCAGTGTGCGAAACACATGGGGTTCACACATCAGAGGGTAACCCTACTATGGCTGCAAGCTAAAGGCATTGCGGAACGATTCAGGTTGTCCACAAAGAGGACTATCCAGAAGGCAATGATCGAGGGCATGTCAACCCAGCAAGCCCTGTGCCGCATGCTTTGACACTACAGAAACGCACCACACTTCGTGACAGGAGTGCCGCCCGGTGGCCTGATGAGAGCATACCAAGCCAGGGCGGGTCTTCCCCAGGGGGAACAAGGACCCCTGTGGCAACCAGAAAACCGAGATCTCCTAGAGGACGAGATGAGAGAGAGATGTGAGAGCAAAGGAAGCAACTAAAGAAAGGACTGACTGGGCTCGGGAGGCGAGAGTAAAGGAATTCGGGGAAGGAGACGAAGTGCTTGTGAAATAGCAAATGCAAAGGAAGATGGACGCCAGGTATGCCGCCACACCCTTGAAAGTGCCTGATGTGAAGGGTACAATGGGGTCAGATGTCAACCCACAGAGGGCAGGCACCAGAAATGCATCCTGCTTTAAACATTTTGTGCCAGAGGGAGACCCCGGTGTGGAAAAGGACCCAGTCCAGGAACGAAGGGTGCCAGATGAAGTGTAACATGGACGTATGGATATGTGAGGGAGAAGTGTTCTGAGGTAAAGCGCCTGCACCCTTTAGAGTTAAGGGGCAAATTTGTAGGAGGAGGAAGAGAAGGAGCCTCAGGGAGGAAGAGACAGTTATAATAAAATGGTTATTGAGGTCAGACATTGTTGTGTGTCCTCCGTTCACCTGTGCTGAGATGGATAACAGCTCCCTCCTCTGGAACAGTCTCCCCTTCGTCTCAGTCTTGAGCCGAATCTCCTCGAATTCCACAAGCTCCTCAAGACTTTCATCTTCTCCTCCTCCTTCGCACTCTCTTCCCGTGCTAAACCCCACAGTCGCTGAGATTTGTGGCCTAGGCCCTCATGTGGCCCCCTGGGTCCCAGCCTTCTGTCCAATCTCCTTCAGCCTCCTCCCCCTTCCCATGCACTTGCCTTTGGGTACCCACTGGCCTGTGGTCTCAGGCCTGCACTTATTGTACTCGCAGGTTACCACTCTCCTACCAAATGGTCACTACCTTGCACTTACCTGTTGCACTGCAACTGATTCTCTGGCACTTAACCCTCTGTGGAACCTGCAGCACTTAACCCCATCCCCTGTGTCCCTTCTCTCTATCTGCACGTCCCGAATGTTCACAAGGCCTAGTAGGGCAGGCTCTGCCTTTTGCTCATGATTGTTCATTTAGCCCATTGTCTTGCTTCCCTTGTTCCCTCCCCTTTGCCCTGTGGGTGCTTCGAAACAATTCCTTGATGTATAAGCGCCTTAAAAATACACAATAAAATAAATAAAAAATAACAATTTGCTTAACTCCTAGCAGTCGACAGCAGGGCAGATTTCTTAAAAGACTAGATGGATGGAAAGCGGTGAAGAAGGTTGTTCCTCTGTGTTCTCCCTAAAAATATTAATGGTGAAAGATTCTTCTGTACTTGTTATTAGATCCAAAAAATTAATCTCACGCTGGATGAGTTCAGCTGTGAATTGTATTCTTCAGTCTATGGTATTAATGTAAGTTAGGAAGTTGTGTAGGATGTGAATGGTGATCCACCATTCAATGTCATCCATACATTCTGGCGTATAGTGGTTTGGCGTGTAAATTGATATTATCTGTACCTATATGAATGTGGGTTCCTTGTATATGTGCATATCAACACTCTGTATCTATTGTAACTTCCGCCACCGAGTAGTTTAGGAACTTGTGATTCAGGAACGCCATTCTGCATGCACAGCTTGGATATGTAGTAAAATATCTATTTTCAACCCAATTTTGCACCAAATTCTCTTTTATTTTTAGTTGAGAGTATTTCTGGTAGGCAAAGTATTTTCACCCAGTATTTCTTACATACTGGGTTGGACGGTTTTAAGTTTTCCTTAGTTATTGAAATCAAAAAGGGAACAACCGTATCTTGTAGTTCATTTATGGTATCCCCATTAAAAAAGATAAGAAGCTAAACTGAAAAATGTCTATCATTTTCTTTTCTTTTCTTCCTTTTCCTTTCCTTACTGATACAGGTCAGTTATTGAAGCCTTTAACCATAAATGAACTACAAGATATGGTTGTTCCCTTTTTGATTTCAACAACTAAGGAAAACTTAAAACAGTTCAACCTAACCATTGGGTGAGCCGCATGACTATGACTTGCACATGATACTTGAAGCTAATTTTATTTATTTTTTGAACAGTATAACTTGAAAGATGACAAATGTTATATGCATTATTGTTTACATTTCCTTAGGTTCAACATTTGAATATTTTTGTTAAACCTCCCCTGATGAGCCATTTAGGACTTTAAATGGTGAAACACGTTTTGAGAGTGGTCATGATAGTAGACAAACGAGGTCTGTCAACGGTAAATTGATGTTACTTGCTGGCACAAAATAGACAACTATCCCCACGTAAAAAATATTGTCTATTTGTAGTGTAGCAGCCACACTAGTAAGATATACTATTTTTGGCTTGATTTTTGACTGCAAAGTATTAAAAAACACGTTAGCGAACAGCTAGCCAGGCAGAACCTACAGTACTTTACAAAAAACCTAAAACATCAAAAGAACTAAGCAAATAGTAAACAGCACTAGAAGAATTAAGTCAACTAAGCAAAATGGACACGATATTTGAAACCAGAGATGTGCAAGCAGAAGAGCTCTTCCTTAGACACAGCCAACCTTCCTATACACAACCCTCATCGAGCAACAGCCAATCATTAAGAAGTCTATTTGAGCACTTAGAGTCATTAAGCAAACTGGAATTGAATAAATGGTGTGAAATCAAGACCCTAAAAATGTATTTAGAAGTGGATCTCAAGGGGTCTTAGAATTTGCATCTTTCCCTCATTCGATGAAGAAGATAAAAAAGCACTGAATCACTGGTAATACCTATTGAGCAACACATCAAAGGAAATGATGATCAGAATAATAAACCAATCTGTACAAACACACAAACGGACACTCAAAGAAATTGAATCAGTGAAAGAAATAAAATCATTGAACCTTCCAGAGATTACGTTTAAGAACTATCAAATACTTGATGATTATTACCTAGCCAACTATGCAAAGGAGCTCAAAAACAAAAAGCCTTCATCAGGGATAAAAATGATTATAAAAACTACAGGATTTACACATATCAAACGAAATATGATCTTAACATGAGATCCTCAGATAAATAAAGAACCAAAACTCAGGGAGCAGAACACACATCAGTACCCTCCTCGTCAGACACAGAAACTGCAAGTGATTCAGAACATAGACCCACTGAACAAGCAAGAGAGACTGAAAACACAACTCAACCAGAATCGTTAAATATTCAAGACTGTCTTTTTAGAGGAACTAATGAGATCCAGAGAGACTCTCGCTCATACAATATACAAAGCAGAAACATCCAGCCAAAACAAAATACCTCAATCCCAAACATCTTAGAGGGAATAGGGGAGGAAACAAGAAATACAGGAGAAAAACAACAAGGGGTCACACCAAGATAACAACGATTAGGGACAAGGCGGTAGACCTGATCGTAAACCTGTCCAAATTTCAAGTAACACCAGCCCTTACATCAGCCTTGAGCAAGGGCCTATCATTTGGTCCTACCTTCCAATTAGATTACTTTCAAACCCAACTTGACGTCTACAGATTTCGCAGATGCCTTAAACTCAGGAAATTCTTTGAAGAAACCCCTAAAAAGAAAGATACTGATTCCCATTTAGAAAGACCAACAGTGTCAGAACTATCAGAGACACTAGTTGATGATACAATATCATTACTGAACATAACTGGGGATATGGAATACACCACTGATAGATGTCTAGAAGAACAAGGAATACAAGCAAGCCTTACAGAGGAATTGTCTCTAAAACCGACATCTAAATTAATACCAGGCCTTTCGTCAGAAAATGTAATTGACCTATTCCATAAGGCGGTAAGCAATGAATTGGGTCACAATTAGCTCAACAACAAAAAAAAACAAGGACTCGGGATAATCTAACGAAAAATGAAAAGCTTGCTTTGGAGACATTAGCCAAGGATGATACAATAATCACTAAACCTGCAAACAAGGGTGGCAATATCACCTTAATGAACAGAAAGGATTACATACAAGAAGCAAAATCTCATCTTTATGATAAAAACTGCTACCAAAAATTGACTAACAATCCCCTCCCTGATCTAGAACAGAAATGGAGCCTAATGAGTAAAATCTGGTATGAGAAAGGACTTCTAATAGAAGAGGAATATCTTTACAGGCAAAGCAAAAATTCTGTCATGTCAACCATTTACTTTCTTCCACAAATTCATAAGCAGTATTCAAATTACCCATAATTTTGTCCGATAATAAACAGAATTGGATCCTTAACAGAGAAAATGTCCCAATTCATTGATATGCACCTTCAACCGCTTGCATCTGGATTTTCTTCATTTGTAAAAGATACTGCACATATCATCCAACAGCTACAATCTAGACCATGGGAACCAAACTTTCGCTTCCTCACACTTGACATACTTTTGCTTTATACAAGCATACAGCATGAAAAAAGGAATACAAAGTGCAAGGTACTTTCTAAAAACTAGATCCATATCCTACAGAGATCAAAATGAAATGATTCTTGCAATGTTGACATTTTCACTAGAAAACAACATTCTGTTTTGATCAAGACATTTTTAAGCAACTCCAAAGCACCGCAATGGGGTCAAAGTTTGCCCCATCCCATGGCAACTTAGTTATGTT